>NC_133504.1:53054423-53661153 GCF_049354715.1 Callithrix jacchus | reverse complement strand
AAATTTTTCTTAAGTATCAAAAATACAATTCTAGCAGTCAAAAATTTTTTTCAAGTAACTAGTATAAATTTACTTTTCTGAACTTTAATCCTGTCCAAATTGAAACTTTAAAGGTTATTCATTAAACTACCCCTTAGTAGCATATTTTTAGTTTGCCATTCATTCCACGAACACATTTTTAATACTGTGTCTTATTAAATCTTATGATTCATTGTCAATCATAAGATTTATTACAAACGCAATATAAGAAAAGTTAGCAGCATCAAAAGGATGCATGAGCTGTAAAACTATACAAAATCATAAAAATTTATTTATGGAAAATGTCAAACAACAAATTATAATTGCATACTGTCTGAATGGAACATGTCCTGGGGTCAGATTCTATTTTTCATAAGCTAATCATTTAAGTGTGAAATTACAGACAATCCTTATAGTACATTAGCACTCACAATGTACCTGGGGAAATGTCCTTAATAGTGTGAGCAATCTATGATGAAGAATCTAGCTGAGAATTAAGACTTTGTTCAGCATTTAAATAACTCCAAATAAATCAAACATTAATTTTGCCTTCTGACAATATTTAACTTAAAAATTGTTACAATATGTTTTTAAAAACAATTAATAAATAAATACAATGGGCCAGGCAAGGTGGCTCATGCCTGTAATCCCAGCACTTTGAGAGGCCGAGGCCGGCAGATCACTTGAGGTCAGGAGTTTGAAACTAGCCTGGCCAACATGGAAGAAACTCTGTCTCTACTAAAAATACTGAAATTAAACTGGCATGGTGGCACACTTCTATAATCCCAGCTACTTGAGAGGCTGGGGCAGAAGAATCACTTGAACCCAGGAGGCAGATGTTGGAGTGAGCCAAGATCATGCCACTGCACTCCAGCCTGGGCAACAGAGCAAAACTCAATCTGAAATAAATAAATAAATATAATGAAACCTCCCTGAAAACTATCTTTACCACCTAAGAAGCAACATGGTGGCTCCCATGTGCAATCCCAGCACTTCGGGAGGTCAAGGTGGGTGGATCACTTGAGTCCAGGAGTTCAAGACCAGCCTGACCAACATGACAAAACTCTGTCTCTACTAAAGATACAAAAATTTGCCAGGCATGGTGGCACAGAACCTGTAGTCTCAGCTACTCGAAGACTGAAATGGAAGAATCACTTGAGCCCAGAAGGTAGAGGTAGCAGTGAGCCAAGATTGTACCACTGCACTCCAGCCTGAGCAACAGAGTCAGACTCTGTATCCAAAAAAAAAATTCAAAAAGTTCCTACAACTATTTTTGAAGAGTTGTCTCCTTACTCCCTACATTCCATGATGTATAGTAGTTGGGAATGATAGAAACAAAGGGAGGAAATAAACAATTACAAATAAAGGGAATGATTTCCTGGTCATTCCTTCATATTGATAGGCAATTCTTTTCTCTGTCTCTATTTGGGCCTTGTTTTGTTTTTTTCCATCAGTGGTAACTCAGAGTTCTAAACTCTTTATGCCACATTCCTTATGTTCCCTCAAGAGACTATTTCAGATAGAACACTTGCTACAAGCAATTTAAGCAAAAGAGATTATTGGAATGAAAAAGATTTACTAGCACTCACAGAGCTGAAGGAAAATCTCAACACAAAGAATCTTAGCGAGGGTGAAAGCACAATGAGTTCAAAACATCATTACCGTCAAATGACTCAGTTCCAATCACCTCTTGCCTCTAAGAGTCTTTACACAAGTTTTAAAGACTAATAACTGGTTGGACTCATTTTGGTCACATGAAGGACAGGGAACAAAAAATTTTTATGAGGGTGAAGTACAGTGGGAATAGCTCCAACAAAAGGATTGTTGCTCAGGAGAAAAAGAAAAGGAACAAGTAGTTTTGTACCATATAACAATGTTCCAGTCAATGACAAACTACTCATACAATAGTGATCCAAGGAGATTAAAATGAAGCTAAAAAATTCCTCTCACCTAGTATTTACTATACTATACTTTTACTGTTATTTCAGAGTATACTCCTTCTACTTGTAGAAAAATTAAAAAGTTAACTGTGAAGCAGCCTCTTACAGACGCTTTAGGAAGGCATTTCAGAAGACAACATGGCAGCTCCATGCACCCTATTTCTCCTAAACACCTTCCAGTGGGACAAGGTGTGATGAAAGACTGATATAGAAGGTCCTGACCCTGAGTAGACCTCTGCTAATGTGTGTGTTTGTGTCTTAGAGCTTAGCAAAAAAGTTTGAAAAATGAAAGTAATTTAAAAAATAGAACAAAGCTTATAGAGTAAGGAAGTAAAGGAAGAAAATATTTTTATATGGCTGTACAGTGTGTGTTTTAAGCTAAGTGTTACTGCAGGAGTCAAAAAAGTTAAAAATATTGAAAAGTTTATAAAGTAAAAAATGCACAGTAAGCAAAGGTTAATTTATTATTAAAGAAAAATATTATTTACAACTTTAGTGTAGCCTATATGTAGGGTGTTTATAAAGTCTACAATAGAGATAATGTGCTAGGCCTTCACCCTCACTCACTGACTCACCCAGAGAAACTCTCAGTCCTGCAAGCTCCATTGATGGTAAGTGTCCTATACAGACGTACCTTTTTTTTTTATCTTTTAAATCATATTTTTACTATATGTGGGCTTTTCTCATTTGATATAGATACTATATATGCCTTTCTCATTTGATATAGATGAAAAATGAGGTCCAGAGAGAGATTAAACAACTTAGGTTTAATGTTATGTAGTCAACAAGTGATATAGCTGAGATTTGGCTCCAGAGTCTGGCCACTCAACCATTATACAACAGGCAAAAATATTGAAGAGTTAGAATTTAGCTCTTAACTAGAAGCAGGGGTGAGAACAATGAAGAGCTCAGGCATAACTCCTAGGATTCTGGATTTTGCAGAATCCAGAATCTGGATTTCTATGTTTAGATATGTTTAGGTAAACACAAATATTTACCATTGAATTACAATTGCCTACAGTAATCAGCCCAGTAACATGCTGTGTAGGTTTATAGCCTAGGAACAACAGGCTACGCCATACGGCATAGGTGTGTGATAGGCTGCACCATCTGGGTTTGTATAGGTACACTCTATCATGTTCACGCACAATGATGAAATTTCCTAATAATGCATTTCTTAATGTATCCCCATTGTTAAGTGACAGGTGACTGTAATCTTTATAGAGAAACAGAAACAGGAAGATTAAGCATGAACTCCATCAACATAATACTCAGTCAAAAACACTCGAATGTATCTCTACCTACCCATTAGGCTTTCTCCTTTTGCACATGTAATGAACACATTTGGCCTTTGTCTTTGTGAGCAAGCATACCACAGTTATTTAAAAGAATGAACTTTGCAGTCACTCTCAGAGTTCACAATCCTGGCTCTGACACTTACCTTAGACAAATTATTTTATCACTGTTTTCTTATCCATAAAGCATGATGATAAAAATACCTTATATCACAGACTTGTCTTGAAGAACAAACACATAAAGAGTACTTAAAGCATTGCCTGAGACATGTTAAGTGCTAAATGTGTTAGCTATATGTTATCATCATTTTATTATATCTCTTCCTATGACATTTAATATTGTTAGGAATGTCTCCTGGAAAACAGTTCCCTTGGCTTCTGTGATATTATTATCTTAAGGTTCTTGTACCTCTCTATTGTCTCTTCAAGATTCTCCTCCTTTATCTGACTATGAAGTACTAATGTGCCCAAGAATTATTCTTGGTTCTCACTCCTTTTCATTTACCACACTGCCCCGGGAAATTTTATCTACTCCCTTAACCCCAATTACCAATTCTCTCCTCTTTCTCTTTCCTTCTTTTTCTGCATCTGTCACTTTATCTAATAAATATTTATTGAGTTATTCTGTGCCAGGCATCACGCCAAGCACTCTGGCCCAGGCTCCTGCTAGAGCTCCAGATCCATGTAATCTATTTGACTTCTCTATCCACCTGCCTCAAAGGTACCTCAAATTCAAGATATGCAGAACTACATTTATCACTTCCTCATCCTCCAAACATGTTTCTTAATCTGTATTCTCTGACCCAGAGACAAGCATTATCATGCACCAGGGTGGCCAATTTGAAATCCTAGGAGTCATGTCTGAGCTCTTCATTATTCACATCTGCTTATAGGTAAGTGCTAAATTCTACCTCTTCGGTATTTTTGCCTATTATGGTTGAGTGCCTAGACTTTGGAACCAAATCCCAGCTCTACCACTTGCTGACTACATAATATTAAACATAAGACATTTAACTCCTCTGGACCTAATTTTTCTCCTATGTAAAATGAGGAACAAACCCAGTTTACAGAACGTGATGAGTATTAAACGGGACAATTCACATGTAATACATAGTGTTGATGGCTGTTGTGACACCTGGGTTTGTGTCGTCTTAGTTTAAAAGAATTTAAACAAGAGACACACAGCAAAGAAGATGCAGCATCGAGTAATTTATTGCAAAAGAAAAACAATATTTGGAAGTTAGGTGCAGAATAGACAGCATACCGTAAGAGAGTGAGAATTCATGATGCGCTGCTTTTAAGGGTGAGACAGCAAAGACTGGAACTAGGGAGACTCCCTTTATGAGAGTCTTACATGATTATTCATAAGGGGGTGGGAAGAGGTATTACTGGTGAGCATGTTCTGGGTGGCCTTCTGGGTGCACACGCACAGTAGCTGTACATGCTTGTTCATACATTGCTTGTCTCATTAGCATCTTAAATCTCCACGCAGGGGTTTTAATGAGCAAAGGGTCAGTCTGAGAACAGGTAAAATCAAAATGCCCATGCTTTGTAGAGGGGAAATCCCCCACTGAAGATATCTTTGCTTGACTGAGCTCAATTACAATGCAAATGCTGAGGCTTATTGTGGTGACTGTACAGTCACCATGGTTGCTGCATTGCAATAACATGGTTACTTCCTTGACTACCTATCCTGTCTCAATAGTACTGTGTCTAACACATAGTAAGTATTGAATAAATACAGATTGTTTCATTTACATCTTTCCTACTGACATTATATTAGTTCAAGCTTCTGTCCTTTCTTAGCTATCATCCTAATTGGTGTCCTTGTGTCCAGTCTTGATCTTCATGAGCCCATTAGTCATACAACTGCCCAAAAATCTGATCTAAAATGCATTACCATAAAATATAAATACATCAAACTTGAAGTGAACAATATAAATTCAATTAACCAAGTTGAGGGAAAACTATTCACAACTTGGATCGATCTGAAAATTAGTCTCAGGTTAACAGTAAAAACAAAGACTTGCAATCAACTTTCAGACACAAATCATGTTTCCCACCTATTGGAAAACTTCTTCCACAGCAAATACTATTCATACCTATTAAGCTTGGTGCTAAAGCAAGCAAGTGGTTAAGATCATTTATTACAAGACCCTAGTTCCTGATTCTTTTTTGATCATGCACAACATAAAGGAGAATTAATATTTATAACTATCTTCAATACTGAAGGAAGTCCATTACTGAAGTCAGTATTATTCCTGTCAGTAATCAAAAATTACTGAATCCCTGATGGGATTCTTACATGATTATTACTAAGGGGGTGGGAAGAGGTGTTACTGAAATTACTGAATTTTTGATAAGTGTATTTAAAATTCTGAATTGTCAACAACCTGGAGAACTTTGGGTCCTGAAAGGGATGCAGCATAAAAATATTTTGTTGATAATAATGTACTATTTTAACATAAGAATTCAACCATAAAAAGTTTGAGAAAGGTTAAACCATATTGGTTAATAGTTATCATTGGATATATTATGGAAAACTCATTGAAAAGCAAAATTATACCACTGAATCTTATGTTCCTATTCTAAAGTGGGAGAAAACTTGCAGCATGAGTTAAGAAATAATTTTTTTAAAACCACATAGTCTGGGAAAAATTAATTTTATTTATATACATAAATACCAATCTATTTTATGTTTGCCTACCTTTTATTTCCTACTGCCAGTAACAATTTTTCTTGTCCTTATTGAAATTTAATCAACCTGCCCCTCTCTAAATCACTCAGACTGGAAAAATACTACCCAAGAAAAGTATGGCTTAGTTTGACAAAGTAAAAGAATTAACCTGAAAATTTGCAAATAGCTAGGAATTTTTCTGTTAACCATTTAACGATGTTCTAGGGGAAAAAAAAAAGCAAAAAGCAGCATTTTCTCTGTCATATACTGAATCACATTTTTAGTCAAAAACACATACTAAATTAATATTGTTCACCCCTTAAAAACAAACAAGCAATATAACTTTATTGATTATCAAAAAGAGCTAGAGAAAATAGTCAGAATAGCTTACTTTTTGTAGTTGAATCAGCTCTGCATTGAAATGAATCTGCATTTACAACAGACCTTACAGAATAACTACTATCTTCACTGCTACTTTCTTTGGAAGTAATGTCATCTGTCATATAATCTCATCCTGGACTGTGTTATTAAAAAGCTATAAAGATAGAGATTGGAAGATCAAGATTAGTTTTTTCACAGATGAAACCACAAATTCAATGAAGCATCATTATTCATACAGAAATAGAAGAAAATATACAAGTTTTATTGCTATCATACCCAAAAAAGGATGCCAAAAGGCAGTTCCATATCATCATACAATAAATTCTATTCAAAAATTTATGTCATTATGTGAAGGCATTTGAAGGGTTGATAATGGAATATCTTCAGATTTTTTTAATGGCTAAAGACTGGAGACAACTCTAAAAAGAAAAGAAATGTTCAAAATTCTGCCTCCCTCTAAAATAAAATCTCATTTCAAAGAAGCATTTGTTGGTAAATAATTGGATTCACTCTACAATATTTGGCACCCAAATCTACAGTAGATTTTGGAGGGAGGGGATTATTTTACATGTATCGTAGGATAAGTCAAATGAGTAATTATGTTTATACTGTTGATCACAGAGATTTTTAGGATCTTTGAAAGGAGACAAGCACATTCATGATCAATAAGATTAAGTAACAATTATGTTGTCCTACATTTGGATTGGAAATATAAGTGTGAACTCGGATTTTATTTTTAAACATTGATCAAGAGGGGGCAGAGAGACAGAAAACTCACAAATCCCTCAGAAATAACAGAAATAAGGCAAATTAGCAGCACCCAGAATGGGATCACCAAATAGTCCTTCTCACAAAGAGGAACAAGGATAATTTGGAGAAGTAGCTAATTCCAGAGATGGGACAGGAAATGTTCAAGATGAGCCTATAACATTTTGTCATACCAGAAGTCCAGAAAGCAATAGGGACTACTAGGGTCATGTCACAAAGATTCAGCAACCAACCTGAATAAGCTCCTCCTGTACAAATATGGTACAACTTGAGTATCACTAAGATTAATACTAAGCTATGTTTATAACCATTAATTCATAATAATATGAAAAGAGCTTATTTTCTTTGAAGGATATTCTACCTTCCGCGCTCTGTCTGAAATAAAGAAATACACAGATATAAAGATGTGCATATGTTTATTTTTGTAGCAGCCAGGATTTTAGCACAATATGAAAAAATATGATATTCAACTCAAAATAAATTTAAACCATGAATATGCTTACTAATAATATATTTAACTTTTAACCCAACAAAAGCATTTTCCAGAAAAAATAGCACAATGCAATTAAAGAAATTTACATGAATTCATTCCTGCTACTTCTATAGAAGTTGATAAAATTAACAATTCTCTACAGGGTCAATTAAGAACTGCTAATGAAGTTTTCTGAAAGATTGCCTGAATCCTTTTAAATCTTTTCATTTTGGTCTATAGCTATTACAGTCTTTAGAAAAACTTTTAGCAATAATCAACATTTTATCTTTTTGAGGAAAGAAACTTTGCAAGAAGCAGTAGTTTAGTTTTCATTTGATATATTAAATCCCTTTAAAGTATATGCTAAATCTTTGGAGATATATTCAGTGGGGTGTTCCCAAGGGCAGCCTCTCAGTCAGTCCTATTTTCAAACCAAAGATGCTGGTTGTTTCCAATAAATTGTTGTTATGTTTTGGTAGATGACTGTGATAACATATTACTCCATCTAGTTAAGCAGGCTCTATTCACCACAGGCATGTAACTAGTTCCTTTTGTATCATTTGCCAACACTCATTTCTTAGCACAAACTCTGCTTTTATTCACGTTCCATGCAATATGGGCTTGAGAGCAAACATCCAATTTTCAACACAATCATTATTGTCCCTACCATTTACAATATCCTATAAGAGCAGTGTGGTGCAATAAAAATTACATGGGCTTTGAAATAAGACAAATCTTGGTTAGTACAAATCACTTACTCGATATATGACTTTGGGGAAATTACATACCCTGAGTCCGTTTCATTGCCTGTAAAATGGGAAAAATAATACCTAACTTGCAAATTTGTTGTAAAGATTGATGTAGTACATACAAAAAGTACCTCCTCCCCACCAAATAATAAACACAAAGGCTCACATTAAAGCAATAAGTTGTCATTTTCTCTCTTTGAGTTCTATCTTTCTACACAGTAAGATAATGCTTTGTATTACTATTTTAATAATACCAACATGTCTTCCATGAGCTATTTAATCTCATACTCCACTCAACATAGTGATTGCTGATATTTTTCCTAACTCTCTTGATTTCACGCTTTCTGGTGACCCTAGGAGAAGAGGTGTCAGCACGGAATTTCTACATAGAAGGTACTTGGAGCAACAATTTGGTAAGGAGATATTCAGAAAATTGTAAAGCTGAATTTGCAAAGCCAGGGCACTGTTTTCAGTTCCACTGTAAATGATAGGGCCAGAAGCAGGGAAATTCTGGGCAAAAAAGGGCAGGTCCCTAACGAGGGCCCCACTCTCAAGCTGAAAAACCTGGAACTGCAGCCCAAAGTAAGAACACACATCCCTGTGTTCCCATTCAAATGTTGCCTTTTCCAAAACCACCCGTGGCCTGCCCCACCCTCATCCTGTGCCTATAAAAACCCCAGAACTCAGACAGGAGAGAGAAGAAGCATCTGTAGTCAGAGACTCCAACTGGACATCGGCTTGACTGCAGAGGGACAGCTTGATGCCTTGGGAGAGGTTTTTGGCCAGGGATGGCCAGACTCCAGGGGAAGATTACCTTCCCACTTCCTCCCCATTTTAGCTCCCCTTCTTGCTGACAGCCACTTTCATCAACTATAAAATCCCCTGCACTTACCGTGTTCAATTCATTCATACAACGTCATTACTCCTGGACGCTGGACAAGAACGTGGGTGCCATGAGTGCGGGCGTAAAAGGCTGTCACACTCACCCTCCATGAGCGGTTAACACTTAAGCCACCTATGGATAGCAAAGCTAAAAGGCTATTGTAACACTTCTCGGGCTTCAGAGGTTACAGACAACCCCCAAGATGTTGTCATAAGGCCCACAGGGAGTTTTGCTCCTGCTGGCACCCAAAAGCACTCAACCCAGCTCCTGCACTTGCTCACCTGCGCTCCTCCTCCTGTGAGGTGTGGAATGCAGTGGGACCAAGGAAATAGAATTCAACCCTGCTGGTACCAAAGCAGCTGGCTAGTTCTAGCACCCGTGCACTGCAGTTCTCACACACGAAGGGGTCAGGGAGATATCCTGCTTCATAAGTAGAGGAACTTTTGTATTGATGCTGTGCTTGCAAAGCAAATACCTTTTGTTTAAAAACATATATTGTTTTGTTTGGGACTAGCTCTTCAGAAGGCTAAAGAAGATATAAAGGATCTTAAAAAACCTCCTTTTCCCATCACTTCCAGCCATCTTTTAGGCCATTGATCATTATCCTCCATGACACTACATTCTTAGATTATGTTACTATCTACACTGATTCTCTTCTTTCCTCATAGCCTATTTCCTCCTCCAAAATGTCTACCCTAAGAGAAATTAAAAGTTATAAACTGCTCACTCCCCACCAACTAATGTTGACCAAAATGCAATTTTCTTTAATGAAGAGAGCCACATATATTGGTCAATGCTGGAGCCAGACTGCTTGTGTTCAGGCAGTTGCATGACCTTGGGCAAATTCCCTTATCCCATTTGTGCCTCTGCTTCTTCAGCTGTAAAATGAGGAAAACAGTAGTAATCTACCCCATAGTATTAGCGTAAAAATTAAATAAGATAATAACTGGCACAAAGTAAGGGATATACAAAGGTTTGCTATTATTACTTAAGTTTAAATGAAACAATCTTACATATATGCGGCATTTAGGCTACTTTTCTATAGGCAACTACCTCACCATCAAGTCCTCTAGAAATTTGGTCATTAAGTCCCACTCAGGGGTGCCCCTAATCCATTGTTACTCAATTTTGATCTGTGGCAAACTGTTATGTCATCATTCATTCAACAAATATTTACTGAGTACTTACTATGTGCCAGACATTGTGCTAGGAGTTGAGAATATAATGGTGAGTAAAAACATATTCCCATCCCCTTGCAATGCTAACATACAGTGGGAGAGAGCACCACAAATCCAATAATCATAAAACAAATGGAAAACATTCACTATAAAAAATGCTAAATGCTACAAGGTGAGGCACATGATGCTATAAGAAAACCAACTTGCCAAAAATCAATTTTCAGAACGCCAGCTTGTCAAGTCAGTTTTCCAAATGACTGAGTCACTGAATTTCCTAATAGAAAAATCACTGAAAGCTACTTTGCCGAAAATTTCTAGAAAGTCAATTTAATGAAGAGTAGTCTGCCAAATCATCATTTCACCAAATGAGCAATTTACTGAATTACGGAGAATTTTTTTTTGAAGTCTTAATTTCACAGAAGTTTTAATGCATCCTTTCACAATCGCTCTTTAACCCTGAATTTGACTGTCTGTCTGGTTGAATGTTAATTCCATGTTTTCACATTTCAAACGCCAAGCCCTTTACTCATGCTCAGTGATCCAGTACTCCAATGTAAGCAAATGGTGGGCTTCTCCATAACTGTCTTCAGACTTAGGCTTCTGCTTATCTCTGTCACTGCCAGAAAGACAGCTGCAAAGAACCATCCTAGAATAGGATGATGAATGGATTTTCTGCAAATTGTCTACTGCCAAATTTGCTTTCAGCAAATTGGTCATTTATGGAATTAACTCTGACTTAACTGTTTCCCAGTGAAATTACCTAGAGCCAATGTGTTGAGAGCTTACAAATAAGGAATTTGGACTTGTCAGAAAGATGACAGAAGGCTTCACTAAGGAAAAAAAACAATTGAACTAAGTTCAGAAGGATAAGTAAACCAGGCAAAAGAGAAAGGAAAGAATGTCTAAGCAAAGAGAAAAGAATATGCAAAGGCCACTTGGAGAGGAAGCAGTGGAATTACTGGGGTTGCAAAAAGGCCAGCATGGCTGAAGTACAGAGAACGAGGTAGAGATTAGTGTGAATTGAGGCTAGAAATAAAGTTAGGGGCTAGACCACACTATACCTTAGAGATCATAATAAAGACTGCTGTTCTCATTTTTAGAATTGAAATTCTTAATATATTTTAAGTAAGATATAACATAATTGGACTTGCATTTTGTCCTTTCTTTTAATTGTTGTGGGTACATAATAGGTGTATATATTTATAGGGTACATGAGATGCTCCAATATGCAATGCATCACAGTCATCATGTAAAATAGGGTATCCCTCCCCCTCAAGCGTTCATCATTTGTGTTACAAACAATCCAATTATACTATTTTAGTTATTTTTAAATATACAATTAAATTATTATTGACTATAGTCACTTTGTTGTGCTATAAAATACCCCAGTATTTTATACTAAGACTTACTTATTTATTTTTTGGTATCCATTAACCATTCCCACCTTCCCCAACCCTGCCACTATCCTTCCCAGCCTCTGGTAACTATCTTTCTACTTTCTATCTCATGAGTTCTATTATTTTGATTTTTAGATCCCACAAAAAAGTGAGAACATATGTTTGTCTTTCTGAACCTGCTTTATTTCACCTAGCATGATGACCTCCAGTTCCATACATGTTGCTGGAAATGACAGATTGTCATTCTTTTTTATGGCTGTATAATACTCCATTGTGTATACATTTTCTTTATCCACTCATCTGTTAAGGGACACTTAGGTTGTTTCCAATTTTTGGCTCTTGCAAATAATCCTGCAACAAACATGTGTGCAGATATTTCTTTGATATACTGATTTCCTTTCTTTGGGATATATACCCAGCAGTGGAATTACTGGATCATATAGTAGCGCTATTTTTAGTTTTCTGAGGAACTTCCATACTGTTCTCCTTAGTAGTTATACTAATTTACATTCCCACCAACAATGAGAGTTCCCTTTCCTCCGCATCCTCACCAGCATTTATTATAGCCTGACTTTGGATAAAAGCCATTTTAAATGGGGTAAGAGGATACCTTATTATGGTTTTACTTTGCATTTCTCTGTTGATTAATGATGTTGACCACTTTTTCACATGCCTGCTTGCCATTTGTATGTCTTCTTTTGAGAAATGGCTATTCAAATCTTTTGCCCATTTTAAAAATCAGATTATTAGCTTTTTTCCTATAGAGTTGTCTGAGCTTCTTATATATTCTGGTTATTAATTCTTTGTCAAATGGGTAGTTTGCAAATATTTTCTCCCATTCTGTGGGTTGTCTCTTCACTTTGATGATTGTTTCCTTTGCTGTGCAGAAGCTTTTTAACTTGATGTGATTCCATTTGTCCATTTTTGCTTTGGTTGCCTTTGCTAATCAGTTAGTACTGAAGAGATCTTTGCCAACCAACGACCTAGAGAGTTTCTTCAATGTCTTCTTGTAGTAGTTTGATAGTTTCAAGTATTACATTTAAGTTTTTAATACATTTTGATTTTATTTTTGTATAAAGTGAGAGATAGGGATCTAGTTTCATTCTTATACATATGGATATCCAGTTTTCCGAGCATTATTTATTGCAAAGACTGTCTTTTCCCCAGTGTACGTTCTTGGCACCTTTGTCAAAATGAATTCACTGCAGGTGTGTAGATTTGTTTCTGGGTTCTTTATTCTGCTTTATTGATCTGTGTGTCTGCTTTTATGCCAGTACCATGCTCTTTTGGTTACTATAGCTCTGTAGTATAATTTGAAGTCAGGTAATGTAATTCCTCCAGTTTTGCTCTTTTTCCTTAAGAAGGTTTTTGTTATTCTAGGTCCTTTGTATTTCCATATAAATTTTAGAATTGTGTTTTCTTTTCCCATGAAGAACATCATTTGTATTTTGATACAGAATGCATTAAATCTGTAGATTTCTTTTGGTAGTGTGCGCATTTTAACAATACTAACTCTTCCATCCATGAACTTGAAATATATTTTCATTTGTTGGTGTCCCCTTCAATTTCTTTCATTATAGTTTTATAGTTTTCATTATAGAGATCTTTTACTTCTTTGGTTAATTCCTAGGCATTTTATTTGTGGCTATTGTAAATGAAATTACTTTTTAAATTTCTTTTTCAGATTGTTCATTATTGACATATTAAAAATGCTATAATTTATGTATGCTGATTTTGTATCCTGCAACTTTATTGAATTTGTTTATGAGTTTTAATCAATTTTTGGCAATCTTTAGGTTTTTCCAAATATAAGATCATATCATCTGCAAAGAAGGATAATTTGACTTCTTTCTTTCCAATTTGGGTGCCCTTTATTTCTTTCTCTTGTCTGATTGCTCTAGCTAGGAATTCCAGTAATATGTTTAATAACAGTGGTGAAAGTGGGCATCCTTGTCATATTCCAGATCTTAGAGGAAAGGTTTTCAGGTTTTGTCTATTCTGTATGATACTAGCTGTGGGTATGTCATACGTGGTTTTTTTATTATGTTGAGGTATGTTCCTTCTATACCCAGTTTTGTAGGGGCTTTATCATGAAGAAATGTTAAATTTTATCAAATGCTTTCTCAGCGTCAATTGAAATGAACATATGTTTTTTGTCCATTCTGTTGATATATCACCCTAATTGATTTACATATGTTAAACTATCCTTGCCTCTCTAAGACAAATTCCACTTGGTCAAAATAAATAATCTTTTTGATGTACTGTTAAATTCAGACTGCTAGCATTTTATTGAGGATTTCTGCATCGCTATTCATCAGCAATATTAGCCTGCAGTTTTTTTTGTTTTTTCGAGGTATTTTCTTTTCTATTTTTAGGATTAGTATTAGCTTTTTTAAATCTTTGGTATTATTCAGCAATGAAGCCATCTGGCCTGGGCTTGGCTTTACTGAAAGATTTTTTTTATGGCAGCACTTTTATTTTTCCTTACACAATGACATGTTGCTGTGGCCTAATGTTTTCACATAACAGTAGAAAATCAAAATTTGTTTTCATCTCTTTAAAGAATTGAGAGTTGCGTACAAAAAAAACCTTACATAAATTAAAAGGATGAATACATTTACAGGTGTAAATGCAAACTGCTTCCAACTCAAGGCAAGTAACAGCCCACAGTGCTCTGGCAGAAAAACATCAGCTAAGAAAGGAAACTGGGTCCTATGGCTTGGACTTTCCAACCCTGACAAACTGGCAGCCCTTGCCGGCCTCTAGAGCAATCCCAGAACACTCAGCCCCGACACATGAATACCCAGCACAGATAAGAGACCACTGGTCATGCAGACTCACCAAGCCAAATTTGTCTGCCTACAAGCATGTTCTTACCTCAGCCACGAAGTGACCAAGCCACATGTACTAAAGGTTGAAATCAAAGACATATGCAGGGTATTAAACAAATAATAAGGGGAACAGTTAACTTGAATACAAGGTCAAAATCAGCAACAAGTTCTACAATCCAGTGCTGATGTCAGATACAAGCTTCAAGGACAATTTCTTTTCCAAGGCTTATTCCAGTTTTGTGAGGCTAGCATAAGGTGTATGCATTTGCTAGGGGCAAATTTATACTTCCAAATTAACCCCTGCAGCAAATGCTACACATCTGCTCACAGTCCATTTAGAAGCATTTGCGGTGGACGATGGAGGAACCAGACTCATTGTACTCCTGCTTGCTAATCCACATCTGCTGGAAGGTGGACAGTGAGGCCAGGATGCAGCCGAAGATCCACACAGAGTATTTATGCTCTCAGGGTGCAATTATCTTGATCTTCATGGTACTGGGTGCCAGGGCAGTGATCTCCTTCTGCATCCTGTCGGCGATGCCTGGGTACATGGTAGTGCCACCGGACAGCACAGTATTGGCATACAGGTCTTTACAGATATCCACGTCACACTTTATGATGGAGTTGAAGGTGGTCTCATGGATGCCACAAGATTCCATGCCAAGAAAGGAAGGCTGGACCAGCGCCTCTGGATACCGGAACCGCTCCTTACCAATGGTGATCACCTGGCCATCGGGCAGCTCATAGCTCTTCTTCAGAGAAGAGGAGAATGCAGCTGTGGCCATCTCTCGCTCAAAGTCCAGGGCGATGTAGCACAGCTTCTCCTTGATGTCGCACGATCTCCCACTCAGCCGTGGTGGTGAAGCTGTAGCCACACTCAGTAAGGATCTTCATGAGGTAGTTGGTCAGGTCCCGGCCAGCCAGGTCCAGATGCAGGATAGCAAGGGGATGGGCATAGCCCTCATAGATGGGCACTGTGTAGTTGACCCCATCTCCAGAGTCCATGACAATGCCAGTGGTGCACCCAAAGGCATAGAAGGACAACACGGCCTGGATAGCCACATACATGGCTGGGGTGTTGAAGGTCTCAAACATAATCTGAGTCATCTTCTCTCTGTTGGCCTTGGGGTTTAGGGGGGCATCAGTCAGTAGCATGGGGTGCTCCTCCAGGGCCACATGCAGCTCGTTGTAGAAGGTGTCATGCCAGATTTTCTCCATGTCATCCCAGTTGGTGACAATGCCATCCTCAGTGGGGTACTTCAAGGGTCAGGATACCGCGCTTGCTCTGGGCCTCATCGCCCACATAGGAGTCCTTCTGGCCCATGCCGACCATCACACCCTGGCACTGAGGGTGCCCGACAATGGAGGGAAACACAGCTTGCAGGGCGTCATCCCCAGCAAAGCCGGTTTTGCACATGCTGGAACCATTGTCAATAACGAGCACAGCAATTTCTTCTTCCATTGCAACTGGCAGAGAAGTGGGGCAGCGGAGCGACGAGAGAACACTGTATGTGAGCTAGCAGTGGTGACTGAGACCCACTGAAAGATTTTTTATTATGGCTTCAATCTCCTTACTTGTTATTGGTCTGTTCAGGTTCAGGATTCTTTCATGGCTCTATCTTGGTAAGTTGCATGTGTCTAGGTATTTGACCATTTCTTCTAGATTTGCCAATTTATTGGCAAATAGTTATTCAAAATATTTGGATAGTATGCACATTTTAACAATACTGATTTTCACAATATTTAACTACTCATAGTAGCCACTAATAATCCTTTGAATTTCTGCAGTATCAGTTGTAATATGTCTTCTTTCATCTTCAATTTCATTTATTTGGTTCTTCCCTCTCTCTTTTTTGTTTTTTGAGTTAATCTGACTAAAGTTTTGTCAATTTTGTTAAATTTTCAAAAAAACAACTTTTTGTTTCATTGATCTTATGTGTTATTTTCTTCATTTTAATTTTATTTATTTCTGCTCTGATCTTTATTCTTTATCTTTTCTACTAATTTTGAGTTTGGTTGGCTATTGTTTGTCTAGTTCTTTAAGATGCTTCATTATATTGTTTACGTAAAGTTTTCTTTTTTGTTATAGGCATATATAACTATAAACCTTCCCTCTTAATATTGCTTGTGCTATCTCCCTTAGGTTTTGGTATGTTGTATTTTCATTATCATTTATTTCCAGAAATTTTTCAATTTCCTTCTTAATTTCTTCATTGACCCACTGGTCATTCAGGAGTATATTGTTTAATTTCCGTGTGTGCGTGTGTAGTTTATACACACATATATATATCCGTGTGTGTGTGTGTATTTTTTTTCTTAAATTCTTGTTACTGATTTCTATTTTTGTTCTTTTGTGGTCAGAGAAGATGCTTTACATAATTTCAATTTTTTTTTTAAGTTTTAAGGCTTGTTTTGGGGCCTAACATATCATCTTCTCTTGAAAATGATCCGTGTGCTGAGAAGAAAGTTGTATATTCTGCAGCCATTAGATTAAATGTTCTGTAATATCTATTAGGTCAATTTGGTCTATAGTGCAGAGTAAGTCCAATGTTTCTATGTTGATTTTCTATCTGAAAGATCTGTTCAATGCTAAAAGTAGGGTGTTGATGACTCCAGCTATTTTTGTGTTGGGACCTCTCTATTTAACCCTAATAATATTTGATTGATATATCTGGGTGCTGGAGTATAGATAGGGTGCATATATACTTTCAATTGTTATATCTTATTTATCTTTATATACTGACCTTCTTTGTCTCTTGTTACACTTTTCATCTTTAAATCTATTTTGTCTGATATAAATATATCTACTCCTGCTCTTTTTTAGTTTCCATTGGCATGGAGTATCTTTTTCCATCCCTTTATTTTTAGTCTTTGTGTCTTTAAAGGTAAAGTGTGTTTCTTGTAGTCAGTAGATCGTTGAGTCTTGGTTTCTTATTTGTGTAGTCTCTTTACATCTTTTGATTGAACAGTTCAGTCCATTTATATTCAATGTTATTATTGATAAGTAAGAACTTACTCTTGCCATTTGTTTATTTGGTCTCCAGTTGTTTTTGTGGTCTTCTCTTCCTTCTTTCCCTCCAGGCATGGTTGGCTGTGTCCCCACTCAAATCTTATCTTGAATTGTAACTCCCACAATTCTCACATGTCATGAGAGGGACCCAGTGAAAGGTAACTGAATCATGGGGGCAGATCTTTCTTGTGCTGTTCTCACAATAATGAACAAGTCTCACAAGATCTGATAGTTTTAAAAAGAAAAGTTTCCCTGCAGAAACTCACTCACTCTTTGCCTGCTGTCATCCATGTAAGACATGACTTGCTCCTCCTTGCCTTCTGCCACAATTGTGAGGCCTCCCCAGCCATGTGGAACTGTAAGTCCATTAATCCTCTTTTTCTTCCCAGTCTTGGGTTTGTCTTTATCAGCAACGTGAAAATGAACTAATACACCTCCTGTCTTCATTTTAGTGAAGGTGATTTTCTCTGGTGATATGTTTAGTTTCTTGCTTTCTGGTTTTTGTGTATCCATTATATGTTTATGGTTTGAGGTTACTGCAAGGCTTGCAAATACTATTTTATAACCCATTGCTTTAAGCTGACAACTTAACACTGTTTGCATAAACAAACAAGCAAAAAGAAAACTAATAAATAATCTATGCCTTAACTTTATCTCCCTGCTTTTTAATTTTGTTCTTTCTATCTTTTTGTACTAGATCTTGGAAAGTTGTAATTATTATTTTTGATTGGTTCATAATTTAGTCTATTTAAAATAAAAGTAGTTTATACACCACACTTACAGTGTTACGATATTCAGTGTTTTTCTGTGTACTTACTATTACCAGTGAGCTTTTTTACCTGCTGATAATTTCTTATTGCTCATTAACATCCTTTTCTTTCTGATTGAAGTACTCTCTTTAGCCTTTCTTATATGACAAGTTTGATGTTGATGAAATCCCTCAGCTTTTTTTTCAATCTAGGAAAGTCTTTTTTTCCCCCATCGAGTTTGAAGAGCATTTTCACTAGACATATTATTCCAGGGTAAAAGTTTATTTTCATCAGCACTTCAAATATGTCACACCACTCTCTCCTGGACAGTAAGGTTTGCACTGAAAAGTCTAATGCCAGAAATATTGGAGCTCCATTGTATGTTATTTGCTTCTTTTCTCTTGCTGTGTTTAGGATCATTTCTTTCTCCTTCACTGAGGGAGTCTTCTTTTAGTTAAATCTTCTTAGTGTTCCATAACTTTCTTGTACTTGGATATTGATATCTTTCTCTAGCATTGAGAAGTTCTCTGTTATTATTCCTATGAATAAACTTTCTACCCCTTTCTCTTTCTCTACCACCTCTTTAAAGCCAATAATTATTTTTGCCCTTTTGAGGCTATTTTCTAGATCCTGTAGGCATGCTCAATTGCTTTTTATTATTTTTCTTTTGTCTCCTTTGACTGTGTTTTCAAATACCCTCTCTTCAAGCTTACTCATTCTTTCTTCTGATTGATCAATTCCGCTACTAAAAGACTCTAGTCGCTTCTTCAGCATGCCAGTTGCAATGTTCTGCTCCAGAATTTCTGCTTGATGTTTTCTTTCAATCTCTTTTTTCAATTTATCTGATAAAATTATTAATTTTTTTCTGTATTATCTTGAATTTGACTTTCCTCAAAACAGCTATTTAAATTCTCTGTCTGAAACAGCACATATCTCTGTTTCTCCAGGATTGGTCCCTGATGCCTTATTTTGTTCACTGATGAGAGTATGTTTTCCTGGATGGTGTTTATGCAAATAGATGTTCTTTCTGGGCACTGAAGAGTTAGGTATTTATTGTAGTCTTCTCAGTCTGAGGTTATTTGTACTCACTCTTTTTGGGAAGACTTCAAATTATTGAAAGAACTTGGAGCTGTGATCTAAGCTATAGCTGCTTTAAGCGCACCCCAAGCCTGGTAGCACTGTGGTTCTTGCAGACTCATAGAAGTACCACCTTAATGATCTTGGACAAGATCCAGAAAAATTCCTTGGATTACCAGGCAAAGATTTTTTCTCTTTCCTTACTTTCTCCCAAATGAACAGAGTCTCTCTCTCTGTTCTGAGCCACCTGGAGCTGAAGATAAAGTGACACAAGCCCCTGCCACCACTAGGATTGTGTTGGGTCAGACCCAAAGCCAGCACAGCAGTGGATCTTGCCAACATCCTGCTATAGCAACTCCCTAGCTATGGCCTATGTTCAATCAAGGCCCTGGGGTTCTACACTCAGCAGGTGGCAAAACCAGCCAGGCCTGTGTCTTTCCTTTCAGGGTGGTGAGTTCCTCCAGATCCAAGGCATGTCCAGAGGTGCCATACAGGAGCCAGGGACTAGAATCAAATATCTTAGAAGTCTACCTGGTGTTCTATTGTGCTGCAACTGGACTGCCACTCAAACAAAAAGTAGAACCTCCTCTTTCTGAAGGCAAATAAGCCTCGCCCTATTACTACTACCACTATGCCCATGAGGTATATGTCCACATTGCCACCAATGTTTTCTTTTGGCCCAAGGGCTCCTTAGTCAGTTTGTGCTGAATGAAGCCAGGCATGGGACTCCCCCTTCAAGGCAGTGGGCTCCCCTCTGACCCAGGGCAGATCTGGAAATGCCACCCAAGGACCAAGTCCTGGAATTGGAGACCCCAAGAGCCTAAGTGGTACTCTACCCTCTTGTGGCTAAGCTGGTACCTAAGGTGCAAGATAATGTCTCCTTTACATTTCCCTCTTATTTTCTCAAGTAGAAGGAGTCTTAACCCATAACCATCATAGCTGGGAATGTGCTGAGTCTCACCTGAAGCCAACACATCCCAGAGTGTCACCCAAGGCCCTTGATGTAGTACTCGGATATCATTGCTGGTTATTCAGGGCCCAAGAGCTCTTCAGTTAGCAGGTAATGAATTCTGCCAGGACTGGGTTCTTCACTTCAAGGAAATGCATTACCTTCTGGCCCAGCGTATGTCTAGAAATGTCATCCATGAGCTAGAGCCTAGAAAGGGGTCCTCAAGACTCTGACAGTGCCCTATCCTGCTATGGCTGAGCTGGTATCCAAGATGCAAGAGAAAGTCTCCTCTCCTTGAGCAGAGGGAAAGGGTTTCTTTTGGAGCTTTGAGCTGTGCAGCCTGGAGTTAGTGAAGAGATAATGCCATCACTCCTTTAGCCACCCAAGCTAGTGTTTCAGTAAGTCACATGTTCCTCCATTCCCGTCTCTGGGTCCAGTACAGCATTAGGAGTTTCTAGGAGTTGCCATCCTTGTGGCTTAGACTGCCCTTCACGTTTACTTTGAGCCCCAGAGCATTTTATCCAGTGGTGGTCAGGCTTGCAAGAATTTAAGTTCAGACTGCTGGCTTTAGTAACTCCCCTCTGGCTAGGGTTGGTTTAAAATCTCCTTCCTTGGGTTAACTTAAGCTGAGTTTGTTCCAGTTTTTTCTGTTATAATAGGCAACACTCAGTTAAATGACTCATAATTTCCCACTCTCCCTCTTTGCAACACACAGCAATTCTCTCCACACCACACTGACACTGCCGTGGTATGGAAAATGGAGGCATTAGTGATTCAAGACTTTTTCCTACCTCGTTGTACTCATTTCAGCCAAATGAAGTTAAAACCAGGTACTGTGAGTGCTCACCTGATTTTTTGTTCTTATGAAGATGATTCTTGTGTTTAGTCATTAAATTAGTGTCCTCATGGCGGGGACAATCAGTGGAGTCTTCAATTCCACCATCTTACTCTGCCCAGCACCCAAACTGGCATTTTGAAAAGATTCTGTAAGTGTGTTGTGGAGACTGGATTTTAAGTGTGTGCTAGTTTAGGGTATTTTCTCACCTGGAAATATATTATTTCAGTACTCAGGAGAGATAATACAGTACTTGGACGAAAAGATGAGGGAAAATGAATCAAAATTAACCACTTACAGAGTTATTTAGGAAGTAGAAACAACGATATTTGTTATGGGGTTATCAGATATGGGGGGTGAAAAAGAGGAAAGTGCTATGGCCAACCTCTGTATTTCTGGTTTGCATAAATAAACAGTGGTGCTATTCCCCCCTCCACCAAAAAAAGAACAGAAGAATTGTATAATATTCTCTCAATGTATTGAGGTATATATAATGTATATAGATATATTATATATAATATATATATATCTTTCAAATTTTACGGTATTGAGATATTAAATACAAGGTTGAGAATTTTTACACAATTTAGTGCCTTGCATATGTCGATATGCAACTATAATCTTTTCTATATAGCTCCATCATTTACTACTTAGTTCTCTTTATTACAACTAACTTAACCTTCCTGTGCTCCAATGTTTTCAACTTTAAAATGGAAATTGTATCAGGACCCGCCTAGAAAGAACTACTTAATAGTATGCCTACAATCTATCTTCTCTCATTACTAGATGGAGGGCTTTAGGAAAGAAAAAAGGTGACCTAGTTAAATCTTCTTATAAACATTCTGATGACAAACATCCTGGAAAGCATATTAATTATATTTGCTAGATAGTTCTAATCTCTGGAATGCCATTAGCAGGAGTAACTTGGGATGTATTGATTGGTTTTGATAAGTACACCTGGAATATAGGGATTTATGTGTCATTGTCTGCCAAAGTGTCATGTAAACTAGTAACTGAGTATAAAATGGAGAAGTGTGCTGGGCGCAGTGGCTCATGCCTGTAATCCCAGCACTTTGGGAGGTTGAAGCAGGGGAATCACCTGAGGTTGAGAGTTTGAGACCAGCCCGGCCAATATAGTGAAACCCCTTCTCTACTAAAAATACAAAATCAGCTGGGCATGGTGACACACACCTGTAATCCCAGCTACTCAGAAGGCTGACACAGAAGAATCGCTTGAACCTAGAAGGTGGAGGTTGCAGTGAGCTGAGATCAGACCACTGCACTCCAGCCTGGGTGACAGAGCAAGACTCCATCTTAAAGAAAAAAGGAAAAGGTGACATTAATTTTTTAAAAACCTATCTTTTGTGTAAGTAATGTAGCCACATGCATTACCTCTTTAAGGACCTCAGATGTTAATCTATGCCAGAGGGAATCCTGATTCATCAGGAAATCACATGAGGACCAGTGTTAGTGGTCTTGGAACTCCTACTGCTAAGTGTATACCTTGTAATTCCTTGTAACAAATATTAGTGAAGAATGATGCAGGGTAAAATTTCTAACTTTTTGTGTCTGCTTTGAGAATACAGTTTATTATGTTAAGATCACCGCCTCAGAAGATTGTTTTAATATTTAATATTTGGGAAAGTGCTTAAAACAGTGCCAGGTTCATTAACTTTTGCTATTATTAATATATCATTATAATCCTAAGAAACAATAAGAGCTATAGTTTATCAAGTGAATGTTAAAGGAACATGTTCTAAATCAATGCAAAAAAACTAAGAACCTTTAAAAAAGATTTGAAAAAAGATTCGAGGAAATGATAACAAGAATGGACAACTTAGAGAGGAATATGAATGAATTGAAGGAGCTGAAAAACACAACACAAGAACTTCACAAAGCATGCACAAGTTTCAATAGCCGAATTGACCAAGCAGAAAAAAGAATATCAGAAGTCGAAGATCAACTCAATGAAATTAAACAAGAAACCAAGATTAGAGAAAAAAGTGCAAAAAGGAATGAGCAAAGTCTCCGAGCAACTGGGACAATGTGAAGAGACCTAACCTACGTTTGATAGGTGTACCAGAATGTGACAAAGAGAATGAATCCAAGGTGGAAAATACTCTTCAGGATATTATCCAGAAGAATTTCCACAACCTAGCAAGGCAGGCCAATATTAAAGTCCAGGAAATACAGAGAACACCACAAAGATATTCCACAAGAAAAGCAACCCCAAGGCACATATCGTCAGACTCACCAGGGTTGAAATGAAGGAGAAAATACTAAGAGTAGCCAGAGAGAAATGTCAGGTCACCCACAAAGGAAAGCCCATCAGACTCACAGCAGATCTCTTGGCAGAAACTCTACAAGCCAGAAGAGAGTGGGGGCCAATAATCAACATCCTTAAAGAAAACAACTTTCAACCCAGAATCTCATATCCAGCCAAACTGAGCTTCATATGTGAAAGAAAAATAAAATCCTTTGCAAACAAGCAAGTATTCAGAGATTTTGTCACCATCAGGCCTGCTTTACAAGGCTCCTGAAAGAGGCACTATACATAGAAAGAAACAACCAGTACCAGCCATTCTAAAAACATACCAAATGCTAAAGAGCATTAACAAAAAGAAGAATCTGCAACAACTAACGGGCAAAACAGCCAGCTAGCATCAAAATGGCAGTATCAAATTCACACATAATAATATTAACCCTAAATGTAAGTGGGCTAAATGCACCAATCAAAAGACACAGACTGGCAAATTGGATAAAAAAACAAAACCCATCAGTGTGCTGTATCCAGGAAACCCATATCACATGCAAGGATACACAAAGGCTCAAAATAAAGGGATGGAGGAAGATTTACCAAGCAAATGGAGAGCAAAAAAAAAAAAAAAGCAGGAGTTGCAATTCTCGTCTCTGATAAAATAGACTTTAAAGTAACGAAGATCAAAAGAGACGAAGAAGGTCATTACATAATGGTAAAAAGATCGATACAACAAGAAGAGCTAACGATCCTAAATATATATGGACCCAATACAGGAGCACCCAGATATATAAGGCAAGTTCTTAACGACTTACAAAGAGACTTGGACTCCCACACAATAATAGTGGGAGACTTTAACACCCCACTGTCAATATTAGACAGATCAACCAGACAGAAAATCAACAAGGATATCCAGGGCTTGAACTCAGACCTGGAGCAAGCAAACCTGATAGACATTTACAGAACTCTCCACCCCAAATCCACAGAATATACATTCTTCTCAGCACCACATCACACCTACTCTAAAATTGACCACATAATTGGAAGTAAAGCACTGCTCAGCAAATGCAAAACAACTGAAATTATAACAAACAGTCTGTCAGACCATAGTGCAATCAAGTTAGAACTCAGAATTCAGAAACTAACTCAGAACTGCAGAGTGTCATGGAAACAGAACAACTGGCTCTTGAATATTGATTGAATAAACAATGAAATGAAGGCAGAAATAAAGAAAGTTATTCGAAACCAACGAGAATGAAGACAAAACATACCAGAATCTCTGAAACACATTTAAAGCAGGCTCTAGAGGAAAATATATAGCAATAAGTACCCACATGAGAAGAGTGGAGAGATACAAAACTGACACCCTATCGTCAAAATTGAAAGAGCTAGATAAGTAAGATAAAAAAAACTCAAAACCTAGCAGAAGACAAGAAATAACTAATATCAGAGCTGAGCTGAAGGAGATAGAGACACGAAAAACCCTTCAAAAAATCAATAAATCCAAGAGCTGGTTTTTTGAAAAGATCAACAAAATAGACCACTAGCCAGACTGATAAAAAAAAAAAAGAGAGAACAACCAAATAAATGCAATAAAAAACGATAAAGGGGAAATCAGCACAGATTCCTCAGAAATTCAAACCATCATCAGAGAATATTACAAACAACTCTATGCACATAAACTAGAAAACCTAGAAGAAATGGATAAATTCCTGGATATCTGTGTCCTCCCAAGTCTAAACCAGGAGGAAGCTGAAACTATGAACAGACCAATAACAAGGTCTGAAGTCGAGGCAGCAATTAAGAGCCTACCACACACAAAAAAGCCCAGGTCCAGATGGGTTCACAGCTGAATTCTACCAGACACACAAAGAGGAGCTGGTACCATTCCTTCTGAAACTATTCCAAATAATCCAAAAAGAGGGAATCCTTCCCAAATCATTTTATGAGACCAACATCATCCTGATACCAAAACCTGGCAGAGACTCAACAAGAAAAGAAAACTTCAGGCCAATATCCATGATGAACACAGATGCAAAAATCTTCAATAAAATACTGGCAAACCGACTGCAACAGCATATCAAAAAACATCCATCATGATCAAGTAGGATTCATCCCAGGGATGCAAGGCTGGTTCAACATACGCAAGTCTATAAACGTAATCCACCACATAAATAGTACCAAAAACAAAAAGCACATGACTATCTCAATTGACGCAGAGAAGGCATTTGACAAAATTCAACAGCGCTTTGTGCTAAAAACCCTCAATAAATTCGGTATTGATGGAACATATCTCAAAGTAATAAAAGCTATTTAAGACAAACCAACAGCCAATATCATACTGAATGGACAAAAACTGGAAGCATTCCTTTGAAATCTGGCACTAGACAAGGATGCCCTCTCTCACCACTCCTATTCAGTATAGTAATGGAAGTTCTAGCCAGGGCAATCAGGCAAGAAAAAGAAATAAAGGGTATTCAAATAGGAAAGGAGGAAGCTAAATTGTCTGTATTTGCAGATGACATGATAGTATATCTAGAAGACTGCATTGTCTCAGCCCAAAAACTCCTGAAACTGATAAGCAACTTCAGCAAAGTCTCAGGATATAAAATCAATGTGCAAAAATCACAAGCATTCGTCTACACCAATAACAGACTTAAAGAAAGCCAAATCAAGAACGAACTGCCATTCACAATTGCTACAAAGATAATAAAATACCTAGGAATACAACTTACAAGAAATGTAAGGGATCTCTTCAAGGAAAACTACAAACCACTGCTCAACAAAATAAGAAAGGACACAAAGAGATTGAGAACCATTTCATGTTCATGGTTAGGAAGAATCAATATCGTGAAAATGGCTATACTGCCCAAAGTAATTTACAGAATCAATGTTATCCCCATCAAGCTACCACTGACTTTCTTCACAGAACTGGAAAAATCTACCATGAACTTCATATGGAACCAAAAGACAGCCCGCATAGCCAAGTCAATTCTAAGTAAAAAGAACACAGCAGGAGGCATCACACTACTGGACTTCAAACTATACTATGAGGCTACAGTAATCAAAACAGCATGGTACTGGTACCAAAACAGAGATATAGACCAATGGAACAGAACAGAGGCGTTGGAGGCAACACAACATATCTACAACCATACAATCTTTGATAAACCTGACAAAAACAATGGGGAAAGGACTCCCTATTTAATAAATGGTGTTTATTTATTAAAACTGGCTAGCCATGTGCAGAAAGCAGAAACTGGACCCCTTCCTGACACCTTACACCAAAATTAACTCCAGATGGATTAAAGACTTAAACATAAGACCTGGCACCATAAAAACCCTAGAAGAAAATCTAGGCAAAACCATTCAGGACATAGGAGTAGGCAAGAACTTCATGAACAAAACACCAAAAGCATTGGCAACAAAAGCCAAAATAGACAAATGGGACCTAATCAAACTCCACAGCTTCTGCACGGCAAAAGAAACAGTCATGAGAGTGAATCAGCAACCAACAGAATGGGAAAAAATTTTTGCAGTTTACCCAAATGACAAAGGGCTGATATCCAGAATTTACAAAGAACTCAAACAGATTTACAGGGAAAAAAAAACAAGCCCATTCAAAAGTAGGCAAAGGATGTGAATAGACACTTTACGAAAGAAGACATATATGAGGCCAACAATCATATGAAAAAATGCTCATCGTCACTGGTCATCAGAGAGATGCAAATCAAAACCACATTGAGATACCATCTCACGCCAGTTAGAATGGCGATCATTAAAAAATCTGGAGACAACAGATGCTGGAGAGGATGTGGAGAAATAGGAACACTTTTACACTGTTGGTGGGAGTGTAAATTAGTCCAACCATTGTGGAAGACTGTGTGGCGATTCCTCAAGGCCTTAGAAATAGAAATTCAATTTGACCCAGCAATCCCATTACTGAGTATATATCCAAAGGACTATAAATCGTTCTACTACAAGGACACATGCACACGAATGTTCATTGCAGCACTGTTTACAATAGCAAAGACCTGGAACCAACCCAAATGCCCATCGATGATAGACTGGACTGGGAAAATGTGGCACATATACACCATGGAATACTATGCAGCAATCAAAAACGATGAGTTCGTGTCCTTTGTAAGGACATGGATGAAACTGGAGAACATCATTCTCAGCAAACTGACACAAGAACAGAAAATGAAATACCACATATTCTCACTCATAGGCGGGTGAGGAAAAATGAGAACACATGGACACAGGGTAGGGAGTACTACACATCAAGGTTTATTGGGGGGAATGGGGAGGGACAGTGGGGGGGGAGCTGGGAAGGGATAGCCTGGGGAGAAATGCTGAATGTGGGTGAGGGGCAGGAAGGCAGCAAAACACACTGCCATATGTGTACCTATGCAACTATTTTGCATGTTCTGCACATGTACCCCAAAACCTAAAATGCAATGAAAAAAAAAAAGAAAATGAAAAGTAAAATAAAAATAAAGTGAATGTTCTGTGATAGGCATTTATACTAAGTACTTCCATGAATTATTTCATTAATAATCCAAAAATTCCTACGTTCTATTTTTATTACCATTTTATATGTGAGAAGCCTGAGGCTATAGAATATTTAATTTTCCCAAGGTCACATAGCTAGTAAATTTTGACATCAACTTTTAAACCCAGGTGATCTAACTCCCCAGTAGAGCTTTTTTTCTTTCTAATTCCAAGTAACACTGCCTTGCTATACTGTCCTATTTCTCAAAGCCCATTGAAATGGCCATTCAGGTACTAAATTAGTATGATGAAAGTATAATTTATTGACTAGCACCACAATGACCTTAATATGTTAATGCAACTTCTAAATATATGGGACTTGCACTCCAAGAGTTACTAATGTCAGGAGAAATAAGAAATTTAAAAAAAACTATCTATTATGTTTACTCTATTTCTCAGAATGTTATGACCCTTTGATACTCTGCTGAGCATAACCCCCTATGCTGCCCCAAAAAGGATATAAACTGTTATGTAACAATTCAACAAATAAAACTAAAATGTTTCAAGAAAATTATCCACAGTTTTGTTGAGTTTCCTTTTTCTTTCTGTTTCCACAGATTATGCAAGCTATTTCATCTCCTTGTTTTCTTATAAATAACAATAAGGATGAGAAAAGAAAAGAAGAAGTAGAAGCCAACTCTATACACTTTGCCAATAGCACTAATTACATAAACATATATGACCAAAATATTATTTTGGAATGTAAAAGAGTATTGATTTGATTTGAAATTTTGACATAGTCATGCCACCCCTGTATTACACAAATGATCATTATAAGCTGTGGATACTCAAATTAGTCTTATTCCATTTTATTCATTAAAAACATTCATTTAAAAAATATAGATTGAATATTAAATTATATTCCCATGACTTTTTACAACCTACTGAGATAATCATTTAATACTGAGGATAAAATGATTAAATAGGCCTGGTGTGGTGACTAACACCTGTAATCCCAGCACCTTGGGAGGCAGAGGCAAGTGGATGACCTGAGGTCAGGAGTTGAAGACCAGCCCAGCCAACATGGTGAAACCCCATCTTTACTAAAAATACAAAGATGGTGAGCCATGCCTGAAATCCCAGCTACTTGGGAGGCTGAGGTGGGAGAATCACCTAAGCCCAGGAGGTAAAGCTTACAATGAACTAAGATTATGCCACGTACTTCAGCTTGGGTGACAGAGTCTGTCTCAAAAAAAAAAAAAAAAAAAAAAAAAAAAAGATTAAACAATATCCTTGAAGGTAATGCAGGCAAATGGAAGAAGATTATCTAATAATGTTATTCAGAAAGCACTACAGTGGCCTTGTTTCTACCTGTCAACATTTTTTTTAGTCCAGATATCAATCAGGAGCAGTTTTTCCTGCCAAAGGGAGTAGATAGCCTCTACCATTGCAGAAAACAAGTGCTCAGCAGCCATATCAGAAAAATACTACAGTTTAGTTCTAAGGCTATAGGTGTGCAGAGGTAATGACATTTATGAAAATAATAATAAGATCTTTGATATAAAACAGGACCATTCCATGGCAAATTTGAAAGTTATAAGAACCCTCCAATAGAATATTAGGAGGACATGGTAGGAAAGAAATCTAGATTGGACCAGAACAAAGATAAACACTTGCTAAATAGGAAATAAAAATTGACAACACTATCCCTGTTGGGGTTCACTCAGGGTGGCTGGCAAAATATTAGGGAAAGTTATAGATTAGTCTCAAACCTTTTGGAAGGTCAAAAGGTTTTATTGGGATAGGATGAAGGCAGCCAGTTCATTACGTTAGTATAAGAAAAAGTTAGAGCCGATAAGAGGCTTTCCCAGTTGTCTGTTTACATCACATCCCTTTGTCTCTACTCTGTTTACTCATGTAAACTTTATGCTGATGATCCTCTCAGGGGAAGTCAAATGGGAATTACCCATTAATGGTGTTTACTCTGGGTCCGGGGAAACTAAAGCTTTTATCATTCGTAAAAGCACTCTTTTAACCATGTTAATTATCCACAAGCATGTTGATGTAGAATCTCTGTTATGAAATCTATACTGAATAAATGTGAGGTTCCAGAGGGAGTCTTCATAGGTTGGCTGCATTCACCCTCTGAAAGTGGCTGATGACCATCCCTAGCCAACTTAAATCACTGAAATAGGTGTGCGAGTGCATTTATTCATCTGCCATTTGAGTCAGGGTCTGCAAGACAGACCTCCACAGGTGGAGACTGACATCTCAGGTGCTAACCCTGATGTGATCAAGGTCACATATCCCATTCATGAAGAATTTATATTAAATTTTATATACCTATGCATAACTCAACTGTAAATAAAAATACGTAGTTGTTGTTTTTTAAAATCCTAATGTGGATAATTTCTTTCACTAAGTACTTCCAGAAAGAGATGCCAGAACTGAAAGGACCTATCTGGAGAGGCCATCTGCATTGGCTTTTAGCATCTTGCACATTCTTATAGGGTGTGTCTGCCAAGAATGTAAGGCCCTGGCCACTTGTGGCCCAGGCCATTTCTCAAGGTTGAGTTTGTAGTAAGCAGTCTTGAGTGATAAAGTAATGCCTCCACACCAGAAAAGGAGCAGTCTTGCTTACTATTCATTATAAAAGCTGCAGAACCACAAGTTCAGTGTTGCTCTCTTGTAACCTGATTTAATGCATGACTTCCAGTTGGCCCTCTGTGTCACCCCCATGGGAGTGAGAGATGAGAGGAATCAATACAATCATACTGATGCTCCTGCTTCTTACTATAATAAGTAATCATGTACTTTCCCTCTGACTCAGAAAACTCAACTTCCATCAGCATGGATAAAACAGTAACAGGCTAACTTTTTAGCTTGCAAGCATGGTAAAATCAAATCCCAGAACAGACAAACCCTGCCTGACTCTATAATAAAGATCCCAATGCCCATAATAAACAGCATGAGGTACATAGCATATCTCACATGATCTGTTTCTAACATTTAATTTTACTGTTTTTTCCTCCAAAAAAACTGCCTCTAACAATAATATAAATTGCATTAAAAATATCACCAAGGCTCACTAAGGCATGACTCCTGAGCTATCAAAATCAAGTAAACATTATTTTCATGCTATTTAAATGGTATAAGGTATATGTCACTACATAAATTTTGTCAAAATACTGTGAGTTCCTAAAGGGCAAACAGATGAGATGATAACTAGTTTGAGGAAAGAAGGATGTCTGTCTGCTGAGGGAAACCCAGGATGGTAGAGAGAGACTGTTGATACAAGAATATGATTGATGAAGCAAGATATCACAGAAGGTGGGAAGGGATGAAAGGTAGAAAACATCAAGATTAAGAAAAGGGAGAAAAACATAATGCAAAACCGTTTTATTTTTCTATTGGAGAGGAGAGAAATTAAGAGCATTGTTATTACATTCCTCAATCTTTCCAATGCAGTAAGAATTAAGGGTGTTATAAAGAAATAGAGGCAGGTGTGGCATGCTTAGGCACTGACAGAATATGAAATATTTAGAGATAAAGATAAAACTTTGTTAACAGCAGTGAGGGCACAGCTGATGTTGGATAGCATGATTTTACAGTATAACCGCTTAGTCTGGTTTTGAGACTTATTCTTAACAAAATTTGAAGGGTCTGGGAACTGAAGTAGGAGAGTTGAATTGGATGGTTGACCTGTAATCTAACCATAAAAATTTAACCAAATGAGATAATGCCTGTGGCCTTTAACTATTGATTAGCTGAAACTCTGTTCTTTGTCTAAGAAGGTCTTTTATTAATCTTATAATAATCTGTAGTGAGTTAAAGCTACTGTGAGACATATCATTGGTAAGTATCAAAAAACCTTGGAGTAGTGCAAATGAATCATTTAAATAAATAAAATATGAATCTTCTGTAAGCTAAACTTAATAATCTTTCACTTCCAGATGACTTGATCAATAGCATAATATGAAATCTAATTATGACTATATATGAAGACAGAAAAATTTTTTGACTAGACAAAAAAAAATAGCACTGACATTGCCTATAAGTGTCACTAAAAGAGGACAAGCTTTCTTTAGCTTTCCAACAATGTACTTGTAGATTATATTTGAAGTTTCTATTACAAGTTAAAAAAAAAAAGAGCCTCATTATCTTTTTATCACAAACAAACCAATAAACAACCAGAATACAATTTTTAGCTTTTCCACCAATCCCACGTCTCTCTTCTCTTGCTCCCTTTGTAATAGACAAACTTTGTAATTAGCACTTATAATTTTATTATTTAGTCAAGAATAATAAGTACCTTTAATTTAACTATGCTTTAGTATCTTCAATGCTTTTGTTAGAAATTTTACTTCCAATAAATTCTCCACGAGTTCCTTACAACAGATGTGATGGTCTGTTATAAGCACCAATGTAGAGGAAAATATTAGTAACTTAGAAAAATTATGCTCATGACAGCTATAAAGCATTTTCAAGTGAAAATTAGTGGGAGGACTCAAGATGGCGCTGTGAGAACAACCCAGGATTGGAGCTCGCGTTGAATCCGCAAACGGTGAGTCAAAGCTGCATTTACAGACTGATCTTTGTTGCCCACAGAACGGGGAAACTCCCAAGTATAAAAAGACACGGGACGCCAGGCAGTATGTCTGCCTGGCGAAGCCGGCAGCCGGGGCAGCAGCGGCCGGCCCTACCCAGCAATCCCCACAGGGTGTGCGTGTCTGGGTGCCCTGTTGAACCGGCAACCTGAGACTTGAGAGGGCTGGACTTGAGACTGAACGAGACTTGCACAGTAGCCCAGCCCAGGGGATTGCAGGGACAGATCGTTTGGGATACCCAGTGGGATGAACAAAACCGCGATTTCAAATTATCCCGAGCAGATGGTCCGAGACGCTATGTGGGGGAGGGGCGTCCACCACTACTGAGGCAACCCGCCCCAACTGAGATACACGCCCACTGCTGATGCAGCCTGCCGTTGCTGAGGCAACACGCTACAACAGAGAGACTCGGCCGCAGGGCGTGCGGAGACCACAGCAGAGCCTGCAGGAACAGGGAGAATCACACAACAGCAGGGCGGAGCCTCGGCAGACAAACAGTGGCTAGTCTGCCTTCTAGCTGGGCAGGACACCTCATCGAACATCCAAAAATAAAGCCCAAACCCCTCAACACAGAGCATTTGAGAAAAAAAAAAGGGGGTTTTTTAATGAGCTCTGTTGCAGCAGAATCAAACATAGCAGCCTAACAGCCCTGAATGAACAACAGAGCGCACAGCTCAGCAATTAAGCCCGTATAAAGTACAAACTCTCTCCTCAAGCAGCTCCCTGACCCCTCTATATCCAAAAGACTGACATTAGGCAGGCATCATCCTGGGACAAAGATAGAAAAAGAAACTGGTAGCATCCCTCACGGTGCCACAGCTGCTAGAGGTGCACCCCAGACAAGCAGGGTCTGGAGCGGACCTCAGCAGTCGTACAGCGAAGGGGCTAGACTGGTAGAAGGAAAACCAAGCAACAGAAATACTTCATCATCAACATTCCGGGTGTCCACTCAGAGACCCAATCGAAAAGTCAGCAACCACGCAAACGACCAGTGGACAAATCCACAAAGATGGGAAGAAACCAGCGCAAAAAGAAGGAAAACACCCGAAACCAGAACACCTCGCCTCCTAGAAAGGACCAAAACTCCTCACCAGCAAGGGAACAAAGCTGGACGGAGAATGACTGTGACGAAATGACGGAATTAGACTTCAGAAGATGGATAATGAGAAACTTTTGTGAGCTAAAAGATCATGTATTAAATCAATGCAAAGAAACTAAGAACCTTGAAAAAAGATTTGAAAAAAGATTCGAGGAAATGATAACAAGAATGGATAACTTAGAGAGGAATATGAATGAATTAAAGGAGCTGAAAAACACAATACGAGAACTTCGCGAAGCAAACATAAGTTTCAATAGCCGAACGGACCAAGCAGAAGAAAGAATATCTGAAGTAGAAGACCAACTCAATGAACTAAAACGAGAAACCAAGATCAGAGAAAAAAGCCCAAAAAGGAATGAACAAAGTCTCCAAGAAATGTGGGACTATGTGAAAAGACCTAACCTACGTTTGATAGGTGTACCAGAAGGGGACGAAGAGAATGAATCCAAGCTGGAAAATACTCTTCAGGACATCATCCAGGAAAATTTCCCCCACCTAGCAAGACAGGCCAACACTCAATTGCAGGAAATACAGAGAACACCACAAAGATATTCCGCAAGAAGAGCAACCCCAAGGCACATAATCGTCAGATTCAACAGGGTTGAAATAAAGGAGAGAATACTAAGGGCAGCCAGAGAGAAAGGTCGGGTCACCCACAAAGGGAAGCCCATCAGACTCACAGCAGATCTCTCGGCAGAAACACTACAAGCCAGAAGAGAGTGGGGGCCAATATTCAACATTCTTAAAGAAAAGAACTTTCAACCCAGAATTTCATATCCAGCCAAACTGAGCTTCAGAAGTGAAGGAAAAATAAAATCCTTTGCGAACAAGCAAGTACTCAGAGATTTTGTCACCACCAGGCCTGCTTTACAAGAGCTCCTAAAAGAGGCACTACACATAGAAAGGATCAACCAGTACCAGCCATTCCAAAATCACACTGAATGCTAAAGAGCTTCAACATAATGAAGAATCTACAACAACTAACAGGCAAAACAGCCACTTAGCATCAAAATGGCAGTATCAAATTCACACATAACGATAGTAACCCTAACTGTAAATGGACTAAATGCACCAATCAAAAGACACAGACTGGCAAATTGGATAAAAATCCAAAACCCATCAGTGTGCTGTATTCAGGAAACCCATCTCACATGCAAGGATACACAAAGGCTCAAAATAAAGGGATGGAGGAAGATTTACCAAGCTAATGGAAAGCAAAAAAAAGCAGGAGTTGCAATTCTCATCTGTGATAAAATAGACTTTAAAGCAACAAAGATCAAAAAAGACAAAGAAGGCCATTACATAATGGTAAAAGGATCGATACAACAAGAAGAGCTAACGATCCTAAACATATATGGACCCAATGCAGGAGCACCCAGATACATAAGGCAAGTTCTTAATGACTTACAAAAGGACTTAGACTCCCACACAATAATAGTGGGAGACTTTAACACTCCACTGTCAATACTAGACAGATCAATCAGACAGAAAACCAACAAGGATATCCAGGGCTTGAACTCAGACCTGGAGCAAGCAAACCTGATAGACATTTACAGAACTCTCCACCCCAAATCCACAGAATACACATTCTTCTCAGCATCACATCACACCTACTCTAAAATTGACCACATAATTGGAAGTAAAGCACTGCTCAACAAATGCAAAACCACTGAAATCATAACAAACAGCCTCTCAGACCATAGTGCAATCAAGTTAGAACTCAGAATTCAGAAACCGACCCAGAATCTCACAGCTTCATGGAAACTGAACAACTGGCTCTTGAATGTTGACTGGGAAAACAACAAAATGAAGGCAGAAATAAAGAAGTTCTTCGAAACCAATGAGAACGAAGACACAACGTGCCAGAACCTCTGGGACACATTTAAAGCAGTCTCTAGAGGAAAGTATATAGCAATAAGTGCCCATATGAGGAGAATGGAGAGATCCAAAATTGACACCCTATCGTCAAAATTGAAAGAGCTAGAGGAGCAAGATCAAAAAAATTCAAAACCCAGCAGAAGACAAGAAATAACTAAGATCAGAGCTGAGCTGAAGGAGATTGAGACACGAAAAACCCTTCAAAAAATCAATAAATCCAACAGCTGGTTTTTTGAAAAGATCAACAAAATAGACAGACCACTAGCCAGATTGATTAAAAATAAAAGAGAGAACAACCAAATAGATGCAATAAAAAATGATAAAGGGGAAATCACCACAGATTCCACAGAAATTCGAACCATCATCATCGAATATTACAAACAACTCTATGCACATAAACTAGTAAACCTGGAAGAAATGGATAAATTCCTGGACTCCTGTGTCCTCCCAAGCCTAAACCAGGAGGAAGCTGAAACTATGAATAGACCAATAACAAGGTCTGAAGTTGAGGCAGCAATTAAGAGCCTACCACACAAAAAAAGCCCAGGTCCAGACGGGTTCACAGCCGAATTCTACCAGACACACAAGGAGGAGCTGGTACCATTCCTTCTAAAACTATTTCAAACAATCCAAAAAGAGGGAATCCTTCCCAAATCATTTTATGAGACCAACATCATCCTGATACCAAAACCCGGCAGAGACCCAACGAGAAAAGAAAACTTCAGGCCAATATCCATGATGAACATAGATGCAAAAATCTTCAATAAAATATTGGCAAGCCGATTGCAACAGCAAATCAAAAAACTTATCCATCATGATCAAGTAGGATTCATCCCAGGGATGCAAGGCTGGTTCAACATATGCAAGTCTGTCAACGTAATTCACCACATAAACAGAACCAAAAACAAAAACCACATGATTATCTCAATTGACGCAGAGAAGGCATTTGACAAAATTCAACAGCCCTTTATGCTAAAAACCCTCAATAAACTCGGTATCGATGGAACATATCTCAAAGTAATAAAAGCTATTTATGACAGACCAACAGCCAATATCATACTGAATGGGCAAAAACTGGAAGCATTCCCTTTGAAATCTGGAACTAGACAAGGATGCCCTCTCTCACCACTCCTATTCAATATAGTACTGGAAGTTCTAGCCAGAGCAATCAGGCAAGAAAAAGAAATAAAGGGTATTCCAATAAAAAAGATGGAAGCCAAATTGTCTCTATTTGCAGACGACATGATAGTATACCTAGAAGACCCCATTGCCTCAGCCCAAAAACTCCTGAAACTGATAAGCAACTTCAGCAAAGTCTCAGGATATAAAATCAATGTGCAAAAATCACAAGCATTCGTCTACACCAATAACAGACTTAAAGAAATCCAAATCAAGAGCGAACTGCCATTTGCAATTGCTACAAAAAGAATAAAATACCTTGGAATACAACTCACAAGGAATGTAAGGGACCTCTTCAAGGAGAACTACAAACCACTGCTCAACGAAATCAGAGAGGACACAAACAGATGGAGAAACATTCCATGTTCATGGTTAGGAAGAATTAACATCGTGAAAATGGCTATACTGCCCAAAGTAATTTACAGAATCAACGCTATCCCCATCAAGCTACCATTGACTTTCTTCACAGAACTGGGAAAAACCACCATGAACTTCATATGGAACCAAAAGAGAGCCTGCATAGCCAAGTCAATTCTAAGCAAAAAGAACACGGCAGGGGGCATCACACTACCAGATTTCAAACTATACTACAAGGCTACAGTAATCAAAACAGCATGGTACTGGTACCAAAACAGAGATATAGACCAATGGAACAAAACAGAGGCACCGGAGGCCACACAACATACATACAACTATACAATCTTTGATAAACCTGACAAAAACAAGCAATGGGGAAAGGATTCCATGTTTAACAAATGGTGTTGGGAAAACTGGCTAGCCATGTGCAGAAAGCAGAAACTGGACCCCTTCCTGACACCTTACACTAAAATTAACTCCAGATGGATTAAAGACTTAAACATAAGACCTGGCACCATAAAAACCCTAGAAGGAAATCTAGGCAAAACCATCCAGGACATAGGAGTAGGCAAGGACTTCATGAACAAAACACCAAAAGCATTGGCAACAAAAGCCAAAATAGACAAATGGGACCTAATGAAACTCCACAGCTTCTGCACGGCAAAAGAAACAGTCACGAGAGTGGATCGGCAACCAACAGAATGGGAAAAAATTTTTGCAGTCTACCCATCTGACAAAGGGCTGATATCCAGAATTTACAAAGAACTCAAACAGATTTACAGGAAAAAAACAAACAAGCCCATTCAAAAGTGGGCAAAGGATATGAACAGATACTTTACGAAAGAAGACATATATGAGGCCAACAATCATATGAAAAAATGCTCATCGTCACTGGTCATCAGAGAGATGCAAATCAAAACCACATTGAGATACCATCTCACGCCAGTTAGAATGGCGATCATTAAAAAATCTGGAGACAACAGATGTTGGAGAGGATGTGGAGAAAAAGCAACACTTTTACACTGTTGGTGGGAGTGTAAATTAGTTCAACCATTGTGGAAGACAGTGTGGTGATTCCTCAAGGCCTTAGAAATAGAAATTCCGTTTTACCCAGCAATCCCATTACTGGGTATATATCCAAAAGACTATAAATCGTTCTACTATAAGGACACATGTACACGAATGTTCATTGCAGCACTGTTTACAATAGCAAAGACCTGGAATCAACCCAAATGCCCATTGATAATAGACTGGATTGGAAAAATGTGGCACATATACACCATGGAATATTATGCAGCAATCAGAAATGATGAGTTCGTGTCGTTTGTAGGGACATGGATGAATCTGGAAAACATCATCCTCAGCAAACTGACACAAGAACAGAAAATGAAACACCGCATATTCTCACTCATAGGTGGGTGATGAAAAATGAGAACACATGGACACAGAAAGGGGAGTACTAAACAGTGGGGTCTATTGGGGGGAAAAGGGGAGGGCCAGTGGGAGGGGGAGGTGGGGAGGGATAGCCTGGGGAGAAATGCCAAATGTGGGTGAAGGGGAGAAGAAAAGCAAAGCACACTGCCATGCGTGTACCTACGCAACAGCCTTGCATGCTCTGCTCATGTACCCCAAAACCTAAAATCCAATAAAAAATTAAAAAAAAAAAAGAAAATTAGTTCCAGGTGTTTATCACAAGTTTTCCGAGCTTTCTAAATGACTCTAAGATGCAAACATAGATAGTTAAACATCCATTCTCCTTATCCCCAAATGACCTTCCTCATAATTACAAATGACAATCCAAACTTCCAATTTTACCTTTTCACAAAGGAAGAAAAAATAAAAAAAGAAGGGAGAGAGGGGCTGCTTTGAAGTATCAAAGGATATGGTTCAATAAAATCCTACACTGCTGGTTTTTCTCAGCAAAACCACCAACTGATAAAAGATAAAAAAGATATTCTTGTGTGCCCATTATGCATCATACACATTATGTACACTGGAGTTTTTACTCTGAAGAACATCTCTTAGAAGGTAATATTGTCATTGTTTTGCAGATGAGTAGACTAAGTTTCATTTAACTGACGCAGAACCACAAATAAAAGAGAAATTAGAGTCAAAATCCAGTTTAGTTTGTATTGAAAATCAAGGGGATTTCTTTACTAATCTGCAACTAAAAATGAAAGAGTACATACACAACACATTGAAAAACTGAAAGATAATTTGGCCTGCTCTCTTCACAATTTTTTGGTTCTTTGTTTGCCACTGTCACTGCCTACATTTTAAAGCTAAAAGAATCTCTCTCCTCTCAGGAGAGAGATCCAAGATGGCTGATCACTAACAGCTCGGGATTGTAGTTCCCAGTTAAGGCTCAGAGAACAGACACCACACTTTCAGACAAATTTTCGTCACTCACGGACCAGCAAATTTCTAGTGGAGGAGCCCCACGTGTCGCCAGCGAGACTCTTGTGGCGGGAGCCTTGGCACGGCAGCTCTTCATGCAGAGAAAACGGGACTGGTTCCCTTACTGACTGGTGATTGTAGCTCCGGGAAGGCAGAGCCGGTTGTTGCGGACTCAAGAAGGAAGCCAGACCAGAGATTCTTGGGCAGAAGAGCACCATCAGTCTTATCACTGCCATTTTGCCCGGTGCAGTGGGTTGCTTGAATCCCAGCACAGGGAATCAATAAATTGGACGTCAACTCAGAAACCTAATTAGAAAGGCGGTAATTGAAAAGACGACAGATGGATAAATTTATAATAAAGGGGAAAAACCAGCCTAAGAAGGCTGAGCATACCCAAAATCAGAACCCCTCTCCCTCTACAGGGGATTGCAGTTACTCATCAGCAACAGAACAAGCCCTGATGGAAAAGGACTGTGTTCCATTATCTGAAGTAGGCTTCAGAAGGTGGATGATAAGAAACTTCTGGGAATTAAAAGAACTTGTTCTAACCCAATGCAAAGAAACTAAGAACTTTGAAAAAAGGTTTGATGACATGCTGAAAAGAATAGACAATATAGAGAGGAATATAAATGAACTAACAGAGTTGAAAAATACAACACGAGAACTTAGTGAAATATACACAAGTTTAAATAGCAGAATGGATCAAGCAGAAGAAAGGATATCAGATGTCCAAGACCAACTTAATGAAATAAAACGACAAGACAACAATAGAGAAAAAAGGATGAAAAGGAATGAGCAACGTCTCCAAGAAATATGGGACTATGTGAAAAGACCCAATCTATGTTTGATTGGTGTACCTGAATGTAATGGAGAGAATGAATCCAAGCTGGAAAATACTTTCCAGGATATTATCCAGGAAAATTTTCCCAATCTAGCAAAGCAGGACACTATTCAACTCCAGGTAATACAGAGAACACCACAAAGATATTCCTCAAGAAGAGCAACCCCAAGGCACATAATCATTAGATTCACCAGGATTGAAACAAAGGAGAAAATACTAAGGGCAGCCAGAGAGAAAGGCCAGGTTACCTATACGGGGAAGCCTATTAGACTTACAGCAGATCTCTCAGCAGAAACCCCACAAGCCAGAAGAGAGTGGGGGCCAATATTCAACATACTTAAAGAACAGAACTTTCAGCCTAGAATCTCATATCCTGCCAAACTAAGCTTCACAATTGAAGGAAAAATAAAATCTTTTATGAACAAGCAAGTACTCAGAGATTTTGTTACCACTAGGCCTGCTTTACAAGAACTTCTGAAAAAAGCATCATACATAAAAAGGAACAACCAATATAAGCCTTTCTAAAAATATACCAAAAAGTAAAGAGCATCAACATAAAGAAGAATTTACATCAACGAATGGATAAAATAGCCAGTTAACATCAAATGGCAGTAACCCTAAATTTAAATCGACTAAATCCCCCAATCAAAAGATACAGCCAAAACCTAATGGTATATCCAAAGATACACAAAGACTCAAAACAAAGGGTAGGAGAAAAATTTACCAACCAAATGGAGAGCAAAAATAAATAAATAAACCAAAAGCAGGAGTTGCAATTCTCACATTTGATAAAATAGATTTCAAAGCAACAAAGATACAGTGGTAAAAGGATCAATGCAACAATAAGAGATTTTAATACCCAGATACATAAGACCCATAACGAGATTTAGACTCAACGAGACAGGAATTAATAAGGATATCCAGGACTTCAACTCAGATCCGAAACAAGTAAACTCAATAAATATTTATAGAGTTCTCCATTTTAAATATACAAAATATTGATCGGCCATTATTAATACCCATTTTTAGAATGAAGCAATATTCCTGTTCTCTCTCCCTCTTTTTCTTCCTCTTTCTTCCTCTCCTTCTCTCCTTTTTTTACTTTTCAACATCCTAGTTCCTCACCTCTACTCAATACATTCCTCTGAACACCTGATTCCTTGTGATTCTCCCGTCCCACTGAAACCTCCAATCCATTAAAAAAAAAAAAAAAAAAAAAAGTCATGTAGTAAACAATTAGTCATATGGGAAAACTTCTAGGAGGTACCAAGTTTAAAATAAAAGTTAGCATAAAGGCTGGGTGCGGTGGTGCACGCCTGTAATACCAGCACTTTGGGAAGTGGAGGCAGGTTAAAAAAAAAAAGCTAAAAGAATACTTCAGGTGGCTGGCAAGGTAGCTGAATAAAAACAGCTCCAGTCTGCAGCTCCCAGCAAGATCAATGCAGAAAGCTGGTGATTTCTGCATTCCCAGTGGAGGTACCTGGCTCATCTCACTGGGCTGGTTAGAAAGTGGACTTAGCCCACAGAGGGTGAGCTGAAGCCAGGTGGGGAATTGCCTCACCCAGGAAGCGCAAGAGGTTAGGGAACTACCTCCCATAGCCAAGGGAAGCCATGAGGGTCTGTGCTTGGAATAACAGTGCATTCCAACCAAGATACTATGCTTTTCCCATGGTCTTCATAACTTGCAGACCAGGAGATTCCCTTGGGTGCCTACACCATCAGGGCCTGGGTTTCAAGCACAAAACTTTGTGGTCATTTGGGCAGACACTGAGCTAGCTGCAGGAGCTTTTTTTCATACTACAGTGGTGCCTGGAATGCCAGTAAGACAGAACTGTTCACTCTCCTGGGAAAGGGGCTGAAGCCAGGGAGCCAACTGGTCTAGCTCAGCAGATCCCATCCCCACAGAGCCCAGCAAGCTAAAATCCACTGGCTTGAAATTCTCACTGCTAACACAGCAGTCTGAAGTTGATCTGGGACACTCCAACTTGGTGGGGGAAGGGACATTCGCCATAACCGAGGCTTGCATAGGCAGTATTCCCCCCACAGTGAAAACAAAGCCGCTGGGAAGTTAAAACTAGGCAGAGCCCAACACAGCTCAGCAAAGCCATGGTAGCCAGACTGCCTCTCTAGATTCCTCCTCTCTGGGCAGGGCATCTCCAAAAGAAAGGCAGGATCCCTAGTCAGGGGCATATAGATAAACTCTCATCTCCCAGGACTGAGCACATGGAGGAAGAGGTGGCTGCGGGTGCAGCTTCAGCAGGCTTACATGTTCCTGCCTGCCCACTCTGAAGACAGCAGTGGATCTCCCAGCACAGCACAGAAAGGAATAGTACCAACATCAACAAAAAGGTCATCCACAAAAAAAAAAAAAAAAAAAAAATCCGAAATTCACCAGCATCAAAGACCAAAGGTAGATAAATCTACGAAGATGAGAAAAAACAAGTGCAAAAATGCTGAAAATTCCCAAAACAAGAATGCCTCTTCTCCAAAAAATGACAACTCACCAGCAAGGGAACAAAACTGGACAGATGATAAGTTTAATGAATTAACAGAAGTAGGCTTCAGAAGGTGGGTAATAACAAACTCCTCCAAGCAAAAGGAGCATGTTCTAACCCAATGCAAGGGAGCTAAGAATCCTGAAAAAAGGTCAGAGGAATTGCAAACTAGAATAACTGGTTTAGAGAAGAACATAAATGACCTAATGGAGCTGAAAAACACAGCACAAGAACTTCATGAAGCATACACAAGTATCAATAACAAAATCAAACGAGTGGAAGAAATGATATCAGTGATTGAAGATCAACTTAATGAAATAAAGTGTGAAGACAAGATTAGAGAAAAAAGAATAAAAAGTAACAAACAAAGCCTCTAAGAAATGTGAAACTAGGTGAAAAGAAAAAACCAGGATTTGATTGGTTAGCTGAAAGTGACAGGGAGAATGGACCAAGTTGAAAAACACTCTTCAGGATATTATCCTGGAGAAATCCCCCAACTTAGCAAGACAGGCCAACATTCAAATTCAGGAAATACAGAGGACTCCATAAAAACACTCCTCAAGAGGAGCAACTGCAAGACACATAATCCTCACATTCACCATGATTGAAATGAATGAAAAAATGTTCAGGGCAGCCAGAAAGAAATGTCAGGTTACCCACAAAGGGAAGCACATCAGACTAACAGTGGATCTCTCAGCGGAAACCTTACAAGCCAGAAAAGAGTGGGGGTCAATATCCAACATTCTTAAAGAAAAGAGTTTTCAACCCAGAATTTCATATCCAGCCAAATGAAGCTTCATAAGTGAAGGAGAAATAAAATCCTTTACAGACAAGCAAATGATAATATATTTTGTTACCACCAGCCTGCCTTACAAGAGCTCCTGAAGGAAGCACTAAACATGGAAAGGAACAACCAGTATTAGCCACTGCAAAAACACCAAATTGTAAAGACCATCAATGCTGTGAAGAAACTGCATCAACTAATGAGGAAAATAACCAGATAGCATAATAATGACAGGATTAAATTCACACATAGCAATATTAACCTTAAATGTAAATGGGATAAATGCCCCAATTAAAAGACACAGACTGGAAAATTGGATAAAGTGTCAAGACCCATCAGTGTGCTGTATTCAGGAAACCCATCTCACATGCAAAGACACACATAGGCTCAAAATAAAAGGATGGAGGAATATTTACCAAGCAAATGGAAAGAAAAAATAAAAAAGCAGGGGTTGCAATCCTAGTCTCTGATAAAACAGATTTTAAACCAACAAAGATTAAAAAAAAAAAAGACAAAGAAGGACATTACATAATGGTAAAGGGATCAATCGAACAAGAAAAGCTAACTATCCTAAATATATATGCACCAAATACAGGAGCACCCAGATTCATAAAGTGAGATCTTAGAGACCTTCAAAGAGACTTAGACTCCCACACGATAATAACGGGAGACTTTAACACCCCACTGTCAATATTAGACAAATCAATGAGACAGAAAATTAACAAGGATATTCAAGACTTAAATTCAGCTCTGGACCAAGTGGACCTAACAGACATCTACAGAATTCCCCACCCCAAATCAACAAAATATACACTCTTCTCAGCACCACATCACACTTATTCTAAAATTGACCACATCATTGGAAGTAAAATACTCCTCAGCAAATGCAAAAGAGTGGAAATCATAACAAACAGTCTCTCAGACCATGGTGCAATCAAATTATAACTCAGTATTAAGAAACTCACTCAAAACTGCACAAATACATGGAAACTGAACAGCCTGCTCCTGAATGACTATGGGGTAAATAACAAAATTAAGGCAGAAATAAGTAAACTCTTTGAAACCAAAAAGAACAAAGACACAATGTACCAGAATCTCTGGGACACAGCTAAAGCAGTGTTTAGAGAGAAATTTATGGCACTAAATTCCCACAGAAGAAAGCAAGAAAGATCTAAAATCAACACCCTAATCTCACAATTAAAAGAACTAGAGAAGCAAGAGCAAACAAATTCAAAAGCTAGCAAAAGACAAGAAATAAGTAAGATCAGAGCAGAAATGAAGGAGATAGAAACACACAGAAAAAAAAAATCAAAAAAATCAACGAATCTAGAAGCTGTTTTTTATTAAAGATTAACAAAATAGATCATCCATTAGCCAGACTAATAGAGAAGAAAAGAGAAAAAAATCAAATAGACACAATAAAGAAATGATAAAGGGTAAAATGATAAAAATGATAAATGATATCATCACTGATCCCTCAGAAATACAAACTACCATTAGAGAATACTACAAACACCTCTACACAAATAAACTAGAAAATCTAGAAGAAATGGATAAATTCCTGGACATATACACCCTCGCAAGACTTAACCAGGAAGCAGTTGAATAGACCAATAACAAAGACTAAAATTGAGGCGGTAATAAATAGCCTACCTAACAAAAAAAAAAAAAATGCCCATGGCCAGATGGATTCACAGCCAAATTCCACCAGAGGTACAAAAAGAAGCTGGTACCACTCCTTCTAAAACTATTCCAAACAATAGAAAAAAGGTACTCCTCCCTAACTCATTTTATGAGACCAGCATCATCCTGATACCAAAACTTGGCAGAGACACAACAAAAAAATAAAATTTCAGGCCAATATATCTGATGAACACTGATGCAAAATCCCTGAATAAAATACTGGCAAACCAAATCCAGCAGTACATCAAGCAGCTTATCCACCACATTGGCTTCATCCCTGGAATGCAAGGTTGGTTCAAAATACACAAATCAATAAATGTAATCTACCACATAAACAGATCCAATGACAAAAACCACATGATTATCTCAATAGCAGCAGAAAAAGCCTTCAATAAAATTCAACACCCCTTCATGCTAAAAACTCTCAATACACTAGGTATTGATGAAACATGCCTCAAAATAATAAGAGCTATTTATGACAAACCCACAGCCAATATCATACAGAATGGGCAAAAGCTGGAAGCATACCCTTTCAAAACCAGCACTGTTGAATGGGAGTGGTCCCTTCTCTCACCACTCCTATTCAACATAGTATTGGAAGTTCCGGCCAGGGCAAGCAAGCAAGAGAAAGAAATAAAGCGTATTCAAATAGGAAGAGAAGAAGTCAAATTATCTTTGTTTGCAGGTGACATGTAAGTATATTTAGAAAACCCCATCATCTCCACCGAGAACCTCCTTAAGCTGATAAGCAACTTCAGCAAAGTCTCAGGATACAAAATCAATGTGCAAAAACCACAAGCATTCCCATACACCAATAATAGACAAACAGAGAGCCAAATCATAAGTGCACTCCCATTCACAACTGCTACCAAGAGAATAAAATACCTAGGAATACAACCTAAAAGGCATATGAAGGACCTCTTCAAGGAAAACTAGAAACTACTTCTCAAAGAAATAAGAGAGGACACAAACAAATGGAAAAACATTCCATGCTCATGGACAGGAAGAATCAATATCATGAAAATGGCCATACTGCCCAAAGCAATTTACAGAATCAATGCTATCCCCATCTAGCTACAATTGACTTTTTTCACAGAATTAGAAAAAACTACTTTAAATTTCATATGGAACCAAAAAAGACTCTATAGCCAAGACAATCCTAAGCAAAAGAACAAAGCTGGAGGCATTATGCTACCTGATTTCAAACTTTACTACAAGGCTACAGTAACCAAAACATCATGGTACTGGTACCAAAACAAATATATAGATCAATGGAATAGAATAGAGGACTTAGAAATAATGCCACACATCTACAACTATGTGATATTTGACAAACCTGACAAAAACAATCAATGGGGAAAGTGGTGTTGGGAAAACAAGCTAGCCATATGCAGAAAACTAAAACTGCATGCCTTCTTTACACCTTATACAAAAAATAACTCATGATGGGTTAAAGACCAAAATGTAAGACCTAAAACCATAAGACCCCTAGAATAAAACCTAGGCAATACCATTCAGGACATAGGCAAAGGCAAAGACTTCATGATTAAAACACCAAAAGCAATGACAACAAAAGCCAAAATTGACAAATGGGATCTAGTTAAACTAAAGAGCTTCTGTATAGCAAAAGAAACTATCATCAGCATGAACAGGAAACCTACAGAATGGGAGAAAAAATTTGCAATCTACCCGTCTGACAAAGGGTTAATATCCAGACTCTACAAGGAAAAAACAAAACAACACCATCAAAAAGTAGGGAACAGACATAAACAAACACTTCTCACTAAAAGACATTTATGTGGCCAAGAAACATATGAAATAAAAGCTCATCATCAGAGGTCATTAGAGAAATGCAAATCAAAACCCCAGTGAGATACCATCTCACTCTAGTTAGAATGGCGATCATTAAAAAGTGTCAGGAAACAACAGATGCTGGAGAGGATATAGAAAAACAGGAAATGTTTTCACCCAAGGAATTGCTTGTGGCAATTCCTCAAGGATTTTGAACCAAAAATGCCATTTGACCCAGCAATCCCATTACTGGGTATATAAATCATTCTACTATAAAGATACATAGGTATGTTTACTGAAGCACTATTCACAACAGCAAAGACTTGGAACCAACCCAAATACCCATCAATGATAGACTGAATAAAGAAAATGTCGCACATATACACCATGGAATACTATGCAGCCATAAAAAAGATGAGTTCTTGTCCTTTGCAGGGACATGGTTAAAACTGGAAACCATCATTCTCAGCAAATGAACACAGGAACAGAAAACCAAACACCACATGTTCTCACTCACAGGCAGGTTTTGAACAATGAGAACACATGGAAACAGGAATGGAAACATCACACACTGGGGCCTTTCAGGGGGTGGGTCTAGGGGAGGGATAGCATTAGGAGAAATACCTGTTGGTAACAGGTTCATGGATGCAGCAAACCTCCATGGCATGTATATACCTGTGTAACAAACTTGCACGTTCTGCACAGGTATCCCAGAACTTAAAGCATAATTTAAAACAGAGAGAGAAGAAAAAACAACAAAAAAAGGGAATACTTCAGATGAATGCTCGGAACTGCTTTTCACATGAAAGTGTTTCATAGTTGAAGCTGACTTGAACATTTTTTTTTCTTTGAGATGGCACAATCTCATTCACTGCAACCTCCGCCTTACAGGTTGAAGTGATTGTACTGCCTCAGTCTCCCAAGCAGCTGGGATTACAGGCACGTGCCAACATAGTCGGCTAATTTTTTGTATTTTTAGTAGAAACAGGGTTTCACGACGTTAGCCAGGCTGATCTTGAACTCCTGACCTCAGGTGATCCACCCACCTCAACCTCCCAAAGTGCTGAGATTACAAGAATGAGCTACCATGACTGGCCTTAGCAACATTTTTCTTAAATACTAATATTTTCCTCTACATTGGCACTTATAGCAGACTATCCCATCCTGTTTAATCTAAAAAACAAATCTCCTTGTTTATACATCTTTGAGAAATAGTATGTATGAAGCCTCAGAAACAAGGCAGTATAATATTATATGAAATATTTGTTTGGCAATGTTCAATGTATGTGTGTATATGTGTGTGTGTATCCAATTATGATAAAGTAAGTTAAAATGTGTAATTCCTAAGGATTTATGACATACAAAAAACTTACTGCCTGTCAAATCTCTCCTTAAAAATATAGATATATGTCAAATGAGCATATATTTCTAAATCTTTTCATAATTTTTATTGAGTTATGAGTACTATGAGATAGCATGCTGGATGCTGGGTGAGGAGCAGAAGGGAAGATACACATTATCTGTGTCCTCAAAGAACTTGTATCCTAGTGCAGAATAAAGATATTTAAGAATTACAGAGACAATTATGATAAGTGCTAGAGAGAAATTAAGAATGCTATAAGGATACCTTGCAGAACAAGATCTATTGTGAAGTTAGGTAAGGCTTCTCCTGAAGATGGGATATAGTGGAGACCTGAAAGCATGCATGTGTTAGTGAGGCTACAGGAAAGGGATTGTGACAGGAAACATCTAGTGTGATTTTTTTTTAATTTTTTATTGGATTATAGGTTTTGGGGTACATGAGCAGAGCATGCAAGACAGTTGCGTAGGTACACACATGGCAGTGTGCTTTGCTTTTCTTCTCCCCTTCACCCACATTTGGCATTTCTCCCCAGGCTATCCCTCCCCACCTCCCCCTCCAACTGGCCCTCTCCTTTTCCCCCCAATAGACCCCAGTGTTTAGTACTCCCCTTTCTGTGTCCATGTGTTCTCATTTTTCATCACCCACCTATGAGTGAGAATATGCGGTGTTTCATTTTCTGTTCTTGTGTCAGTTTGCTGAGGATGATGTTCTCCAGATTCATCCATGTCCCTACAAACGACACAAACTCATCATTTCTGATTGCTGCATAATATTCCATGGTGTATATGTGCCACATTTTTCCAATCCAGTCTATTATCAATGGGCATTTGGGTTGATTCCAGGTCTTTGCTATTGTAAACAGTGCTGCAATGAACATTCGTGTACATGTGTCCTTATAGTAGAACGATTTATAGTCTTTTGGATATATACCCAGTAATGGGATTGCTGGGTAAAACGGAATTTCTATTTCTAAGGCCTTGAGGAATCGCCACACTGTCTTCCACAATGGTTGAACTAATTTACACTCCCACCAACAGTGTAAAAGTGTTCCTGTTTCTCCACATCCTCTCCAGAATCTGTTGTCTCCAGATTTTTTAATGATCGCCATTCTAACTGGCGTGAGATGGTATCTCAATGTGGTTTTGATTTGCATCTCTCTGATGACCAGTGACGATGAGCATTTTTTCATATGATTGTTGGCCTCATATATGTCTTCTTTCGTAAAGTATCTGTTCATATCCTTTGCCCACTTTTGAATGGGCTTGTTTGTTTTTTTCCTGTAAATCTGTTTGAGTTCTTTGTAAATTCTGGATATCAGCCCTTTGTCAGATGGGTAGACTGCAAAAATTTTTTCCCATTCTGTTGGTTGCCGATCCACTCTCGTGACTGTTTCTTTTGCCGTGCAGAAGCTGTGGAGTTTCATTAGGTCCCATTTGTCTATTTTGGCTTTTGTTGCCAATGCTTTTGGTGTTTTGTTCATGAAGTCCTTGCCGACTCCTATGTCCTGGATGGTTTTGCCTAGATTTCCTTCTAGGGTTTTTATGGTGCCAGGTCTTATGTTTAAGTCTTTAATCCATCTGGAGTTAATTTTAGTGTAAGGTGTCAGGAAGGGGTCCAGTTTCTGCTTTCTGCACATGGCTAGCCAGTTTTCCCAACACCATTTGTTAAACATGGAATCCTTTCCCCATTGCTTGTTTTTGTCAGGTTTATCAAAGATTGTATAGTTGTATGTATGTTGTGTTGCCTCCGGTGCCTCTGTTTTGTTCCATTGGTCTATATCTCTGTTTTGGTACCAGTACCATGCTGTTTTGATTACTGTAGCCTTGTAGTATAGTTTGAAATCCAGTAGTGTGATGCCCCCTGCTGTGTTCTTTTTGCTTAGAATTGACTTGGCTATGCAGGCTCTCTTTTGGTTCCATATGAAGTTCATGGTGGTTTTTTCCAGTTCTGTGATGAAAGTCAATGGTAGCTTGATGGGGATAGCGTTGATTCTGTAAATTACTTTGGGCAGTATAGCCATTTTCACGATGTTAATTCTTCCTAACCATGAACATGGAATGTTTCTCCATCTGTTTGTGTCCTCTCTGATTTCGTTGAGCAGTGGTTTGTAGTTCTCCTTGAAGAGGTCCCTTACATTCCTTGTGAGTTGTATTCCAAGGTATTTTATTCTTTTTGTAGCAATTGCGAATGACAGTTCGCTCTTGATTTGGCTTTCTTTAAGTCTGTTATTGGTGTAGACGAATGCTTGTGATTTTTGCACATTGATTTTATATCCTGAGACTTTACTGAAGTTGCTTATCAGTTTCAGGAGTTTTTGGGCTGAGGCAATGGGGTCTTCTAGGTATACTATCATGTCGTCTTCAAATAGAGACAATTTGGCTTCCATCTTTCCTATTTGAATACCCTTTATTTCTTTTTCTTGCCTGATTGCTCTGGCTAGAACTTCCAGTATTATATTGAATAGGAGTGGTGAGAGAGGGCATCCTGGTCTAGTGCCAGATTTTAAAGGGAATGCTTCCAGTTTTTGCCCATTCAGTATGATATTGGCTGTTGGTTTGTCATAAATAGCTTTTATTACTTTGAGATACGTTCCATCGATACCGAGTTTATTGAGGGTTTTTAGCATAAAGGGCTGTTGAATTTTGTCAAATGCCTTCTCTGCGTCAATTGAGATAATCATGTGGTTTTTGTTTTTGGTTCTGTTTATGTGGTGAATTACGTTGACAGACTTGCGTATGTTGAACCAGCCTTGCATCCCTGGGATGAATCCTACTTGATCATGATGAATAAGTTCTTTGATTTGCTGTTGCAATCGGCTTGCCAATATTTTATTGAAGATTTTTGCATCTATGTTCATCATGGATATTGGCCTGAAGTTTTCTTTTCTCGTTGGGTCTCTGCCAGGTTTTGGTATCAGGATGATGTTAATCTCATAAAATGATTTGGGAAGGATTCCCTCTTTTTGGATTGTTTGAAATAAGTTTTGGAAGGAATGGTACCAGCTCCTCATTGTGTGTCTGGTAGAATTCGGCTGTGAACCCGTCTAGACCTGGGCTTTTTTTGTGTGGTAGGCTCTTAATTGCTGCCTCAACTTCAGACCTTGTTATTGGTCTATTCATAGTTTCAGCTTCCTCCTGGTTTAGGCTTGGGAGGACACAGGAGTCCAGGAATTTATCCATTTCTTTCAGGTTTACTAGTTTATGCGCATAGAGTTGTTTGTAATATTCTCTGATGATGGTTTGAATTTCTGTGGAATCTGTGGTGATTTCCCCTTTATCATTTTTTATTGCATCTATTTGGTTGTTCTCTCTTTTCTTTTTAATCAATCTGGCTAGTGGTCTGTCTATTTTGTTGATCTTTTCAAGAAACCAGCTCTTGGATTTATTGATTTTTTGAAGGGTTTTTCGTGTCTCAATCTCCTTCAGCTCAGCTCTGATCTTAGTTATTTCTTATCTTCTGCTGGGTTTTGAGTTTTTTTGATCTTGCTCCTGTAGCTCTTTCAATTTTGACGATAGGGTGTCAATTTTGGATCTCTCCATTCTCCTCATATGGGCACTTATTGCTATATACTTTCCTCTAGAGACTACTTTAAATGTGTCCCAGAGGTTCTGGCACGTTGTGTCTTTGTTCTCGTTGGTTTCGAAGAATTTCTTTATTTCTGCCTTCATTTTGTTGTTTACCCAGTCAACATTCAAGAGCCAGTTGTTCAGTTTCCATGAAGCTGTGCGGTTCTGGGTCGGTTTCTGAATTCTGAGTTCTAGCTTGATTGCACTATGGTCTGAGAGGCTGTTTGTTATGATTTCAGTTGTTTTGCATTTGTTGAGCAGTGCTTTACTTCCAATTATGTGGTCAATTTTAGAGTAGGTGTGATGTGGTGCTGAGAAGAATGTGTATTCTGTGGATTTGGGGTGGAGAGTTCTGTAAATATCTATCAGGTTTGCTTGCTCCAGGTCTGAGTTCAAGCCCTGGATATCCTTGTTGATTTTCTGTCTGGTTGATCTGTCTAGTATTGACAGTGGAGTGTTAAAGTCTCCCACTATTATTGTGTGGGAGTCTAAGTCCTTTTGTAAGTCATTAAGAACTTGCCTTATGTATCTGGGTGCTCCTGCATTGGGTCCATATATGTTTAGGATCGTTAGCTCTTCTTGTTGTATCGATCCTTTTACCATTATGTAATGGCCTTCTTTGTCTCTTTTGATCTTTGTTGCTTTAAAGTCTATTTTATCACAGATGAGAATTGCAACTCCTGCTTTTTTTTGCTTTCCATTAGCTTGGTAAATCTTCCTCCATCCCTTTATTTTGAGCCTTTGTGTATCCTTGCATGTGAGATGGGTTTCCTGAATACAGCACACTGATGGGTTTTGGATTTTTATCCAATTTGCCAGTCTGTGTCTTTTGATTGGTGCATTTAGTCCATTTACAGTTAGGGTTACTATCGTTATGTGTGAATTTGATACTGCCATTTTGATGCTAAGTGGCTGTTTTGCCTGTTAGTTGTTGTAGATTCTTCATTATGTTGAAGCTCTTTAGCATTCAGTGTGATTTTGGAATGGCTGGTATTGGTTGATCCTTTCTATGTGTAGTGCCTCTTTTAGGAGCTCTTGTAAAGCAGGCCTGGTGGTGACAAAATCTCTGAGCAATTGCTTGTTCGCAAAGGATTTTATTTTTCCTTCACTTCTGAAGCTCAGTTTGGCTGGATATGAAATTCTGGATTGAAAGTTCTTTTCTTTAAGAATGTTGAATATTGGCCCCCACTCTCTTCTGGCTTGTAGTGTTTCTGCCGAGAGATCTGCTGTGAGTCTGATGGGCTTCCCTTTGTGGGTGACCCGACCTTTCTCTCTGGCTGCCCTTAGTATTCTCTCCTTTATTTCAACCCTGTTGAATCTGACGATTATGTGCCTTGGGGTTGCTCTTCTTGCGGAATATCTTTGTGGTGTTCTCTGTATTTCCTGCAATTGAGTGTTGGCCTGTCTTGCTAGGTGGGGGAAATTTTCCTGGATGATGTCCTGAAGAGTATTTTCCAGCTTGGATTCATTCTCTTCGTCCCCTTCTGGTACACCTATCAAACATAGGTTAGGTCTTTTCACATAGTCCCACATTTCTTGGAGACTTTGTTTATTCCTTTTTGCGCTTTTTTCTCTGATCTTGGTTTCTCATTTTATTTCATTGAGTTGGTCTTCTACTTCAGATATTCTTTCTTCTGCTTGGTCCGTTCGGCTATTGAAACTTGTGTTTGCTTCACGAAGTTCTCGTATTGTGTTTTTCAGCTCCTTTAATTCATTCATATTCCTCTCTAAGTTATCCATTCTTGTTATCATTTCCTCGAATCTTTTTTCAAATCTTTTTTTAAGGTTCTTAGTTTCTTTGCATTGATTTAATACATGATCTTTTAGCTCACAAAAGTTTCTCATTATCCATCTTCTGAAGTCTAATTCCATCATTTCGTCACAGTCATTCTCTGTCCAGCTTTGTTCCCTTGCTGGTGAGGAGTTTTGGTCCTTTCTAGGAGGCGAGGTGTTCTGGTTTCGGGTGTTTTCCTCCTTTTTGCGCTGGTTTCTTCCCATCTTTGTGGATTTGTCTGCTGGTCGTTTGCATAGTTGCTGACTTTTCGATTGGGTCTCTGAGTGGACACCCAGAGTGTTGATGATGAAGTATTTCTGTTGCTTGGTTTTCCTTCTACCAGTCTAGCCCCTTTGCTGTACGACTGCTGAGGTCCGCTTCAGACCCTGCTTGTCTGGGGTGCACCTCTAGCAGCTGTGGCACCGCGAGGGATGCTACCAGTTTCTTTTTCTGCTATCTTTGTCCCAGGATGATGCCTGCCTAATGTAAGTCTTTTGGATATAGAGGGGTCAGGGAGCTGCTTGAGGAGACAGTTTGTACTTTATACGGCCTTAATTGCTGAGCTGTGCGCTCTGTTGTTCATTCAGGGCTGTTAGGCTGCTATGTTTGATTCTGCTGCAACAGAGCTCATTAAAAAACCCTATTTTTTTTTTTTCTCAAATGCTCTGTGTTGAGGGGTTTGGGCTTTATTTTTGGATGTTCGATGAGGTGTCCTGCCCAGCTAGAAGGCAGACTAGCCACTGTTTGGCTGCCGAGGCTCCGCCCTGCTGTTGTGTGATTCGCCCTGTTCCTGCAGGCTCTGCTGTGATCTCCGCCATGCCCTGCAGCAGAGTCTCTTCGTTGTAGCATGTTGCCTCAGCAATGGCAGGCCGCATCAGCAGTGGGCGTGTATCTCAGTAGGGACGGGTTGCCTCGGCAACAGCTGGTTGCTTCAGCAGTGGGCGTGTATCTCAGTTGGGGCGGGTTGCCTCGGTAGTGGTGGATGCCCCTCCACCACAGAGCGTCTCGGACCGTCTGCTCGGGATAGTTTGAAATCGCAGTTTTGTTCGTCCCACTGGGTCTCCCAAACGATCTGTCCCTGCAATCCCCTGGGCTGGACTACTGTCCAAGTCTCGTTCAGTCTCAAGTCCAGCCCTCTCAAGTCTCAGGTTGCCGGTTCAACAGTTCAACAGGGCACCCGGACACACGCGCCCTGTGGGGATTGCTGGGTAGGGCCGGCCGCCGCCACCCCGGCCTTATAAAAAGACAAGTCCCGTGTTTTTTTATACTTGGGAGTTTCCCCGTTCTGTGGGCAACAAAGATCAGTCTGTAAATGCAGCTCAGACTCACCATTTGTGGATTCAATGCAAGCTCCAATCCTGGGTTGTTCTCACAGCGCCATCTTGAGTCCTCACATATCATCTAGTGTGATTTTAAAAGCAGGGAAAAAAAAGGTGCTATCGCTAGCACAACATTAAAGAACTTATCTAAATAGCTGGAGAGGTTCACTGCAGCCAGAAGTCATTCCCTTATTTCTATAAGACATTCCAAAAACTAATAGAATACTTTCTCAAAAAAAAAAAAAAACTTTGAGGAAGGAAAATGCAATGTAAGCCAAGCATTGAGCCATGCACCTTATATATTTTCTTTATTCCTCCAACAAATCAAGGAGGTGGCTATTTACAGACCCTAGTCTTATACTCTCTAAAATCTGCTGTGCCAGAAAGTGTCTTGCACACCAATTGTCACAGCAGACTTAAGAAAACAATCTAAACATTAAATAATTAAACTCTCCATCTTGCCTGCCCTTTAAATCTTCAAAACCACTTGATAAGCATTACACTGTTGTCCATCCCAGCTTTTTCTCCTGTTTTAGCAAATATGAACTTTCAGACTGTACAATCACCTTAATCACATGAAAATTAAAACTGTAACCATGTCATAGTGACCTCTTTTCTTGCTCTATACCACATTCCTGAAGTAACACTCTCCTCTCCCAGCCAGTCAATGCATTGATTTTTCTCCAACCAGAAAACTGTTTGCCTCTCAATATTCAGCAGTAAACATGATAGTTCTGAGTACCTGTTATAAATGAGTGACCAGGAGAGACACACAAGTCCACGCTTACAGGTAGAAGATAAGTGGGTTGACCAAAACAAGAATGGAGCAAAAATTAATATTCTCACAATTTTCTCCTTCATTACATGTTGATAATTTTAGACAGCATAGGGGAAACCATTACAGTTTTTATATGCCTCTAAACATTTATATCACTGTTTCAGGTTTGGAGTCAGAACATCATTTCTTTATTTCAAATTCATGTTCAGCCAATTATGACTGCTTTGGTTTTTTGAAAATTTTCAAAATCAAAATGCAAAATTCGAATTTTATTTGAATGTAACAAACAATAGGTAAAATGTGTATAAAAAAAAGATGATTCAAACTCTTATCAGGCAAGAAGGCAGAAATTTTTGCCTAGATTTTGATCCATAAGAGGACCATGAAAATCTTTGAAATAGCAACAATAATTGCTGCATGATGTCAATTGAAGATAATGAATAATAAGCCTTGATTATTTTCAAAGTCTTCATAACCTCACATATTACTTTGTGGCCTTCACAGGGCAGACATTTTGCCAAGAGGCATTTCACTCATGACTAATCTAAGCCCAAGCTTGTCCTTGAATCTGCATTGAGGCTGCACATTTGTTTCATTATAGCTTCAATCATGAACTTAAATCTTACCAAAGACTTTCATGAAAATTAACCTTATTATACTCAGCACTTCAGCATTTTCACCTCCTGGCTGGCTCACCAAAGATGAGACCAAGTTCTGGGAAGTCAGGGAGGCTCAGCTCCCCAGTAGAATGTGTTCTTCCAGGCCCTTGGCCCCTCACTCACCCAAGAATGGGGGAGAGGACCCTGCTGGGTGCAATGAGCTCATTTTAATTAAATATCAGACCCCAAAGAGTTTTGCAGAAAGTGATTTATTTAGGCAGAAAGATTTATTTAGGCATAACCTTTATGCCTGTTGATTTTGGTTGCAACAAAACGTCAAAATCAACTCATCCTTATGACTCTACTTCCCAAAAGGTTCTGAACATCCTCTTATTTAACCCCATTTCTTATCTCTCCCCAATTCCTGAAATCTTTCCACTATGCTCTATGAGACTCAGTCATCAGCAAAATCACCTCAACAGCCACTTAATTTTTACTTGATCACCCTGTAGCCCTCTTTTCTGTAGCTTACTCAAAAGGTAGATGCTCTTTCCCTCAAACTCTACTACTATTGGGTCTAGAGACTAATAAGGTAACAGACTGCATCTCTGGATCCCCTCCCACTACATCGTGGGAGATGCTTTTATTTCTCCTCTCTCTCTCTCTCTGTCTCTCTCTCTCTCTATCTCTCTGTCTCTCTCTCTCTCTGCCTAAATAAATCACTTTCTGCAAAACTCTTTGGGGTCTGATATTTAATTAAAATGAGCTCATTGCACCCAGCAGGGTCCTCTCCCCCATTCTTGGGTGAGTGAGGGGCCAAGGGCCTGGAAGAACACATTCTACTGGGGAGCTGAGCCTCCCTGACTTCCCAGAACTCGGTCTCATCTTTGGTGAGCCAGCCAGGAGGTGAAAATGCTGAAGTGGTGAGTAAATCAGACACCTCTCACTTGCTAACATCTGTCCTATTGCTTTAAGGAGAAAGCACAGGGCGCACAGCCAGCCAGGCCTGTGTGGGACTGCGGGGCTTTGGGAGACATCTCCAGGAATCCTGGCCAAATTAAAAAGTGCACTGCACCCAGCTTCCTCCAAACTCTCTCTGCCTGCTCTCTGCTCCCTCTCTATCCCTCTGCTGTATCTCTGGCCAAGTTACCAGATGTACACCACAGCTGCAGCTACGAGCAGACTCTGAAGCTTGCAGTCCTGGCTCCGGGGGTGCCATAACCAGGCTCCTATCACTGTGCATGGCCCTCAGTGCCTGGCCTATTCGTTTGCAGGCCTGTGTGTCCTGGCCAGGAACTGAGACTGTGCGACCACCACTCAGTCCCAGAGCTGAGAACTGCATGGGACCATGGGAGCACAGCCTTGGAGGCCAAATATTTAAAGTGCACACACCACCACCACCACCCAAGACCATTGGGGAGTGCAGCAACCTAGTGCACAGCCAAGCAAGCCTCTCCAGCATCCCAGGGTAGAAAGCTGTGGTGCAGGGAGGGACCCAACACATGCCACCATAGTTGGGCTTCCCCCTCCCTGCAGTGCCTCAGGGCACAGCATTTCCATGCAGGGAAAGACTAAGGGAGTGGCACAAGGCCCGTTTTTGGGGGGAGGCAGCAGTGCAAAGAGGCACCCAAGATGCACACGTGGTCCCATACACCATGGCAGAATGGAACACCACAGGGCAAGGTGAGGTTTCCCCTCTGGTGCATAGCAGAGGCTGCAGGCACTGGTTATGTGCGACACACCTAGCATCCCTCTAACAGAGGCTACCTGTTAGCATATGGGTTAAGGTGTAGGGTCCACAGCCACAAGGTTGCCAGTTCAAATCCCCAGTGGGGTCAGGCCTGAATTGGGGGAAACTTTTAGGGAATCCAGAAGCTGAAGGCTATGGGACATGGTGTTTTGTGTCACCTACACATTTCCCAATGCAACTGAATAGTGCCAGAATCTAATAATGTACAGTTTGTCTTCCTTAGGATTGACTCTCCCTATGGCAAAAATTCTCCATCCAGAAGATCATAGTCAAACTATGTCCTAGCATTTTCCTATAATGAAATATGGGGTGGGGGAGGAGGCCCAGGTCCTGAGGGCATTGTTCCAGCCTTGGCCACTTGGCTCGACTTTCGTCAGAAAAATGTGCATAGAGGTCCCTCCCTAGAAGTTTACCCTCCTAGGGCAGTTTTATAATCAGACCTGTGTAAATTGGACGTTTGCCAGGGAATATTAGTACCCATCTTCCAAGCCTCACTCACCTGGTTCAGAGATGCAGTGGTATGAATCACCCATCCCAGCAGTCCACATGTCTTTATGGTGGTCACTAAAGGCATGCAGACAGTGAGTGTGAGTACCCATGATGCTGGTAGCATGACTAAGCCCAGCACATGGGAGGCCCCAAAGATGATCATGCATCTTGGGCATAAGAAATTATGAGGTACTGACTGGGGAATTTCCCCAGATCCAGTGCCTAATCTGTGGGATGCCTCAGATCGAGTGGTTACAATTACTAATCAGTGCCCAATCTGTGGGCATCCCTTGTGTTTGATTTCAGATGGGTGCTTACTCTTCCCAAAATAAATTCACCATTAAAATGTATCCTGGAGAATTGAGACCAATTTGACACATGATCTTTGAAAAAGAAGTGGTTCATTTTTCTCTGCTGAACAGCGTGGCCAAAACACCCCCTGTCAAGTAAAACCTGGCCTCCTAAGGGAAGTGTAGATTATGACACTACTCTACAATTGGACCTGTTTTGTAAAAGTGAGGGTAAATGGTTTGAGGTCCCCTATGTGCAACTTTTCTTTTCTCTAAGGAATAAACCTCAGCTCTGTCAGGCCTGTTTCCCATACCCTACTCAGTTCTCCTCAAGACTACCTCCACATTTGAGACTTTCTGTAGCTTCTACCTCTACCAATGCCAATCAGGGCTCCTTAGTCCCTGTACCCCAACAGAAGCTAGGGAGAGCCAAGAGAGCCAAGGCATCCCAGGCTACCAGGATGGCCAGACTCTGACTCCTACAGGCAGTAGGAGGAGAATTTGGCACAACCAAGGTGCACACCCCTTTTCACTTTATGACTTAAAGCAAATTAAGGTAGACTAAGGAAAGTTTTCAGATGACCCAGACAAGTACATAGATGTTCTGCAGGGCCTGGGTCAATCCTTCAAATTAGACTGGAAAGATATCATGCTATTGCTTAATCAAACCCTATCCAGCAATAAGAGGCTACTCTAGCAGTGACTCAAGAGTTTGTAGACACCTGGTACCTTTGTCAAGTACATGACCTAATGACCCCAGAAGAAAAGGATAGACATCCTACAGGCAGACAAGCAGTCCCTAGCATGGACCCTCATTATGATCCTGACTCAGAACAGGGGAACTGGAGGCATAGGCATTTCCTGACCTGCATACTTGAGGGATTAAGGTGAACTAGGAAGAAGCCCATGAACTATGCAATGTTATCCGACATAACTCAGGGAAGGGAAGGAAACCCAACAGCTTTCCTTGAGCGATTGTGGGAGGCCTTAAGACAGTATACTCCCCTGTCACTAGACTCCATCAAGGGTCAGTTAATACTAAAGGACAAGTTTATTATGCAGTCAGCAGCAGATATTAGGAGAAAGCTCCAGAAGCTGGCCTTGAGGGCCAGAACAGAGTCTAGAATCATTACTGAACCTGGCAATCTCTGTGTTTTATAATAGAGATCAGGAGAAACAGGCTGAAAGGAACAGGAGAGGCCAGGGAAACCCTAGTCATGGCCTTCAGGCAAGCAGACCCTAGGGGCTCAAATGAGAAAAAGGCTTGGTCAGATTAACCACCAGTCTGGCAGCTACCAGTGTGGGTTGAGGGGACATTTTATAAGAAATTGTCCCCAGAGGAAGGGACCACCACCATGTCCTTGTCCACTGTGCCAAGGGGATCACTGGAAAGCACAATGTCCTAAGGAACAAAGGTTCCCAGGGCCTGAGGTGGCTAACCAGATGACCAAACTGCAGGACTGAGGGTGTCCAGGACAAGTGACAGCACACATCATCACCCTCAGAGAGCTCAGGTAAAGCTGACCATAGAGGACCAAGAGGTTGATCTCCTCCTGGACACTGGTACAGCCTTCGTTTTACTCTCCTGCCCTGGACAGTTGTCCTCTAAGTCTGTAACTAACTGAGGAATCCTAGAATGAGCAGTCTCCCGATATTTCTCCCAGCCTCTAAGCTGTAACTGGGGAGATATACTCTTCTCCCATGCCTTCCTCATCATGCCAGAAAGTCCCACTCCCTTACTAGGGTAGGACCTGTTAGCCACAGCAGGAGCTACATGAACCTCATCAGGGAGGAAATCCCTTTCTGCCCATTATTTCAAGAGGGATTAACCCTGAGGTTTGGGCAATGGGCAGACAATTTGGATGGGCAAAGAATGCATGCCCAATTCAAATAAGGCTAAAGAATACCACCTCGTTTCCTTACCAAAGACAGTATCCGTAAGACCGGAAGTCAAAAAAGGGATACGGGATATTGTAAAGGACTTAAAAGCTCAGGGTCTAGTGAAGTCCAATAACAGCCCCTGTAATACTCCAATTGTAGGAGTATAAAAACCTACTGGACAATGGAGGCTGGTGCAGGATCTCGGGCTTACTAATGAAGCTGTGATTCCTTTATACTCAGCTGTGCCTAATCCTACATCTTGCTCTCTCAAATACCAGGAAAGGCACAATGGTATACAGTCCTGGACCTTAAAGATGCCTTTTTCTGTGTACCATTTCATTCTGACTTTCAGTTTCTGTTTGCCTTTGAAGACCCTTTCGACCAGAGTTCTCAGCACACCTGGACAGTATTACCTCAGGGCTTTCTAGATAGTCCCCACCTGTTTAGCTCAGGACCTTAGTAATTTCCCACATCCAGGTACTTTGGCTCTATAATATCTGGATGACTTACTTTTAACTGTGAACTCAGAAACCCAGTGTCAGTTTATATGCCACCTGTGGATATAAAGTTCCCAAACCAAAGGCCCAAGTTTGTAGGCAGGAGGTAAAATACCTAGGGCTGGTCTTATTTAAGGGCACTCAGACCCGAGATAAGGGATTTCTCCAACCCACACTGGCCTTCCCCGATCCAAAGACATTAGAACAGTTACAGGGATTCTTGGGAATAACATGTTTTTGCCGATTGTGGATTCCCAGATTTGGTGAAATAGCAAAACCTTGGTACACTCTGAGACCACGCCACAACCACTGGCATACCTAAGTAAGAAAATTGATGTCATAGCAAAAGGCTGGCCACACTGCTTGTGAGTCATAGCCATGGTGGCTACACTGGTCTCAGAAGCTGTTAAAATAGTGCAAGTCTAACTGTATGGACTTCACATGATGTAGCTGGAATTCTGGCCTCTAAAACAGGCTTATGGCAGTCTGACAATTGCCTACTCAAATATCAGGCCTTAGTGCTTGAAGGACCTATACTTCAGCTGCATGCATATGCAGCCCTCAACCTAGCTACTTTTCTTTCCAAGAAAGTAGACACAGAACATGACTGTCAGCAGATTCTAGCTCAGAACTATGTGGCTTGAGAAGATCTCTTAGATACTCCTCTAGCCAATCCTTACCTTAACCTATACATGGACAGAAGTTCCTTTATGGAAAATGGAGTTCGAAAAGCAGGCTATGCAGTAGTCAGTGATCAAACAGTGCTTGAAAGCAATTCCCTTCCTCCTGGGACTGGTGCCCCGCTGGCAGAACTGATAGCCCTCACTCAAGCTCTCAAATTATGGGGAAAAAAAGAGTAAACATATACACAGATTCCAAATATGCTTACCTGGTTCTGCATGCCCATGCTGCCATATGGAAGGAAAGAGAGTTCCTAACCTCAGCAGGAACTCCCATTACATAGCATAAGGAAGTTTTAGACTTATGACAAGCTGTCAAAGAACTGAAAGAGATAGCAGTCTTACACTGCTGAGGTCATCAGAAAGGAGATGAGAAGGAAGCTGAGGGCAATCACCGAGCTGACCTAGAGGCAAAAAGGGTAGCTAGACAAGAATTTATAGAAGGACCTTTAATATGGGAAAACCCACTCCAGGAAACAAGATCTCTACTCATCAGAAGAGGTAGAGGGGGCAATCTCCCAGGAAAATAATCTTCTCCCTTCAAAATGGCTAGCTACTGAGGAAGAAAAAGTGCTACTTCCTGCTGCCATCCAGTGAAAAGTACTTAAAACTCTGCATCAAACCTTACCTATGGGTATAGAGAATACACATCAGATGACCAAATCTATATTTACAGAAAACAGTCTCTTCAAGGCTGTCCAACAAAAGTCAAAGGATTTGAAGTATGCAAGGAAAGTAATCCTTTGGCACATCGCAAACTCCTCCTGCAGAACAGCAAGCAGGTCATTATCCAGTTGAGGACTGGCAAGTGGACTTTACCTATATGTATGAGTCTCAGGGGTATCAATATCTGTTAGTATGTGTAGATACTTACACAAACTTGGTTGAGACGTTCCCCTGTAGATCAGAGAAAGCCTGAGGTAATAAAAGTCCTGATTAATGAAATAATCCCTACATTTGGACTCACTCACTGTCTTCAAGGCAATAACTATCCTGCCTTCAAAGCTTCAGTGACCCAAGGAATTTCCAGGGTGTTAGGAATACAGTATCATCTCCACTGTGCTTGGAGGCCTCAGTCCTCAGGGAAAGTAGAAAAGATGAAGGAAATTCTTAACAGACGCCTAAAGAAACTGGCACAGGAAACCCACCTCCCGTGGCCTTCTTTATTACACATAGCACTCTTAAGAGCTCAAAACTCTCCTCAGAAAATAGGACTCAGCCCCTATGAGATGCTTTATGGATGGCCCTTTCTTATTAATGATCTTGTATTAGATAAGGAAACAGCAGATCTAATAAAAGACATAACCTCCTTGGCTAAGACGAACAGGTTCTTAAAACTTTACCTGAAGGACACCCTAGGGAAACAGGGAAAGAGTTGTCCTGCCCTGGAGACTTGGTGCTTCTTAAGTCTCTCCCCTCAGATTGTCCCTCTCTAGGCCCATCTTGGGAAGAACCATTTCCGATTATTCTGTCTACCCCAATGGCAGTTAAGGTGGTAGGAATTGACTCATGGATTCATCACTCAGCTGAAGCCTTGGACACCTCCTGAAGATCATACACCCTCCACTCCACAGCCTGAAGTTCCAAGAGATGACCCTTCGTATGCCTAGGAGCCATTAGAGGATATATACATTTGCTCTTCCAACAAGATCCACAGGACAGTAACTAGTCATGAGTGTAATTTACATCCCGGCATTACAACAGAAAGGGAACCTGTCCCTTTCCAGGAAAAAATGCTGCTACTTTGTAAGCCAATTAAATGTTGTCTTAAACAAAGTTAAAGAACTCAGGAATCAACCTAACACAGGACTAAAACTTTCAAGAAATGGTATCATGGAGCTTGTTTAACAACTGGCTGTCCTAGCTGTATTCTCTCCTAGGCCTGTTTATATCCATTCTATATTTGTTGGCCTCTGGACTTTTCATCTTTAACCTTCTGGTCACATTCATTTCTTCTAGAACCATAAGGTCACAAAAAATCCTGCAACTGGAACCCCGGATGTCCTTGGCTCATGTACTCTATTGTGGACCTCAACATCAACCTGCAACCCTGAAAGGCTCCCCTCTGGAGGAAACCTCAACTGCAGGGCCCCTTCTATGCCCCATTTCAGCAGGAAGTAGCTAAAGGATGATTGATGCCCATGTCCCAACAGCAGTTGGACTTTCCTGCTCAGAGGGGGGACTGAGGGAATGTATTCTCTCCTCGGGGCCACAACGGGGCATAGTTTCAGAGGCAAGAACTTCCCAGCACCATGCTTTCACCCAAGTCTCCATCTGGGAGCTTGGAGGTCTTTGTTTAACTTTGGTACGTGTGGGAAGATGGACTACCGAGCAGAAGTTTAAAGGAACTCCTTTCATAGGACAGAAAACTTTAATGGGGCAGGAATATCTCCCAGGTTAAAAGTCCCCTTCCCCCACATCAGTGCAGACTCCATCTCTGGATCCCCTCCCATGACATCGTGGGAGCTGCTTTTCTTTCTCCCTTTTCTCTTTCTCTCTGCCTAAATAACTCACTTTCCCTAAAATTGTTTGGGGTCTGATATTTACTTAAAACGAGCTAACCATGCCTGGTGGAGTCCTCTCCCCCATTCTTGGGTGAGTGAGGGACCAAGGGCCTGGAAAAACACATCCTATTGGGAGCTTAGCTTCCCCTGCATCATGGAACCTGGTCTCAGTCTCACTCTATCACCCAGGCTGCCGCATAGCGGCTGCAGCCTCAACCTCTTGGGCTCAAGTGATCCTCCTGTGTCAGCCTCCCTTGTAGCTGAAATAACAGGTGTGCACCACCACACTTGGATAATGTTTTTTTTTTTTTTTTAATGGAGATGGAGCCTCACTATTGCCCTGGTTGGTCTCAAACTGCTGGGCTCAAGCAATATTCTCTCCTCACTTGAGGCCAGGAAATCAATAGCAGCCTGGCCAACATGATGAAACCCCGTCTCTACTAAACATACAAAAATTAGACAGGCGTGGTGACATGCACCTGTAATCCCAAGTACTTGGGAGGCTGTGGCAGGAGAATGGCTTGAACCTGGGAAGTGGAGGTTGTAGTAAGCCAAGATCATGCCACTGCACTCCAGGCTGGGCAACAGAGTAAAAAGATGTCTCAAAAAAAAAAAAAAAAACTAGAAATATTTCCTTTTTGTGTGGTATGAACCAAAGTACTATATTACACAAGTAAGTCTGTTCATTTTATTTCATTGAGATTTCTTCTTTTTCTTTTGTTTTGTTCTATAATTATGTAAAATACTTACATGGTCATGAAATTGAATATACAAAACAAGAAATTTTCAAAGAAATCAAGCGTCTATATATTTTTCTTTTTTTGTGTATGCTTTTATATGGCTTACTCTTTCACTTAAAAAAAATAAGCAGGCACCGGGCTTTGACAGCTGCATTTTTGGAAGAAAGTCCACAACTGACAACTAAGCAAAACCCTCCTGGTGGATAGCATAAATCAGCTTTGTTGAAGCTGTTCATCTGTCTGATCTGGGAAAAAGAAGATGGCGTGGTAGGAGTAACTCAGGATTGCAGCTCTCAGTGAAGACGCAGAGGGTGAGTGCAAGCCACATTTCCAGACACATCTTTGTTGCCCACAGAACAGGGAAATTCCCAGGTATAGGAGAGACACGGGATGCCAGCGCAGCCCTTTCGGCTGGCGTGGCCGTTTTAGCTGGCGCCACAGTGCAGCGGCACTCCGCACAAAACCCACTGGTCGGGAGCCCTGTTAAACTGGCAATCTGAAATTTGGGAGGACAGATTCGCATATCCATCTGATTAAACGGGACTTCAACAGTGAGCCAGACCAGGAGATTCCTGGGAAGCGACGTTTCAGCCGGCGCACTGGATCGCTGCACAGGAAATCACACAGATCTCAGTGCCCTATCAGCAGGCAACTGAAACAACTGGGAGAGAGTCAACTGTTCAACTTAAAAATAAAAAAAGGGCTCTGAGGCAGGGAGCCAGGTGATCAGACTCGGCTGGTCCCACCACCACAGGGACAAACAGAACGGTGATTCGAAATGCTCGGGGTGGAGAGTTTCACTGCGGGCACAGCTGAACCCAGGACGGTGTAGCTCGGTGGGGGAGGGCCGTCCACCATTACCGAGGCATTCTGCCCCTACTGAGGTACACTACCATTGCTGATGCAGCCTGCCATTGCCAAGGCAACCTGCCATAACAGAGAGACTCCGCCAATACAGAGGTGAGCCACCATCACCGCAGCAGTTTTAATCACACTGATTTAAACAGGACTACAGGGAATTACACTCAGCAGCAGGATAGAGCCCACAGCAACAGGGCAGAGCCCACGACAGCAGGGCAGAGCCCATGGCAACAGGGCAGAGCCCACAGCAACAGGGCAGAGCCCATGACAGTAGGGCAGAACCCACAGCAACAGGGCAAAGCCCACAACAGCAGGGCGGAGCCCACAGCAGCAGGGCAGAACCCATGGCAACAGGGAAGAACCCACAGCAGCAGGGCAAAGCCTCGGCAGGCAAATAGTGACTAGACTGCCTCCTAGCTGGGCAGTACAGTGCAATGGATACTCATAAAGAAAGCCCTAAATCCCTGATACAGAGCATCTGAGGAAATAAAGGGGGTTTATAAGTTCTGCTGCAGCAGACTTAAAAGTACCTGCCTAACAGCCCTGAATGAACAATGGAGCTAACAGCTCAGAACTTAAGCTCCTATAAAGTACAGACCATCTCCTCAAGCAGCTCCCTGACCCTGCATATCCAAAGAGACAGCTCAAAAAGGACTGATAAGACTGACATTTGGCAGGCATAATTCTGGGACAAAGATAGCAGAAGAAGAAACTGGTAGCATCCCACACTGTTCTGCAGCTGCTACAGGTGTACCCAAGACAAGCAGGGCCTGGAGTGGGTCTCAGCAGTCATACAGCAGAGGGGCTAGACTATTAGAAGGAAAACTAAGTAACAGAAATACTTCATCATCAACAATCTGGGCATCCACTCAGAGACCCAATCGAAAAGTCAGCAACTACTCAGACAGGTAAATAAATCCACAAAGATGGGAAGAAACCAGCGCAAAAAGGAGGAAAACACCCGAAACCAAAACACCTCACCTCCTACAAAGGACCAAAACTCCTCACCAGCAAGGGAACAAAGCTGGACAGAGAATGAGTGTGACAAAATGACGGAATCAGACTTCAGAAGGTGGGTAATGAGAAACGTCCGTGAGCTAAAAGACCATGTTCCAAATCAATGCAAAAAAACTAAGAACCTTTAGAAAAGATTTGAAAAAGGATTCAAGGAAATGATAACAAGAATGGACAACTTAGAGAGGAATATGAATGAATTGAAGGAGCTGAAAAACACAACACGAGAACTTTGTGAGGCATGCACAGGTTTCAACAACTGAAATGACCAAGCAGAAGACAGAATATCAGAAGTTGAAGATCAACTAAATGAAATAAAATGAGAAACCAATATTAGAGAAAAAAGCATAAAAAGAAATGAACAAAGTCTCCAAGAAATGTGGGACTATGTGAAGAGACCTAACCTGCATTTGCTAGGTGTACGAGAATGTGATGAAGAAAATAAATCCAAGCTGGAAAATACTCTTCAGGACATCATCCAGGAAAATTTCCCCAACCTAGAAAGGCAGGCCAATATTAAAGTCCAGGAAATACAGAGAACACCACAAAGATATTCCACAAAAAGAGCAACCCCAACGCACATAATCATCAGATTCACCAGGGTTGAAATGAAGGAGAAAATACTAAGGGCAGCCAGAGAGAAAGATCGGGTCACCCACAAAGGGAAGCCCATCAGACTCACAGCAGATCTCTTGGCAGAAACCCTACAAGCCAGAAGAGTGGGGGCCAATATTCAACATCCTTAAAGAAAAGAACTTTCAACCCAGAATTTCATATGCAGCCAAACTGAGCTTCATAAGTGAAGGAAAAATAAAATCCTTTGCAAACAAGCAAGTACTCAGAGATTTTTGTCACCACCAGGCCTGCTTTACAAGAGCTCCTGAAAGAGGCACTAAACATAGAAAGGAACAACCAGTACCAGTCATTCAAAAAACATACCAAATGCTAAAGAGCATCAAAAAAATGAAGAATCTGCATCAACTAATGGGCATAACAGCCAGCTAGCATCAAAATGGCAGTATCAAATTCACACACAACAATATTAACCCTAAATGGAAATGAACTAAATGCACCAATCGAAACACACAGACTGGCAAATTGGATAAAAAAATAAAACCCATTGGTGTGCTGTATCCAGGAAACCCATGTCACATGCAAGGATACAATAAGGCTCAAAATAAAGGGATGAAGGAAGATTTACCAAGCAAATGTAGAGCAAAAAAAAAAAAGCAGGAGTTGCAATTCTCGTCTCTGATAAAATAAACTTTAAAGCAACAAAGATCAAAAGAGACAAAGAAGGTCATTACATAATGGTAAAAGGATCGATACAACAAGAAGAGCTAATGATCCTAAGTATATATGGACCCAATACAGGAGCACCCAGATATATAAGGCAAGTTATTAACAACTTACAAAAAGACTTAGACTCCCACACAATAATAGTGGGAGACTTTAACACTCCACTGTCAATATTAGATGGATCAACCAGACAGAAAATTAACAAGGATATCCAGGGCTTGACCTCAGACCTGGAACAAGCAAACCTGATAGACATTTACAGTACTCTACACCCCAAATCCACAGAATATACATTCTTCTCAGCACCATGTCGCACCTACTCTAAAATTGACCACATAATTGGAAGTAAAGCACTCCTCAGCAAATGTGAAACAACTGAAATTATAACAAACAGTCTCTCAGACCATAGTGCAATCAAGTTAGAACTCAGAATTCAGAAACTAACTCAGAACCGCACAGCTTCATGGAAACTGAACAACTGGCTCTTGAATGTTGACTGGATAAACAATGAAATAAAGGTAGAAATAAAGAAGTTCTTTGAAACTAACGAGAACGAAGACACAACATACCAGAATATCTGGGACACATTTAAAGCAGTCTCCAGAGGAAAACATATAGCAATAAGTGCTCATATGAGAAGAGTGGAGAGATCCAAAATTGACACCCTATCATCAAAATAGAAAGAGCTAGAGGTGCAAGATCAAAAAAACTCAAAACCTAGCAGAAGACAAGAAATAACTAAGATCAGAGCAGGACTGAAGGAGATAGAGACACGAAAAACCCTTCAAAAAATCAATAAATCAAAGAGCTGGTTTTTTGAAAAGATCAACAAAATAGACTGATAAAAAAGAAAAGAGAGAACAACCAAATAGATGCAATAAAAAAACGTTAAAGGGGAAATCACCACAGATTCCACAGAAATTCAAGCCATCATCAGAGAATATTACAAACAACTCTATGCACATAAACTAGTAAACCTGGAAGAAATGGATAAATTCCTGGACACCTGTGTCCTCCCAAGCCTAAACCAGGAGGAAGCTGAAACTATGAATAGACCAATAATAAGGTCTGAAGTTGAGGCAGCAATTAAGAGCCTACCACACAAAAAAAGCCCAGGTTTACATGGGTTCACAGCCGAATTCTACCAGACTCATAAAGAGGAGTTGGTACCATTCCATCTGAAAATATTCCAAATAATCCAAAAAGAGGGAATCCTTCCCAAATCATTTTATGAGACCAACATCATCCTGATACCAAAACCCAGCAGAGGCTCAACAAGAAAAGAAAATTTGAGGCCAATATCCATGATAAACATAGATGCAAAAATCTTCAATAAAATACTGGCAAGCTGACTGCAATGGCACATCATAAAACTTATCCATCATGATCAAGTAGGATTCATCCCGGGGATGCAAGGCTGGTTCAACATACGCAAGTCTATAAACGTAATCCACCACATAAACAGAACCAAAAACAAAAACCACATGATTATCTCAATTGATGCAGAGAAGGCATTTGACAAAATTCAACAGCCCTTTATGCTAAAAACCCCTCAATAAACTTGGTATCGATGGAACGTATCTCAAAGTAATAAAAGCTATTTATGAAAAACCAACAGCCAATATCATACTGAATGGGCAAAAACTGGAAGCATTCCCTTTGAAATCCGGCACTAGACAAGGATGCCCTCTTTCACCACTCCTATTCAATATAGTACTGGAAGTTCTAGCCAGAGCAATCAGGCAAGAAAAAGAAAGGGTATTCAAATAGGAAAGGTGGAAGCCAAATTGTCTCTATTTGCAGACGATATGATAGCATACCTAGAAGACCCCATCGCCTCAGCCCAAAAACTCCTGAAACTGATAAGCAACTTCAGCAAAGTCTCAGGATATAAAATCAATGTGCAAAAATCACAAGCATTCCTATACACCAATAACAGACTTAAAGAGAGCCAAATTAAGAACGAACTGCCATTCACAATTGGTACAAAGAGAATAAAATACCTAGGAATACAACTTACAAGAAACCCAAGGGACCTCTTCAAGGAAAACTACAAACCACTGCTCAACGAAATCAGAGAGGACACAAACAGATGGAGAAACATTCCATGTTCATGGTTAAGAATCAATATCGTGAAAATGGCTATACTGCCCAAAGTAATTTACAGAATCAGTGCTATCCCCATCAAGCTACCATTGACTTTCTTCACAGAACTGGAAAAAAACCACCATGAACTTCATATGGAACCAAAAGAGAGCCCGAATAGCCAAGTCAATTCTAAGCAAAAAGAACACAGTGGGAGGCATCACACTACCAGACTTTGAACTATACTACAAGGCTACAGTAATCAAAACAGCATGGTACTGGTACCAAAACAGAGATATAGACCAATGGAACAGAACAGAGGCATCGGAGGCAACACAATATATCTACAACCATACAGGCTTTGATAAACCTGACAAAAACAAGCAATGGGGAAAGGATTCCATGTTTAATAAATGGTGTTGGGAAAACTGGCTAGCCATGGGCAGAAAGCAGAAACTGGACCCCTTCCGGACACCTTACACCAAAATTAACTCCAGATGGATTAAAGACTTAAACATAAGACCTGGCACCATAAAAACCCTAGAAGAAAATCTAGGCAAAACCATTCAGGACATAGGAGTAGGCAAGGACTTCATGACCAAAACACCAAAAGCATTGGCAACAAAAGCCAAAATAGGCAAATGGGACCTAATCAAACTCCATAGCTTCTGCACAGCAAAAGAAATAGTCATTAAAGTGAATTGGCAACCAACAGAATGGGAAAAAAATTTCACAATCTACCCATCTGACAAAGGGCTAATATCCAGAATTTACAAAGAACTCAAACAGATTTACAAGAAAAAACAAACAAGCCCATTCAAAAGTGGGCAAAGGATATGAACAGACACTTTACAAAAGAAGACATATATGAGGCCAACAATCATATGAAAAAATGCTCATCATCACTGGTCATTAGAGAGATGCAAATCAAAACTACATTGAGATACCATCTCATGCCAGTTAGAATGGCGATCATTAAAAAATCTGGAGACAGATGCTGGAGAGGATGTGGAGAAATAGCAACATTTTTACACTGCTGGTGGGAGTGTAAATTAGTTCAATCATTGTGGAAGACAGTGTGGCGATTCCTCAAGGACCTAGAAATAGAAATTCTATTTGACCCAGCAATCCCATTACTAGGTATATATCCAAAGGATTATAAATCATTCTACTATAAGTACCCATCCACATGAATGTTCATTGCAGCACTGTTTACAATAGCAAAGACCTGGAACCAACCCAAATGCAAATCAATGATAGACTGGACAAGGAAAATGTGGCACATACACACCATGGAATACTATGCAGCCATAAAAAACAATGAGTTTTGGTCCTTTGTAGAGACATGGATGAATCTGGAAACCATCATTCTCAGCAAACTGACACAAGAACATAAAATCAAACACCCACATGGACACAGGGAGGGGAGCATCACACACTGGGGTCTGCTGGGGGGGAATAGGGGAGGGATGGTTTGGTGGGGTGGGGAGTTGGGGAGAGATAGCATGGGGAGAAATGCCAGATATTGGTGATGGGGAGGAGGCAGCAAATCACACTGCCATCTGTGTACCTATGTAACAATCTTGCATGTTCTTCACATGTACCCCAAAACCTAAAATGCAATTAAAAAAAAAGAATGAATCCTTGGTTTCCATAGCAGGGAGATCTGTAGCTCTGCCCAAATACAGGAGCCCATATAATAGCTCATAAGGGGACAATCCCAAGTCTTTTTTGGGGACTGTCCTAATCCTAAGGAGTACTATTGGGAGATATTTGGTCCAAGGTATTTTAGTTTCTAAGATTAGTTTGGTGATATGCTTTTTGAGAGTCTGATTCATTTTTTTCTACCTATCCACAGGAAGGGGGATGCCAAGGGATGTAAAAATCCCATCTATTTGTAAACCTCCCAAAATTCCCCTTAACACCCTGGAAGTAAAGTGAATCCCATTGTCTGAATCAGTATTTTTCACCAGGCCAAATCTAGGTACAATGTTATATTATTTTGACCACATTCTTGGCAGTGGCTGTTGGAAGGGGAAAGGCTTCCACCCAGCTAGAAAGGTAACCTATAATCACTAGTAAATACTTTAGTCTTCCTACTTTGGGAATTTATGTGAAATCTACTTGAATGCTCTGAAATGGTCTTAGTCCAGGAGGTTTTCCTCCTGTGACCTGTTTTCTAATTACCTCTTTGTTTATCCTTTGACAAGTTACACAATTTCCACATACTTGTTTAGTGAGGATATAAATCCCAATACACCCACAATTCTTAAGGGTTGCATCACACAGACTCTGGGGTCCCCAGTGACTCCCTTTGTGTAATACAGATATCAGTTCTCTCATCAGGGGTTTACTTCTCATTTCTCTCCCATCAGAAAGCACCCATTTCCCATCTTCAGTTTGAGGCACCCCTATACTTATTCTTCCTTCTCCTCTCTGGTAAACTGGGGCCTTAATACTACCTTAGAGATGTCTGGTATCAGACTAGTCTAATTTCTTCCTCCAGGGAGGCTTGCCTAGCACCTTCATCTCCAAGCCTGTTTCCTACAGCTTCTATAGTGTTCCCTTTCTGATGATCATTTACATGAACTATGGCTACCTCTGCTAGAAGCAGAGGCTTTCTAAAACCTGTTTGACCAGTTCCCCATGTACCAATTCTTTTCCTCTGCTATTTACCAGGCCCCAATCTGTCCAGATTTTTCCAAGAATGTGTACTACCCCACAGGCACATTTTGAATCAGTATATATAGTGCCTTTTTGGCCTTCAGGGAGATTTAGGGCCTGGTTAAGAGCACAAAATCCTCAGGTTTGGGCTGACCAGCATTAGTCAGCCTACTTTTCTCACATAATGAGTGTTTATTTCCATAAAAGACAGCATAACCATTATATCCCTTGCCATCTATCACTCGGGATGACCCATCTACAAACAGCCTTATTCCATCACGTAGTAGAGCTTTCCTAAGAACTGGTCTAACTTTGGATTGGTATTCTATGATACCTAAGCAGTGACGGTCTGATGTCTCTTTGTTCTGGTCTCCCTTCCCTAGGAAACTGGCTGGATTCAGGCAAGTATCAGTTGCTACAACCAAATCATATTTTTCTAGTAATATGGCTTCATATTTTAGAATCTGAGAATCCACTAACCATCTCTTAGCTTTTTGATTTAATATATTCCTGACCTGGTGTGGGGTGTTTACTATTAGAGCCCCATTAAAGGTTAGCTTTCAATTCTCTACCAGCGTGGCTGTAGCAGCCACTGCTTGCACACATTCAGGTCACCCCTGAAAGACAGGACTGAGAAATTTGGAGACAAAAGCAACAGGTTGCCTCTTCCCTTCCCAGATTTGAGTAAGCAGCCCAAGGGCCATGCCCTGGCCTACTGTTACAAACAGATGGAATGGTTTCTCTAAAGATGGGAAGGTCAGGACTGCAGTGAGGGTCTACTTTTTGTAAATTCATTTATTATACTTTAAGTTTTGGGATACGTGTGCAGAACATGCAGGTTTGTTACATAGGTATAAATGCACCAGGGTGGTTTGCTGCATCCATCACCCAGTCATCTATATTAGGTATTTCTCCCAATGCTCTCCTTCCCCAATCCCTTTACCCCATGCTGTCCCTCTGCTAGCCCCTCACCACCCAACAGGCCCCAAGTGTGATGTTCCCCTCCCTGTATCCATGTGTTCTCATTGTTTAACACCCACTTATGAGTGAGAACATGCAGTGTTTGGTTTTCTGTTCTTGTGTCAGTTTGCTGCGAATGATGGTTTCCAGTTTCATCCATGTCCCTGCAAAGGACATGAACTCATCCTTTTTATGGCTGCATAGTATTCCATGGTGTATATGTGCCACATTTTCTTTATAGAGTCTATCACTGATGGGCATTTGAGTTGGTTTCAAGTCTTTGCTATTGTGAACAGTGCCACAATAAACATACGTGTGCATGTGTCTTTATAATAGAATGATTTATAGTCCTTTGGGTATATACTGAGTAGTGGGATTACTGGGTCAAATGGTATTTCTATTTCTAGATCCTTGAGGAATCACCACACTGTCTTCCACTATGGTTGAATTAATAATTTACACTCCAACCAACAGTGTAAAAGTGTTCCTATTTCTCCACATCCTCTCCAGCATTGGTTATCTCCTGATTTTTTAATGATCACCATCCTAATTGGCATAAGATGGTATCTCAATGTGATTTTAATTTGCATTTCTCTAATGACCAGTGATGATGAGCTTTTTTTCATGTTTGTTGGCTGCATAAATGTCTTCTTTTGAAAAGTGTCTGTTCATATCCTTCGCCCACTTTTTGATGGGGTTGTTTTTTCCTTGTAAATTTGTTAAGTTCTTTGTAGATTCTGGATATTAGCCCTTTGTCAGACGGGTAGATTGCAAAAAAAAAAAAAATTCCCATTCTGTTGGTTGCCAATTCACTCTAATGATAGTTTATTTTGCTGTGCAGAAGCTCTTAAGTTGAATTAGATCCCATTTGTCTATTCTGACTTTTGTTGCCATTGTTTTTGGTGTTTTAGTCATGAAGTCCTTGCCCATGCCTATGTTCTGAATGGTACTGTCTAGGTTTTCTTCTAAGGTTTTTATGGTGTTAGGTCTTATGTTTTAATCTTTAATCCATCTGGAGTTAATTTTTGTAAAAGGTGTAAGGAAGGGATCCAGTTTCAGCTTTCTGCATATGGCTAACCAGTTTTCCCCATACCATTTTAAGACAAAAACCACATGATTATCTCAATAGATGCAGAGAAGTCCTTCAACGAAATTCAACAGCCCTTTATGCTAAAACTCTCAATAAACTAGTTATCAATGGAATGTATCTCAAAATAATAAGAGCTATTTATGACAAGCCCACAGCCAATATCATACTGAATGGGCAAAAATTGGAAGCATTACCTTTGAAAACTGGCACAAGACAAGTATGCCCTCTCTCACCAATCCTATTCAACATAGTATTAGAAGTTCTGGCCAAGGCAATCAGGCAAGAAAAAGAAATAAATGATATTCAGTTAGGAAAAAAGGAAGTCAAATTGTCTCTATTTGCAGATGATATGACTGTATATTTAGAAGACCCCATCATCTCAGCCCAAAATCTCCTTAAGCTGATAAGCAACTTCAGCAAAGTATCAGGATACAAAATCAATGTGCAGAAATCACAAGCATTCCTATACACCAATAACAGACAAACAGCCAAATCATGAGTGACATCCATTCACAATTGCTACAAAGAGAATTAAATACCTAGTAATACAACTAACAAGGGATATGAAGAACCTCTTCAAGGAAAACTACAAACCACTTCTCAAGGAAATAAGAGAGGACCCAAACATAAGAAAAAAAATTTCATGCTCATGGTTAGGAAGAATCAATATTGTGAAAATGTCCATACTGCCCAAAGTAATTTATAGATTCAATACTATCCCCATCAAGCTACCATTGACTTTCTTCACAGAATTGGGGGGGAAAAAACACCTTAAACTTCATATGGAACCAAAAAAAGAGCCTACATAGCCAAGACAATTCTAAGCAAAACAAAAACAAAAAACAAAACAAAGCTAGAGGCATCACGCTACCAGACTTCAAACTATACTACAAGGCTACAGTAATCAAAACAGCATGGTACTGGTACCAAAACAGAGATATAGACCAATGGACAGAACAGAGGCCTCAGAAATAACACCACACATCTACGGCCATCTGATCTTTGACAAACCTGACAAAAACAAGCAATGTGGAAAGGATTCCCTATTTATTTAATACGAGGACCTGCTTTAGCATTTTTACTGCCTGAATTTCCTCTGGGGACCATTGCCAGGCATCAGGTTCCTCTTCTAGTAACTTAAGGTATGGAATTTTTGTCTTTTAAGCATATGAGTCAATCCATAATCTACAGAAGCCAGTTAAACTGAAAAATTTTTGGAGTTTTCTCTTTGTCTTAGGCAAAGGCAAACCCATTATTCCCAATATTCTCTCTGTGCTTATTATCCACTTCCCTTCTCTAATCAGGTGTCCTAAATATTTAACTTTTTTCTACAAACTGCAATTTGTTCTTAGAGACTCGCAATCCCCTTTCTCATAGGAAATTAAGCAAGCTTATGCTGGTTTCTGATACTTTGGCCTTCCTTTCCCAAGAAAGTAAAAGTTCATCTACATATTGTAACAACTGGGTTCCCCTGGAAGGTTGGAATTCCTCCAGGACTTTTTCTAAGATTTGACCAAAAAAGTTTGCGGCTTCCATGAAATCTTGTGGCAGCATAGTCCAGTGGTACGGCTGTTTTCTCCCAGTTATAGATTTTCTTATTTCTTTTTTTGCCTATAAACATCCAATTACTCCAGCACCACTTGTTGAAAATGCTATCCTTCCTCCACTTAATGACTTTTGAATCTTTGTCAAAAATCAGCTGGGGATATTTGTGTGGGTCTAGGTTATTGTTGTCTATTTCACTGATCTATGCGTCTATCTCTCTGCCATTACCATACTGTCTTAATTACCCTGGCATATAATGAGTATTATATTTGGCTAGTGATATAATTTGCCTGTGTCCCACCCACATCTCATCTGAATTGTAGTTCCCATAATCCCCATATGTTGAAAGAAGAAACAGATGGAGATACTTGAATCATTGGGGCAGGTTCCCCCATCCTGTTCTTGATAAGTTCTTTACAACAGGCTTTCCCCTTCACTCAGCTCTCATTCTTCTCCTTCCTGCTGCCAGGTGAAGGACATATTTGATTCCCATTCCACGATGATTGTAAGTTTTTGAGGTCCCCACCACCAGCTATGCTGAACTGTGAGTAAATTAAACTTCTTTCCTTTATAAATTACCTGGTCTCAGGTATGTCTTTATTAGCAGCATAAAAACAAACTAATACAAGTAAAATGATCCCTCCCACTTAATTCCTCCTTTTCAGAAATATTGTAGCCATTCTGATTTGTTTTTCCAAATAAATTTTGAATAATCTTGCCTGTATATCAAGAAACAAAAAACCTCGTTGGGTTTTAATAGAAATTGTGTTAAACCTGTATATCAATTTAGGGATCATTAAGTCTTCTTGTCCAGGTACATGGTCATTTATTTAGATCTCTGATTTCTTTCATCGGCGTTTTGTTGTTTTCAGCATGAGTCCTGTACGTGCACTGTCAGATTTACACCTACGAAGTTTTTATTTTAAGCAATTATCAATGGTCTTTTGTTTTGTTTTGAGAGAATCTTGCTCTGTCACCCAGACTGGAGTGCAGTGGTGTGATCTCAGCTCAATGCAACCTCCACCTCCTCGGTTCTCCTGCCTCAGCCTCCTGAATAGCTGGGACTACAGGCGTGGGCCACCACGCCTGGCTAATTTTTGTAATTTTAGTAGAGATGAGGTTTCACCATATAGATCAGGCTGCTCTCGAACTCCTGACACCAGGTAATCCACCCATCTCAGCCACCCAAAATGCTAGGATTACAAGCATGAGCCACTGCACCTGGCCCAATGGTATATTTTGAATTTTGGTTTCCATGTGTTCATTGCTAGTACATAAAAGTACAATCGACTTTTGTCTATTATTTTATATTCTGAGACCCTGCTGCATTCATTTTTTAGTTCTAGAAATTATGCAGATTCCTTAGGACTTTTTAACCATGTTTTTCATTTCATTTTCTAAAAGTTCATTCATTCAAAAAATTGTTAGATTCGGCTATAATCCCAGCACTTTGGGAAGCCAAGGTGGCAGGATCATTTGAGGTCAGGAGTTCAAGACCAGCCTGGCCAACATGGTGAAACTCTGTCTCTACTAAAAATACAAAAATTAGCCAGGTGTGGTGGTAGGTGCCTGTAATTCCAGCTCCTCAGGAGACTGAGGCAGAATGGCTTGAACCTGGGAGGCAGAGGTTGCATTGAGCTGAGATCACCTGCTGCACTCTAGCCTGGGCAACAGAGCAAGACTCCATCTCACAAAAAAAAAAAAAAGGAAAAAAATTGTTAGATTGTTTACTCTAGTGTTCTAACTGCTAAATAAAACTAAGAAAATTAAGGGGTTTTTTTACCTCATGAAGCTTAGATTCTAGAGGACAGAAAAAGGCTGTACACATATAGTAAATGAAGAGAATGGGAGGAAAAGACATAAGAGTAATTTTAGGGCCTTAAAGTCAATAGTAGCCATTTAAATTTTAAGATGAGAAATACTGGAAGATTTAAAATAGGCTAGTAAGGCTGCTCTGCCTATGAAGTAGCCATTCTTTTATTCCTTTACTTTCTTAATAAACTTGCTTTAACTCTACACTGTGAAAAACATTAAATGAAATAGTGTCATGAGATTAGCTTGGTATCCACTTTAAGTCATTAAAAAATATACATATCAAAGTGGTTGGAGTCTGTTTTTCTCTACAGCTTAAAAAAAAGTATATGAACATAAATTTCAGAAAGTCAGGGATTATTTGTAATTACTTCATATGATGATTTATTGATCACAGTCCTCTCTAACCTATGCAATCGATTTTCTTTTGATTCTATAAGGCGATATAAACTTCCTAGGGAAAATCTAACCTCATAATAATGTTATTGCAGTTGGCCAACTCTAACCACTGCTTTTGGAACTGCCTTTCCTCTTTGCTTATCACAAACATACACACACACACTTTTCATCTAATAGTATGATGGAAATAATAAAGATTCTAGAGTCAGACTTTAGCATTTTTTTAACCTCTCATGGCTTCAGTACCGTATCTATAAAATGCAGCTATTGATATCTACTTCCAAACCATGCTTTGAGAACTAAGGATAAAGTATAATATATTGAATTCCAGGCACACAGAGGTTGCTCAGTAAATGAACATTCCCTATCCTGTGCTTTTTCTCTTTCATCCTCACCACTCAGCTCCCATTCTCAGATCTAAGACATTTGTAAAACCATGTAATTAGCAACTGAGACCTTAGACTAAATCTTTATACAAAATTTTAAAGCCCATTACAATGGGGCCCACTAATCCAATGATTAGTGGCATGACTCACTGCAACAAAACCTTCCACAGACTTCTGAAAAGATTTTAAAATATTAAAAAGGAACATGGTATTATTATAGAATTTTTAGCTATGCTATAAAATAAAGTTGGCCACTTGCAATTGAAATCTTATAAACATAAAAGAGCGTATTATATACACAACTTTTTTTAACCAGTGGGGAACCAGGTCTATTATGACATTATGCAATTTATATTATATGGACAGAAAACTAATAGCATGATGTTCTCAGACAAATTATTTTGTTAACATTCAATTTTTCAAGACCTAATATCAACAGAAAGAAGAAAATGTTATAGACAAATCAAAATAATCTGTCAACTTTTAAATTAACCAATTTTTTTTTTTGTCTGCTTTGGAATAATCACTCCACTGCTACTATTCAGCAATCTTCATTCATTCTGTTAGTTTCTTAGCACAAAGACCAATTCCAAATCTCCGCTCCATCTCAAATCCACGATCCTTCTTAATGCTTAATTCCTTAATATTTTATTTTCTGTATTATTTTTGTCTTCCACTGTGGCACTATTCCCAGTAAAAACAAACATCTCTGTACCTTCCCCTCCTGCCTACTGGATAAAGGAAAGTTCCAAAATCATTCCGGTCTCTAGCATGACTGATAGATCAATTACCTCAATTCTCTTTTATCTTCAGTATCTTCCTGTAAAACAACTTGGTCTTAAGTTCCCTTTTACTCAGCTCCTGTCTCCTCTAAACTGCTCTTCTTAAGGCTACCATAATCAACGTGTTAAATATATTACCGTAATCATGTTTGTAACTTGGTTAAAAAAAAAAAAAAAAAACACTTCTTAGCAAATTGAAATAACAGAATTTTGCTCATTTTTCTACTGGACATTTTAAATGATCTATTTCTTTAAATTGTGTCTGTATTATAGGGCCTTAATGTATAATTTCACAACTATATTAACCAAGCCTGAAGGGGGGTAGAGTTAGGCAATATTTTCCAATATAAAGACTTCTGATTAAAGTTTAAATTCTTATTGTGAATCTTTGGAATTTGGCATGAAAGACAACAAGCATGATGACTGCATCTGTTCTTTCCTACTGCAAACCATCTTCAGTGTCAACATATGCATTAAGTTTTGTGGTATTTATTTCCACCTGGTTTTCTGTTTTCAAAGTAGTTTTGTGGTATTTATTTCCACCTGGTTTTCTGTTTTCAAAGTACTCATGTATGACACAGGCATAAAAAGACTTTGATACTAATATGCCGTTTTTCTTACTCTCCTCACATTTTTTTGGACAGCTTATGATTTTCCATATGATACAAAAGCTCACGAACTGGGTCTTTGCTACAGGCCTGCTACTGATACTGATGATCGCTAAATGGTAGGTATGCCATCGGTATCGCTCTTACTTTAATATCGTCGCATTTAGGTGCGCAAGCGCAACTCTAGATGAATTGAGCCAGGGCAAAGACTTCTCAATCCGAATTTTGAGTTGTCCTTACTTTTCCCCCAAATGCTCTTTTCCTCGGATTTCACATCAATAGCACTTTCTCGAATTTTCACGAGTAACCTGACCCAGGCGGAACCGACGGAAACTAGCCGGCGAGAATTCTACAGTCGCAGCCATCTGAGTAGCGTCCACCCAAGGACGCTCCGCGCGGAAGACCGCCTGTGACTCGACACACTCTACAGTGACGCGGAAGTGCCGCACGTGCGCGGCGGGGCGGGAAGGAGGGTCCGAGCGCCGGGGAAAGGGAATCAGAGTCCGGACAGAGGTGAAGGAGCAGGAAGAGAGGGAGGAAAAGAGGGGCGGTCCTTTCCGGAGGTCCCTAGGTCCTTCACTTCCTGTTTGCCGGCACTTCAAAATCCGGGTCAGAGGGTGTCGCTTCGTTTTCTTCTCCCCGGCTGATCCCGGCACTCTCCGTGACAGCGCCTCCTGACTCAGCCTAGGGCCGGCTTCTTCTCACGACCTGCCGGAGCCTGGACGCCCACACCTGACTCGGAACCCGGAGGCGCGCGTCCTCCACCCACCGGCTCGCAGCCCCGGTCCCTGAGCGCCCGCCAACGCCGCCGAGGGGGCCCGGGCTGGCTCCTCCGCGCTGATGCTAAGAGGGATCGAGGGCCCGGGGTGGCGGCGGAGTACGGGCCTCTGGCGCCTTAGGCCGGCCGCAGGTGTCGGTTCTTACTCTCTCTAGGCTCGCCAGCTCCCGCTCTGGCTTGGATGGGTCTCCCTGCCCCATAAATGTGGCTGCTGAGGCGGCGGTGGCGGTGGCCCGTCACGCTGCTGCTGCGGCGCTCCAAGTTCACCTCCGCCCCGCCGCTCTCCTGCCCCACCTTGGGGCTGCCGCCACCGGCTCCTTATCCCCCGGCCCTGGCCTTGCAGCGTGGCGACGATGGACAAGATCCTGGAGGGCCTGGTGAGTTCTTCGCATCCCCTGCCCCTCAAGCGGGTGATTGTGCGGAAGGTGGTGGAATCGGCGGAGCACTGGCTAGACAAGGCACAGTGCGAGGCCATGTTTGACCTGACGACCCGGCTCATCCTGGAGGGCCAGGACCCTTTCCAGCGGCAGGTGGGGCACCAGGTGCTGGAGGCCTACGCACGATACCACCGGCCAGAGTTCGAGTCCTTCTTCAACAAGACCTTCGTGTTGAGCCTCCTTCAGCAGGGCTACCACTCTCTGGACAGGAAGGACGTAGCCATCCTGGACTACATTCACAACGGCCTGAAGCTAATTATGAGCTGTCCGTCGGTGCTGGATCTCTTCAGCCTCCTGCAGGTAGAGGTGTTACGGATGGTGTGTGAGAGGCCGGAGCCGCAGCTCTGTGCCCGACTAAGCGACCTTCTGACCGACTTCGTGCAATGCATCCCCAAGGGGAAATTGTCCATCACCTTCTGTCAGCAGCTGGTTCGAACGATAAGCCACTTCCAGTGCGTGTCCACGCAGGAGAGAGAGCTGCGGGAATATGTCTCCCAGGTGACAAAAGTGAGTAACTTGCTGCAGAACATCTGGAAGGCCGAGCCTGCCACCCTGCTGCCTTCCCTGCAAGAAGTTTTTGCAAGCATCTCTTCCACAGGTAAGGGTCATTATCTTTCAGAATATCTCATAAAAATTCAGTATATGTCACTCTTGCACACATGTATTCACACCATGTTTGCCTTCTGCCCTGAAAACATTCTTAAGGGTGAGCAAATCCTAATACCCTTATCCCAAATTTATTTATTTATTTGTTTGTTTATTTTTGAGATGAAGTTTCGCTCTTGTTACCCAGGCTGGAGTGCAATGGCGCGATCTCGGCTCACCGCAAACTCCGCCTCCTGGGTTCAGGCAATTCTCCTGCCTCAGCCTCCTGAGTAGCTGGGATTACAGGCACGCGCCACCATGCCCAGCTAATTTTTGTATTTTTAGTAGAGATGGTGTTTCACCTTGTTGACCAGGATGGTCTCGATCTCTTGACCTCATGATCCACCCGCCTCAGCCTCCCAACCCAAATTTATTAACATTCACTGCCTTATTCAGGATGTCACTTCGTACTTTAAAAACAGGCAGTGTTCCCATTTTAAAGTTTGAGAACGTCCAGGTCCAAGACCTTTGGCAGTAAACAAGTTGCTTAATTACCCAGCCTCTGCTCAAGTTATTTGGAATGCTTTGAGGTTGACAGCTACTGCAGAAAGCTTCCATTCATTAGTGACTAATGGTAGCATGATGTTTACCATAGTATTTGTTGTACGTGTCTCTCGTATTTTGTAATGAGTTTGCCCCCATTTTTTTATTCCCTTATTTTCGAATTAATGGATTATGCAGTTTGTTTTATCGCTGGATTATCCAGTTAACTATGAAGTTTTTAAATACTGGTAATCCAGTATCTAGTAGACAAAGGAGGGATACAGGTAGAAGGAGGGAAGGAATAGTACGAGGATTTAAATATTTGTTTTTGTGCCCATGAACTGTATCCTCAGAAAGCAGAGGAGGGTCACGTGATACTTGCCTAGAAAACACTTTCTCGCCAAGAAATTGTACCAGTACCTCTACATTCCTTGCTCTGTCGTGGGCCTTTCAAGTCTGTAGGTTGTGAGATAATAGATTCAAAACCATGTTCATTTCCGCTCTACTTGGTACAAGCATTCTGCCTCATTTATACCACCAATGGGGACTGTCTGGCTGTTCAAAATTGAACTTGTGAGGGACGTGTCCTCTTTTTATCTTAAGAACCAGAAGTAAAGGTAGAGTTTCAACAAACGTCCTATGTTCTGATGAATTTAATATATTTATGAAAGAATTACAAACGATGTATTTGCAGTGTCTGAGTTGCTTTCTTTTTTCTTACTGTAATTTTACGTCTATTGCCTATGTTGTCATGACAGTTAGGTTCCCCCAAAATTTTTTCAACTGTAGCAGGAAAGGTGCCTATTTGCTTAATTTGTATATAGTTCAAGCAAAGTCCCCCCAAAGGTCACCTTAATTTCTACTTTAAGAGATTTTTAAAATCTTCCTTAAAGCAGTGAAATGATTAAGTTTCAAGTTATTTTGGAGGGTTTGAAGTGGGAATTGAAATGATACTTTATATTTCTTTATATTTCCTTTCTGATAATTGGTTTACAAGCGAATATTTTAGCGCACAATAACGCAATAAATTGTGAAAAATTAACTTATTGACTAACCATGGCAAAATATTTCAATATTCTGTCTATAGTATGAGTGATCATTTCTGTTCACGCTTAATCTTTCATTCCTGTAATTTAACATTGCTTGTAATTAGAGTCTACCCATGAGGGTATAGCATAACTCCTTCCTAATTAACGCCTTTGCAGCAATTCCTGTTTTTTTGGAAAGTGTTGTTCTTTTTAAATACTTGAACCTTCTTGCCATGTTCCCTTTTCTTTTTTGAAAAAACAGATGCATCATTTGAACCTTCTGTAGCATTGGCAAGCCTTGTGCAGCATATTCCTCTTCAGATGATTACAGTTCTCATCAGGAGCCTTACTACAGATCCAAATGTAAAAGATGCAAGTATGACCCAAGCCCTTTGCAGGTACTTCTTCATGCCACTATTAATGGTAATTGTAGATTTGGGAAGAGGAAATATTTTGTATTTTGTGAGTAATAAAAAACTTATGAATGTTTAAAAGTAAAATCATGGAATCACATGTATAAAGATTCTCCAAATAGATTGGAACTGTTTACCTGATAGTGTTTATAGGCATTCCAATAATTCACAAATCTATTTTCAATTCAGCTTTTTTAATTCCCAAAATATACATGCATATACACATATTATACACTCAGAAGTTGGTTAGGTTATCATTATATAGTATAACTAATTTCTTTGCTCATCATTGTTTCCTGCAACCTATTTCTTCTGCATTTTTTTCCCCCCTTCTTTCTTTCATCTTTTCTTTCTTTCTTTTGTAAGTATATACTTTACTTTCTCTTTCAACCAGGCACAATGGGTAATACACTCTTTGCCTGTTTGAATTTTTTTTCTTTCTCAGTTTTAAATAGATGATTTTGCAAGATACAGAATTCTAACTTGATAGCCGTTTTTTCTTTGCATTTTAAAAATAATACTGTGTTACCTTTGGGCATCTGTTGTTGCTGGTGGGAAGTCAACTGTCAATCTGATTGTTACTCCTTTGTGAGTAGTCAGTTTTTCTGCAAACTTTTACGTTCTCTTTATCTTTAATGTTTTATAGTTTTATTCTTATAGTTCTAGGTATAATCTTATTTGCCCTTCTCAGCACTTTGTCACTTTTATGTAGTCATTCATTCATTTATTCAAACCATACTTATTGAGTACTTACCATGAGTGCCAGGCAGTGTTCAAAACGTCCTCAAACAAACTGATAAAAATATCTGCCTTTATGGGCTTGCGTTCTAGTTGGGGAGGCAGACAGTAATTTAATAACACACTTCTTTGATTCCAACATGCCTTCTAATTTCAAAGATATTTAAATGTAGAAATGCCCAGTCATTCGTGTCCTAGTTAAATTGGCATGACTTTTCTTGCCTTAGTGGTACATAAGCTAATTATGCATCTTAAAATTGATTTTGTTTTAGATTTGATTAAATATGACAAGTAAAATAATTTAGTATGTTAGTGATACATGCTTGGAAAAAAAGAAGACAAAAAGAGTGATAAGAGTAGTCAGGAAGGGGGATAGATTGTGGGGAAGTGGTTTGCAATTTTAAATAAGATGGATGAAGAAGGCTTCACTGAGGTGACCATGAAGTGAAGACATGAAGGATGTGAAGAAGTAAACCTGTGGATATCTGAGGGGAAGAATATCAATACTATTTTATAGTTCATTAATTTTCTCCTCAAAGATGCTCATCTGTGGAGCTTAGTTAGTGAGTTTATTTCAATTACTATTTTTTTCTAATTGAGGTTTTTGTGTCTACCTGTTAATACTTGCCAATTTCTGTGTTTTAATTCTTTTCCTGTGTGTGTGTATATTAAGCAAATTTAAATACAATATAAGGATTTGGACAAAATGGTTTCTGTGCCCTGTTATAAAATTATAATCATAAGGTGACATATAAACTGAGGTATTCAGATTGAGTTCTCAGCTCCATTTGTACTAATTTCACTCTTTGTAACATAAACTCTAGGGACTTTGATTTTTCTCCACCTTTTCCCCCTTTTTGCTTCATTGTTTAAAAAGGTCTTCCTCTTCTAGCATTTCTTCTTTCTTTTGTGTTCTTTCAATTGTGTTCTTAAACATAATTGAATCAATTTATCTGTAACTTTTACTTCCAATTTCGTATTGTTCATTCCCTCTTTGACTTTCAGAGATTTGTCAAAGTACTTGGTATGTTTGAGAAAATGTTGTGTAAATGTTTTTCCTGTTATGTGACCTCTACCCCCATTGCTTTTAATTTATGATGATCCCCTTGCTGTATTTGGCAATCTGTATTTTTATTCTCATCTCTTTGATATCTTCATATTCATTGTTCTTGAAATTCTTGTCTCTGACACCATACTATTAGGAATTTCTTTCTATATCCTTTTTATTTTCTTCCTTCCCATTATTATCATCCCTTTATCAGTTCTCATCTATATGTGGTTAACTTCCAAGTCTTTATGTAAAGTTCTCATTGTTCTTTTAAGAAACTATTATCTTGTTCATCTCCTCATAACGAAACTCCTTCTATGCCCTATTTAGCAGCAACATGCTTTTGTCAGTGTGACTATAACAGCAATAAAGTCTCTTTCTCTTTGGAATGAATGTTTTATAACTTATATTTCCTCCTGGTAAAGCAGATTCAGAAAATTATAGATTTTATAGCTGGAAGTGAAATTGGAGATTTAGTTAGTCCATCACTGTCATTGCATAGGGTCATAGTAGCAGATTTTCTTTACATGACATAAATTATTTAATACTCACCACAGTCTTTTGAAATCAGTACTGTTATTGGCCCCATCTCATAGTTGAGGAAACTGAGAGGTTAAATAATGTACCTAATCTCATTCAGATAATAAACAGTGAATTCTGTATTTGAACTTAGAGTTACGATATAGTCACCAATGAAGAAACAAACCAGAGTAGTCAAGTTTGTCACTTAGGGCCACTCGCTTAAAGGCAGAACTTATCTTCATGGACTGATGTTGGTTTTTATTTTTTTCCCTTTTTTTTACTTAAGTTGACACTAATCCTAGATATCTGGTCACGAACCTATAAGCAATTTTCAATTCCATCCTTTCTTTTATTCCCTTTGATTAACATAATTAATAAGTCCTTTGGATTATTTCTTTAGGACATTTATTAAAATGACACTTATTCTATCCCCATTACCTTGAAGAAATCAGGCTTTCCTCTCTGCATAGTTTTTTAGTTGGTCTTTTTGCTAGCTGTGGCTGACTTTTCTTCTCTCAGTCATCTGGACTCCTGATTTTTGTCTTCTAATCAAGACATTGTAGTAACTTCCACTGCCAAGTTGAATGCAAATTCCACTTCTTAGCATTTAGTCATCTTAATTTTCCAGTCTCTTCAAAAAAGTCATAGTACCCAATTTAGGATTTTTTTTTTCCAAGATGTATTTGGAAAATAATTTGTACCTATTTGTTTCTATGGGGAGTTGTGACTCAGTTTTTGTATTACATTTCCAGTGTTTCCTGTGTGAACCTATTTACCCATAATCTACATGAAGTAATTACTCTTATATAGAAAATGTAACTGAAAGGGATAGTGATAATTGTTTTTACCATACTCCTCCCACTTTATACCTCCACGTGCACTATACTTTCCCAAACATAGCAGTGATCATGTTTCACAGTCATTTTCCATAATCCATAGAAATGCAAATGCAAATACCATACCAGGACCAAACAGATAATATTAAAATACAAAATAGGCCAGGTATAAGTGAAATGATAGGGAATGGGATACATAAATACCTTCTAAAAGAGAAAACTGATCATCAACTCCAGTTGTTCATTGATGTGAGGAAATTGGAATCCAGTCTTGTTTGATGTGATTTTTCAAAAGAAGCCTGAAATCTAGTTTTCTGTGTGAAATTTCCCAATGTTTAAAACGTTGAGACAAATATAAGGGAAGGCTGCCTATAGCCCACAAGCTGTCATGTATAAGTGGAAATTGATTTTATTCTCCATAAATTATGATTAAACCAATCTTGTTATCTTTCATAATTTTGCCAGTTTCTATTATGGTTTTAAAGTTGCCATATTTTCCTTTAGCTATATAAAGAAATAGTTTCATTTATTTAATAAATTTACGTTCTTACTCAGTGCCAGGCACTGTGCTAAGTGCTGGGAAATGCCTTACATATCTAAAGATATGTAAGAGATTACTGCTCTCAAGCTCGCAGTCTAATGGAGGAGACAGATCTTGGGTGTATATGAATGGTAGGTATATAGTTAAATGTTATTTAAATAGTAGGATATTAAATCAGTATACCAGGGTTAAAAGAAAGTGTCCTGAGAGTTAAATTAATAATCACTGATACATGGTAGATAAGATTCCTATAGTTAGCCGTAAAAATAGCTCATCCTACAGTGCCTGCCTGTACTGGAGAAGAAACAGACATGGGCAAGTCCAGTCAAATTGAAACAGAACTGGAATATAATTAAAATGTAGCAAAAAAAAAAAAAAAAAATGCATTCTATGCTGGCAGAGTTTAGTTTAAATGCCCATACTATTATTTGATAATCGTGTGATTGTTGACAAATTTCCTAACTTTTCTTTCCATTTTAAGGACCGAAACCATATGTTACTGTTATATTTTCAGCACCAAATGCAGTACCTGCTATATAATACACAAATATTTATTTCATGAATGCTTTCTGACTTAGTCTGTTTGGGCTACTATAACAAAATACCTTAGATTGGGTTATTTATGAACAATAGAAATGTATTTCCCACAGTTCTGGAGGCTGGGAAATCCAAGGTCAAGGTGCCTGCAGATCTGGTATCTGGTGAGGGCCTGTTCCTTTAGATGGAGCTTTCTATGTGTCTTCAAATGGCAGAAAGAGCAGGGGTGCCCCCTTCAGCTTCTAATCCCACTCACCAATCACCTGACAAAGCCCCACCTCTTAATACCAACACATTGGGGATTAGATTTTAACTGATGAATTTTGGAGGGACACAAACATTCAGACCATAGCAGCTTTTGATTTGTGTACCATCTGATAGGAAGTTTATTTATGGGTGGTCAGGAGATTGGCGTACATAAAATAAGGTAAAGAATAAAAGCTTATGAGATGGAAAGACAGAAATGGAGAAGATGAGAAAAAGGCTGACCGAGTAGTGAAGGACAATGAAAAGCCATGGCCAAGTGGAATTTTTGTACTTTCTGTGCTCTAACCCTTTCTCAGTACTCTCCTTAGACTGAGCTAAAGGGGATTCTGGCCTTGAGACCTGTATTCTGGCAAGCCCTGTTGCCTCTACTCTGACAGTGACTTCCCATGAGGCAAAGAATCCACAGAGCCAAGATTTGGTCATGCATGCCCTGCCTCTAGATTACATCTTTTTTTTGTCCGTATTTACATATATATATTCACATGATTTTCTTTTAAACTAAAATGTTTTTTTATAAAAACTACTGGTATTTTTTTTTTTCATCTTAATTTAACAGTTTCTCAGCTCTTTCTATTTTAGACTCCTCATGGATAGATCCTGTACATCTATCTTATTATTTAAAACTTTATTTAGTTTCCATAGTATCAATACCATAGTATCTTCAGCCATTTCCTTATTGACAATCATTTAAGTTGTTTGCAGTTTTTCTATATTATAAACAATGCTACAGTGAATACCCTTGGTACACAAATGCAAGTGTGTCTCTGCTTTGCTACTCTGTATAAGTAGAATGACCACAAGGTTTTATGACAACCACCCCCACAATAGTTAGAAGATGTGAAACAGCTGTCAAGGACTACTTTAATGACTTGTAACCATCATTGTTGGAAAAGGCCAGAAAAACAAGAAAGGAAGTAAAATTTGTGTAGAGAATGGAGGGAATATGCACATAACTTATAGTTAACATGGATTTGGACTTTGGGACTACTCTTAATATTTGAATGGACCTTTTAATCTTAAAAGCGAAAACCTTAATAAAAATAACATTCTAGTGTTAATGTAGATAGTTATATATAACACAAGTGTTGTGAAAATAACCGTATCAATGAAGATGTCAGTCCTTTGACCAGGCGCAGTGGCTCATGCCTGTAATCCCAGCACTTTAGGCGGCCAAGGTGGGCAGATCACTTGCAGCCTGGATTTCAAGACCAGCTCAGGCAACCCCCTTGGTGAAACCCCATCTCAGAAAATACAAAAATTAGCCAGATGTGGTGATGCACATCTGTGTAGTCCTAGCTACTCAGGTGGCTGAGGAGAGAGGGTCGCTTGAGCCTAGGGAGGTGGACATTGCACTGAGCCAAAGTGATGCCTCTACATTCCAATCTGAGTAATAGAGCAAGACCATGTCTCAAAAAAAAAAAAAAAAGATGTCAGTCGTTTAACACAGTAGTTTTTATTTTAGTGATGTATTTATGTCCTTAGTATTTATATTTGCATTTTGTACAATCAAGGTATTTATTTATCGACACATGTATTAACATTTGATGGGAAAGAGGCATTCACAATGAGTATTTCCAGTGTTAGAGATTAATTCATTTAATCTTCACAACAGTCCTATAAAATAAGCATGTTTATCTATAATTTAAAGGCAAAGAAACAGACATAGAGAGGTTAAAAAGCCTGTTTAGGTATTTAAGGTCCCCTATCAAATAAATGGTGAATTGAGATTTTTAAACCAGTCACTCTGGCTTCAAAAACTCATTTTTCCCTCTTCTTTTTTCTTAGTGTATAATCCTAAAAATACGATTACTAGGTCAAAGCATATGAACATTTGCCTCAGTTGCTTTCTTTTTTCTTTTTTTTTTAAGAAACGGAGTCTCACTCTGTTGCCCAGGCTGGAGTGCAATGGCAGGATCTCCGCTCACTGCAATCTCCACCTCCCGGGTTCAAGCCATTCTCCTGCCTCAGCCTCCTGGGTAGCTGAAATTATAGGCACATGCCACCATGCCTGGCTAATTTTTGTATTTTTAGTAGAGATGGGATTTCACCATGTTGGCCAGGCTGGTCTCAAACTTCTGACCTCAGGTGATCTACCCCTCTTGGCCTCCCAAAGTGCTGGGATTGCAGGCATGAGCCACTACACCTGGCCTTCAGTTGCTTTCTGAAAGCAATTCTACCAATCTTCATTGTGGTAGAGATCTAACTTTGGGGAGTGTCTCTGTCAAATCCCATATTGCTTTTTTTTTTCCCATTAATTTGGTTTGATATTCAAGAAAAGCACTCATTAGTGCAAAATGAGGCCAGTACAGTATTTATAGACTTAATGCTCTTTTATATATTTGAAGTTTCTTTTTGTTGTCTTTAGATAGTAGGATTTTGAAAATGCTGAAGATACCTCTTTCACAATTCAAAATAAAGTCTTTTTTAACAGTCTAATTGATATAATACTGTACTCACCAGGAAAGAGGAATCTTGATTCATATTCATATGTCTTAGTTCAGGTTACATTTCAGCTGCTCTTTTTAGAGTAAATTTGCCTAATAAATTATTTATATAAGTTGAGCATCCCAAATTTGAAATGTTCAAAAATCCAGTACTTTTTGAGTGCTGACATGATGTTTGAAGGAAATGCTCATTGGAACATTTCAGATTTCAAATATTTGGATTTGAAATGCCCAGCCAGTTAAGTATATCATGCAAATAACTGAAAATCCAAACCACTTCTGATTTCAAACATTTCAGTTAAGGAATATTCATCCTGTGCCACTATATAGCATAAATTTTAAGTTTTGTATTTATGCAAAATAATTTATCAGAAATTATTTTTATGGAAATATGTTGAATATGAGAAATTATCAGTTTACAAGATTGGAAACTCCATTTAACAAGCACCTGTTACACTCATTTCTACATCTTGGTCAGTGCTTTTCACCAGCAAATTCAGTAAATATTTATTCACAAAGTGAGTGGCTGTCTACTGTAACTTTTGTTATCTCTAACTAAATAAAAATATTTTCAATACTGATTGTTTTGCTTTCCTTCAATTTCAGAATGATTGACTGGCTGTCCTGGCCATTGGCTCAGCATGTGGATACATGGGTAATTGCACTCTTGAAAGGACTGGCAGCTGTCCAGAAGTTTACTATTTTGATAGATGTTACTTTGTTGAAAATAGAACTGGTAAGTGGGAGTATGGAAATCTGTTAGAATATATGGACTCATGAAAGTCAATATTTTTATCTTTGGGTGATATCCTTGAAAGCATCTAATTTTGACTATGTTATTGTTTTTTGTTTTGTCTAACAGGTTTGAATAGGCTTTAGAAATTTTTTTAAATGTCATTTAAGTGTAAGTAATTAGGCTGGGCATTGTGGCTCATGCCTGTAATCCCAGCACTTTGGGAGGCCGAGGTAGGCAGATCACTTGAGGCCATGAGTTCAAGAACACCCTGGCCAACATGGCAAAACCCCATCTCTACTAAAAATACAAAAATCAGCTGGGCATGATGCATGTCAGTAGTCCCAGCTACTTGGGAGGCTGAAGCATGAGAATCACTTGAACCTGGGAGGCAGAGGTTCCAGAGAGCCAAGATAGCACCACTGTACTCCAGCCTGGATGACAGAGCAAGACTCTGTCTCAAAAAAAAAGTAATTAAAACAGTTTTTTTATTTTCAAATATCCAATGCAAAAACATTCTTTCCATCATCACTTGAATCCAACTAATCAAGCTTTTACCACTATTACTCTACCAATGCTTTCCAGTGTTGCTAAACTCAAGAGTCATTTCTCAGGCCTCTTCTCATTTGACCTGTCAGCAATATTTGACATAGTCAGTCACCCCCTCTTGTTTCCAGAACATTATACTCTTGATTTTTGTCGTCCTTTACAGGCATATTAGTCTCGTGTACTTACTCTTTCTACCTTTTAGAATACCTTACAATTCAGTCTTTGGTCCATTTTCTTAATAGTGAATAATCACAGCATAGGTGTTCCATGGCTTTAAATAACATCCATAATTTGATGACTGCCAGATTTATAATTTTAGTCACCCTTGAACTCCATATTCATGTGTCCATCTGTCTTTACATGGATCTCAGATTCACTTTATCCACAATCTTACTCATGATTTTTCTCTCCCAGATTGGTCTTACCCGTCTTAATAATGACTACTCTATACTTTCACTTGCTCAGGCCAAAAACCCTGAAGCTATTCTTACCTTTTTTTAATTCTCTCTTAGCCCATATCCTACAAATTCTACTGACACCACCTTTATAATTTATCTAGAATCCTACCACCCTGATCCAACATCAACATCTCTTGCTGCAAGGTTGCAGCAGCCTTCCTACGCCTGTCCTTGGTCCCCTATACTTGTCACACAGGTCCTATGTGTTTTGGCCCACTTCTTCGCTAATCCCATCTCCCACTGTTCTTCTTGGTCTCTTGCTTCGTCTGTAGCACATCAGCCTGAAGGCCTCAGGGCCTTTGCAATCCTGTTTGCCCTGCCTATAATGCTCTTGTCCCAGATATTTGCCAGGCTTATTCACTCCCTTCATTTTTATAGTTAGATACCACTTTTTTCATGAGCCATTTATTGAATGCTGTATAAAACAGCAGATCTTTTTGCTACATAGCATTCCATTTATCATACCCTGCTTTAAATTTGTTGATAATACTTACCACCATGTGTTACTTTTTATTGTTTCTACCTACCCTCTAGATGATAAACTGTAAGATAGAGATTTTTTTTTTTTGATCAACTGTTGTAGCACTAGTTCCTAGAAGTAGGACGAGTAATAGTATGTGCTTAAGAAATATTTGTGGGTTGATTTGAATGAATGCTTGACTAGGGAGCCTTGTAAACATAGTCTGACAAAGTTTTATTTAATTGGAGAGTTTTAACAATTGGTTAGGCCAGTTACGTTCCCCTTGATCTCTGTTGCATTGTTATTTCCTAACTTCATCCTTCTCCCAAAGTTTAATACCATAAATTATGAAAGAACTTTCCAGAAAGGGGACATTCATATAAATAATTTTTAGCCCTAGAAAAATAAACACTGTTAGATTAATGATTTTTCTACAAACTCTTAAGATGATGTCTTGTCTTATTTTGAAGGTTTTTAATCGACTTTGGTTTCCTCTTGTGAGACCTGGTGCTCTTGCAGTTCTTTCTCACATGCTGCTTAGCTTTCAGCATTCTCCAGAGGCGTTCCACTTGGTAAGTTATGACATAAGCTTTCTATTTAGTTTAATACTGAGTCACATTTTTACATACTGAAAATATTGCAGGTTAGTCCTAAATCTGTTTTCATATTGCTCTATGATTTCCTAGAAAATTGAAATTGTGAGATTTCTCTCCAAGGAATATATTTTTGTGTCTCCTTCAAACTACTCCACTTGCAACAACTACCAGTAGTTGAGAGTTACTGTTCACATGGGAGATGTCACTGATGGATGTCTGTTGCACATATGAGCAGTATAGAAGCATTCAAATGATTGAAAACCACTGCTTTAGAATTTCAAAAGCATGAAAACACACCCAGTCTTTGGTTTTACAGCCTCAGTATTCAGGCTTTTCATTTACTCTCAGCCTGCATCCTACAAATCCTGTTGACACTATCTTTAAAATATATCTAGAATCCTACCACTTTAAGCCAGCTGAATCATTGGCTTTGATTTGATTTCAATTATTTGATTATCAGTTACTACAGTTGGGAAATGACAAGTTGTTATTTTGGTCAACTGTCCATTTACCACTCTAAGGCATCATAGGAAAGTAATGCCTTTGTACGGTTGCTTACTTTTTCCAAAGTCTAATCCTGTTTTATAGGACTACAAACTCATTGTCAGTAAACCCACAGTGGAAAAATCTTAGGAATACTGACTCACCATAAACTTCAGAGAAGACTGATGAAGTTCAGAATTCCAGTTGTTTATTTTTAGCTAGAATATATTCACATAGGTTGCTCAGTGCCTCATTTCTACTGAAGGAAAATCCACAGGCTTTGTAGTAAGTAAACCTTACTAGCAAGTAATTATATTATACATTACCACTTAGGGTGAGTGATCCTACAGTTAATTGCCCTAATTCTGGTGAGTTTAAATCATCAAGCAATAACCTTATATATGTGTATAATATAAACGAAACTCAAACTTGAACTAAGATAGCAGGTGTACTAGCAAAGTCTTCCAAGAAAAAAAAATATCAATTATTTGTCCTTGTCTCCAGGCACAATCAAGTGTAAGACATTTGAGAAAAGGCTTTGTTTTCCACATTTCTTTTTTTTTTTTTTTTACTTTTATTTTAGATTCAGGGATACATGTGAAGGTTTGTTACATGGGTAAACATAGGTAAACTCATGTCACATGGGTTTGGTGTACAGATTATTGCATCAACCAGTTATTAGTACCCAGTTGTTATCTTTTCTGCCCCTCTTCCTCCTCCCACTCTCCACCCTCAAGTAGACCTTAATGTCTATTGTCTCCTCTTTTGTGTTCATGAGTTCTCACCATTTAGCTCCCACTTACAAGTGAGAGCTTGGGGTATTTGGTTTTCTGTTCCTACGTTAGTTTGCTAAGGATAATAGTCTCCACCTCCATCCTTGTCTGCAAAAGACATGATCTCATTATTATGGCTGCATAGTATTCCATGGTATATATGTACCTCATTTTCTTTATCCAGTCTGTCACTGATGGGCATTTAGATTGATTCCATGTCTTTGCTATCATGTATAATGCTACAGTGAACATTTGCATGCATGTATCTTTATGGTAGAATGATTTATATTCTTCTCCGTGTATACCCAGTAATAGGATTGCTGGGTTGAATGATAGTTCTGCTTTTAGCTCTTTGAAGAATCACCATACTGCTTTCTATAATGGTTAAATTTTATACTCCCACCAAATGTATAGGTGTTCCCTTTTTTCTGAACCTCACCAGCATGTCTTCTTTTTTGACTTTTTAATGATTGTCATTCTAATATGAGATGGTAGCTCATTGTGGTTTTGAGTTGCATTTCTCTGCTGATCAGTGATATTGAGCTTTTTTTTCATAAGCTTGTTGGCTGCATGTATGTCTTTTGAAAACTGTCTGTTCGTGTCCTTTTCCCACTTTTTAATGGGGTTGTTATTCTCTTGTAAATTTGTTTAAGTTCCTCATAGATGCTGGATATTAGACCTTTGTCAGATGTATACTTTACAAGTATTTTCTCGCATTCCATAGGTTGTCTGTTCACTCTGTTGATAGTTTATTTTGCTGTATGGAAGCTCTTAAGTTTAATTATATCCCATTTGTCAATTTTTGCTTTTGTTATCTTTGTCATGAAATCTTTGCCCGTTTCTATATCCAGAATGGTACTGCCTAGGTTGTCTTCCAGGATTTTTAGAGTTTTTGGTTTTACGTTTAAGTCTTATCCTTGATATAATGAGCATCAATATAAAAATCCTCAACTTGCAAACCAAATCCAGCAGCACATCAAAAAGCTAATCCACAGTGATCAAGTAGGCTTCATCCCTGGGATGCAAGATTAGTTTAACATACACAAATCAATCACATAAACAGAACTAAAGACAAAAACCACATGATTATATCAATGGATGCAGAAAAGGCTTCCAGTAACATTCAGAATCTCTTCATGTTAAATACTTTCAATAAACTAGGTATTAGAGAAACATATCTTAAAATAATAAGAGCCATCTGTGACAAGCCCACAACCAACATTGTACTCAGTGGACAAAAGCTGGAAGCATTCCCCTTGAAAACCAGCACAAGACAAGGATGCTCTCTTTCACCACTCCTATTCAATATAGTATTGGAAGTTCTAGCCAGAGCAGCAAGGCAAGAGAAAGCAATACAGAGCATCCAGATAGGAAGAGAAGAAATTGGACTATTTGTAGATAACATGTTTCTATCTCTAGAAAACCCCAAGATGTTCTACAAATAGCACAAAAGCTCCTTCAGCTGATAAACAACTTCAGCAAAGTCTCAGGATACAAAGTTAATGTACAAAAATCACTAACATTCCTATACACCAACAGCAGCCAAGCAGAGAGCCAAATCAGGAAGGCAATCCCATTAACAATTCCCACAGAAAGAATAAAATATTTAGGAATACAGCTAACCAGGGAAATGAAAGATCTCTGCAATGAGAAAGACAAAATAATACTCAAAGAAATCAAGAAGACACAAACAAATGGAAAAACATCCCATGCTTATGGATAGGAAGAATCAATATCATTAAAATGGCCATACTGCCCAAAGCTATGTATATATTTTATTCTCTTCCTATCAAACCACCAATGACATTCTTCACAGAATAGAAAAAACTATTTTAAAATTCACTGGAACCAAAAAAGAACCTGAATAGCCAAGGCAATCCTAAACAAAACGAACAAAGCTGGAGCCATCACATTACCCACTTCAAATTATCCTACAAGGTTGCAGTAATTAAAATAGTGGTACTGGTACAAAAACAGATACATAGACCAATGTAACAAAATAGAGAGCCCACAAACAAGGCTGTGCACCTATGACCATCTGATCATGACAAAGCTGACAAAAACAAGCAATGAGCAAAAGGCTCCATCTTCAATAAATGGTGCTGGGAAAACTGGGTAGCCACATGAAGAAGATTGAAGCTGGACCCCTTCCTTACACCATGTACAAAAATCAACTCAAGATGTTTTTTAAATTTCTAGGAAGGAGATTCTCTGACTTAACTTTATTATTCATTCTAATGTTTATTGTCCACATTGAAGATACTCCTTTTTCTAGTAGTGGGAAATGTGGTAGTTAAATCACCTATAACTCCAAATAACTCATTAAATGACTTGGGCTTAGGAATTGCTAAGTATGAGGAATAATCTGGAATCAGCATCATCATAATTTCTTATATGTTAAGAATATTAGGGCAAACCAAGATTTATGTTAGAATTTGTGGTGTTATGGGTCAGTTTGCTTTTCTAATGCATTTTACCCAGTGAAAAAAATTTATTTTAAACAGACACTATGGCAGATAGTAATAATGGAGAAAGAAAAAAATCAAAGCTTCTAATTAAATAAGTTTTATACAGTCCCTTAAAAAGTTTAGTATTATAATGTCAAGAAACATTTAGGTTCACTTATTCAAAAAAATATCAACTTTCTTATAGACAGTAATAGCCTGCTTGGAAGTATATCCGTATAACTGTGAAAGACTAAGTCTTACTTCCCTGTCGTGATAATGTTGATCATTTAGGATATAATAATAGACAAACTTTTATAACCTGATTACAAAGGCCAAATATCACAGATTTGGAATTATAAATTTAATAAATACTTCTAAACTTTTTGCCCCTTCTGTCTCTCTTCACCTGATAGATGTGGCTTTATGAGATGTAAGTATCATTTACATTTGCTTAGAAATGTAGAGATGATAGCAATAGAGTGAACTCACTAGGAACTGGTAGTTTTATGGGTCATATCAATACCTTTGATGGCAGTAAGATAAAAGAAGGTAGTGCAAAAGTTGCAGTGTGATTTAAGCACAAAATAAAGCTAGACAGAGCAGAATGGAAATGGCACTATTAATGTAAGACTATGATTGTTCCTTTTGTGAGAAGGAAAGGGAATTGATGGGTTATTACTATCATTGTAGTTATTGCTGCTTGATGATATGACCCTAGTAGAGTTTTAACTTTGTTTTTTTACTATGAATTAGCAACCCCAAAATGTTCTACAAATAAAACAGAAGACACCTTTTACCATAAGAAGTGTAAATATTTAGTATCAGGTTATAATTAAAAATTAATTGAAAAAAATATAGTAGCATGCCAATGGAATGAGCCATGTCTATAAAATAGAAGTTGTTTCATTTTAATAACCTCTTAAAGATATGATTGGCCCTGGATTGGTTGACTTTTTAGTTTAATTTTATAATTAAAGAAGATTATGCTGATGATCAATTTTAACAATGTTCTATATGTATATAAGTAATGATCATTTTTTATTTCACTTTTATTTTTAGCCCTAGTTCTTTAAAACCAGCAGAAGTTTCTGATGTCCTTTATTTTTAGAACCATCTCATTTTTTGGAGGGTGGGAAATGGGATTTGTTAGTAAGAATAGCCACTCTAACATGAGCATATGTCTTATGTCAAGTAATAACATAAGCATAAGCATATGTCAGGTAATAGGATTACTTTTCGATAAGCGCAGAGACCTTGCCGTGTTCTGTGTGCTCATCTAAAAATAATCTTATTATCTGTGCTGTAATTTTAGTTACACATGTAAAAGTTTTCTTGAAGTAGATTTTAACATGCAATGTACTTTTGATTCTTTCAAGTGAAAAATGTTTAATTCACACTAGATGGAGCTCTTTAGCTAATTCCAGGATTATTTTTCAAAAGTTTATTCCCATTGAATGATCTGGTAAATAAAATAGCCCTAACAATTTCAACCTAAAGCATTTTCCAAAATGGCAGCAATTACTAAGATTTCTATTGTGTACCTTAGTTTATGTTTTAGATGGTGTGTAGGGATGAGGAGGGGGTCATATATGGGATTACAGTCATATGTGACTGAAAACTAGATTTACCTTGATATTTTAGAAACATTTAATAACAAAAAAACTCTGTGACTGAACATACAGAAAAATATTTGCTGATCATAACATTTGTATCCTGTTTGTATGATAGAGAATGTGTTACCAATTTGTGTAAATTCAGCACTGTTTGTCCTTCTTTCTCTTCAGATTATTCCTCATGTGGTTAATTTGGTTCATTCTTTCAAAAGTGATGGTCTGCCTTCCAGTACAGCCTTCTTAGTGCAATTAACAGAATTGATACACTGTATGATGTATCATTATTCTGGATTTCCAGATCTCTATGAACCTATTCTGGAGGCAATAAAGGTATGATGATAGTTGTACCAGTATCTGTAGAGTTGTGTTATGTTAATATGATGAACATTGTTATAACCGGCTATGCAATTTACTATTTTATGGTAATAATGCTTTTTGTTTGAAAAATGGCAGTTAGAATCAAGTTTCATTTATGTTTAGGGAGTAACTACTTTCTTGCTGCTATCACCATTCTAGATTAATAACCATATTTTCTCATTTCTGCAGTGCTATCAATTGTAAGGCATAGCTTTACATTTATAATACCTTTTAGGGCAATTTGTTTAAAAAGAAATGCTACATTAAGTTAATGCATACATCAGATTTGCACCCCAATATTAGAAGTGTTAAAGTATGTGTAGAGTACATCTTGGAATACAGGAAATGGAGTTCAATAAAATTTTTGACTTTGATTTCTTCCCCTTTTTAATTCTTCTTTTTTTTAGTTTTTGAGACTGAATCTCACTCTGTCGCCCAGGCTGCAGTGCAGTGGTGCGATCTTTGCTTACTGCAACGTCTGCCTCCTGGATTCAAGCGATTTGCCTGTGCCTGAGCCTTCTGAATGCTAGGACTACAGGGGCCCACCACTACACCTGACTATTATTTTTATTTTCAGTAGAGGCAGGGTTTCACCATATTGGCCAGTCTGGTCTCAAACTCCTGACATCAAGTGATCCACCCGCCTCGGCCTTCCTTCCAAGGTGTTGGGATTACAGGCATGAACCACTGCACCTGGCCCCCTTTTTAGTTCTATTTTTGCTGGGGATTGTTCGTGAATGTTTAGAATCTTTGTTTGAATTATTTGTGGAGTTACACTGTTTTTCAACTTTATATGGAAATGGATCTAAAAAGCACTTTTTTTGGTGGGGGGAACAGTCTTGCTCTATTGGCCAGGCTGAAGTGCAGTGGCATGATCATGGCTCATTGCAGCCTCTACATTTTGATCTCAAGTGATCCTCCCACCTCAGCCTTCCAACTCTTTGGGACTACAGTTACACACCACCACACCAGGCTAATTTCTTATTTTTTGTAGAGACCGGGCTTTTGCTCAGGCTGGTCTTGAATTCCTAAGCTCAAGTGATCCTCAGCCTCCCAAAGTGCTGGGATTATAGGCAGCAGCCACAGTGCTTAGCCTAAAAAGCATTTCTGTGTTGGAGAATGGATCACAATAAGCCTACTTTTCTCTTAGTAAACTTACTGCATAATCAGTGTATATAGCAAAAGAATTGGAGAACTGAACTCAGTCAAACTTAATCAGAAATTATTAGAAATCAATTCTATTGTGTTTTTATTTGAGATATGAATTTCAATATAAAGGTCTTATTATCTTTACTTCCGTATCTGAGGTGGATTTAAAACACCTCTTTTTACTATATCATTAACTAAATCAAACTTATTTTGATTGAGCTCAGAACACAAAGACTGTTAAGCAATTAATGTATATTGCTGGTGTGACACTGACACTTTAAAAGTAAATTATGTACAGGAGCATTGTGGAGTGGGTTTGATGGTAATATTCATCTCTTTCAACATTGTCACTGGATCCATAGGTGATAGTTGCTGCACTTGTGCCATTCTTTGTTCATGAGAGTTTTTATGTTGAAAATTCTCATAATTCATATAGGCTCAAAAGAAACAAGGGGCTCACTCTAAGCCCAAAGAAAACACTTTTTCTTAGTTGTCAAAAAAAAATCAGAAGATTGAAATTCCTTCAGAAAATGTTTATTTGCTAAGATCTAAGTGTTAAATGCTAATAGCAGTCCAGATAAGTCCTAATGATTTTACCAACTTTCCTTATTCTTCAGTACTCTATTCATGCTCGAAATAATTTACACTTAAAATGTTATTTCATATTTCACAAAGGTAATAAGAAAAATCCATATATTGTAATAGTTTTCTATATGGGTAACATGAGATTAAGTTTTATTTTCTTAAAGTTAAAGGTCATTGTGCATTAATGCTTTCATTTCTCATTTCTTAATTTGGGATTTTATTTCTAAGAGTTAATACTGAGTAAATATTAGTATTTAATGAAAAGGAGACATTTTTATCTTGTTTAACTGAGAACTAAGATTTAAGTCTTCATTCTACTGCCTTTGAATAGCACTGTAGTATACTCTGACCTCAGACTTTTATTTTATAGACATTTTGCTGGCATATACAGAATGTAAATAGTTCAAATGTAACTTGAATTTCTGGCTTTTGAGTATTCTTCAACTTAATAAACTCTGTTATTAGAAGATACTTATTTTTGCCTTGCAGTGAAATTTGATATTTTGATGACTAGCCAAGTACTATCAGTTACTACAAAACTAAGTTGGGGGAAAGAAAGTTCAAATGTCAGTGTAAGAATCTTCTTAATGGTGTTAATTAATTTAACGACGAAAATAGTTTACTTTTAAACTGTTTTTCTTCTTTATGATCTATAGGATTTTCCTAAACCCAGTGAAGAGAAGATTAAGTTAATTCTCAATCAAAGTGCCTGGACTTCTCAATCCAATTCTTTGGCATCTTGCTTGTCTAGACTTTCTGGAAAATCTGAAACTGGGAAAACTGGTCTTATTAACCTAGGCAATACATGTTATATGAACAGTGTTATACAAGCCTTGTTTATGGCCACAGAGTAAGTTTAAATTTGAATCTTTTTAACTGTAAAAGTTGATGCATGCTGATGAAATATAAGATGATAGAATTGTTTCCACATTATTCCTTATAAATGGCATAAATGTTAACATTTTTTACATTGCCTTACTCAGAAATGAAACTGCTTTTAGTGCTCAGAAACCATGAGAATATTAACATTAGGCTGGGTGTGGTATCTCACGCCTGTATTCCCAGCACTTTGGGAGGCTGAGGTAGGTGGATCACTTGAGGTCAGGAATTCAAGAGCAGCCTGGCCAACATGGCGAAACCCCATCTCTACTAAAAATACAAAAATTAGCTGGGCGTGGTGGTGAGTACTTATAAGCCCAGCTACTTGGGAGGCTGAGGCAGGAAGATCACTTGAACCCGGGAGGCAAAGGTTGTGGTGAGCTGAGATCCTGCCATCGCATTCTAGCCTGGGTGACAGAGCAAGATTCAGTCTCAAAAAAAAAAAAAAAAGAAAGAAAGAAAATGTTAACATTAATCCTGCTTATTATTCATTGCATTTAAATGACACTTTAAAATTCTAATTTTTTAATAGTGTAACAGAAGGATTGATTGCACCTATTCCAAACAGTTTAAGTATACTAGAGTACTTCATTGTTATCCCATGAGACTGTCATTTTTTTAACCTAAATGTGTTTTGAGGGAAGTCATATATCATTTTATCTGCCTGTTGGTACGTTCATGTTTATCAGATCAACAACTTTGTTGCTGTTTATGAAGTTTAAGTTCTGCTTCTAACCCAGGACAGTAATTACTGAACACATCTATATAAACAGACATGTTCTTTTCCCCTCTTAAGAATTTTCTTTGAAATCCATTTTCTTTTGCAACTAAGCAAATAGGAAATCAGAGCCAGGTACAGTTGCTCACACCTGTAATCCCAGCACTTTGGGAGGCTGAGGCGGGCAGATCACGAGATCAGGAGATCAAGACCGGCCTGGCCAATATGGTGAAATCCTGTCCCTACTAAAAACAAAAAATTAGCCGGGTGTAGTGGTATGCACGTGCCGGGCATGGTGAGCCAAGATTGTGCCACTGCACTCCAGCCTGGGCAACAGATTGAGACTCCATTTCAAAAAAAAAAAGAAATCAGAATGCTGTTCCAGTTATGTGAATGCTATCTGCAAAGGTACAAAATAATGATAAACTTTTCCTGAAGACAAAAACGTGGTTGAATTTTTCTCTTGAATACCAATAAAGTATTCATGGAACTTACCCAAAGAGGTTTACAAATTGAGTTGTAAGCTTTTCCAAGTTGTTTTGCCTGCACAGAGGAATCATAAACTATGAAATGTAGAACTCGCTTTATTTTTGGGCCCCAGATTATAGTATCAGCACTCAGGTGTTTTTGGTTTAGCTTAGCATTTAGTTTTTTGATTTGTTTGTATTAGGAATTTCGGAAGGTTTTATTTTTGTTTTTTTAAGCAAAGGTGTACCTTTAGACACAAGTGATACTAGGCGTAAGACTGAAAGAATCCCTGTCTTACCACCAGAGGTCACCTAGTCCAGACATCTCCTTTTACAGATGACAGAGAAAACAGGCACCCAAAGCAACTGTAACTGGCAAGAGCAAATAAAAGTTATATCTTACTGAACAGTGGCCAATAATATTATCTCTGAATAGGAGGACAGCATATTTTATTTCTTAATTATTATATGACTTCTTCTTCATAGTTTAAAAATAATTAAATTTTAAAGTATATAGAATAAAAATCAGGCACTCCCATTTCCAGAGGTAATTTGTTAACAGTTTACATTGTTTCAGACCTTTTTTGGTACAGTTACATGTTAGTGTCTAATGTGAAAACAAATGGATTTTTTTTTTAAGAAAATTTGCAGAGAATCCTAATTATATAATCTTTTCTAGCCACTTGCTTTTATCATTTAATAATTTGTATTGGAAATATTCCCATGTTAAGGCAATACAGATCTGTGTCATTCCCAGTAAATGTGTATGCCATCATTTATTTAGTAATACTCCTATTGATGAATATTAGATTGTTCTGCTTATAATTAACATATTTCTGCCCTTATACAAATAGAGGGGATTTTCTTTGAGTATCCTCCATATCTTGAATATCCTTTGAATATCTTTCAACTTGCTTTCCAAAAAAGCTGTAGCATTTTGAACTCTGATGCTAATATAAAATTCTACATAGAACCTGTACCTTTAGCAGCAAAAAAGTCTTTTTAATTTTTTGCCAATATGAAGAAAAAGTCCCTGTTTTAATTTGCGGATTGCTGCTAATTGGAGAGCTTTTCCCTCTCTTGTTTATTCATTTGTGTTTTTCTTCCAAATAATCTGTTCTTTTCATACATCTTTTTGTTGGGTCTTTTTGTTTTCCTGTTGATTTATATATACTCTGGATGATCATCCTTTGCTACATGCTTTTTTTGAATCACAATTCAAGTTTATGGGGCGTTTTATTTATGATTATTTTATGTATTCCAGTCTTCCACTTTTCATTTATAGTATCTGGACTTTAGAAAACCTTTACTCTAAGTTTCTTCTCTCTTTATTTTAAGGACTTCAGTAGTTTTATATTTTATATCTAGCTCATTACCCCTGTGGTATCTGTGATGGTATATAATCTTATCTAACTACATTTTTACCAGATGGACACCCAATTGTCCCTTTGCTTTTTTTTGTTTTGTTTTTGAGTAGTTTATCCTTTTCCTGTGCTATACTCTTGAAATCAGTTTAACTTTATAGTGTATTTTAATGACAGCATATTTTTTATTTCATGAAGATTTGAAAGGATTTAAGTTGTTTACTTATGTTATAAATTAATGGCTTAACCTACTTCTATTTGCTAATCCAGAAAATAGAAATAATATGTTAAGGCACATAGGCCATAGTAAGTGTTAGTTTATTGTCATTCTCCCCTCCTCCTTTACTGTAGTACAGGTAGACAACTTCCGTAGGTAAATGAAGTTTTACTTTAAGGATAATAAATTCTTGAACTAACTTGCTTTTAGCTTTTAAGAAATGCTTTTAAATGGGTAGGCACAGTGGCTCATGGCTGTAATTCCAGCACTTTGGGAGGCCAAGGTGACTGGATCATTTGAGGCCAGGAGTTCAAGACCAGCCTGGCCAGGCCAGGAGTTCGAGACCAGCCTGGCCAACATGGTGAAACTGTCTCTACAAAAGTCACAAAAATTTGCTGGGCACGGTAGCATACACCTGTGGTCCCAGCTACTTGGGAAGCTAAGGCACGAGAATTACTTAAACCCGGGAGGCGGAGGTTGTAGTGAGCTGAGATTTTGCCACTGCCCTCCAGCCTGGGCAACAAAAGGAGACTCTGTCTCAAAAAAAAAAGAAAAGAAAGCTTTTAAAAAATGCAAGTGTGTGTACACACATATACATAAATCACTATATTCTCTTTCAGTTTCAGGAGACAAGTATTATCTTTAAATCTAAATGGGTGCAATTCATTAATGAAAAAATTACAGCATCTTTTTGCCTTTCTGGCTCATACACAGGTGAGTGTGTATCTGCATAAAGTATGTTTAGGTTAATTGCATGGTAATATTCATTAAACTTTACATTATACCTTTTTAACTGATGAAATAATATATTAGATATCTCACCCAGTACAACAAATCCTTAGAAATGCTAAAGAGGTACTCCTGAAATATCTACATATCAGGATATGCCCTAAGTTTCTATATTTTTCTCTTACTTCCCGTTTTTGTAGCTGAATATTATGCTGACCCATTCATCTAGAAATTTTTACAAAGAAAATATGATTTTCTATCCAATAAATAAGCTTCTTCGTGAAGAATTATTTTTAAATGCATCTTTGTTTCCTGATACTAAATGAATAGATTTATACAATAATGAGCAACTAAAATACATTGTGGTGCCTAGGCTTTTTTTTTCTTTTCTTATATATACCCATTCATTATACATAAAGATCTCTGCAGTTCTGTTTATCTGATAAGTTCCAGAGCTTAAACTTTTGTGGTGATCTTTCATGTCTACACATTAATCCACAGTAGTTAATTTATGTTAATGGCACCAAGGTGGTCATATATAGTAAATATTCACTCAACAGACATTTATTTAAGAGACACTATATGCAGTCAATGATAAGCATTAAGAATCTTTATGTTCAAAGAACTTTTAGGTTAGATTTTGACCCTATATGCATGGATAATATGTATATCATTTATTTATAATATATATGATTACTTTTCTGGTTTTACTTTCATTGCCTTTATCTCGCAGCGGACTGAAGGAGTAGTAGTAGTTAGAGCCAGAAGAAAAAATAGTTGAGAATTGATGGGTTTCAATTGATGGGAATGCTTTTGTTTTCTTTCTACAAGCTGAGAAATATCTCAAGTATAACTTCTTAAATGGAAAGGATCTAGACAGGATTGATATGAGATGATAGTAATGCCCTATGAGTAGTATTCTCAGATGATTTTATTATTCTTTATCTGGGGGAAGTATGTTCACAAATTAAATTTACCATATCAAGACCAAGGGACATGAAATTAGAACTATCTTCTTCTTCACTCCCCTGTTGTTTCCTTGTAAATTGATTGTTGTGCTTTCTTTATCACTACTCTGTGTTTATTATACATAAAATATGTATGTATATGTATATGTAGGCAGATATATAATGTATTAACTTACTAAATCAGAGCTATTAGAAAAAAAAATCTTAGGCGAGATTTCCCTGCTCCTCCCAAGAAGAGAAAAGTAGAAATTAACAAGAGCCTGATTAAAGTCCTAGTAGCAGCCTGACAGAGATAATCTTAGGCAGATGGATTTACACATGTAATTGAAAAGTCCTTTTTTCTTATAATTGATAAAGGCAACATTTATTGAACATTTACATTTTTTTAGCTCCTGGTCTAAATCTTTTATGTCTTCATCATCAAAAAGAGTCTATCAGGTAATAAGGTATATCCCCATTTTACAGATGAAGAAAACAGGTTTACATTACCTGTTCAGGGTCATGCAAATGAGCAGCTGGATTGAGATATGAACCAAACGGCTCTGAAGCCCGTGTAGGCTAAACTCCCTCCTTCAGAATGCTATAAACAGCCTTAATTTGGGTAAAATTTTTCTTTTTTTTTTTTTTTTCTTTTTATTGCATTTTAGGTTTGGGGGTACATGAGAAGAACATGCAAGATTTTTGCATAGGTACACACATGGCAATGTGATTTGCTACATTCCTCCCCTTCACCTATATCTGACATTTCTCCCCATGCTATCTCTCCCCAACTCTCCACCCCCTGCTGTCCCTCCCCATTTCCCCCAACAGACCCCAGTGTGTGATGCTCCCCTCCCTGTGTCCATGTGGTCTCATTGTTCAACACCCACCTATGAGTGAAAACATGTGGTGTTTGATTTTCTGTTCTTTTGTCAGTTTGCTGAGAGTGATGGTTTCCAGGTTCATCCATGTCCCTACAAAGGACACGAACTCATCATTTTTGATGGCTGCATAATATTCCATGGTATATATGTGCCACATTTTCCCTGTCCAGTCTATCATCAATGGGTATTTGGATTGGTTCCAGGTCTTTGCTATCGTAAACTGTGCTGCAATGAACATTTGTGTGTATGTGTCCTTATAGTAGAATGATTTATAATCCTTTGGATATATACCCAGTAATGGGATTGCTGGATCAAATATCATTTCTATTTCTAGGTCCTTGAGAAATCGCCACACTGTCTTCCGCAATGTTTGAACTAATTTACACTCCCACCAGCAGTGTAAAAGTGTTCCTATTTCTCCACATCCTCTCCCGCATCTGTTGTCTCCAGATTTTTTAATGATCACCATTCTGACTGGTGTGAGATGATATCTCAATGTAGTTTTGATTTGCATTTCTCTAATGACCAGTGATAATTAGCATTTTTTCATATGTTTGTTGGCCTCATGTATGTCTTCTTTTGTAAAGTGTCTGTTCATATCCTTTGCCCATTTTTGAATGGGCTTGTTTTTTTCTTGTAAATCTGTTTTAGTTCTTTGCAGATTCTGGATATCAGCACTTTGTCAGATGGGTAGACTGCAAAAAATTTTTCCCATTCTGTTGGTTGCTGATTCACTCTCATGACTGTTTCTTTTGCCATGCAGAAGCTGTGGAGTTTGATTAGGTCCCATTTGTCTATTTTGGCTTTTGTTGCCAATGCTTTTGGTGTTTTGGTCATGAAGTCCTTGCCTCCACCTATGTCCTGAATGGTTTTGCCTAGATTTTCTTCTAGGTTTTTTATGTTGTTAGGTCTTGTGTTTAAGTCTTTCCTCTATGTGGAGTTAATTTTAGTGCAAGGTATCAGGAAGGGGCCCAGTTTCTACTTTCTGTACATGGCTAGCCAGTTTTCCCAACACCATTTATTAAAAAGGGAATCCTTTCCCCATTGCTTGCTTTTATCAGGTTTGTCAAAGATCGGATGGTTGTAGATATGTTGTGTTGCCTCCGAGGCCTCTGTTCTGTTCCATAGGTCTATATCTCTGTTTTGGTACCAGTACCATGCTATTTTGATTACTGTAGCCTTGTAATGTAGTTGAAGTCCGGTAGTGTGATGCCTCCTTCTTTGTTCTTTTTGCTTAGAATTGACTTGGCTATGCAGGCTCTCTTTTGGTTCCATATGAAGTTTAAGGTGGTTTTTTCCAGTGTGAAGGTCATTGGTACCTTAATGGCAATAGCATTGAATCTTGAAATTACTTTGGGCATATGGCCATTTTCAGGATATTGATTCTTCCTAACCACGAACATGGAATGTTTCTCCATCTGTTTGTGTCCTCTCTTATTTCGTTGAGCAGTGGCTTGTAGTTCTCCTTGAAGAGGTCCTTTACATTCCTTGTTAGTTGTATTCCTAGATATTTCATTCTCTTTGTAGCAAGTGTGAATGCCAGTTCGTTCTTGATTTGGCTCTGTTTAAGTCTGTTATTGGTGTATAGGAATGCTTGTGATTTTTGCACCTTGATTTTATATCCTGAGACTTTGCTGAAGTTGCTTATCAGTTTCAGGAGATTTGGGGCTGAGACAATGGGGTCTTCTACATATACAATCATGTCGTCTGCCAATAGAGACAATTTGACATCCTGCGTTCCTATTTGAATACCCTTTATTTTTCTTGCCTGATTGCTCTGGCTAGAACTTCCAGTACTATATTGAATAGGAGTGGTGAGAGAGGGCATCCTGGTCTAGTGCCAGATTTCAAAGGGAATGCTTCCAGTTTTTGCCCATTCAGTATGATATTGGCTGTTGGTTTGTCATAAATAGCTTTTATTGTTTTGAGATACATTCTGTCAATACCTAGTTTATTGAGGGTTTTAGCATAAAGGGCTGTTGAATTTTGTCAAAGGCCTTCTCTGTATCAATTGAGATAATCATGTGGTTTTAATCTTTGGTTCTGTTTATGTGGTGAATTACGTTGATAGACTTGTGTATGTTGAACCAGCCTTGCATCCCTGGGGTGAATCCTACTTGATCATGGTGGATAGGCTTTATGATGTGCTGTTGCAATCGGCTTGCCAGTATTTTATTGAAGATTTTTGCGTCTATGTTCATCATGGTTATTGGCCTGAAGTTTTCTTTTCTTGTTGAGTCTCTGCCGGGTTTTGGTATTGGGATGATGTTGGTCTCATAAAATGATTTGGGAAGGATTCCCTCTTTTTGGAATTTTTGGAATAGTTTCTGAAGGAGTGGTACCAGCTCCTCTTTGTGTGTCTGGTAGAATTCAGCTGTGAACTCATCTGGACCTAGGCTTTTTTTGTGTGGTGGGCTCTTAATTGCTGCCTCAACTTCAGACCTTGTTATTGGTCTATTCAGGGTTTCGACTTCTTCCTGGTTTAGGCTTGGGAGGATACAAGTTTCCAGGAATTTATCCATTTCTTCCAGGTTTGCTAGTTTATGTGTATAGAGTTGTTTGTAATATTCTCTGATGATGGTTTGAATTTCTGTGGTATCTGTTGTGATATCCCCTTTATCGTTTTTTATTGCATCTATTTGATTATTCTCTCTTTTCTTTTTTACTAATCTGGCTAGTGGTCTATCTATTTTGTTGATCATTTCAAAAAACCAGCCCCTGGATTTTTTGATTTCTTTGAAGAGTTTTTATGTCTATATCTCCTTCAGTTCTGCTCTGATCTTCGTTATTTCTTGTCTTCTGCTAGGTTTTGAGTTTTTTTAATCTTGCTCCTCTAGCTCTTTCAATTTTGACAGTATGGTGTCAATTTTACATCTCTCCTTGCTTCTCATGTGGGCATTTATTGCTATAATTTCCTCTAGAGACTGCTTTAAATGTGTCCCAGAGATTCTGGTATGTTGTGTCTTCGTGCTCATTGGTTTCGAAGAACATCTTTATTTCTTCTTTCATTTCATTGTTTATCCAGTCAACATTCAAGAGCCAGTTGTTCAGTTTCCATGAAGCTGTGCAGTTCTGAGTTAGTTTCTGAATTCTGAGTTCTAACTTGATTGCACTGTGGTCTGAGAGACTGTTTGTTAGGATTTCAGTTCTTTTGCATTTGCTGAGGAGTGATTTACTTCCAATTATGTGGTGAATTTTAGAGTAGGTGTGATGTGGTGCTGAGAAGAATGTATATACTGTGGATTTGGGTGGAGAGTTCTGTAAATGTCTATTAGGTTTGCTTGGTCCAGGTCTGAGTTCAAGTCCTGGATATCCTTGTTAATTTTCTCTCTGGTTGATCTGCCTAATATTGACAGTGGAGTGTTAAAATCTCCCACTATTATTGTGTGGGAGTCTTAAGTCTCTTTGTAAGTCATTAAGAACTTGCCTTATATATCTGGTTGCTCCTGTATTAGGTGCGTATCTATTTAGGATCATTAACTCTTCTTGTATCAATCCTTTTGCCATTATGTAATATCTTTCTTTGTCTCTTTTGATCTTTGTTGCTTTAAAGTGTATTTTATCAGAGACAAGAATTGCAACTCCTGCTTTTTTTTGCTCTCCATTTGCTTGGTAAATCTTTCTCCATCCCTTTATTTTGAGTCTTTTTGTATCCTTGCATGTGAGATTGGTTTTGGCTTTTTATTCAATTTGCCAGTCTGTGTCTTTTGATTGGGGCATTTAGCCCATTTACGTTTAGGGTTAATATTGTTATGTGTGAATTTGATCCTGCCATTTTGATGCTAGCTGGCTGTTTTGCCCGTTAGTTCATGCAGTTTCTTCACTGTGTTGATGCTCTTTACCATTTGGTATGTTTTTGGAGTGGCTGGTACTGGTTGTTCCTTTCTGTGTTTAGTGTCTCTTTCAGGAGCTCTTGTAAAGCAGTCCTGGTGGTGATGAAATCTCTGAGTACTCGCTTGTTCACAAAGGATTTTATTTTTCCTTCACTTACGAAGCTTATTTTGGCTGGATATAAAATTCTGGGTTGAAGTTCTTTTCTTAAAGGATGTTGAATATTGGCCCCCACTCTCTTCTGGCTTGTAGGGTTTCTGCTGAGAGATCTGCTGTGAGTCTGATGGGCTTCCCTTTGTGGATGACCCGACCTTTCTCTCTGGCATTAGCATTTTCTCCTTCATTTCAACCCTGGTGAATCCGATGATTATGTGCCTTGGGGTTGCTCTTCTTAAGGAATATCTTAGTGGAGTTCTCTGTATTTCCTGGACTTGAATATTGGCCTGCCTTGCTAGGTTGGGGAAATTTTCCTGGATAATATCCTGAAGAGTATTTTCCAGCTTGGATTCATTTTCTCCGTCGCACTCAGATACACCTATCAAACGTAGATTAGGTCTTTTCATATAGTTTCATATTTCTTGCAGACTTCGTTTATTCCTTTTTACCCTAAAATTTTTCTTAACTGAGAACTGCATCTTTACATGCCACAAATAATCAAAATGTCAAGAGAATTCCAAAGTTTCAACTTATAATCACATCTTTTAGTTGCCTTTTCAGTTTTTTTTTTTGTAATGGCAAAATCTAGGATTTGAACCTAGATCATTCAAGAGTTCATTTAATCACTAGTTTACACTGCCTCTCTACTTTAAAAAAAAAAAATTAGCAAGGGTCCCTAACCAGTGTACTCACAATCTGCACATTTATGACATGTACCTTATCAAGGAAGATTAGTAGGTATGCAAAACTCTGTAGAATTTTTCCCTTATTACTTTGTTCAAAATATACATTCATCTTTTTTAAATTTGATATTTCAAAAAATTGTGGACTAAAACATGTGACTCATAGAGGGATGATACCAGGAGCATTATATTGAGACATAGAGAGACTTTATCACTAGTCTGTATTTATTATATATAAAATACATATGTATATATGTATACATAGGCAGATATATACTGTATTGGGTTTAGTCAAGTAGACATGCATTCTACTTTAATGCCCTGTGCAACTCATTTAGCTGTATGACCCTGGGCAAGTCACATAATTTTCTCTAGCTCTTAATTCTCCACAAGTTATAGCTAAAAATTACCTAATTTTATTTCTAAATAATTTTACCCGTCCCTAAGTTGCCATGTCTGTCACTGATTAGTAAAAGCTGATGCAATGTAACTTTAAATAATCTTTATTAAACACTGTATATTAAGATTTTGGTTACTTGGTTCATGCTATAAAAATCACTCCTTATGTTTTTTCAAATGCCATCAAAAGAGGGAAGCATATGCACCTCGGATATTTTTTGAGGCTTCCAGACCTCCATGGTTTACTCCCAGATCACAGCAAGACTGTTCTGAATACCTCAGATTTCTCCTTGACAGGTAAAAAGTATTCTTAAAATCATGATTTGAATGTTGTCTTTCATAACAGTTTAATTCTACTTAATATTGTTTTTACCTTTAAAAACATATTTCAAATGTTAGTCTTTAAAATACCATTGCATTTCTTGTATTTTTTTAATGTTTTCTTTTGTTTTTAATTTGTTTTCTTTTTTGAATTTTCTTCCTGGAGACCAGCTGTTCTTAAAGTATGATACAAGGACCCCTGTGGGTTCCCAAAACACTTTCAGGAGTCTGTGAGGTCTTCTTTTTTCCAACAACATAATGGTGTGAGGCCAGATTTTCTTTATATCCTTCATCAAAAAAACATATAACAATAGAATGCAGAGATATGAGGCTCCAGCTGTCTTCTATTAAGCCAGATACTTAAAATATTTACAAAATGTAAAACACTGCCATTCTTCCTTGTTTTAAAAAATATAACTTTCATTTTTAAAATGTTATTAATATTAAATAGTAGGTTTATTATTGTTAAATGTTAATAATTTATTACTTTTCTCAGTTCTGACAGTAAATATCAATAGATATAACCCATATAAAGGAACGCTCTTTGTTTTTTAGTTATTTGTAAGAGTATAAAGGGGTCCTGGGACCAAAAAATTTAAGAGCCACTCTTTTAGACTAGTTTATAATTTTATGGATTTGATATATTTTATTGTCACCTGACCATTTAATTAATAAAACCTGTTATCATCTGTTACCTTCCTGTCTTTGTTCTACTGTGTGGAATGACTAATAAAGTTATTTGGGCTTGGTATGTGTAGCTTTCTTTCCATTCAGCTAAGAATCTATTCAGTGGTTTCTTTGTGCCTGACTTTCTATGAGATGTCAGGAAGACAGAGATATATAAGACAGTTAAGGAACATTTATAATTAACTGTAATGTAATAAGTTCTATTAAGTAGGTGTATGAAGAAGGTGTAATGAGAATATAGAGTAGTAATAGCCACTTAGCTATTTTTTCTGCATTCTCAAACTGTTCAATTCGTTTTTAATTAAAACAGGAATAAAACCTGATTTGTTTATATTAAGCATTAAATTTGATTAAAACAGTTTATAGAAGCCGCTAATATTTTTAAATGGAAATGACATTTGAAGTTAATTTAAGTAACTATATAATTATATACTGTCCTGCAGACTCCATGAAGAAGAAAAGATCTTGAGAGTTCAGTCTTCACACAAGGCTTCTGAAATTTTGGAATGCAGTGAAACTTCTTTACAGGAAGTAACTAGTAAAGCAGCTGAACTAACAGAAACCCCTCGTACAAGTGATGGTGAGAAGACTTTAATAGAAAAAATGTTTGGAGGAAAGCTACGAACTCACATTTGTTGTTTGAACTGCAGGAGTACCTCACAAAAAGTGGAAGCCTTTACAGATCTTTCTCTTGCCTTTTGTCCTTCCTCTTTGGAAAACATGTCTTTCCAAGATACAGCGTCATCACCCAATGCACAAGATGGTGGTCTGATGCAAGCCACTGTACCCAGTCCTTCAGAAGAACCAGTAGTTTATAATCCAACGACAGCTGCCTTTATCTGTGACTCAGTTGTGAATGAAAGAACCACAGGCAGTCCTCCCGATGAGTTTTACTGTTCTGAAAACACTTCTGTCTCTAATGAATCTAACAAGATTCTTGTTAATAAAGATGTACCTCAGAAACCAGGAGGTGAAACCACACCTTCAGTAACTGACTTACTAAATTATTTTTTGGCTCCAGAGATTCTTACTGGTGACAACCAATATTATTGTGGAAACTGTGCCTCTCTGCAGAATGCTGAGAAAACTATGCAAATCACGGAGGAACCGGAATACCTTATTCTTACTCTCCTGAGATTTTCATATGATCAGAAGTATCATGTGAGAAGAAAAATTTTAGACAATGTATCACTGCCACTGGTTTTGGAGTTGCCAGTTAAAAGAACTACTTCTTTCTCTTCATTGTCAGAAAGTTGGTCTGTAGATGTTGACTTCACTGATATTAGTGAGAACCTTGCTAAAAAATTAAAGCCTTCAGGGACTGATGAAGCCTCCTGCACAAAATTGGTGCCCTATCTATTGAGTTCTGTTGTGGTTCACTCTGGTATATCCTCTGAAAGTGGCCATTACTATTCTTATGCCAGAAATGTCACAAGTACAGAGTCTTCATATCAGATGTGCCACCAATCTGAAGCTCTGTCATTAGCATCCTCTCACGGTCATTTACTAGGGAGAGATAGTTCCAGTGCAATTATCGAACAGGATTTGGAAAATAAAGAAATGTCAAAAGAATGGTTTTTATTTAATGACAGTAGAGTGACATTTACTTCATTTCAGTCAGTCCAGAAAATTACAAGTAGGTTTCCAAAGGACACAGCTTATGTGCTTTTGTATAAAAAACAGAATAGTACTAATGGTTTAAGTGGTAATAACCCAACCAGTGGACTCTGGATAAATGGAGACCCACCTCTACAGAAAGAACTTATGGATGCTATAACAAAAGACAATAAACTATATTTACAGGTAAGTTGGAATTATAAGCTTTATTATTTGTGGAAAATATTAAATAATTGACAGATGGTTAAATGAGTGCCCTAATTTTAAAATCTAACATGATAAGTTTTTCTGAAATTTGATTCTGGATTTATATGACATTCTCAACCTGTAAAATTAAATTGCCTTACTTTCTAATATTGTGACTTAATTTAAATGAAAAGCGGCAATTAGATGTAATGCAGAATGTAACACTTTCTGTGTTAATTACAAACGATGATGGCTCATTATGAAATCATGCCATACAGAAATATAGAAAGTTTAATAAAGTGGACATATCCTCCCTCTTCCCCTCAGTCTTACCCACCAGGGGAAACAACTGCTAAATGTGGTGTTTATACCTGCAAGACCTTTGTGTAAATATTTTAAGAGCCATTTATTGATATTTAGGTGGATAAGATTAAAAAACACTAAAAGATAGATTATGTAAAGAAAAAATATTCATATTCTTTGAGGATGTGGGCAGTAAAACCAAGGACATAATACAATTATCAACAAAAGCCATGGAATGTTTTTATATGAGATAAATTTATTCATAAATATACTTCTTTCAAGAAGTTAGTGATTTTATTACTTAAGTAAAGACTAATAAAAAGTTAAAGTCTTGCTGAAAGAATTTTTTTTTTTTTTGAAGCTTACCAATTTGTTCTCAACATACAGGGCTAGCAGTAAATTACAGGTGAAATTCTAGGTACATTAATTGGGCAGTCCAAGTGATTTCCAGTTTTAATAAGTACGTTTTAAAAATTGTTTGAATGTCACTCCTAAAAAATACAGATAGAATAAGAAGTGAGCCAATATAATACTGATTTTTAGAGGGAAATTTTCTCAAAAGCTTTCAAATGTACTACATTATAAAATATTCATCTGACGCATTTTTAAAGCAGTATAGCCATGTTCTTGCGTGACACACAAAAAAATTTACGGAAAATAAAAAACAAAATCAGAATGTTTGTTTGAACTGATTAACTACTGAAGACTCTAACATCCAGTCAGATGGCTTATGATCAACATACTAGAATTAGAATATATTCAACTGTGTCCTTCCTAGATATCATATAAGCCCTAGTTAGATCTTCACGATTCTTGAAGTTTGAAAAGGTGGAATGAGGAGGAAAGGGTTAGTTTGAAATAGAAAATTTCTATAATGGAAAAGATAGATAAAGGGCCTATTACAGTTTTGACTTTTGGATGATTATTTATGTATCAGTGATTGAGTGAAATATATTTGTCAAAGTAGAAATAGGTTTTCTACCCTCATTTCTGTGATTAGAATCCCAAATGCTTGTATAGTCAGAGCAACACTTGTTTGTAGCTTAGCTTTTAGGTGATTTTCCAGTTTATCTTGCAGTTTACCCCATTACTTTCTGATTATGCAGTATTTGAGCATGAGGAACCGTCCTTTTATTATTATTTTAAGGCTCTTATGTGACTTTATTATAAGGAAAAAGCATTATGTATTTTGTTAATTCAGTTTTTCAGTGCTGTGCAGTTCTAAATTTGATCTAAAGTTTCATATTGACAAGTTGTTTAATGCAAAAACAGATACTGCCAAATTTTCCAGTAAGGTATCTACCTGTATTAAGACTAGGTAGTAAATCAAAGTTTCGTTATCAGAGCACCCTTTGAAAGCAAAATATAATGATAAATATTCAATTTTCTTTTGCTTTTTTTTTGAGACTGTCTCATTCTGTCACCCAGGCTGAGGTGCAGCGGCATGATCGTGGCTTACTGTAGCATTGAACTCCTGGGCTCAAGTGATCCTCCTGCCTCAGCCTCCTGAGTAACTAAGGAGTATAGGCATATGTCACCATGCCTGGCTAATTTAAAAAAAAAAAAAGATTTTTAATACTCTCTTGCTATTTTACCCAGGCTAGTCTCGAACTCCTGGGCTCAACCAATCCTTCTTCCTCAGCCTCCCAATGTGCTGGGCCACTGCATGTGGCCCAATAATCAACTCTTAATTAGAAATTTATAGTTAGAATGTGATTATTTACATTTATTTAGTTTTTGACACAGAGTTTCACGCTGTCACCCAAGCTGGAGTGCAGTGGTGCGATCTTAGCTCACTGCAAGCGTTTCTCAGGTCTCAGCCACCCAAGTAGCTGGGATGACAGGCATACCCCACCATGCCCGGTAAATGTTTTTGTATTTTTAGTAGAGATGGGGTTTTGCCATGTTGGCCAGGCTGGTTTCAAACTCCTGGCCTCAAGTGATCTGCCCACCTTGGCCTCCCAAAGTGCTAGGATTACAGGCATGAGCCACTGTGCCCAGCCTATTTACTTTTAAATACAGTGATTGATAAAGGCTTAAATTGTGAAGTTTTTCATACCATTTAATCAGATCATTCTGGTATTTTAAGTGCATGTTAAGAAACTACGTTGTTTATTCTGTTATGTGAATGCACACATGCTCATAATTGCCAGGCAATAGGAAACTATAGTGTTGAGGTTGTGTATACAGCAGTTTTCAGCTGTCACTTTTTAGTTTTAAACACATGGATCATGTACATGTGTGTTTTCATTCTTACTACCATCTTCATTTTTAAATCCATTTTTGAAATATAATTATAAAAATATGTCATGCTTCATAATAGATTATTATGTCTGTACTATAGCTTTAAGAAATGGCAGTATACCTATTTATAAAACAGTTATAAAAACTTAAATAGTAAAAGTAAGGATGTGAAGCGAACATTTTTATTTCCTCTGCTCTTAAACAATATTGCTAATCTATTTACCATTTTTGTTCATATCAGGGTAGCTGCTTTCATTTTAGTGTTTCATAATCACAAGAGAAACTCACCTTGTGACAATTTTAAGGAGTTTTTTTTAGGATTTTATTTTTCAATTTTAAATCTGGCCACAACCAGATTTACAAGTGTTAGAAAATGTTGCAGAAAACGTTGCTCTTTTGAGTATTGGCAAGATCCATGGTTTTTAAAAACCCAGGCAAAAAATCTTTTATGACAAACCATTTTCTACTCTGTTTATCATTGCCTGACATTTGAGAAAACAATACAACTTGTGAATCTGGAAGTAAATGTTTGAAAGGGCTTTTTTCTTCATATATTTCTTTCCCTTCAGTCCAGCTTCCATTAGAAGTATCACAGTTATTTTAGTGTCTGGATTACAAAAACTAAGCCTTTGGTTAGGATCCAGTGAGAGATTGTGTAATGCATCATCATTGCATTGTCCAGATTCCTCACCCATCTATCCTGCATCAGCCACCGACCGCTTCCCATCTTTTCTTGCTTGATTTCTTTCCTTTGTTTCTTTGGAGGAAGTGGTAGTTTAACTTCTTTTTTTTTCTTTTTCATACATTCAGAAGAGTATATTCAATATATATGCATATGTACAGTTTAAAGAAAAATAAAAGGATTAATGCCAACCGTTTTACTTGAATGAGAAATATATACTGAAAATTGTTTGTCTTAAGGAGCAGTAACTTTTCTGTGACTAGACCTGTAGTCTTCTGAAATTAGAATTAACTTTAGTACTTGATATAAATTACACATTCTATGATAATCATCATTTTGGCATTGTATACAATGTTGTTACCTATATTAAGTAAAATGAAAGACAGTTTTTCCTATTTTTATCCACTGTCTAAGTTTATTGTCAGAAAACAGAATACCACACATTTTTTATGTCAGCCATATACTTCTTTAAATAATAAAGCAGAAAAGGAGTATTTCTTTTTTGGGATGCTGTATATCTTGAAATACAATATAGGTTTCATGGGTACAGATGCAATGGAGTTACTAATTTTATATTTTATGTCATTCGACATAGTTTCTGAAAAGGAATCACTGTATAAAAATGTCTATGCAAAATTTGCCATATCTTTTGGTAGCAGAAGTTCAGGCAGAACTTCTTGAGCTCTACCTTACATGTTTGTTAAGTTTTAATTTATTAGGGAACATTATCTATATATCTGAAACCTTGTATTGTTTCTCAGATACAGAGTCATAGTTTCATTGCTTGTTTGGATAATTTAATACATTAGAGAGCTAGAACAATGAGGACAGGTGGGGGTTGTGTGTCTGTTTCTGGTGTTACTTATGGCACTTATTTTAAATCTGTAAAACATTTGTAATTCTTTAATTTTATAGATGAAAGGATAAATTAATATATATATATCACCTTAAAAAACTATGTAGCTAGACATTATACCAAAGAGCCAGCAATTACAAATGTAAATGACACAGTAGATTACAAAAATGTTTTTCAGAAATATTTTGCAAATTAAGTTTTAAAAGCTCTATCAACTTTTAAATGGTTAGTTAAGCCATTTTGTTACAAGGATTTAGCAAAGGTCCCTTTCAGCCATAAAAATAGGTGATTCTTGATGATTTTGTGTACTGAGACTTGAACAGAAGAAGGTACTGTATTCTACTGAAAAAATAAGGTATCCATAATGTGAGGGATAAGTGTTAGGGTATACCTGGGTCTTTTCTTCACAATGAAATCTTGAGCATTTTGTGAAAGGGGAAGAATAGTTAACTAAATCATTTTAGCTAGAAATTATAAAATAATATTACCTTGCCAGGTCGAACAAAGTCACGAGGCGTTAAGTTGAAAAATTGAAATAATAAAATTTTTGTTATTAATGTTAACTGTATTTTAAAAGCCCTTCAGGATGTGTATGCTAACAAGTTCTGGGTTATTCTGTGACCAATAACTTTTATGCCTTATTTTCACCAACTCCATTTGAAATCTGTAGATCCTCTCCCAGAAAAATAGGCATAGGCCAGAATATTTTGCATATTTTTCCAAAGAGTTTGTGGGTCCCCAGTTTTAGAATACAGTTGTACACCTTGCCAGATGAATCGGCCATTGTTTATTCACATTTGCCCTCTTTGAAGCTAAGCACCTAATACTATTCTAATCTGAAATCATTAATATGTATTTATTGAGCACCTAATATATGCCTGGCATCTAGATAAATATAACTGATTTCTGATCAAAGTTTTCCTGATAAGGAAAAGTTTTAGATATTACTGTAAGGAGGTAGGCCTCATTTTACTTGTCAGTGTTTTTTGAGACTAGTCTTATTGTTTATTGAGAAATAGTCTATGGAAAGGGTAGAAAAAAATTCAGTCTTCTTCCTTTATCCATACCTTTAACTGTTATCACCCACTTCCAAAATGGCCCCAATTGATAGAGAATAATCTATTGTGATAATCTTTGAATTCTATGTTAAATATATTAGAAAACAATCTATTCCAATATGTTTTAGAGATTGTTGCAGGAACTGTAATATCTTCTTAGAGAAATTTTTTTTCTTAGGTGCTTTAATTTCAAAGTTGCTAAGATTTGAAGAATGCTTATAAGGATTAAAGTAGTTTAAAATATTTCTATAGGTGATATAACCATCCATTGTGTTTAGCATTTTAATTTTATAAAAATTATTTTTAATTTTAGGAACAAGAGTTGAATGCTCGAGCCCGGGCCCTGCAAGCTGCATCTGCTTCTTGTTCATTTCGGCCCAATGGATTTGATGACAATGACCCACCAGGAAGCTGTGGACCAACTGGTGGAGGGGGCGGAGGAGGATTTAATACAGTTGGCAGACTCGTATTTTGATCCTTAGAGAGCCCAAAATGCACTGGTCACGAAACGTCTAATACTATGACTGTTAAAATGTCAGACTATAACAAATATCTATCTTTTATTTTTCATTAGACCCTTATACTTCAAGAGAACACACTCAGTGCTTGTTTTTATTTTCTCAACACATTTATTAACAAAATGCATCATGGAAAAAAAAATCTACCTCTTAAAATTCCATTTGCTTTTATGGTTAGACATGCTTGACCAAAAATGTTCAGAAGAAAATATGTACCCGGTCCCTAATTAAGCTGCATTAAATTTGGTAGAAGCATTTAAATGGTCCATCTTCAGTTTTACTGAACAAAAAATGTAATTTATTTAGCATTCTTTATAAAAGAATTGATGCTAGAGGTAAGAAAATAATTGTTTTTTAAAAATCCTTTATGTCTTGTGTAATTACCCCATTATTAAATTAAAGTCTTTGAAGATCAACTAGAGATGATAAAATCTCTAAAGAAGGCAATAACAAAATTTATCAAGATATAGTACTTTTCAGTTTTTGTTTAGTGTCTTCAGCATCACTGTATCTGCATTTTAAGTGCAAATGTTTTTAAAAAGGATTCTTTAGACATATGTGCTGAATTGATTTTAGGAAAGTTGCATGATCCTATAGGAGCAACATTTTTACCTAAAAAATGCTAACTTTGTAGTATTTCTAATTGTTCAAGGATTTTAAAATTCTATTTCAGGGAGTATATCTTCTGTGTGTTTTGAAGGAGGTGAGTTCTGTATGTGCCTTGCAGTACTGTAATTCAAAAATAGGAACCTTTGGCTGCAAAATGTTTTTTAAAAATGAAATGTTAGGAAATAATTTTTGTGCTAACATTAAAATTATAACTTTTGAAAGGAATTAGATTTTCCAGAAGTAAAATCTGATGGTTCTAAATCAATGAGTGTGATAGTTCATTTTTAACTCTTCGAAGAATTCAGAGTAAATGAATCCAGCTAAGTAAAAAATCTTTCTTGATTTTGTTACTTATTCCTCAGAATATTAAACATTGATCACTTATTTTTAGAGTTGTACATTTGACTTTTTGTTTGTTTGTTTCAGTCATATGTTTTGCACATTTGTTTCTGTTTTCAAAGTTTTAGATAAAATGTTAAAATGCCAAACCCTACCTTCCTATACTTTCTTTTGCCAGGAAACTGGAAACATGTCATTTCTCCTGAGTCTGGATTATACAGTACTCACGAGTTATCCCAGTTATCCCCCTTCCTAAAGGTTTTAACTTATCCACAGTTGTGCATTGTTCTGAAGATTGGTCTCATTTATTTTGAAAACATTTTAAGGAAAGAATGTTCTTGGGTGATTTGGAGTTTATCTTTTTCCCAAGCTTTTATGGCAGTGGTTAAAAAACAGAAATCCTCATGTTTATTCCACTACCTCCCATTCCTAACCTGTTCCTAGTCACCAGGAAGATTAGAAAAGCAGATTACATTAAAAACTGAAAATTATTTGCAGATTTAATCAAGGTTCTCCTCCTTATAAATGAATGAATCAGTTATCCTGCTTTTCTGTGATCTTCCGTTCCCAATAGTGAATTTCTGAACTACCCTGTGTATTCAGTTATCCACTTACTTGCTAGTAACTTATGATCAGATTATATCAGTCTTGGCATTTATTGAAATTGGTAAAGTCATTTAATACTTGGTAGATTGATATTGGACTAAGATGCTTCTAGGAACTTTCATAAAAGCAATTACACTTACGCAGCTTTATCTGTGAATATCAGGTCTCTCAAGGATTTTATGTATCAGGATAATATATATTGACTTTTTAAAATGATAAAATGAATTCTAGTTAGTATCCACAATGGACTGGTTCCAGAACGCCATCCCCTGATATTGAAATCCACAGATGCTCAAGTTCCTTATATAAAATAGCACAGTATTTTCATATAACCTATGGACATCCTCCCATATTCTTTAAATAATCTCTAGATGATTAGATATGGTTGCATAGCACTTACATTGTGCTATGTAATTGTTATATTGTTTTTTCATTTGTATTATCCTTTATAATATTTATTGGTTTTTTAAACTTTCTATCCAAAGTTGTCTGAATCCACAGATAGAGTCTGAGGATTCAGAAAGCTGACTGAATATAGTAACACTGAGAGTATTCAAATGATAACTTTATACCAATACCAAAAATTTGAAGACTTCCTTTTAACATTAAAAATATAGTAACCTTTTAAATTATTTGTTGAATTCAACATATGTGGAACCAGAATAATCGAAGATTCATTCAAAACCTATGCAGCTGAACTTTTTTAGTAAGGTAATACTCAGGACTGCTCTGATTCTAACAGATCCCTGTTACTTAATTACAGATTTATTTATCATATTAGGTTTTTTCTTACTCCTGTATTTCTAACCCTTGTACTTAGCTCCAATTCTAGGAAATTCTGTTGTGAAGTTTGACTCTGAAGACTGAGTAAAGTAGAATTGCTGTTTGTCTTTTCTTTAGTCCAAAGTAATCAGTTTAAATGAAGTTGCTCATTGCTGCTAAGAAGCATTAGGCCTCACTGCTAGCAAAAATGAAAAACTATAAAATCTGAGTTTGTTTCTTTCAAAGATGTTTATTGACACATTTAAAAAAGTAAAAAATTGTTTTGATATATGCAAAGAAGGAAATATATATGATGTCAAAACAAGCCCCGGTAACCTATCCACTAAGCAGTTGCCTAGGCAACTCTGACTTACAGCGTTAACATATCTCAAATTGGAGGAAGGGTTCTAGCTCATTCTCCAAGCATCTTCCTACTGCCTCTCTTCCAGCTAAATAATCAGAGAAGCAGGGCAACATATGCCTGGAGATCCCTGACTTTTGTCTCCATATCTTAAATTATTGGTAGAGCCTTTGGATATAGAGATAAAAATCTATTATGATGTCTAGAGGTATTCGGGGGGGGTCCATGTGAAAGGTTCAAACAGCACATTTGGAAAGAATAAAAATATTTCAAGCTAAGTCTTAAGTTTAAGTCATTTTTTTTTTCTCTTTAGTTCTGTTATTTGTATCATAATATTATTTACAAAGGTAGTAGTTGTCTTTTAACATACTACCTCTTTAAAGCTATTCTCTTATAATAAGTGGGGTTGGATGCTTATTGTTTGCCCAGCACAGTTTAGGAGAAAAATAATTTGTCCAGTTACTGGAAATCTTCATTTTGCTGCTGTGTACTTTGTTCCAGGTTTTAATTCTCAGCTATCTTTTCCTATGATTGTGTACTTCATAAAATATATTCCATACAAAGAGCACTTTAAAAATGAGTATTTCAAAAATACTATACATTTATATATATTTTTTCTCATAAAAATGCTATAGTTTATATATCCTTTCATCATTCATTTTTTCTAATGAGTTTAGATTTCTAAAACTAAATAGTCCTGAGGTAGAGAAGAGTAAGTTATTCACATTTTACAGAAAACTTATTAGGAAATGCTAACTGGTTGTCATTAGCAACTCAGTGACATCATCCAGAAGAGTAAGGTTAAATCTTGGATAATGCAAACCTGTAAGTAGGAAGTTAAAGTACAACAGTAAGGAAATGTGAATTAAAAGTTGTTATCCCAAAGAAACAAATAATTCTAAAATATAAGCAATGTCCTATGTATATTCTTAAGCTTTATCAAACTGTTCCATATCTTCAACGTTAGCCTGTGTTAATTTTTTAACAGAGTCCTTTTTTAGAAGTGAACAAACCTCAAAATGAATGGGGGATTAAAAAAAAAACACCACTTTGAAAAAAGCTAGCTTGTTTAAAAAAAAAAAGCTTTCTCATATGAAGAAGTTTGGAATAATAATTATAGAAATAATTTTTAAAGAAATGAGAATCAAGATTTTTATAAAATCAGCAATCTAGGTTTCACAAATTCAAAAGGATTTATTATGTAAAACCAGTAGCCCCAGTTACATAACCAGAGTGGACTTAATATTAAAAATAGAATCTAAGAAGTCAGCCAAGTGTATTGCCAGCTCTCATCAGTGTCTGTTATGACCTGCAGTTGTTTTTCTCTTCATGGATCTCATGTTTTCATCTTTTGCTTGTGTTGTTGAAATACACACACACACCCCTTGATTTCAGAGGGTGAAATATTTAGGCTTTCCTGGCCAGATCATCAGTTTTTATCTTTGCATTTCATGTTAAGATCACCTGAAGAGCTTTTTTTAAAATAATAACACGTCCAAGCCTCATCTCAGACCTCACATGATTTTAATGTGCCACCTGGGTTGAGAACTAACTGGACTACAAAAGGAATTTTTTCCCCTAGTAGGTCTTTCGTTCAAGGGGATTATCAACGTATGCTGAGAGTCTACCATGTGCTGGATGCTGGCAGATATTTATGTGTCTTTTTAACTTATACCAGCCCTATAAGTGGGCTCATACCCATATCCTCCCTCACACCTTAATGGGCAAAGAAAATAAAGATTCCAATTAAGGAACTTGCTTAACATCACGCACCTAGTAAAAATCAGAACTAAGATTTTAACCCAAGCATTCAGAACTCCAAAGTCAATACTCTAATAAAGCGACAGGACTTAAACAAATTACATATTAACAAACGCTTAATGAATTTTATAAAATGAAATCTCAGTGTATTTCACTTAACCTTTTGCACTCCAAACGTGATTCTTTAAGAAAAATAAAATCTACTTTGTTCAAAACTATATATATAAAGGGTTGAGAAATGTTGTTCTTAACAAACTCATGTGTTAAACCCATCTAGTTTCTGCTTGCTTTACTAGCCTTATCTCTTCCATTCTTGCCTTTATGTCCTCTCACGCATATTGGACCTTACATCATTTTTATTCACACAGCACCATATATTTGTCGTCTTGAGACCTTTGTACAGGCAGTTCTCAGGATAGCATACCATTTGCCTCACCCTACTTTCTCTTCCCAGCTTTCAGCTGACTAATTGCCTCTCACTCTTCAGTATGTTCATATCTTCTCATACTGACCTCCCAAACTGATTAGTCCTCCCCTTTATCCTGGGGTATTGTGCTTTCCTTTGAGAAGGCCATGGCTTAGCAGTGGGGCTAAATTAGCACTGGAGCAAAGGCCAATTCTTTACAGTGTAAAGTTTATACCCAACAAAGAATAAAAGTAGGTCTTAAAAGGATCAAATTCTAATGCTGGTTAAATTCTTTAATTTATCTGCAACCCTCTTTAAAGAAATGCAGGCCAGGCACAGTGGCTCATGCCTGTAATCTCAGCACTTTGAGGGGCCAAAGCAGGCGGATCACAAGGTCAGCAGTTCGAGACCAGCCTGACCAACATGGTGAAACCCTGTCTCTACTAAAAATACAAAAATTAGCTGGGCATGGTGGCATGCATCTGTAGTCCCAGTTACTCAAGAGGCTGAGGCAAGAGAATCGCTTGAACCCAGGAGCAGAGGTTGCAGAGAGCCAAGATCATTGCACTGCACTCCAGCCTGGGTGACAGAGCAAGATTCTGTCTCAAAAAAAAAAAAAAAAGAAAGAAAGAAATGCAGTATACATTAGCCAGCATTTGATCAAAACATATGAGTCATTCGAAGAAGGAGGAAAATCCAGAAATTATGGTAAGAAAAGAATTTGTGAAAATTATGAGGAAAAATGGAAGATCCAAGAGTTAATTATCTAAGAGAAAATTAAAAGCACCCAGGGGAAAAGAATATAAGGTCAGCAAACAATACCCAGCACATAGGCCAAGTCTATGCTGCATCCCGTAAGTTTTATTGGAACACTGCTATACCTGTGATAGATTATGTATGACTATTTTTACACTACAATGGTAGAGCTGAGTAGTTGTCACAGAGACCATATGTATTAGTTTGTTCTCCTACTGCTGTAAAGAACTGCCCAAGACTAGGTAATTTATAAAGAAGAGGTATAATGACTCAACAGTTCTGCATGGCTTGGGAGGCTTCAGGAAACTTACAATCATGGCGGAAAAGGAAGCAGACACTACAAGGTGGCAGGCAAGAGACAGCAGGGAAAACTGCCTTATAAAACCATCAGATCTCCTAAGAACTCCCTATCCTAAGAACACCATGAGGGAAATCACCCCCATGATCCAGTCACCTCCCACCAGGATCCTCCCTCAATACCTGGAAATTAAATCCAAGATGAGATTTGGGTGGGAACACAAAACCTAACCATATCACCATATGGCCTGCAAAGCCTAAACTATCCACTATAGTAGAGAAAAAAATTCTGATCCTTGATATAGAGAAACAAAAGACCAGTCATTTTAACAGAATATGAAATACAGAAGATAGTGGAATGGCATCTAAAGAGTACAGAAGCGGGGAAAAAAAGTCACCCTAGTGAATATTCACTATATCCAGTGAATATTTATTCAACATTAAGGTGAAATAGATATTTTTAGACAAAAGCTGAGAGAATTTTTTTCTTGAATATTTGCACTACAAGATAGGTTAAAATTCTTCAGGCTGAAGAGAAAAAACATGCCAGATGGAAACTTGGATCTATAAAAAGGAAAGAAGGTTTGGAAATGGATCTGACACCACTGAATCAATTTACAAAACAAGAAAGCAGGGACAGTTTTGGGAAGCTCAAGACACACTGTGCCCATGAGCAGCAATTTGGACCTCCTGCTCCACCCACTGTGCATCAAACGTACACTGAACACAAAGAGCCCCAGTAAAAGTATAAACATGAACTAACACAGAGGTGGGCAAACTACAGCCTCTGACCCAGCCACCTGTTTATGTAGAATCCAAAATAAGAATGTTTAACTGACACACAAACTTCTAGAATTGAATTTAGCAAGTCCCCTAAATACAAAGGCAATATACAAAATTCATGGGTATATTAATACACCAGTGACAGGTATTTGAAGATGAAATTTTAAAATATTTACAATAATGTAAAAAATCAATTTTTTAGAAATCTAGAAACAGTTTTTTAGAACTAAAAGATGCATAAGACTGCCATGCAATGCCACAAAACATTATTTAGGATATTAAAGAAGACCTAAATAAAGTATAGCTTGGAAGACTCAATATTATAAATACCTAATTTTTCCTCAAAATAAATGGTTAACTTTTCCCAGTCTATAGAATCAATGCAATCCGAATCTTGGAATTCTATTTTGTATTGAGCCGACTCTGAAGTGTAAAGGGGAAAATTCCAAAAATTGTCAAGACTTTTGGAAATAAGGAACAAGGTAGAATGACTTTCTTTACAAGATAAACAAGACTTGGAAAGCTAAAATAATTAAAATGAAGGGGCTTATCAGAAACGGGCCCATACTTACATGCATATGTAATTTATGACAAAATGGACTGAGACTGTTTCCAGGACATAGAAATTTCAGTGAAAACCAAGAAAGTCTCAGGCAAGCTGCAATGACTTGGCCCCCTAGACTAAGGTGACGCTTCAAAGCAATGTAAAAAGGATGGTCTCTTCCATAAATTTTAGTGGTACAGTGAGTAATCATGTCAAATAAACTTAACTCTTACTGCACACTATATATGAAAAATGTATTTCAAGTGGATTTTAACTCTAAACTGAAAGTCAAATAACACTTCCAAGAAATTACTTAGAACATCTTTAAAATCTAGGCATATGGAAAGATTTTTTAAAACAGGACCAAAAAATCCTTAATCGTGAAGGAAAACAGTGATAAACTGGATTACATTTAGGTGAAAAACTTTTCATCTAAATCATTAGGAATAAAAAAAATACAGGCGGGATGCGGTGGCTCACACCCGTAATCCCAACACTTTGGGAGGCCAAGGTGTTCAACACTTGAGCTCAGGAGTTCAAGACCAGCCTGAGAAATTTAGTGAGACATTGTCTCTAATTTTTAAAAATAAGTAAATAAATGAGAATAAAATACAAAGCCACAAAGTGGTACATCTGTGTAAATCGTAAGTGAACATAGAAAGAACTACAAATCAACATAGAAAGCCATAGAAAAATGAGCATAAGACTTGAACAGGCACTTCAAAAGAAAAGAAGTTTCTAGTAAACATACAAAACCATGCTGAACTTCACCAAACCTCAATAATACAACATTAAGTGCTCATAGAATGAATAAACTTAAAAAAACTGGCAATACCAAACACTGGTGAGGATGTAGAAAGTTAATTCTCATATACGACTTGCAAGAGTGTACATTGATAAAACTAGTTTGGAAAACTTTGGCACTATCTTCTAAAACTGAACGTGTGCATACTGTGTTATCTGGTAATTTCACTGCTAAAGATAGCTGCTACAAAAATGTGTGCATAAAGCACATTTTAAATGTTGTGTACACAAAAAGTTTTAAATGTTCAATGCAGTATTATTCATAACAGCCTAAAACTTGAAACAATCAAAATATTCATGAAGAACAGAATGGATAAATAAGCTGTGGATATTCATTTTTTCTTGCTGCTTTTAGAAAAAAAATAAATTATGGATGGACATTCATATATATTAAATTCCTTTACAGCAGTGAAAATGAATGAACTCCAGATACACGTCCAAGATTTGAATTCCACAACTATAATACTGAGGGAAACAAACCAGACACAAAAGAATGCACAGTCTTATGATTACATTTGTATAAAACAGGCAGAGCTAATTTGTGGTATTAGAAGTACAGATAAGATTACCTTTGGAGAAAGGGAAGGAGAAGTGATCAGAAAAGATCATGAATAGGGGACTTCTGGGGAGTGATTAATGTTACATTTTCTTACCCGGTTCTTTGTTTACCAGGTTGTGTTCATTTTGTGATTGCATGTGGATTTACCTACTTATCATTTTGCACTTTTCTGTATGTCTTTTATACGTCAAAAAAAGTTTAAAATTTTAATTGTAATGGGCAGCTCTATTGAGTCCAGCTTCCCACAGTGTTGCCTTAGAAAAGAAAAGTAGTTAAGCTTTTGGAAGAGCCTCAATGGTCGGTGATGGGCCTAAAACAAGAGAGTTGCAGAAAATTGGACAGGATGAAATGAATTGTTTGTATATATCTAAATTGAGTATTTAATTTTTTATTTAAATTAAATGTCAGCTTCTCAGGTGCACTAGCCACATTTTAGATGGTAAGTGGTCGCATGAGGCTTATGGCCACCAAAATGAACAGCACAACTCTAGTGATAATCTGTAGTCGTGATAAACTACGTTTTATTTTATGCTGCCTTCCCATCCTGTTCATTATTTGGGTGCCCTTTAAAAATTAAACACATATGTTCTTTAATTACTGAAATGAATGAAAATGTTACTAAAAAATTCTGGGCACCTATATACCTGTAAACTTCAGGCTTAATTCCATTTTGAGAATGAAATGGACCATCTGTGACTTCTGAAAGAAGAATTTACAAGAGTATTAATGGTTTTCCCTGTTGTTAAGACAACTGACCAATAAACTTATTTTTTAACGCTGCTGCTATTGTCCGCTTATTAACCAGTCTGTCTGCTTCTTAGACCCTGTTAGAACATCTTGTCTTCTTTTTAAGTTTATTTTTATTTTTGGATCTGGGTTTATACTCTGTCCTCCTTTTTTTTTTTTTTTTTTTTTTGAGACAGTCTTGCTCTATTGCCCAGGCTTGAGTGCAGTGGCGTGACCTCGGCTCACTGCAATCTCCACCTCCCGGGTTCAAGAGATTCTCCTATCTCAGCCTCCCAAGTAGCTGGGACTACAGGCACGTGCCACCACACCGGGCTAATTTTTTTGTATTTTCAGTAGAGATGGGGTTTCACTGTGTTAGCCAGTATCGTCTCAATCTCCTGACCTCATAATCCAGCCTCCCAAAGTGCTAGGATTACAGGCATGAGCCACTGCACCCAGCCAATCCTGGTTTCTTGAAACACACAATAACAGAGGTGAGTATTTGTCAGGATGTCTGTCTTGTGGTTGTTATGCTCTTGATATCAAAATCACAATATTTCAGTACAGAGCACTAGCATGCTGCCATTTAATTTCCTTAGGATGATCTATACTTAGCTAAGTCCTGGACACATGTTTATAAATACTGCTCACGCCGTATTTTTGACAGCCTGTATTTCCAGAGAACTTCATTTTTAGGTGTGAATGACAGGCTTGACCTTACTTAGGTTTTGTATGGAGCAATTTGTTCTCAAACCATAGTCTAGTGTTAATGAGGAAAATACTGAAATCCAGGCTCAGAACATGGAAAAATAATTTGCAGTTGAAATGGATGCTACACCTCTGTAGGTTTCTGCTGCATAATTTCTTGTATTGGGTAATTTCCACCCTCTTGGCTTTCAGTAATAGCAGAAACAACAACATAAGCAGATTAGCCAATAGACACAAGTTTATTACTTTCCTCTCCCGTGGCTAAGATGAATGCAAAACCAAAAGTAAAATAAAAATACAAAACTTGCTTCTCAATCTTCACTGCCTTACAATAGAGGAAATATTCTGGCTACCCTTAAAATCTTGCTTTGGAAAGTGACTGTCCAGAATATTCTGTCTTCAGCAAGGACTCAGGCTGCCAGTATAAACAGGTCGGCAACTGTCTGGAACAGTTGTTGCATATTCCACTCTCCTTTTTTGGAACATCATGATTAGGCACTTATATAAAGAGCTAAGTTTGTATTAAATACTAGAGGGAAAATAATAAATTGGCTGCCATTTGGCAAATAAACTATCTTCCCAGATCTACTGTTGACTCAGAACAAATGCCTTAAACAATTCATATCTCCATCTTCTAGGCAATCCAGCTATCAAGAGTTCACCAAGGTGAAGTGGGCCAGGCTGTCCTATTGCATATAGTGCCTCTATGACAATTAGAAAAAGGCACTCGCCCCATTTGGACAGACCAAAAAGAAACACATATCTCTTGCTTTAAGCTAATGAAGCCTATACCAAGAGGCTTGATGCGAATCAAGACTGTATTTCTTGAAGGCTGAATTTCAACCCCTTTCAAGCGCCATCATCTTGGTGCCCTTTTTTGGGAAAAACTTATATAATGTATACCACTGTTCTGAATGGGCAGTGTTCAAAGATGAGATGCTCAGGAGACAACCTGAGTTTACTTGAAGTTTAAAGAAGACAAATATAATAACTGTGGGCCTTAATGGAGCAAAACATGATTTGTAAGTGCATAAATGATTCAGTGATTGTCTCAGGGAAAACAGCTGCAGTCATAAGTCTCTTGGGTAAGTTTGTTTATAATTAAGAAAATATTTCTTAGCATCTACTATATGCCAGGTACAATGCTGGGTAGCAAGGTTATGAAGCTGACCTTGAATAAGGTGGACACAGCCCCAACCCTCTATTTTGTAGCTCAGAGTCTGGCACAGGGGGAAATAAACCAGCAATTATAGTCACGAGAAATACAAGGTGCTATGCTTACACATGGCAAGAGCAAATATCTAAAGGGGTCCTAGAAGACTATTAATTATATAGTTCACAAGACATCTTGTCATAGTGATTTGATAACTGTTATAACATTTATGGTCTATTCTCAATTTATTAATCACAGCTGCTGCTGCTCACAACATTGTGGAAAATTACTTACAGTAGAATAGATCCATTATGGCTATAGTGAAGCAAAAAAGTGCATGCGTATTGCTTATCATTTCACAATGAGCCTCCTTCACTGGCATAGAAAATGAAGAGTATGTACTCCACAGAGGCCTATCTCCCAGACATCCTTCATCAGTAATCCTGAGCCTGTAATTCCCTCCTTAGGACCTTGGTGTTAGGAAGCAAATTGCTCAGGAGAGGAGGAAGGGTAAAGGCAGTAAGGAGAACAAACATTTATGGAGTGCTAAATAGACATGCCTATACAGTAATATATCACTGTCTGCCCACCCACAGTGCATTCTATAGGAAGCATCCCACCAGATGCTGCACCTCCCTTCCATTGCTTTTGAATCAGGAAACATAGGCCTCAAGGACACTTCATTCAGGGCATGACCAATAAGCTAGGACTTCTTTCTTTGCTCTGAAAGATGAATTGGAACAATCAGGAGGCTCTTCAAGTAAAATAAAGAAACAAAAAGAATTACCTTTTAGTGGTGGGTGCTGGTTCCAGGTGACTATATAGGCTGGAGATTAGAGATGCCATTTGAGTAATTCGTAAAATAATGAAGCTGGTTGATGGAAAGAGGACAATAAGCAGACCTGTAGAGAGGGGTAGGAAAAAAACAAGAAAAAGAGAGATAGAGAAGGGCTAATCCTTAGAGCCACACCAGTCCTCTCCTCCCTGGTTGTCTGGTTCTTTGTTAGTTCCCATATGTTTGTATTCTTTAATAAGTCTTTATTTCCTCTGAAGTTATTTCAATGAGTTTCTAATATTTGCACTAAGTGAACTTCTACTAAACCAGTCAGTTCAGTGGTTTACATTTACAATCGTATTAATACAATCACTCTAACAGATATCATTATTCCTATTTTACACACTGCATAATTGAGGCTATGAAATAAAGTACATTGGCCAAAGTGAAACAGCAACTCTGACAGCTGGTAATGAAAAATAAAAACTTAAGAATCATATACATACATGGAATTCTCTTGGAAAACCAGTTTACCCCACTTTTCCCACCTATCCCTTCCTCCAAGTTGAGTAGGTAGAGCAAGACATAGTTGCACATAATGGAAAGACAACAGACTTATTATTATGACATCTTAATATATCCTTATGATAGATAGAGGGCACAGGCAGGAGAAAGATTAATTTAGCAAGATAGAGAGCACTTGTGCAAATAAGACAGAGTCCTAAAGCAAAATATTGGGATATTTCCCTTCAGAAAAAATGTTGAGCCCAGAGTATGCTCTTGACAGGAGACATTTTTAGAATCCAATGATAACCCTGTGATTTTTTAAATTATAATTTTTGTATTTTCTTTTATTTTGAAATTAAAACCCTGGAAAGAGATCTCTTGAGATAGTTTATGGTTTTTTAAATGGTAGCAAATACTTTCAAATATATATATATTGGTTATTTTTAAGGCTATAGCATTTGGAAATGGCAGAATAAGATAAGGTATGAAAATGAAAATTCATGGAGAATAGACATTAGGCTTTTTAGAGAAAATATATGATTCAATTGTGCCTTGATCTACTTAATTACAATACAGAGTTAGAAGCTATAGAGGAGGATTCCTTTGTTTAGCAATATTTTAGTTATTTTTTTAATTATTTTTATTTAAAAATAGAGACAGGGTTTCACCATCTTGCCCAGACTGGTCTCAAACTCCTGGGCTCAGGCACTGTGTACTTCACCCTCCCAAAGTGCTGGGATTACAGGCATGAGCTACTGCACCCAGCCAATTTTAGTTATATTTAAATTCCTGTGGACTTCTCTGGACATTTATTTACTTCATGCACTTCTAGGCCTTTAGCATCATGCACTTTTGTAACCTCTGTTAAGTTTGGTTGGCTGTTAAGCCCATGACTTTTCAGAGTGGGTTCGTCATGTTTATTAAGTATAACCTAGTGAGAAAACCCTTCCAGGGTCTTTCTCATAAAGACAACATGAAGCAGCCAGAAAAACAACAGCCATGTTTATGATTTTAATAATAACAACTTGAAAACCAGAACAAAATACGGAATTTAGTCCCAAGAAATGATTCAGCAAGCCATCAATTTACAGCTACTGTCATTTGCTGAATCATCCTTAGTCTTCGGGATTTCATGATTTTAGTTTTCTTGTCAAAATAAAACAAGAGATATGTAACATTAATAATTTGAATAGGAGGACATATTGCACATAAGAATTATAATTTAAAAATTTATATGCCAAAATGGAAAGCAAAACCAATTCCATTATGGAGCCAACTAAAAACATGAAGAAAATTAAATCCATGTTCTACTTTAGAGATTTCTCGTATCCAGGAAATAATCTAGTATTCCGTCCAAATTGCAAGCAAGTAATAAAAAAACTCATAAATAATGGTCAAGGCTAGAATCTAATAACAGGTGTGCTATAGTTCTCTTCTGAAACATTATTTTTCTTTCTTCTGTCCCCCTCTTCTATTAAAGAGAAATCATAGCGACACCAATTTATTCTCAATATACATTTTAGTCTTATTATATCTGGCCTGATTATTTGCATAAAGTGTAAAAAGAATAGTAATTGCCTATGTAGGATCCTTTATAAGTTGACTTTGCTGGAATTTTTTTCATAAGGGATTTTGGATTAGACTTTTAAAAGCCTCTCAAGGCTAGCAAGGCAAATCAAGGATTCATCATCAGAATATGCCTGTAATACCTGTGCGAATGGGATGAATTCCTTTCTTCTTAAAGTTCCGCAAATATCTTGACATTCTTGGGCCTGTCAGAAAGCAACATTCCTCTTTTGTGTGTGAGATAGGGTCTTGTTCTGTTACCCAGGCTGGAGTGCAATGGCATAATTACGGCTCATAGCAGCCTCAATGTCCCAGGCTTAAGCTGTCCTCCCACCTGAGCCTCCAGAGTAGCTGGGACTACAGGTGCTCACCACCACATCCAGCTAATCTATTTTTTTTAAAGACATAGTCTTGCCTCATTGCCCAGACTGATCTTGAACTCCTGGGCTTAAGCCATCCTCTAGCATCAGGCTCTCAAAGTTCTGGGATTACAGTACTTTGGGATTACAAAGTCTCACTCTGTTGCCCAGGCTGGAAAGCAGTGGTGTGATCACAGCCCACGGCAGCCCCAACCTCCCATGCTCTAGTAATCCTCCCACCTCAGCCTCCTAGGTAGCTGGGTCTACAAGCACACACCACCATACCCAGCTAATTTTTTAATTTTTTTTGTATGGACAAGGTTTCACCATTTGCCCAGGTTGGTCTCAAACTCTGGGCTCAAGTAATCTGCCTGCCTCGGCCTCCCAAAGTGCTGGGCTTACAGGCATGAGCCACTGTGCCCAGCCAGAAAGTGATATTATTTACTTACCACAAGGTCAAGGACCCTCTAAGAGAACTGTGCAGACCAGGTACCAGGCCAGTCTTTCTCTTTATATTGGCTCCATAATGTCCATCCCAGTCTCTCAAAGCAGTCTTGTCATATTTGAAAATATAACATTCCAGCCCAAGCCTTGGTAAAATAACCAGTGTTTCTAATGTGTACTATAACAAAAGAAAATTGTTTCTTATTGAACTTATTCAAAAGACTATACTGAAATAAAATAAGAATGCTTATGAGTACTTTCCAAATCCTGGAGAATTCAAGTAGAGAGAGAAAAGTAAATGTTTCAATTTTGCTCACAAAAGTATACTTTATCCAATTACTGTAAAATACAGATTTCAAAAGAAAACAAGTTTTTCTGATTCAGAAAAATAAAATATAAAAAGAATCAGCAATATTTCAAATAAAAAGTCACAAACATCACTTTATTCCCTCAGCAGTTCAGTCGCATGTACTTTTGTTCTGCTTGGTGTCATGTTAGCAATCTTCACGAACAGGTCTTTTTTTTCATTAGTGTTCTGGAAGGTTTTCATCTAGTTCAATGATGTCATCTCCAAAGTTATCAGAAGCCTGTATTCAAGGGCACGTGTCACAGTCTTTTCATGAAAGTAATTTTGGACTATAGTTGGATGCAAGTGCTTTTAGAGAAGAATTCAAAACAATAACTGGATGACAAAACACCTAAAATAGTCATCTAATGAAAGTTCCCAATTGACACGGAAATTTAGTTATTCCTACTACATGCAGCATTTTCAGGTAATAAGCAGAATCATAACTGATAATGTCACATCAGAACCATCAGATTTTAATAAATTTCACATATTCTTGAATATTTACATTGTATGAATATTTACATTAATAACATGTATACAAATATAACTTTAGAAAAGATTTAACATAACCAAAATTATGACTACTAATATTACATTTTTATGAATCTGCATACTTTTGTAACATTGACATCAATAACATACCCATAAATGCAACTGAAAGAAAATTTGGTATTATTTATCATTTGACAATGACTCCCATAGTCTAATCATTCGTTATCTCTGTAAGATGAGAAATATATGTTCTGAAACTCTCCAGGGCCCCAACTAGATAAGCTTACAATTAAGTTCAAGCCAATAAGACTTAACTGAGGATTTTGATCCTGGGGAAACCTGCCAAAGATGTCAAAAGATTCGAAACAGTTGACCATAACAGAATCACAGCTTATTGTTAAATAATAATTGTTCATTTAATCAGAGTGATAATCAAAAGACTTCAAAAGCAATACAAAAAGTTGCATGATGTAAAAATCAATCCTTTTAAAGATTGATTTTGCTAAGTAATCAAAAATCTAAACAGATAATGTGAGAATTATCTAGATAAAAACAAGTTTCAGAAAGAAAGATTTCAGAATTAGAAATCAAAACCTCTTGTAATTTTATTAAGATCAAATCAATAATTTAAGAAAAATGCTGTTCTAACATGAGACCAAAATTTCCAGTTTTGTGTTAATGTAATTTTAATATCAAAGCTCAATCTTTAGGAAGACATAAATAATTTCCTTTTAATTATTGCCAATTGGATCATACGCAAATTTTTTTTTTTTTTTGAGACAGAGTTTTACTCTTGTTGCCCAGGTTGGAGTGCAACGGCATGATCTTGAATCACTGCAACTTCTTCCTCCCAGGTTCAAGTGATTCTCCTGCCTCAGCCTTCCAAATAGCTGGGATTACAGGAATGCACTATGTGGTGGTATACAGGCATGTGCCACCAGGCCCAGCTAATTTTGTATTTTTCGTAGAGATGGGGTTTCTCCATATTGGTCAGCCTGATCTCAAACTCCCAACTTCAGGTGATCCACCTGTCTCGGCCTCCCAAAATGCTGGGATTACAGGCGTGAGCCACCGCACCTGGCTGCATTTATTTCATAAGGTTTTTTCATGAACCTTATAATGACTTACTTAGCCCATCAATTACATGCTTACACTTCCTGCTCTGTCCTATGCTTCCTCTTTCTTCAATAGCCATTCATTTTAGTTAAGACAGAAATTTACCATACAAGATTTCTTTTCATATAAAATTCTTTCTTTCTTTTTCACTTTTTTAACCAAGCATATAGTGTCACATCCATACATTTCTTTACATCTCTCTTTCCTACTTACTGTTTTTTTCTGCCTTGTTTTTATTTCTTTAAATCCATATTTTGAATTCACCTTTAAATAACCTCCAAATTAGATAAAATTATTCCTTTTATCAAAAAAGCCCACATTTAATGCCATTTTATAATTATTTCCCTTAAAAAAACTTAACTTTGGGGGCACATTTTGCATATAGAGTTATATAAAAACTAGAATTTTCAGGCCGGGTGCAGGGGGCTCATGTCTGTAATCCCAGCACTTTGGGAGGCTGAGGTGGGCAGATCACTTGAGGCCTGAAACTTGAGACCAGCTTGGGCGACACAATGAAACCCCATCTTCACTAAAATTGCAAAAATTAGCTGGGCGTGATAGCACACACCTGCAATTCCAGCTACTCAGGAGGCTGAGGCAGGAGAATTGCTTGAACCTAAGAGGTGGAGGTTGCAGTGAAACAAAAAAAGAAAAACTAATTTTTAACTCCTGGTAACCTTCAATTTTAGCAAACAATTGTAAACTGTCACATTTCAGCATTTGGTAAATGAGAACCATTTTATAATTTTCAGAAATATGTTTTCTTATAATTTATCTTTATTGGAAATGATCCAGACATTTAATAAGCATCTAATATTTAATTTGACATAACTTTAAAATTTTAAATTACTTGAAAACTCCATTTACAGACACTTATCTCATTTACATTTACCTAATCTGTTTATTTTTACCAGTTTCCTTTGATTATTCATGTGAACTGAGATATTTATCAAAGCTAGTCACCATTTCAAAATACATTCCTTTTAGCCATTTTTATAACCTGTGAACATTATGTGTTCACTTAAGTAAAAAACTTAAATATATGGGTATTTTGCAGATAACTCAGAAGATAGTTCTTTATTAAACCAACAATATCAAACTAGTCTTATTTACCAAAAATTTATTTAAGTTATATGAACTTGGGAAATAGTTGGGCTTACTCATTTACAGCACTCTTTTATTTATAAGCCAATTTGATAACATGTCGACAATGTACAAATACAGACATGTACACATAAATATGCAGACAGACACAGATAACTATTTTCTAGCTTTGATTTTAAAATTTTATTCATGAGTCAGGTAAAACTCATTAGTTCAAAAGGACAGCTGAATTAAACTGTGCTTCTTAAATGGAATGAATTAAGTTTATTTGCCTAACATGGTTAAACCCCTTACTGAGGGTAGCAAATTTACAGCACAGAGAAAGAATTTAGACTTTCCAAAAGGCCAATGAAGTTTGCATCTCCAAGGGACTGTGTCGTTTTCAATAGGTTATGCATTTGCACATCAACACATCTAGAAAATTAACAACAGTTTCTTATCATCAAAATTTCAGTTAGTATCCAGATTTTCAAAATTATTTTAGGTAATTTTGTTGTTTTAGAGTTTGTTTGTATCTGGATCCAAATATGATTCACACATTGCAATAGAATGATATGCCTCCTTGGACTCTTTAAGTCTATGGTTTTCTCTCTCTCTCTCTCTTATTTTTCTTTCTTTTTTTAAATTTTTCTTATTTTTTTTTTAGATGGAATCTCTCATTGCCAAAGCTGGAGTGCAATGGCATGATCTCAGCTCACTGCAACCTCCATATCCCAGGTTCAAGTGATTCTCTTGCTGCAGCCTTCCAAGTAGCTAGGATTATGGATGCCCACTACCATGCCTGGCTAATTTTTGTATTTTTAGTAGAGACAGGGTTTCACCATGTTGGCCAGGCGGGTCTCAAACTGCTGACATCAGGTGATCAGCCTGCCTTGGCCTCCCAAAGTGCTGGGATTACAGGTGTGAGCCACTTTGCCTGACCTCTGTTTTATTTTTCTTGCAATTTTGTCATCTTTGAAGAAATCAGTTCCTTGTTCTATAATTTCCTGTAGAATATTTCCTGTAGAGATTATAACCAGATTACTTTTATTAAGACACTTAAAATCATTACTTGCTATATGGTTATGCCTCTAATTTGATATGGAGTTAGATTCATTTGTTTTTTTTTTTTTCTTAATGTCTATATTTAGGAGTTGTTTTTTTCTCCCCTCCCCTCCCCCGTGTGTGTGTGTGTGTGTGTGTGTGTGTGTGTGTGTGATTGAGACAGTGTCTCACTTTGTCACCCAAATGCCGTGATGCAATCTCAGCTTGCAGCAGCCTCAGGCTACTGGGCTCAAGTGATCCTCCCACCTCAACCTCCAGAATAGCTGGGATTACAGGCATGCACCACCATGCTTGGCTAATCTTTGTATTTTTTGTAGAGATGGGGTCTTGCCATATTGCCCAGGCTGGTCTCAAATTCTTGAGCTCAAGCAATCTGCCCACTAAGCCTCCCAAAGTGCTAGGATTACAGACATAAGCCACCGTGCTTTACCGGGAGTTGTTTTTTAATTTAATTTAATTTAATTTTAAAATTGTATAAAACATACACATGAATCCAAAATAAAAAACTTCAAAACAAGTTATATTTAAAGACAACCAATTTCTATTTCTTCCCCCATTAGTAACTATTTGGTTTAATTTCGTAGTTGATTTTCTCAGCCAAAGGGAATTTTCTTTTTTTTTAAAGCATATATTTAATTACAGTACATGGTAGCACATTATACATGATTTTATCCACTGTACCTTTTTAAACGTATATCCTGGAGCACATTCCATAGTAGCACAGTTAGTCCTCGCTGTTGTCGATGGGTTCCTGGAAACTGCAATTTTAAGGAAAATGACGTATAATAAAACTAGTTTTACCATAGGTTCGTTGATGTAAACAAGAGGTAAATTCCTACAGCATATTTCTTGTCAAAAAGACATTACCAAAGTTCTAAGTAAAAATCCAAAGTACTTCTAATATTAAATATTGAAGTCAATGTGAGCTATAAATACATTTTTTAAAGATTACTTTGAAAAGGAAGATAGATGACCCACAGAGACCACACCAGCTGTGGCCAGAGGGATGGCCTGTGGCAAGGTAGCTGGTGCCTGCGCAAGCCTATGAGAGCGTCGTGTCTGTGGATACCCAGGTCTCACGAGGGAGGACTCAAGATGGCGCTGTGAGAACAACCCAGGATTGGAGCTTTTCTCGTTGAATCCACAAACGGTGAGTCAGAGCGGCATTTCCAGACTGATCTTTGTTGCCCACAGAACGGGGAAACTCCCAAGTATAAAAAAGACACGGGACGCCAGGCAGTAGGTCTGCCTGGCGAAGCCGGCAGCCGGGGCGGCAGCGGCCGGCCCTACCCAGCAATCCCCACAGGGCGCGCTTGTCCGGGTGCCCTGTTGAACCGGCAACCTGAGACTTGAGAGGGCTGGACTTGAGACTGAACGAGACTTGGACAGTAGGCCAGCCCAGGGGATTGCAGGGATTGGGATACCCAGTGGGACGAACAAAACCGCGATTTCAAACTATCCCGAGCAGACGATCCGAGACGCTCTGTGGGGGAGGGGCGTCCACCACTACCGAGGCAACCCGCCCCAACAGAGATACACGCCCACTGCTGACGCAGCCTGCCGTTGCTGAGGCAACACGCTACAACGAAGAGACTCCGCCGCAGGGCATGGCGGAGACCACAGCAGAGCCGGCAGGAACAGCGCGAATCACACAACAGCAGGGCGGAGCCTCGGCAGCCAAACAGTGGCTAGTCTGCCTTCTAGCTGGGCAGGACACCTGATCGGACATCCAAAAATAAAGCCCAAACCCCTCAACACAGAGCATTTGAGAAAAAAAAAAAAAAAAAAAAAGGGTTTTTTAATGAGCTTTGTTGCAGCAGAATCAAACATAGCAGCCTAACAGCCCTGAATGAACAACAGAGTGCACAGCTCAGCAATTAAACCCATATAAAGTAAAAACTGTCTCCTCAAGAAGCTCCCTGACCCCTCTATATCCAAAAGACTGACATTAGGCAGGCATCATCCTGGGACAAAGAGAGCAGAAAAAGAAACTGGTAGCATCCCTCGCTGTGCCACAGCTACTAGAGGTGCACCCCAGACAAGCAGGGTCTGGAGCGGACCTCAGCAGTCGTACAGCGAAGGGGCTAGACTGGTAGAAGGAAAACCAAGCAACAGAAATACTTCATCATCAACATTCTGGGTATCCACTCAGAGACCCAAACGAAAAGTCAGCAACTACGCAGACGACCAGCGGACAAATCCACAAAGATGGGAAGAAACCAGCGCAAAAAGGAGGAAAACACACGAAACCAGAACACCTCGCCTCCTAGAAAGGACCAAAACTCCTCACCAGCAAGGGAGCAAAGCTGGACAGAGAATGACTGTGACGAAATGACGGAATTAGACTTCAGAAGATGGATAATGAGAAACTTTTGTGAGCTAAAAGATCATGTATTAAATCAATGCAAAGAAACCAAGAACCTTGAAAAAAAATTTGAAAAAAGATTCGAGGAAATGATAACAAGAATGGATACCTTAGAGAGGAATATGAATGAATTAAAGGAGCTGAAAAACACAATACGAGAACTTTGCCAAGCAAACACAAGTTTCAATAGCCGAATTGACCAAGCAGAAGAAAGAATATCTGAAGTCGAAGACCAACTCAATGAAATAAAACGAGAAACCAAGATCAGAGAAAAAAGCGCAAAAAGGAATGAACAAAGTCTCCAAGAAATGTGGGACTATGTGAAAAGACCTAACCTACGTTTGATAGGTGTACCAGAAGAGGACGAAGAGAATGAATCCAAGCTGGAAAACACTCTTCAGGACATCATCCAGGAAAATTTCCCCCACCTAGCAAGACAAGCCAACACTCAATTGCAGGAAATACAGAGAACACCACAAAGATATTCTGCAAGAAGAGCAACCCCAAGGCACATAATCGTCAGATTCAACAGGGTTGAAATAAAGGAGAGAATACTAAGGGCAGCCAGAGAGAAAGGTCAGGTCACCCACAAAGGGAAGCCCATCAGACTCACAGCAGATCTCTCGGCAGAAACACTACAAGCCAGAAGAGAATGGGGGCCAATATTCAACATTCTTAAAGAAAAGAACTTTCAACCCAGAATGTCATATCCAGCCAAATTGAGCTTCAGAAGTGAAGGAAGAATAAAATCCTTTGCGAACAAGCAAGTACTCAGAGATTTTGTCACCACCAGGCCTGCTTTACAAGAGCTCCTAAAAGAGGCACTACACATAGAAAGGATCAATCAGTACCAGCCATTCCAAAAGCACACTGAATGCTAAAGAGCTTCAACATAATGAAGAATCTACAACAACTAACAGGCAAAACAGCCACTTAGCATCAAAATGGCAGTATCAAATTCACACATAACAATATTAACCCTAAATGTAAATGGACTAAATGCACCAATCAAAAGACACAGACTGGCAAATTGGATAAAAAGCCAAAACCCATCAGTGTGCTGTATCCAGGAAACCCATCTCACATGCAAGGATACACAAAGGCTCAAAATAAAGGGATGGAGGAAGATTTACCAAGCTAATGGAAAGCAAAAAAAAGCAGGAGTTGCAATTCTCGTCTCTGATAAAATAGACTTTAAAGCAACAAAGATCAAAAGAGACAAAGAAGGCCATTACATAATGGTAAAAGGATCGATACAACAAGAAGAGCTAACGATCCTAAACATATATGGACCCAACACAGGAGCACCCAGATACATAAGGCAAGTTCTTAATGACTTACAAAAGGACTTAGACTCCCACACAATAATAGTGGGAGACTTTAACACTCCACTGTCAATACTAGACAGATCAACCAGACAGAAAATCAACAAGGATACCCAGGGCTTGAACTCAGACCTGGAGCAAGCAAACCTGATAGACATTTACAGAACTTTCCACCCCAAATCCACAGAATACACATTCTTCTCAGCACCACATCACACCTACTCTAAAATTGACCACATAATTGGAAGTAAAGCACTGCTCAACAAATGCAAAACAACTGAAATCATAACAAACAGCCTCTCAGACCATAGTGCAATCAAGTTAGAACTCAGAATTCAGAAACCGACCCAGAACCGCACAGCTTCATGGAAACTGAACAACTGGCTCTTGAATGTTGACTGGGTAAACAACGAAATGAAGGCAGAAATAAAGAAGTTCTTCGAAACCAATGAGAACGAAGACACAACGTGCCAGAACCTCTGGGACACATTTAAAGCAGTCTCTAGAGGAAAGTATATAGCAATAAGTGCCCATATGAGGAGAATGGAGAGATCCAAAATTGACACCCTATCGTCGAAATTGAAAGAGCTAGAGGAGCAAGATCAAAAAAACTCAAAACCCAGCAGAAGACAAGAAATTACTAAGATCAGAGCTGAGCTGAAGGAGATTGAGACACGAAAAACCCTTCAAAAAATCAATAAATCCAAGAGCTGGTTTTTTGAAAAGATCAACAAAATAGACAGACCACTAGCAAGATTGATTAAAAAGAAAAGAGAGAACAACCAAATAGATGCAATAAAAATGATAAAGGGGAAATCACCACAGATTCCACAGAAATTCAAACCATCATCAGAGAATATTACAAACAACTATATGCGCATAAACTAGTAAACCTGGAAGAAATGGATAAATTCCTGGACTCCTGTGTCCTCCCAAGCCTAAACCAGGAGGAAGCTGAAACTATGAATAGACCAATAACAAGGTCTGAAGTTGAGGCAGCAATTAAGAGCCTACCATACAAAAAAAGCCCAGGTCCAGACGGGTTCACAGCCGAATTCTACCAGACACACAAGGAGGAGCTGGTACCATTCCTTCTAAAACTATTTCAAACAATCCAAAAAGAGGGAATCCTTCCCAAATCATTTTATGAGACCAACATCATCCTGATACCAAAACCCGGCAGAGACCCAACGAGAAAAGAAAACTTCAGGCCAATATCCATGATGAACATAGATGCAAAAATCTTCAATAAAATATTGGAAAGCCGATTGCAACAGCAAATCAAAAAACTTATTCATCATGATCAAGTAGGATTCATCCCGGGGATGCAAGGCTGGTTCAACATACGCAAGTCTATCAACGTAATTCACCACATAAACAGAACCAAAAACAAAAACCACATGATTATCTCAATTGACGCAGAGAAGGCATTTGACAAAATTCAACAGCCCTTTATGCTAAAAACCCTCAATAAACTCGGTATCGATGGAACGTATCTCAAAGTAATAAAAGCTATTTATGACAAACCAACAGCCAATATCATACTGAATGGGCAAAAACTGGAAGCATTCCCTTTGAAATCTGGCACTAGACAAGGATGCCCTCTCTCACCACTCCTATTCAATATAGTACTGGAAGTTCTAGCCAGAGCAATTAGGCAAGAAAAAGAAATAAAGGGTATTCAAATAGGAAAGGTGGAAGCCAAATTGTCTCTATTTGCAGACGACATGATAGTATACCTAGAAGACCCCATTGCCTCAGCCCAAAAACTCCTGAAACTGATAAACAACTTCAGTAAAGTCTCAGGATATAAAATCAATGTGCAAAAATCACAAGCATTCCTCTACACCAATAACAGACTTAAAGAAAGCCAAATCAAGAGCGAACTACCATTCGCAATTGCTACAAAAAGATTAAATTCCTTGGAATACAACTCACAAGGAACGTAAGGGACCTCTTCAAGGAGAACTACAAACCACTGCTCAACGAAATCAGAGAAGACACAAACAGATGGAGAAACATTCCATGTTCATGGTTAGGAAGGATTAATATCGTGAAAATGGCTATACTGCCCAAAGTAATTTACAGAATCAACGCTATCCCCATCAAGCTACCATTGACTTTCTTCACAGAACTGGAAAAAACCACCATGAACTTCATATGGAACCAAAAGAGAGCCCGCATAGCCAAGTCAATTCTAAGCAAAAAGAACACAGCGGGGGGCATCACACTACCTGATTTCAAACTATACTACAAGGCTACAGTAATCAAAACAGCATGGTACTGGTACCAAAACAGAGATATAGACCAATGGAACAAAACAGAGGCACCGGAGGCAACACAACATACATACAACTATACAATCTTTGATAAACCTGACAAAAACAAGCAATGGGGCAAGGATTCCATGTTTAACAAATGGTGTTGGGAAAACTGGCTAGCCATGTGCAGAAAGCAGAAACTGGACCCCTTCCTGACACCTTACACTAAAATTAACTCCAGATGGATTAAAGACTTAAACATAAGACCTGGCACCATAAAAACCCTAGAAGGAAATCTAGGCAAAACTACCCAGGACATAGGAGTAGGCAAGGACTTCATGAACAAAACACCAAAAGCATTGGCAACAAAAGCCAAAATAGACAAATGGGACCTAATCAAACTCCACAGCTTCTGCACGGCAAAAGAAACAGTAACTAGAGTGGATCGGCAACCAACAGAATGGGAAACAATTTTTGCAGTCTACCCATCTGACAAAGGGCTGATATCCAGAATTTACAAAGAACTCAAACAGATTTACAGGAAAAAAACAAACAAGCCCATTCAAAAGTGGGCAAAGGATATGAACAGATACTTTACGAAAGAAGACATATATGAGGCCAACAATCATATGAAAAAATGCTCATCGTCACTGGTCATCAGAGAGATGCAAATCAAAACCACATTGAGATACCATCTCACGCCAGTTAGAATGGCGATCATTAAAAAATCTGGAGACAACAGATGCTAGAGAGGATGTGGAGAAAAAGGAACACTTTTACACTGTTGGTGGGAGTGTAAATTAGTTCAACCATTGTGAAAGACAGTGTGGCGAATACTCACAGCCTTAGAAATAGAAATTCCATTTGACCCAGCAATCCCATTACTGGGTATATATCCAAAAGACTATAAATCGTTCTACTATAAGGACACATGTACACGAATGTTCATTGCAGCACTGTTTACAATAGCAAAGACCTGGAATCAACCCAAATGCCCATTGATAATAGACTGGATTGGAAAAATGTGGCACATATACACCATGGAATATTATGCAGCAATCAGAAATGATGAGTTCGTGTCGTTTGTAGGGACATGGATGAATCTGGAGAACATCATCCTCAGCAAACTGACACAAGAACAGAAAATGAAACACCGCATATTCTCACTCATAGGTGGGTGATGAAAAATGAGAACACATGGACACAGAAAGGGGAGTACTAAACACTGGGGTCTATTGGGGGGAAAAGGGGAGGGCCAGTGGGAGGGGGAGGTGGGGAGGGATAGCCTGGGGAGAAATGCCAAATGTGGGTGAAGGGGAGAAGAAAAGCAAAGCACACTGCCATGTGTGTACCTACGCAACTGTCTTGCATGCTCTGCTCATGTACCCCAAAACCTATAATCCAATAAAAAATTTAAAAAAAAAAAGAAAAGGAAGATAATTATTTACTCAATTTTTGGTGAATTGGTAAGTGATAGCTGTCATAGCGGTAGTCAAGGAATAAGTATCGGCAAAGAGAAAATTGAAAAGCACACCTTCTACTACACAGTTCAAAGACAATAATAAATACAGCGGGCTTGCTGGGTGCTTTTGCTTTGCGTAGTTTATTGTGATGCATTTGCTTTTTTTTTTTTGAGACAGATTCTCTGTCATCAATGCTAGAGTGCAGTGACGCGATCTCAGCTCACTGCAACCTCTGCCTCCTGGGTTCTCCTGCCTCAGCCTCTCAAGTAACTGGGATTACAGGCATGTGCCACCACACCCATCAATGCTAAAGTGCAATGACGCGATCTCAGCTCACTGCAACCTCTGCCTCCTGGGTTCAAATAAACCCCTCCTGGGTTCTCCTGCCTCAGCCTCTCAAATAACAGGGATTACAGGCATGTGCCACCACACCCAGATCATTTTTGTATTTTTAGTAAAGATGGGGTTTTGCCATGTTAGCCAGCCTGGTCTCAAATTCCTGGCCTCAAACTCTTTGGCCTCCCAAAGTGCTGGGATTACAGGCATGAGCCACCATGCCCAGCCTATTGTGGTACATTTGTATAATTATTGTATGCTTTACAGATTTTTATTTTACAATAATTGGTATTTGTTCATTCATTTTCCAACCTGCTTATTCCAGTTCAGGGTCACAGGTAGCTGGAGCCAACCCCAGCAGCTCAGGATCCAAGGTGAGAATCAGTCCTGGACAGGATGCCACCCTATTCCCAGGTGCACTCACACACACCCACGCTCACTCAGACTGGGACAATGGAGACACACCAATTCACCTAATGTGCACATCTTTAGGATATGGGAGGGAACCTGAATGTCAGAGACGTTGGAGCCAGAGCAACCTCATCTTGAATAGGGTCTAGGTAAAATAAGGCTGAGACCTACTGGGCTGAATTCCCAGGAGGTAAACGCATTCTTAGTCACAGCATGAGACAGGAGGTCAGCACAAGATAGAGATGCAGGTCATAAAGACTTTGCTGATAAAACATGTTGTGGTAAAGAAGTTGGCAAAACCCCACAAAAACCAAGATGGCAACAAGAATAACCTCTGGTCATCCTCACTCCTCATTTTATGCTAATTATAATGCATTAGCATGCTAAGAGACAAGCTCACCAGCACTATGACAGTTTACAAATGCCCTGGCAAAATCAGGAAGCTACCCTATATAGTCTAAAAAGTGGAATAACCCTCAGCTCTGGGAAATCTTTACCCCTTTCCTCAGAAAGCTCATGAATAAATCCACTCTTGTTTACCATATAATCAGGAAATACCATAAAAATGGGCAACCAGGAGCCCTCGGGGTTCTTCTGTCTATGGAGCAGCCATTCTTTTATTCCTTTCCTAATAAACTTGGCTTTCACTTTACGGATTTGCCTCAAATTCTTTCTTGCGGGAGATCTAAGAACCCTCTCTTGGGATCTGGATTGGGACCCCTTTCTGGTAACAGGCACACCTGGAGAAAGCCCATGCAAACACAGGGAGTATGTGTAAACTCCAACGAACAGTGACCCCAGCCAGGAATCAATTTTTTTCATCAACGTTATAGCAAAATGATGTTGAATTAAACGTTTTTAAGGACATGCTATATAGAGATATAGCTCTCATTTCTTTTTAGAGCTAGAATCACCCTGTTGTATGGATAGACAAGAGTTCATTAGACTAGTCCTCACTGATGGATGGTGAGTTGCCGGCCTGTTACCATCTCTACAAGTGTTAACTCCTGTGGTCACAGGCACGGGCTTTACTACCTTACCACGAAGACAGGGTGTTCTAGTAGCTCTTTGACTCGTGTTATTCCTGCATAGATACCCTCTAGTTCCCAGCTGCCTCCTGTTCTGTTTTGGGGAGGCTTTTTCTTCCTCTCTTTTCTCCTGCCACCTCCTGTTCCTCTGTCACATCTTCATTCTCTCTGCATGGAAGGGTGCACTGCTTTCTACATTACCCTCAAGGATCTCGTTTTGTCTTCTCCTTTCTCTGTCGGTAGATGATCAAAGGAGCTATTTTTCTTCAATAACCTTATTATTTTGATAAAATAAGTTAGGATTTCAGGCAGCCAGTGTCTCCAAGAAAAGACTCTCCATAAAACTCAAAAAAATAAAATTATCGGCCGGGCGCGGTGGCTCAAGCCTGTAATCCCAGCACTTTGGGAGGCCGAGGCGGGTGGATCACGAGGTCAAGACATCGAGACCATCCTGGTCAACATGGTGAAACCCCGTCTCTACTGAAAATACAAAAAAATTAGCTGGGCATGGTGGCGCGTGCCTGTAATCCCAGCTACTCAGGAGGCTGAGGCGGGAGAATCGCCTGAACCCAGGAGGCGGAGATTGCGGTGAGCGGAGATCGCGCCATTGCACTCCAGCGTGGGTAACAAGAGCGAAACTCCGTCTCAAAAAAAACAAAAAACAAAAACAAAAAAATAATAAAAAATAAAATAAAATTATCATCTCCAGCACTTCCTGGTTTCTGAGAACAGAAATCATTATGCATTTTCATTTCAAACATTCTAACCACAGCTGCCTCAAAAATATTGAAGATATGACCATGCTTCAAAGGTCATGGACCATACAGCTGTGGAAAGAACAGTAGATATATGCACATCCTGTGGGTTCTTCTTTAAAATTCATTTACAACTGGAAAGAGTTCTGCAACAATTCATTAATGTTAAATGTGGTTTTGTCAGAGAGATGGCCAGGCTGAGGCCAGAGCAGGACTTGCACACTTGATGAAGAAAGACAGGGTTCAGAAAAGAAATAAATAACCAATAAGAGAGAAAGGGGTAGGGATGGGAGAGAAAGCTACACAAGGCAAGTTATGACTGTTCAGATTATCTTCCTATTAACCTTCACCTCCCTGCCCCCTTAAACACACTCTATACTGATATCGACTTGCCTTATCCTGCATTCTTCCATTTCTCTATGTAATTATTAAATACCTGCAATGCACCGGTGACTGTGTCTGGGAATATATGGGATTATTAATAAGCATAGTTTCTGCCTTCCTGAAGCTTAGTTATGGGAAAGAAAGGTTCTTTAAATAAATGAAAAGGTATAAATGTAACAAGTGCTATGTAGTTTCATGTGTTGAATGGGTGTTTTAACAACCTAACTCATCAAAGGCACTCTGGGAGCAGTAATTAGTATTAGCAAGAGAAAAGCTTTTTATCTGGGACTTTTTCTTGTTAAGAGTGAGGATCTAGATCAAAATGGACCCCAGTATCAAGAGATAGGGTAAGGACCATAGAAGCAGAAGAACAGAAAAGCAAAGAAGAAAACAAAAGGACCATTTCTACAGCCTCATAAATGGGACATCCACTCAGATTGAAAAGTAATCCAAGAGGAACAAAACTAGATATTTTTCATCCACCTCTAAATGCGGAATGTGTTAATAATTGACTCTGAGGAAGACTTAGTTCTTTTTGGTGGTGAACTAAGTTGTAAGGGAAACGGCTGTGCTTTAGCGAGGAGTAGGCCAAGGCTGCTTTCCAGCGCAGCGTGACTCAGCGGGTTTGGAGTGCAGGTGCACAGCCCCACACATTATGTAACTACACCATGTGAGGCACTTGAGGTGATCACCCATGTGAGCTTGTGCTTGGCGTGGAGCCACTATTGTCTGTAAAAGGTATAATTACCCTGTTAACCCTGTACACATAGCTTATTTGTGTCCAGAGAGAGAGTAAAACCCTGTCGAAACCATCTATGATTCCTCAACTGTTTTTCCAGCTACTTGCCACTCACCTACAAACTCCCCGCAGACTTCAGTTAGAACTGGCATAAGTCTGCCCATATTTCAGCCATTATGTGCCACAAAGGAGGGTTACAAGTGTCAAGATAGTTTTTCTTTGTTTTTGTTTTTCTGAACATCGGTAATATGTTCACAAGGTTTAAATATTTTCTTTTTAAAGTTAAATGAAATGTCTTTCCCTTACACCCCTACAGGTAATATCTTTATTTCCTTTCTTGGTTATACTTCCAGAGTAATTTTATGCACATGTTAAAACCCATTTATGCCTAGTGTTCCATTACTGAAATGCTAAGCATGTGGGATTTATTTATATCCTACTGCTCAAGGTCATTGCCAAGGTCTGATTGCATAAATTTAAAAAATGCAACCTCAGGCATAAATGGGCTAAGATATATATACACATATACTTTTTTACTCTCCTTCTTTACACAAGTATTAGGACACCCTGCACATTGTTCTACTACTCCTTTTTTTTTTTTTTTTGCTCAACAAAAATTTAGATGTTTTTCATATGAAAACAAAAAGAACTTTCTCCTTTTTTGTAGCTAGTTTTCTCCTGTAAACATGAATTATTATTTTTTTAACCAGACCACTTTCATAAACATTTAAGTAATGTATAATATTTTACGATTACAAACAATGATGCTACCTTGAATAAGCATCATTTTGCCTGTCTAAAGTGTATCTGCCACTTAAATTCCTAAGAATAGAACTTCTGGGTCAAAGGGCATATATATTTGTAATAGTGATAGGTACTATTAAACTGCCCCCTATGAAAGCAAGAACATGTACCTGCCCAAAAAATGTATTGTAGGCTCTGGTTTTCTCCAGCCTTGCTAACACCATGTGGTATGTAACCTTTCAAATTTATTCAGTCTGATAGCTTGAAAAATAGTATCTCAGTGTACTTTCCAGTTTCATTTCTCTTCTTGTGAGTGGGGATAAACATCTGTATATGTACTTGGGGCTCTGTATTCCATGGGACTGTTTCTTCATAACCCTTGCCCATTTTTCTATTGGGTTGTTGTTCCTTTATAAACTGGTTAGAACTTTATATTAGGAACAAAACCCTTTGCCTGTGATTTGGGTTGTGAATATCTTCTTTTATTTTTATTTACCTTTCATGCATATTTGTATTTTACTCATGATGTTTTTGCCATGCAGAAGTTTTTGTTTTGTAATGCAGCGAAATGTAACTATCTTTTTTTCTGGATTCTAGATTTTCTGGATGCCAGTCATAGTTAGGAATGTCTGGGGAAGATAAAATTTAATTGTGTACTGAAAATATTTAGTAAGTTTTGGGGAAAAAATATTTAAAAGACCAAGAAACACTGGTAGATTATGGAGTATTGGAAAACCCCACTTTCAACGTGTTGTCAGAATAAAAGATTAGTGGAAAGGCTCCACTTGTTCTTGTGCTGATTTGGGGCAGAGATAGAAACTGCCAAAAAATTAAAGGCCAGTTTTTTAAATTGATGAATAACACATAGACAGTAAATTGAAGAAAGTCTACTCAAGTATCCAATTCAATAAATTTTCACATATGTATATACCTGTGTAACTACCACACAGACGTCTGCAACCTTTGGATTTTATTCAGTCTGACAACTTGAAAAATAGTATCTCAGTGTACTTTCTACTTTCATGTCTCTTCTTGTGAGTGGAGATAAGCACTTGTCTATGTATTTGGGGCTCCATATTTTGTGGAACTGCTTGTTCGTATCCCTTGCCCAAACCCATGTTCTGTTTTTGTTTTTGAGACAGAGTCTTGCTCTGTTTCCCAGGCTGGAGTGCAGTGGCACAAACTCAACTCACCACAACCTCCACCTCCCAGGTTCAAGCAATTCTCCTGCCTCAGCCTCCCGAGTAGCTGGGACTACAGACACACAGCACCATGCCCAGGTGATTTTTTGTTTTTAGCAGAGAAAGGGTTTCGCTACACTGGCCAGGCTGGTCTCGAACCCCTGACCTTGTGATCCTCCTGCCTCAGCCTCCCAAAGTGCTGGGATTACAGGCATGAGCCACCACACCTGGCCAATCCCAAGTTCTTGATCACCTGGCAAATGGAAGAAGAAGGAATATTTAGTTCTGTGATTTAGAGAAATTTTTCTCCAGTGCAATGGAGTAAGGAGAGTAAAAAGAATGAGTCATGGGCATCAAACCAGTGCTGTTGGAATAATCTGCAGCAGTCTGGGGAGCCCTAAGGTCCTCCCCAAATTCTCTCTCTTGTTAGCACTTATTCACATAGAAGAGAGAAAGCTACTGAGAATCCAAAAAACAGGACAGGGTGGTTGAGATGTCATGTCAGGCCTAAGTCTTGGCAGGCAAAATAAAGATCACTGTATAGGAGTGGATTGAGGTGTGCCTGCTGCATTAGAGACAATGCACATTGAAGATAAAATTTAGGAGAACTGACTTACGGTATTGGGCTGGCATTTATTCCTTTCTTCTTACTCTTTTCATCATCTCCCCTTCTTATTTGGCTCAAACTAAATTTCTAGTGGGGATGAAGGCGGGGTAGAATAAGAACAAAAATAACCCAAAAAAAAGGTAAGGCACACAACAAACCCTCATTCACCTCCCACCTTCTATTCATATTCTTCCCAATTTTTAAATATAATTCCAAGCTGCACACAGGTATAAAGAGACAAAGGGATATAAAATAAAAAGTAAAATTCTTCTCCTATCTACCCCACATCTCATGCAAGTTGCAAGGGGAAACTCCCTAGTCTTAATGTTTCCTTCCATGTGGAGATGTGACATTCCTGACCTCTCTCCACTCCACAATGGAATTCACTTTAAAATGTGGCTTCATCTGCGTAGTAAACTTCAGGGAAAATAAAAAGCCAAACCCGTTCATTCCAGGCTCAGCTCCTTCCTTTCTTTCACCTGGGAGCTGGCACCCTGAGGGAGAAAGTGTTTGCTGATTTTCCAGGTGCAGCCTTTTCCTGAAATGTGGGAAGGGCTGCCCTGGTCCAGCACTTTTATAACTGCCTGGATAAAGTTCCTTTTCCTAAAGGAACTTATTATGCCTTTTAGCTCTCACAGCAAGTTATGTTCTCCAACTTAGATTTTATTAACAATAAAGTAAACATTTGAACCTTCCATTGACCTTATTCCTTGTCTTATTCCTCAATTTGTTCAGAAACTGAATGTGGAAGAAGATTGGCTCTCTTCAGAGGCTCCAATAACGCCTATTTATGACTGTTTGAGATTTCAATTCAAAAGAATATACTTACGACTCTATTACTTGATGTGTCAGCTTTTAGATTATCTGTTGGTCCTACTTGGTAAATAAGGAGGGATTTAGCTCACTAACTATCTTCTTCTCCAAAAAATTATTGGCATTTTTTAGTTTTAGCTCTACCACTGAAACTACCTTTGCAAAAAATTTAACAGTGAGAAAATTACAACAATGAAAGTGATCTAACCTAACCAACTCCATCTTGCTTCTAACCTCCAAGATGTCCTTGTTCATTCCTGGTTGTAGGCGAAACTAACTTTGGGAGGAACTTAGTTTACAGTTTAACTTTGAAACAAGATGATAACAGCCCTTTCCTGAAACAAGCCCTCTTCTTGCTTGGAGACCAGACTGCCTTTGTAGGACTAATAAGTTAGCTGAGAGATTAGAAATTATGGTTTAGGAATCATGCAGCTAAAGGCCACAAGATTCAAAACTTCCCCAATTGCTCCTAGGGATAATAACACTATTAGAAAACCTAAGATTGGCACTCGAAATATTTTTCAGACTCTGGCACGACCAAGATCAATAAAACTGCCTCATCTGATCTTGCAGACCCCACCCAAGAGCTGACTCAGTGCAAGAGGACAGCTTTGACTCCCTAGGATTTCATCTCTGACCCAACCAATCAACATTCTCCACTTCCAGGCCCCCTACCTGCCAAATTATCCTAAAAACTCCAGTCTCTGAATTTTCAGGGAGATTGATTTGAGTAATAACTCTGCCTCCTGCATGGTATGACTGGTCTCATGCCAATTAATCTTTCTTTACTGCAATGCTGTGGTCTTTGTGCAGCAGGCAGGAAGAACCCGTTGAGTGTTTACACCACTGGTAATCTTTGTCACTTTAAAGAACTTTATCTTCTATTTTTGTATCTACTTCAGATGTATTTTCAATGCCCCAATTTATAAATTGAGCAATTAGTTCCCTACATTTTGCTCCAAATTTTTTCTTCTACCACCTTCCAGTTTATCAGCTTTTCCTTTAAGTGTTACACTATTAAAGTTTATAATATTTTTATTTTATGTAGACTTCCATACAGGTGCATACATGTAATTATTACAATTAAATGTTCTAAAGTTTTTCTAAAGGCCAAAGCTGAAAAAACATTATTAATATTTAAAATATTATGATTCAGGAAATACTATTCTTGGCAGAACAATTGATAAGACCCACAAAGAGTGAAGCATAATTGTAGGTCAATATACAGTACTGCTTGAAGGAACGTTTTCCAAAGTCAAAGCCAAATGGGTATTCTCTTCTTACATCCCATCAGTGGCTCAATGCCATGCCAGATTTCTTGTTGCTGCATGTTTAGACAATGCGTTTTATACAGATTATTTCCCCCATTGTATTAGTCTGTTCAGGCTGCCATAAAATACCACAGATTAAGTGGTTTAAACAAAAGAAATTTATTATCTCACAGTTCTGAAGTCTGGAAGTCCAATATCAAGATGCCAACAGGGTCAGCTCCTTGCGAGGCCTCTCTTCCTGGCTTACAGAGAGCCACCTGCTCACTGTGTCCTTCCTCTGTTCATGTGTGGAAAGAGAGATCTCTGATGTCTCTTCCTCTCCTTTAAGGACGCTAGTCCTATGGGATCAGGGCCCTACCCCTATGACCTCGTATAAACTTAATTACCCCAGTAAAGACCCCACCTGCAAATACAGTCACATTAGGCATTAGGACTTCAACATATGAATTTAGGAAGGAGGGAAACACAACTCAATCCATAACAGCTGTGTTTATTCAAAATCTACAAATCCAGTACATAATAGGGTATTTATAGAGGTATTTGCCTATTTCCTAGAATACGTTATTCTAGAGGTAATTCCCTATTCCATATATAGAGAAAAGTATTCGCTTACCAAGAGTCTGGAAATGTTAGGATGTCCTAACAGGGCTCCCAATCCTGGGCCACAGACCAGTACTGGTCCATGGCCTGTTAGGAACTGGGCCACATAGCAGGAGGTAAGTGGCAAGAGAGCAAGAAAAGCATCATCAGTATTTACAGCCACTCCCCATTGCTTGCAATACCACCTGAGCTCTGCCGCCTGTCAGATCAGCAGCAGCATTAGGTTCTCATAGGAGCACCAACCCTATAGTGAATTGTGCGTACAAGGTATCTAGGGTACATGCTGCTTGTCAGAATCTAATCCCTGATGATCAGTCAGTCTCTCGTTGCCCCAGATCAGAACGTCTAGTTGCAGGAAAACAAACTCAAGGCTCCTACTAAATCTACATTATGTGAGTTGTATAATTATTTCATTATATAATATAATAGTAATAGAACTAAAGTGCACAATAAATTTAATGCACTTAAATCATCCCAACACTCCCCCTGTCCCCGGTCTCTGGAAAATTGTCTTCCACAAAACTGGCGCCTGCTGCGACAAAGGTTGGGGACCACCAGCCTACAACTAAACCATGGGCTTGCCTCCTCTGGGAAACATGCATGAAGTTTTATAATTCTCAGGCCAAGTTACTCCTCTCCTCAGACACAAACCAGATTTTTACCTGAGACCTAGAGCTTCCCACTAGATGACCCATGGCTGGGGCAATTGTTCCTGAAGGCACTAAGGACGATGCTAGGGTCTTTGTCTTAGCTTGTCCATGTTGCTATAACAAAACACCTTACAGCAGGTAATTTATAAACAACAGAAACTTCTTTATCACAGTTATAGAGCCTGGAGGCACTGGCAGACTCTGTGTCTGGTGAGGGTCCAGTCTCTCCTTCTAAGATGGCACCTCATTGCTCCACTCTTGGGTGGGGACGAACGATGTGTCCTCACGTGGCAGAGGAACAGAAGGGCAAACAGGGGAACCTTAACTAGTTCCCTCCAGCCCTTATATAAGTCACTAATCCATTCATGAGGATGGAGACCTTATGATATAATCATTTCTCAAAAAGCCTTATAATACTATCACGATGAGGAGTAAGTTTCCACATAAATTTTGGAGAGGACACACATTTAAACCATAGCAGCCTCAACCTCCCCACTCCATCACTCCCACATCCTAATTAACTCCACACAGATACTCTAACCTGCACCCAGAAGTGAAGAGGTGAGGACCCAGGTGATCACTCTCTTCATAAAACCACAGAGTGAAAGCATCTTAGATATCAACTCATCCAGAGTTCTCTTTACAATCGAGAAAACAAAAACCGAGCAGATTTGGATAACAGGCTTAGGTCCAGGTTACAAAGGTTCAATTACATTGGAATCCAGGATTTATGGCATTTTTATTTGTTCTGTGTCCTGTTCATGAACCCACAATACCTTTCAAGTCCCCTCTCCATAGCAGGAGAGCTCTGGAATTCAGAGAAGCTGCCTGATGGTTATGGATAAATATCCATTCGCCCCCAATAAGAGTGTACGTTGTATCTCCGTTCCAAAGTTTGATACCTAATGACCGTCAGGAGCTGAGCTGGAGAGTGCTGAGCTGACAGGTGTTATGTGGTCAATAAAGACAGAAAGCCAAGCTGAAAGTAACAATTAAGTTTCTGTTCACTGACGGCATTTGTATAAGCAAGAGGCCAGGGGAGCAGACACCAACTCCCTCATGTTCCGTTTTACCCCACAGAACAGCTCCAGGAGAGGATCATCAGATGGATCAACACAGAATGGAGGATTCACTCACTGCCTAGAGGATGGGAGGGGGTTGGGGACAAGGAGTGGAAAAGAACTGAATATTGAGTCACAGTGTCACAATGGAGACAAGTGTCGACCAGCCTGGGAGGCACTGTGTCCTTGATTGCAACTCCCTCCAGACCATGCACCAGTTGTGGTGTGGAAAGGACAGCTTCCTCCATGAGGCCTGCCAGATAAAGCCTTTGTAATTGCCTGTGGTTGGGACAGAAAGATCACTGATGGGATTCTGACCTGGAGTCAGCTTCCTCAATCACACATGGTGACACACCTGTCCCCAGATGTGTTCACAAATAGTCTATAAGTCCTTAGACATGACTTTTGCTTAATGTATATTTTAATTACCATAGCTGACTGCAGTCAGAATAAAGCTGATTATCACCAAATTTTCTCCACAGTAAATTTTCCTCTCATCCATCATAAGGGTCACAGGCAAGACTCCTCTAACAAAAGACGGGTTAGCAAGAGAAAAGCATAACAAATTTATTTCAAAGTTTTATGTGACTTTGGAATCAGAAATGAAGATCCGAAGACCCAGGGAAGATTATTTTTATGCTTAGGGACAATGAAAAAATGGACAGACATGAAGAAATGTAATTGGATCAAAGAATAAAATCTAATGCTAAGAGACTGAAGGGGAGACCCAGCAAGGCCTGTCTGTTCAGATGCTTGTTGGCCTCTCTGTGTAGTATTCCTTCCTCCCAAGTATGGGGCAGGGGGCAGGATCCCTCTGGAACAAGGGTCTTATGACCTAAGATCGTAAGATAAAGCAGCCCAGGGAATTTCTTTACGGCCAGCTCCTACACAGAAAGGCAGGGGGAGATTACAGTAATAGTCCTGGGTTTCATGGCTTGCTTTGGGGAGAATGGTTCTAGTTTTTATGACCCACCTTAGGGAAGATAAATTCTGGTTTCCGTGACTTGCTTCAAGGGATAAAAAGGGATGGAAAAGAGGACCATGGGAAAGGTCAGAAAGACCTTGGTTCTGAGATAGCTCCTAAAGCCTTCCAACCTCCTTCAGGTAAAAGTACTCAGCATGCCAAAGCGTCATACTTTGGAGATTGTGTGCTAAGACCCAACATCACCGAAGATGCTACAATTAGATATTATTGTGCATTAATGTGCATGCTTTTCTGTGCTCTAACACAGAGCTGGACACAACTGTAAGAACTCATTCAGTAAATACACGTTTAGATTTCTTTTGTTTATTTGTTTTGGTTACTATAAAGATCTAAATATAAAATTATATATTTCTTTTGCTTGCACTATATGGCTTTCAATTTTACCTCCTAATTTTATTATCCTATTTACTGTATATGGTTTTAATTACAACCTCCTCAAATTTTTCTTGGTAGAAATAGGTGTGGTAGAAATAAGGAAGATAATTGAATGCAGATGTTACGGTAAATACATGTCAACTGGAATGTGAAATGCTGTGGCTTCTTCCCAAGGAGATTTCATCCTAAGAAAAGACATTCCAGATAGTATTGATAAATCCCTCCTTCCTATTCCTGCCTCCAAACCCCACCTGCTTCCCTGCCCTCAACACATTTCCTAAACTAGTACAGGAACATGTGGGAAAAACAAAGTGGAAAAGGGAAGTAATTCACACCCTAAACCAAGCCAAAGCATGTTTCCACCCATTTGGGAGAACTTTAAAAAACTTGCTAAAGCAAATTTAACTCTGCAAATGTGTATTTTAAAAGTTTGGGTATTGAATGTGGGAGGGAAATTGCACTGCCATGCAAGATTGAAGTGTTGTGTGAAATTTCAGCAACTGTGCCCGTTAACTGAAAAAATATTTGCCTTAGGGTCCCTTTCCAGTACTGCACCTTGCTTAGCTAACGGAACTGGAATGTTCTGGCCGTAGGTACTCGCTGCCATGTTACCTACCACGTCTCAAAGCTGGGGATGCTCCGGCATTCAGTGTATTTACATACCTTTCTCTACTGAGATAAGCACCATGCAGAATGTTAACACACTGGATTGAAGTGGAAATAGACATGAAGTGGGGAGCACCCACCGAGCACCACCTTTCCATTCTCCCCAGCTGTGCCACAGGTTTGGGTGGAAAAGATATTAAAATTAGCTTTGAATTTTCTAGGGCCTTTTTTTTTTTTTTTTTTTTACTGATTTCAGACACTTCAAGGCATTATTTAAAAGTCTTTTCTTTCCCTTTTTTTTTTTTGATTGGTGATTTAAAAGTTCTTTCTACTACCTTGCTCACCTTTTTCCTTACCATTCCCTTTACAATTGTTTTGATCTTTCTTCTACCTAGCTCAGTTTGCTTTGTGTATGCAGGCAGCCAACAGAATACAAACTTTCTACATGCTTGGATGTAGAGAATAAGAATCTAAAAGCATAGGGCTTTCCATTTTCTGAAAAAAAAATGCATGCTATACAGGTTAGCCTAAAATTTTTAAATGAATGCAGCTGTCCTATTTCACACTTTAGTCACAGGCCCTTTGAACAGAGCCAAAGCCCACCTGCACCAATGTCGTCTTGGTTGGATGCGGACAGGGGCATTGCCTGGGTTCTCACTGCTTTCCTGGCCAAGATCAGCACACCTTCTCACACCCACACCCAGCCCTGCTCTTCTCCTTGAGTGTAAGGCAAGAAATAATCAGGCCTGAATAAGGAAATAAAGGCCAAGACACTATCTCAGTGGCCTTAGACTCTTCATCAACCAGAAACACCAATGGTTCCTGGTTTTCTTCTGGCTATTGTTCAGGACCATCAGTAGCACAGCCACTGCTTGAACCTCCTTTATTCATGCACACACACACACAAAAATTTATCCTAAATAATTGCTCAGTAAATTCTCCTTTCCATGTGTTCCTTTTACTAGGAAGGACAAAATGTATACATGAGGGAAATACATTTCCCTCATTTACCCACGACAATATTAATGAATTTTACGGAATATTTGCAATGTATTAGGATAAAGTGTAGAACTATCTTTTTTAAAGGAAATGTACTAAGCTTAGTCATAAGCAATGAGTCACTCTCATTCCAGAAATCATTCAGAGGTGCCGTGTGAGCAAAGGTAACGAGAACTTCTTCATGGAAATATGCCAAAAACAATATACAGAATAAGAAACCACTCCAGGCTATTTTAGGTCTAAATATAAATAATAAGAACAATATTATAAACTGTGGACAAGAAGAAACTTAAATGAAAGTGCCAGTAAATGTTATCCATCCCAGTAGAACAACAACTTGCCAAGGCTTGGGGAGAAACTGCATAACTGCTACCGTTACTAATAAAGAGAAGGGATTTGAGATTTTCATGCAGGCGGAAAAGCTACCTATATATGTACGTGACATCAGACAGCAAGGAAGACAGACAGTGTCATCGTTATAGTAAGCATCCAGGAAAACAAGGTTCCTTGGCCTCTATACTTCTTCCTGAAAAGAAAAATCAGTTTTCCATTTGAATCTGCCATCAGGACACTTACTATCCCACTAAGAATAATTGCCTTTATCACAATGAAGAACATAACACAAAGGAACAAGGGAAGCAGCATCCAGTCTCAGGTTTCAAGATTAAATCAGGCAATGTTACGAACAGGGAAGAGATTCCTGCCTGTTTTGTTCACTGATATGTCCTAAGTGCTTATAATGGTCTCTGAACATAGTAGGTGATCAATAAATATTTACTGGATGAATGCATGATGAATGAATAGGCAATGATTCAACCTTATTCACACCGAAGGATGAACTATTTCTTGGAACATGTAAGCATCGGCCGTTTTGCAAAATGTTTTGGAAGTGTGGTAAGTAGCCACCTTTATTCACTATCCAGCTACCAAATACTTTATCTAAAATATATTTAAAGCAAGGACATAAGCATAGTACATGTTGTTAAAAATAAATAACAAATAAGTGTTGTGAACCTACTATGTGCAAATCATTGTAACCTGTAAGAGTATGAGCTCTGATATAAGAGGCAAATCACAGGTATCAGACAAAAGGGAAATAACATATGCAAAAGAAGATGAGCAGATTTTGGATACCACAAAGAAAAAAAATGACCCTTTTTTAACCATCTGGGCCTTCGTAGGTAGTAACTAGAAGCTCATATCAAAAATCTACCCTTCAGGTTTTAATGTTTTTTCTACTTGGTTAGCTTGTATCAGTTGGGATTTGGTCAAGAAAACAGAAATCTCTCTAGGTATCTCAAGAAGGAAGGGATTTAATACGGAGAATTAGAGCCCTTACAGAAAACCACTATAAAGACTAGAAGAAGAAACAACGGGGAAGCTATTCACAGGTTTCAGAACATCAGGAAATTCAGAGATCAGAACAAAATCTCTGCTAATGATCTCAACTTCCTGTGGACAAGAAGAAACTTAAAAAGCACCAAAGTGGATGATTTCCAGAAGAATACCTACATGCTTCGGGCAAAGTTTCATGTCTGCTCTTTGCTGAGGTTTGTTTATCTGCTTACCCACAGCTGCTGAGTCAATGACAGCTTCTCCTCTTTTGCCTTCTGTTTTCTATTCTAAATCTCAAGGAGCCCCCCATACATGGGACCTGAATTGGAAATCTGGTGACAAAGCAGTTTGGAAAATGTAATTTCCAGGCTTCCAGATCCTACAAGATAAGGGGGGGAAATAGATGGGGGTAGGACCATTGCTAACATTCAAACAAAAATCCAGCACAAAGATTGAAGTTAAGTCTGTCATCAAATGTAAATGGTTTTCATCCATCATGTGGACTCAGTCACTATCCTATTAAAGTTTTTTTGTGATTGTCTTTCTAAAACTCTCATATTTGGCTGGGTGTGGCGGCTTACGTCTGTAATTCCAGCACTTTGGGAGGCAGAGGTGAGTGGATCACCCGAAATCAGTAGTTCGAGACCAGCCTGGCCAACATGGTGAAACCCCATCTCTATTAAAAATACAAAAAATTACCCAGGTTTGGTGGCCAGCGCCTATAATCCCAGCTACTCGGAAGGCTGAGGCAGTAGAATCATTTGAACCTGGGAGGTAGAGGTTGCAGCGAACCAAGATTGCGCCATTGCACTCCAGCCTGGGCAACAAGAGCGAAACTCCATCTCAAAAATAAATAAATAAATAAATACTCTCATAGTCAAAAATTCCTCTAGCATCATCACAGAAAGATGTATGCACTGGGTAGAACCTACTGACTACGGTTTTGTTGTCCAACATGGACAAAAGCTTGTAGGAAGTTTGCCTGCACACTTCTTGGGGAACTGCGTTTCAATTAAGCTTTATTTCAACTAGACTGTGTTGCCTGATGCTCTGGGAGGACACGGCAACCTGGGGAGGAAAGAGTGGATATTCTCAGGGAAGACACGCAGGAGTGGATTGAAATGTAGTAGGTTCTCTGAGCAGAACAGACAGCAGTGGGCCATCGGGCAATGGAAACAGCATGCAATAAGCCTCCACTAGAATTTAACGGGACAGGGAACATTAGTCTCTCTCAATTACTTTGCATGTTTTCTTGTATCCACTCAAGAGACCTTCATTATAAGTTGTCTTTTTGGTTAGTGAGATCTGTTGGGGGAAAACGGCATACTCTAGAAGGGGGACTAAAGAGAAGATAGAGAATAGAACAATAGACTGTGGTCATATTCCTCTCATTTAAGACAACACAAAACAAAAGGATAGTTTCCATCAGCCCTCCCAACGTGAGGCTCCCAGTTGAGTCTCCCTGGCAGTGCAAAGAAGGGTAAGCATAAACCACCTCACCTCCCTGCACATCCTGGCCACTCCCTTGCCCTCGGTTCCTCTCTCCACTAGGGAGCTTCCCTGGCCACCCAGGCTGTGAGCAATGTTCTGCTCTGGAGGGAATGCCTCTGGGAACAGGATTATGGCCCTGTAACGCTGCCCTCCCTCTTCTAATTTCCTTGGGCTAGGGAGTGCCAAAAACCAAGAACAAGTATCAGGTTCTTATTTTGATCTGCAAACCAAGAAAAATACTCTTTTATCTTTTTCTCTCCAGTCCTTAGAGAGTTTTTCTCCTGTAAGTGCAATGGAAATTCAGGCTCCAAAAAGCCACCTAGGAAGATGACCCAGGGCCAGCCCAAGTATCCACACCCTCTTCTCTCCGGCTCGTATAGCAATAATTGCACTAGTGGGCTTAGCCAAAAGCAACATGTGGCTGTGCAAGGAGAGAACAGGCGAGAAAATGCATTAAGATTATTAAGTTGCTGCTTCTTCACTGAGTTCCCTTACTAAAGGTGAGTGAAGATAAGTACTTGAAGAGCAAAAATACGTTGAGAACTAGCCAAAGCACTAGAATCCTGTTTTATAGGGCAAGGATGTAGAAAGGGAAGAGAGAGAGAATGAGAGAGAGGAAGAATGATAAGAGAGAAAGGAGAAAGATAACTTTAATTTTTTTCAAGGAAAACTAAAATCTTGGTCAAATGCTGTGGCTCACACCTGTAATCCCAGCACTTTGGGAGGCTGAGGCCGGTGGATCACTTGAGGCCAAGAGTTCAAGACCACCTGGCCAATGTGATGAAACCCTGCCTCTACTAAAAATACAAAAAAAAAATTAGCCAGGTGCAATGGCAGGTGCCTGTAATCCCAGCTACTCAAGAGGCTGAGGCAGGAGAATCGCTTCAGTCTGGGAGGCAGAAGTTTCAGTGAGCCAAGATCACAGCACTGCACTCCAGCCTGGGCGACAGAACAAGACTCTGTCTCAAAAGAAAGAAAAAGTCTCTAGTATGAGGAATGAGAAAGACTACATTAGTTGCATACACTTTCATATACATTAGCAGCACATAGAAAAGACTGAAAATAAGTTGATAATATTTCTATTTTCAGTGCATTCATTTTCCCAACCTGAGGGGTGGAATGCTTCAATTTTTGTTTTTCCCCATTATATAATGCACAATGTAATTAAGGAAGAATTATTACTGGACTAATCCTCTCCTTATATTAATTCTCTATAATAATGAATGATCATTCATAAGGGAAAGGGGATTCAAATTGAAAGGTTGAGCAAACATAACCACAATTATGTGATTGTAAGAATAACTTGCCATGAAACTAACAGATGAAGATTATGTGTTATAGAGACTTCCTTTATGTTTATCATGCCCTAGTTTTAACCAGAAGTCAATCATGCTGCATGGCTAAATATACTAATACAAACACAACTATCCCCAAATTGGAAGGAAAACAAATGTATGAGGCCTAAAAACTGCTGGATTATTTTGAGTAAGAATTAGACTCAAAATCAGAAATGCAAATGAGAACTATTATTTCTATATCTCTTTAATTGACTGGTACTCTCTGCCATCAGATTTACTACCTCAGAGGCTTACATGAAATTATAAAACCTAGAAAAATGGCAAAAGCAGAGAAAAATTCCAGCAGATGTATTTTTGAAACTTGATTTTTTTTAAAGCTACTCTCCGAAATAAATCTCTAAATGTCACATCTTTCAAAATGCATCTAACAAGAGAATTCCAAAATAGCTTATTTTTTTTTTGAGACTTGCCCAGGACAATGTTATATGAGTGTCTTCAATAAAGCCTATCCTAATATACTAGAAGAATTTCTGAACTGTTGAGTCATCACCATCGAAGCAAAACTGTATATTCAGAGAAGTAGGTTTTTCTCCTGCAGCCACCTTTTCCTTCCTTTTTTGGAGGTCATGCAGGAGACAGGGTCTCTCTCACCCTGTCAACCTGCAGCTCACTGCAGCCTCTACCTCCTGGGCTCAAGCAATTCTCCTGCCTCGCCCTACAAAGTGCTGGGATTACAGGTGTGAGTCATTGTAACAGCCTTCCTTTCACTTTTGATGACAATTTCAAGATTATTTTCAGCTTTGGTTTTTCTACATAATGTTTTCCTGCAGGGACTCTATTGAAGTTTTATGGGGGAGAAGACTTCCTTGTCCAGGACAGTCTCAAACATTGTGCAAATTTAGGATTCCTGGTCTTTGTTGACTAAATCAAGTAACATCCCCCAAATGCTACCAGGAAAGTGGAACTCTGGAGTTGAGAACCACAGCGTTTCCATATGGACAACTGTTGTTTATCATAGCCCTAAAGGCAATTTACACTTCCTGTGGCTGGGACACCAAGTTCTTCATCATAATGCACATTTTCTCTGAAAGCGTAGGCATCTCTGTTCAAGGCATGTTCCTTCTGAGCATGGGTCCATTCTTACCATTAAACATGACCATGGCTAGTGTTTTCTTTTTTTAATTGTGTACATTTAAAGTGCATAATTATTTAGTGTTTTCTTATCTTTTTTGAAGACACAAACAAATATAGAAGTAGATTTATTTTTTTTTTTTTAAAGAGACAGGATCTCTCTGCAGCACAGTCGTACAATCACAGCTCACTGTACCTTGAACTCCTGGGCTCAAGGCATCCTCCTGCTTCAGCCTCCCCAGTAGCTAGAACACATGCCATCACACTCAGCTAATGTTTTTTTCTTTCTGGAGAGATAGGGTCTTGCTATGTTGCCCAGGCTGGTCTTGAACTCCTGGCCTCAAGTGATCCTCCTGCCTCAGCCTCCCAAAGCACTGGAACTTCGGGCATAAGCCATGACACCAAGCCTGGAGGTAGAGTTTAATGTGTTTCCTTCACCTAGGAGTTCACTCTCAGGTTATATCAACCCAACTCTGGTCATATTCTAGCACTTTCTCATCTGAAATACAAATTAATGTGTTTCCCAGATGTTACTATTGTACCAATTATATTCTCTTCAAGAAAACAACTACCAGTTCTAGAGGGAGAAACTATTTTATTCATTGAGATCTTTTCCTGGCAATATATGTGGTGTGTCCACCCATTGGGTTGACTTCAGAAAGCTTAGAAGAGGACTTCTTAGGCTCAGAAATATTTCCCAAAAGGAAAGATAAATTGCCACCCAGTAGACAACAAGGAGAAACTACAGATGAGAAGGAAAGTAAGCCACCCTGATGCCACTTAGACCTCATCTCATTGATCATGCTAAGGCCTTCGCAAGCTGTGTTTTGAACATTTGTGCTGCTTGTGATGATGATCCTGTCACTTCTCAGATATTACTTTTTAAGAATCTTCCATTATACCAATTATTCAGCATAAGGACAGAAAATAAGCAAATGTTTATCTCCCTATAATGTTTGGAGTGAGAAAAATAAAACTTTTCTTTCTATGCACAGGTTATGGTCTTGGCATAACAATAAAACACATTTAAATAGCACTGCAAAAAATGAAAAAACATCACCCTCAGTTCCACTTAGCTCCAAAAACTACTTTTTATTTTTTCTTGTACTTTCCAGGCCTTATCTAAATTGCAGTCATAGTTTACACATCATTATGTATTATACTTTTAAAAAACACCATATCACAAAAGTATATGTGTTTTCTGTCTTCTTACCTTATTTACAGTTATTATGTTTAATGGTTGAATTGAGTCCCTCTTTCTGATACATTATACTTTACTAAATTATTCTCTTATTTTTGAATATTTAATTTTTTATGTCAGTTTTTTGGTATTACTGATAAAAACATCCGTCCTACATCTGTCAAAATATTTCCTTAGGAAAAATTCTCTGAAGTAGTATTACTTGGTCAAAGCAACATTACAAAGCAGTATTACAAAGGTCATCTTTAGAGCCTTTACTAAATGTTATCCTATCCTTCAAAAGGTGGCTATGCCAACTTGAAATGCTCCTTGCTACATATCCATATCCAAACTTCACCCTTACCTCAGGTAACATAAAATAGCAACTCTGAATTGCATTTCTTTGGTTACTAACAAGCACACCCTTCCTTTTGTTAAGCTATGCTCTGATTCCTTCATCTCTCTTTTGTAAAGCTGAGCACATAACAGCAGTTCATGGATTATTGTTCCCTCCATCTAGAGTTAAGCCAAATTGAAGAAGAATACTCAAGGAAGACAGAGAAAGTATCACTTGCTCTTTATTTGGATGAACATTTTCCTGATTTACTCCTATGTTGTAAAGAAAAGAAAAGCCCAAGTATTTTGTGGAAAAACCTGCATAATAAACTCGTTAACTGCACAATAAGTTAATGTTCCTTTGGCTGCACCAAATAGAAATTTACCCTAGTTAACCAAAAGAAATAGAATTTACAGAAAGTGCATCGGTAAGTCTAATAGAATATAAGGAAAAAGATCTGGGTCATATGGTCTGTCATTTAAGATACACTACCTTGAATAACAAAAATTTTGACCAAGAGTGGCTTTAGAAATAAAGAGCTTTATCTGGCAAAATAACATTCTAGATATTTAGAGGCTGGTTTTGCCACTGAACAATGTCATCAAGGAGCCAAACTTTTTTTGTGCTTTCATTTAACCAGGCTCCTTGTGTCAGTCATTCTTACAGATTGTGGCCACATAGCCACAAGATGGTTGCCTTAACACCAGCATGCCATTCAGTCAGGAAGCAGGAAGCAGGTGTGGTGGCTAAGGCAGAGAGAGAGCTCTCATTATTTCTCTTTTATTTTCAAGGAGCAATAAGCATTTCCCAGAAAACCCTCAAACAGACTTCCCCTCATGTCTCTTTAGATAGAACTGGATTTGTAGTTATTACTAAATAGCTTATAATTATCATTAGATAGAACTGGGCTGTGGCTTTATGACTATCCCTAGATTAGAAGTTGGGCCCATTTTCCATGAAATCAATGAGTAATTTAAAATTGATACCACAGGGAAATTGTGGTGTCTGATAGTGAATAAGAATGGAACTGAGTCTCTTGGTAGATAACCATCATATGTGCTACAGGGGCAAACCACGAAGTTTGTAGATCTTTCTTTCTTACACGATGGGTTTTCATCAGCAAGAGACCCAAATCTCTTTTTTTCTCAGGTCAAAATATCAAATTTCTAAGAGAAAGAGTCTTATTGCTCTGATTGGCCTATCAGAGATAATCACAAAGTGGAGGGCTGGCCTCTGGTGCCTCTTCTGGCAATTCACAGCTGGGAAAGGGGACAGCATTGGCCCTCAAAAAATGGGAATTGTCTTGATCTGGAGATAAACACCATGGACATCCCTTACATCTAAGCTAAATGAAATATCATCGAAAGATATTTATTGATGATATAGTTTTGTCTGTGTCCCCACCCAAATTTCAGGTTCAATTGTAATCCACAATGTTGGAGGTGGGACCTGGTGGGGGTAGTGATCAGATCTTGGGAGCAGTTTCTCATGGATGGTTTCACAGCATCCCCCTGAGAGCTGTTATGATAGCAAGTGAGTTCTTCTGAGATGTGATTGTTGTTAAAGTGTGTAGCACCTCTCCAATATCTCTCTTTCTCCTGCTCCTGCCATGTAAGACATGCCTGCTTCCCCTTTACTTTCCACCATGATTGCTAGTTTCCTGAGGCTCTCCCAGAAGCTGAGCAAATGCAAATTGCTTCTAGTACAGTCTGCAGCCAATTAAACCTCTTTTCTTTATAAAGTGCCCAGTCTCAGGTATTTCTTTATGACAATTTAAGAATGTACTAATACTATTTAGCTTCCTAACTTGTATAAAGAATTGTACCAAATCCTATGGAGACATAATACATAAGCTTTGGTCCTTGTCCCCAAAGAGACTGCAATCTATTTGAGGAGATAGATGTCTGGTGTAATAACACCACAAGAGTAGATGAGGGCTAATTTTAAGTTACAGACAATAAATGCTTTTCCCCTAGCAAGCTTGGTTGAAAATAACAGGACAGAAACTAGGTTAAGTGGAGGAAAGGCCTGGAAATGTTTAATCCACTCAACCAGCCCTCATGTGGCCTGCCATGACACAGCTCTTTCTTAGTTGCCCAACACCCTTAGGTCACGGCCTCGTCTAATGCAGGCTATTTTGGTGGTATGGGCCAACAATAGGGTCTTAGAGGTTGCCTCAAGAAATTCTGTTGCTATCAAGCAGCCTTCATCTTCCTCACCTTCTCTTGCCTTTTTAAAGACATTCATTTCAACTCTTTCACCCCTGCCCCATGCTCTCATTTTCAGAGTGGCTAATAAAAACTTGATTATTAGAAGCAAAGGTTTTAAAACCTCTTTTACAGCCACAAAACAAGAACACAGTATAAGATACAGGATTCTGCTACTGGTCTGCTCTGAGATAAGCAGCAAGTTATTTTCATTTATTTATTTATTTATTTAGAGACAGAGTTTCACTTTTGTTGCCTAGTCTGGAGTGCAGTGGCTCAATCTCGGCACGCTGCTACCTCCACCTTCTGGGTTCAAGCGATTCACCTGCCTCAGCCTCCCAAGTAGCTGGAATTACAGGCATATGCCACCACGCCCAGCTAATTTTGTATTTTTAGTAGAGACAGGGTTTCTCCATGTTGGTCAAGCTGGTTTCTAACTCCCAACCTCAAGTGATCCACCTGCCTCAGCCTCTCAAAGTGCTGGGATTACAGGCATGAGTCACAGCACCTGGCTGCAAGTTACTTTCTAAGCTGAAACAAACTACTTAAGGAAAAAAGAATATGATTAGTTTCTTTCCCACCTTTGCAACCAGGTTCCTGGTCAAGATTAGTGAGATGATCCCCAGAAAAGTTGGTAATATTTTACAAAATATTTTATGATACTGTGAAGTTTTACTACAAAATATAACAGCATTTAAATGGATTTGTTGCATGTTCTCTCTTCTTTAGCAAGTTAATAACCTTTCAGTTAGAAAATCCAGTTACTGAAATCTATATACTTTCTCTTGGTCATTGGAGAATTCAATAACACTATAAATCTAATTTTTTAAAAAAAATGCTCACACCATAAATGAATTATAGTCAGCAGGACTAAGATCTAGGTTGGAAATGCTGCTACCATCTGACATTACTTACGAGCCAAAAACAAATTGCTTAAACCAAACAGACTCCCAAAAGCCTTGGAGTAGTATTTGCGTTGAAAATTCGGTTAATATTTTTATTCCCAACTTAAGCACCCAGATCTGGATCCATTATTATCACATAGAGATTCTCATTTATAAATCGTTAAGTGGTATTTAGGACTTTGTGCAGGGAGCATACCCTTAGTAACAAGAAGACTTTGTAAATTTTTTTTTTTTTTTTTTTTTTGGAAAAAACAATAGAAAAGAAAAGGGGAGGACAGTCTAGAGAAAGGATTTCCCATTTACTAGACTACATTATTTCTACAGGCAGCTGAAAAACTCCTCTTTCTTTGTAAAGCCTTCCTTGATCCCATAAATTAGCAATTAACTTCTCTGTGTTGGAGACTACCAAGGTTAAAAATTTTCATCTCTTTCTAGTATATATTTGAATCGCTTACATTATTGATATTTATCCATTAATTTTCCTCATCAAAGTTATAGTTTCTTTGGGAAACAAGTTCTTCCACATTTTTTACTTCTTCCCGCCCCACCAGTATCTCCTATTGTGTGTCAGGTACTGTGGTAGGGGCTAGAGAGAAGATGAACAGAAAAATGCACAGTTCTTTGTATGTTTTGCTTATAGTCTACAATGGATAAGAGATTTGAGTAAATAAGCAGCAACAACATGTCCTTCATCTTTGGTAGGAGCCCATGTGTTCAGCGAGGGTTTGTGTCAGTGGCATGCCTGCACTGAGTGCCTCAAAGGCAATATTCTACAGCTAACGTGAAATGTGATATGTTTGTTGCGTAGTTCTCTTTGAGAGTAAATATGAATTCCTGGGAAGCTGAAGAAGTTCAAACGTTAGTTACTAGTTTTTGATAAGAATGATGTGAGCTTCACACCCAGGCTCTAGAGGCATTAAACTGAAAAGGGTTCCCAAAGGCATCCTGAGGGTTTGGGATAGGGGGCAGGAAACTCTAGTCTCCTCCAACTCCCCAGATTTGCTGACTATTGCTTTTAATGAATGTCTTTCTATATATTCCTAAAGTTAATTGCTTATCCTAACATGTATGTGAGCTTCATCATTCCTGAGGAGTTTAATGAACTGGACCTGTGGGTGTGCCTTGCCTGAAAGGGAATCCAGGAAACTATGAAAACACAAAGCCAGAACACACAACCTAGTTTCAACACCCATTCAATATAATTGTGAATAAAAATGTATCTGAACTTGAAAAAAGAAGGATTCAGATACACAAAGAAAATAAAAATGTAAATGGCAACTGATTCATTCATTCAGCTGATAGTTATTGATGACTTCTTACAGGTATGATTTTATAGTTATGATATCTGTAGCTATTTAGTTTGGGGATTGTTAAATCTGGTAAATACCGAGACTGCTGTCGCTTCCTAGAAACTTTATCTGCACCTTGGATAAGCCGTAGGTGAAGGTGAAGTAGGAGAAGATAGAAAGGCTAATTCTCAGTTTCTATCAGCCTGTGGTCTTCTGGCATATTGTGAGCAGAGAAAATACTTTTCCAGTTGTACGAAACAGTGCAAGGACCAGAGAGGTTGTTAAGAAAACTAATGTTTTGAGACAAATGAAGTAGAAATCTTTAAGGAATAAACTGACAATAAGTAAATAATCAAATTCTAAGCCAGGCCGGGCATAGTGGCTCATGCCTATAATGCCAGCACTTTGGGAGGCTGAGGTGGGCAAATCACTTGAGATCAGGAGTTGGAGATCAGCCTGGGAAACGTGGCAAAATCCCATCTATACAAAGTACAAAAATTAGCCAGGCATGGTGGTGGGCTCCTATAATCCGAGCTACTCGGGAGGCTGAGGTAGGAGAATTGCTTGAACCCAGGAGGTGGAGGATGCAGTGAGCTGATCATATCACTATACTCCAACCTGGGCAACAGCAACAGAGCAAGACTCCATCTTAATAAAAAAGTTGTAAGCCAATGTAAAATAACTCTTTCATTAGTTCAGCTAACATGTGCCCACTGTTTCAAAGCAGATTTCTGTCTTCATATCCCAGCCCAACTTCTCAAAGGGATAAAACAGAAGACATAAACACACACAGAGATTTCCAATCTGGATAAGATGGCATGCTTTCATTTTATTCTTCTCAACTATAAACTCTAGGAAAGGCATGAGAGACAACCAAAGGACAATTCTGAAACATGGTTGGAAGGCAAGCAATTTGGGACCCCAGGGGGAAGGAAACAACATAATGGTAGAACATCTGTCATCTCTGCCAGCCAACAGAAGGCCATCCAGGCCTATCATTTCCCAACTCCCTATGCAGCTGTGGAAGGCAGCACTGTAGGCCCATTCCTCTCCTCTGATAGCATCAGGCAAGCCTAACTCCACAAAGAAGGCCATCAATTGGAAGCCCTGTGGCTAGGGGAGGCACTTTCCTTCCCTGTAGGGACTGCGACCTGCCTGGGTTTTCTGCTAAGAAAGACTGAGGTAGGTGGCAGAAACGGCAAGACAGACCTCGTGACAGCAAGGAGCCCAATTCAGGAGGCCTCTTTATTCCCATGGGCTAAGACTCCTTTACCCAGAGACGCAGAAGCAGCCAAGGGATATTGACAGGGACATCTACTCCACCCCTCCTCACCAAGAGTCACTCAGCATCCGGATCTGGGGACAACCCTTCCATTCCCTCAGCCAGCACCAGCAGGGAGTAATGGGAGCCTGATATCAGGGACAGCTAGCTGATAAAGCAGCAGACCAACATAATAGAGCAGAGGCTCTAGAAAGTAAACTGCCATTGGAACCACTGCCCACAAAATTAGGCCAGGATCTGCATGATAAACCTGAACAGAGTGAACTCCTGCTTAAACAGAAGACTTAAATGAGACCCAGAGTCTCCTAATGTAATTGCCATAATATTCAGGATACAATCAAACATCACTGTCATATCCTAAAACCAAGAAAATCACAATTTGAATATGAAAAATACAATCAACTGCTGCCAAAACCAAGAAAAAAAATAGAGGTAGTAATTATCTGACAAGGATTTTGAAGGAGGCATAGTACAGATGCTTCAACAATCAATAAATTCTCTTGAAACAAACAAAAAAAATTAATAGAAACTCTCAGCAAAGAAACAGAAGTTGCTCTTTAAACAAACAAATTAGATATTGTAAAACTGAAAAATTCAGGCCGGTGCAGTGGCTCACACCTGTAATCTCAGCACTTTGGGAGGCAAAGGCAGTTGGTTAACAAAGTCAGGAGTTCAAGACCAGCCTGGCCAATACAGTGAAACCCCATCTCTATTAAAAATACAAAAAAAAAAAAAAATTAGCCAGGCATAGTGGCGGGTGCCCGTAGTCCCAGCTACTCAGGAGGCTGAGGCAGGAAAATTGCTTGAACCCAGGAGGCAGAGGTTACAGTGAGCCAAGATCACATCCCTGCACTCCAGCCTGGGCAACAAAGCAAGACTCTGTCTCAAAAGAAAAAAAAAAGAAACTGAAAAATATAGTAACAGAAAAATTACATTTAAACTCAGTGGATGGGCTCAATAGTAGAGTAGAGATGATAGAGGAGAGATGGGAGAAAACTGGCAGGAGGTGATGGAATGATGGGAGTGGGTCTTTCCTGCACTGTTCTCATGATAGTGAATCTCCCGTTTTAAAAACAAGAATTTTCCTGCTCAATCTCTCTTCTCTTGTCTGCGATGGCTTTGCCAAAAATACTGATAGTGGTATGAACAGCAAGGTCCAGGCTGAAGTGATCTCAAATGGAGATGAGGAACTTGTTGAGAAATGGAGCAAAGGTGACTCGCTGTTTTAGCAAACAGACCAGCAGCATGTTGCCCTGTCCTAGAGATTTTTGGAACTTGAAATTGAGAGAGATAATTTAGGGTATCTGGTGGATGAAATTTCTAAGCAGCAAAGCATTCAAGAATAACTTGGGTGCTATTAAAGGCATTCAGTTGTATAAGGGAAGCAGAGAATAAAAGTTCAGAAAATTTGCAGCCTGACAATGCAATAGAAAAGAAAACCCCATTTTCTGGGGAGAAATTCAAGCCAGCTGCAGAAATTTGCATAAGTAATGAGGGACTGAATGTTAGTTCCCAGGACAATAAAAAAAATGTCAGGAGTCTTCATGGCAGCTTCTACTATCACAGGCCCAGAGGCCTAGGGAAAAATGGTTTTGTGAGCTGGGTCCAGGGTCCCTGTGCTGTGTGCAGCCTAAAGATTTGGTATCCTGTGTCCCAGCCTCTCCAGCATTGGTTGAAAGCAGCCAATGTAGAACTCAGGCCATGGCTTCAGAGGGTGTAAGTCCCAAGCCTTGGCAGCATCCACTTGGTGTTGAGCCTGTGAGTGCACAGAAATCAAGAATTGAGGTTTTAGAACCTTTGCCCAGATTTCAGAAGATGTATGTAAACAGCTGGATGTCCAGGCAGAAGTTTGCTCCAGGAGTGGGGCAAAGCATTTCTCTTCCCCATTGCCCTAGCAGAGGTTCTCCTTCATGGAGCCTCCACACAGAGTCCCTACTGGGGCATCAACTAGTGGAGCTTTGAGAAGAGGACCAACATCCTCCAGACCCCAGAATGGTAGATCCACTAATAGCTTGCAACATGCACCTGAAAAAGCCACAGACATTCAATGCCAGCCTGTGAAAGCAGCCAGGTGATAGTCTGTACCCTGCAAAGCCACAGGGGCAGAGCTCCCCAAGACCATGAAAACCCACCTCTTATATCAGCATGACCTGGATGTGAGACATGGAGTCAAAGGAGATCATTTTGGAGCTTTAAGATTTGACTGCCCAACTGGATTTCACACTTACATGGGACCTGCAGCCCCTTTGTTTTGGCCAATTTCTCCTATTTGGGACAGCTGTATTTACCCAAATGCCTGTACCTCCATTGTACCTAGGAAGTAACTAACTTGCTTTTGATTTTACAGGTTCATAGGAGGAAGGGACTTGCCTTGTCTCAGATGAGATGTTACTGTGGACTTTTGAGCTAATGCTGAAATGAGTTAAGAATTGGGGGAACTGTTAGAAAAGCCTGATTGGTTTTAAAATGTGATGACAAGTGATTTGGGAGGGGCTGGGGCAGAATGGTTTGGCCATGTCCCCTCCCAAATCTCATCTCAAATTGTAACTCTGACAATTCCCATGTGTCAGGGGAGGAACCTGATAGGAGATGAATGAATTATGGGAGTAGGTCTTTACCGTGCTGTTTTGGTGATAGTGAGTATCAAGAGATCTGGTGGTTTTAAAAAGGGGAGTTTCCCTGAACAAGCTCTTTTCTCTTGTCTGACACCATGTGAGTTGTGCCTTTCACCTTCCACTGTGATTGTGAGGCCTCCCCAGCCATGTGGAACAGTGAAGCTAATAAACCTCTTTCTTTTGTAAATTGCCCAGTCTTGGGTATGTCTTTAACAGGGGTTATGGTTAGATTGTGATGCCATAGCCTTTAAGATAAGGCTGTTCACAGGTGTAGCTTACTGGGAGGAAGATGTTACTATATTATTCCATTCAATGATGATGCTAAAAACCATCCTCACAACAAAATAGAGCTCTTCATTCAGGGGAAAAAGAAATCTCAGCATACAGGTTAAGTGGGATTTCTAAACGCTAAGTTTAAATTGGAAGTAAAAGTCATATAACATTTAAAGAAATATGAGCAAGTGACTGCTTGTCATGGCCAGGCGCATTGGCTCACACCTATAATCCCAGAAATTTGGGATTCCAGGGTGGGAGGATAATTTGATCCCAGGAGTTCAAGACCAGCCTGGGCAACATAGCAAGATACTGTTTATATTAAAATAATAATAATAAAGTAAAGTTATTGTCTCGGTTTTCCTGCCCTGTTCATAATAAGAGCTTGGTGGAAAGCTACTCAACTTCTTCTCCAGGATTGTTTCTCCCCAGCCCATCCTGAATTTTCTTTCAATGTTAGGTCCTCTCTTGGATTTTTGTGCCAGATTGGTAGCAAAAGCCAGAGCACTGCTCTCCTTACCACTGCCTTCTTTCTTTACCCTGTGATGGAGGTGGCTCCAGCTGAGAAGGTGGTTGGTCAACCAGACATTCCTTTTCAAACAATTGTTCTGCTCCTTTCTTCTCTGGGGCTCTTGCCTATAGCCAGAGAGGAAAAAAAGAGAGAGAGAGACTGCTTGGTGGCATAGGAACATGTGTCCCAGGCATTTCTTCTGCTTTTCCCCCTGAGCACCAGTCTCCCTGACAGTCGCCCTATTAACCTTTCCTGTCTTACTGTGTTCCAGTTGGAGAACAGTTCACCACTGGCCCCCTTCCCTTCTTTCTCACTTTTACAACTTTGCCTCTACAAAGTGAAGACATTCTTATGATACCGCAGGTGAAAAGTACTTTTTCATTTTGTTTTTGAAATTCTTTTGAAGGGTAACAATTGGTTTAATTTGCCTTAGCAATACCTCTGAACCAAACCTTAAAAACTATCTATAAATAAGCACAGAACCTTTAATTAGGAAGGCTATTGGTTTACATGTAGAAATATAAAATTTATCAGAGTCTCTTACTATTACCTTTAATTTTAATTGCTGAATATCCATTTCTATTTTCTTTAAGAGATTGGACTTTTACATTTTTCTCTTTGAACTCTCTGGAAATGTTTTATATAATGATGTGATTTATTTTGATATGACGAAAGTTTAAAGTCTGTTATTTAGTTACAAAAGCAATGTACTCTCATTGCAAAATATAAAATACATAAAAATTACAAAGTACAAAAGGAAAACAAAGCAGGGTTCTCCTTTCCTTTGCCTCCCAAAACCTACGCTGGAAAAAATAAATTTCAAGTTTCTTAAGAAGATTTAGTCCTCACTGGGCATGGTACCTTACACCCGTAAGTCCAGCACTTTTGAAAGCTGAGACAGGAGGATTCTTTGAGCCCAGGAATTTGACACCAGCCTGAGCTCATAATGAGACCCCATCTCTACAAAAAAAAATTTAAAAATTTGCCTGGGCATGGTGGTGCACACCTGTAGTACCAGCTACACAGGAGGCTAAGGCAGAAGGATCATTTGAGCCCACGAAGTTGAGGTTGCAGTGAGCTGTGATTGCATCACTGCACTCCATTCTGGCGGCACATTGAGACCTTGTCTCAAAAACTTAATCTTAAGTACATATTGTTACTCTTCCTGTGCCTTTCACCTTCCACACATTTTCCCATGCATATACAAATGTATATAATGTATATAAATTCATGTCTGTGCACTCATTAAACACAAAATATGTGGGCATATTCAATGCTTTAAAGAAAAACTGGATTTGGCCATATGGCTCTTAATAGTTCATGAATTTTTTTTTTTTTTTTTGAGACAGAGTCTCGCTCTATTGCCAGGCTGGAGTGCAGTGGCCTGATCCCGGCTCACTGCAACTTCCGTTTTCCAGTTTCAAGCAATTGTCCTGCCTTAGCCTCCCGAGTAGCTGGGACTACAGGCACGCGCCACCACGCCCGGCTAATTTTTTGTAGTTTTAGTAGAAACGGGGTTTCACCATTTTGGCCAGCATTGTATCGATCTCTTGACCTCGTGATCCACCCGCCTTGGCCTCCCAAAGTGCTGGGATTACAGGCATGAGCCACGGCACCCGGCCATGAATACTTTTTATCATGTGTATTTTGAGATCTATCTGATTTTTCTCACCTGTAGTCTTCCATTTTGTGGATTTATCATGATTTAATCAGCCACCTATAAATGTATCTTTAGATTATTAATAATTTTTAGCTAATAATGTTTCAAATACTACCCTTATACATACACTATACACATTAATTTGTATAAATATTTCTGCTGAATCTATTTCAAAGCATAGAATTGTTAATTCAAAGATAGATATTTTTTAAATGTTAACAGATATTTTCAGAATTGCCCTCCAAAATGATGACATCAATATATAGTACCAACCATGGAGTTGTAAAATTGTTTTTCCACAAAAAGATGCTAAAAACCAACACCCTACACAGCATTCATAATCAATTTTGGAAGAAAATAGATAAGCATTAACAACTGGAGGCTACTATACAGCTACTTAAGAAAAATGCAAATAAATGTAGCATAATTAATCCCATAAGCTAGAAGGCTATAGTAAATATGCATTTGAGTAAATATGAATTTCTTTTAAAAGCATTGATGCTATAGATCTTTTTGTTAGCAAGATACATTTTTTGGCAACTATTAAAAATAAAGTCTGGGTACCCTGGTTCACACCTATAATACTAGCACTTTGGAGACCAAGGCAGAAGGATTGCTTTGAGGTAAAAAGTTTGAGACCAGCCTAGGCAACATAGCAAGCCTCATCTCTACTAAAAATAAAAATTAGTCAACCTTGGTGGTGGGTGCCTGTAGTCCTAGCTACTCAGGAGGCTGAGGCAGGAGGACCACTTGAGCCCAGGAGGTCAAGGCTGCAGTGAGTCATGAAGGTGCCACTGCAGTCCAGTCTGAGGGACAGAGAAAGAAAGAGAGAGAGAAAGAGAAAGAAAGAGAGGAAGGAAGGAAGGGAGGGAGGGAGGGAAAGAAAAAAAGAAGAGAGAGAAAGAAGGAAAGAAAGATAGATTATGACAAGAAAATGATTGGGGAGAGTACTGTTATAGATTTTATTTGTTTATTTATTTATTTATTTGAGATGACTAGAGTGCAGTGGCACAATCCTGGCTCACTGCAACCTCCACCTCCTGGGTTCAAGCAATTCTCCTGCCTCAGCCTCCTGAGTAGCTGGGATTACAGGCTCCTGCCACCACACCGGGCTAATTTTTGTATGTTTAGTAGAGACGGGGTTTCACTATATTGGCCAGGATGGGCTCAAACTCCTGACCTTATGATATACCTGCCTCTGCCTCCCAAAGAGCTGGGATTACAGGCGTGAGCCACTGCACCCGGCCCTGTTGTAGATTTTTAAAAGACTGAAGACTAACTACCAATGTGAAGCTATTGTTAATTGCCTTAGGCATGATAATGGTATGAGAAAAGAATGCACTTAATTCTCAGGAGGTGCATATTGAAGCATTTAGGAATGAATTGTCATGATGTCTGAAACTTACTTTCGAATGCTGCAAAACTTGCCAATTTTTGAATGTAGGTAGAATGTATACAGGTGTTCATTGTACTATCATTTCAGTTTTTCCCTAGGAGGGAAAATTTCCAAAATAGAAAGTTGGGGAGGAGAGTAAAACTGCGCTCATCTTGCACTGATAATTTTATTTCCTTCCGTGAGAGTCTCTGAGTAGAAAAAGAGGTGTCTTTTGAGAATTCACATTAATTTAGATCTACAAGATTTTTTTCTTAAATTGTAATTTCTGTGTACTAAATATTAGGCCAGTTCAATTTGCAAAAAAAAAAAAATTCTCCCTGATCACTAACTCTGCCTCATGAATACATGGCATTTATCCCAAAGAGGATAGAGCGGAGAATGTTAGGAACTTAGGAGAAACCCTCTTCAGTGCTAGAAAGACACATCCAAAGCTCATGCCTGGCCAAGAATGAGCCACTAGAGCTGTCAATACAAAGGGCAGCACATTGCAACTTCTAACACTACTATAAATGTCCAACTTCATACCAGAGAGTGGTGTGGGCAGGGGCTCATCTAGCTCATTACTGCTTAAGCCAAAAGTACTTAACTTCTCCAGACTATTTGAAATATCCATTTATTAGTAAATCTGATGAGTTGATGATGGGTACATCTAGCTCTAGCTGAGTCAACTTTTTGTGGCTTTTCATATACTTACTTAGGGAAAGACAGAGGGAAGGTGACTCTTACAATGGTATCCATGAGTAATTTGCTATAAAAGTAATAACGTTCTATCACAAACACAGTTATCTATGACATATAAGTTACCTATAACATAGATATATATTACAATAATTATGTGCATATATTATCTGTATAGTATGCATTTATATTTATAATATATACACATCTGTATATTTTGCTTTTGCTAGCTTTTTCTGCTGATGATTGTTTTTATTGTTCTCTATTTTAATTTTTTATTTTTACAATTTTTTTGTAGAGACAGGTCTTGCTATGGTGCCCAGGCTGCTCTCAAACTCGTGACTTCAAGCTATGCTCCCACCTTGGCCTCCTAAAGTGTTAAGATTCCAGGTGTGAGCCACTAAGCCTGGCCTAGTTACCTACTCTTAGGTAATCAGTTCTTTCTTAATTATTTCAGTAGTGAGAAGAGGTCAGACACGATGGCTCATGCTTGTGATCCCAGCACTTTGGGAGGCTGAGGCGGGCAGATCATTTGAGGTCAGGAGTTCAAGCCCAGCCTGGCCAACATGGTGAAACCCTGTCTCTACTGAAAATACAAAAATTAGCCAGGTGTGGTGGTGCATGCCTGTAATCACACCTACTCAGAAGGCTGAGGCAGGATAACTGCTTGAATCCAAAAGATGGAGGTTGTGGTGAGCTGAGATTGCACCACTGCACTCCAGCCTGGGCAACAGAGTGAGACTCTATCTCAAAAAAAAAATTGTCTTAATAGTGAGAAGAGTCAGAAATATTTGGAACTGTTTAGTAATGATATTCTGCATAGCAGCCACTTTTTTAAGAATTCAGAAAAAAAATTTTAAACTATCCTTTTTTCCTTACCCTCACAGCATTTTAATAAGTAATAAAAATTTTCAGCATTATTTCTAGACTTATCTATGGATAAGAATGTGGAGGGCTACAAAGAAAAATGACTTGTCAAACAAAGTTCTCTAGGGGAAATCTAAACATCTGAAACAACAAAAAACTCATGATAATATTTGTCCACATGGTAGAAAAGAACCAAATATGTGAACAATGACAAATGAATGACTGAATCTCATTTCATCAGCTGTCCTGTGTTTCCGCCATCAAATAGAAACTAGATTTTAAGCCAGAGCAATCAGGCAAGAAAAAGAAATGTTTTTTTATTATTTAAAAAAATATATAAAAAGTTTATTTTTATTATTTTTATTTTATTTTTTATAACTAAAGCACATTTATTTATTTTTACCAAGACTATCTTGAGGACATGGCTAAACTGCATTTTCACCCCCACCCCATCTTGAAGAAGAGTTAGTATAGTGAATGTTAGAAAGTAGATATGAACAGCTAGCTGAAGGACTGGAACCAAAATTAACTGACAAAGTACAATTTTCATCTAAATCATCATAAAAATGCTTAAGAAAAAAAAGGGGGCAATGGGGGTTTCTGATTGAACAAATCCTCACATTTCATCTAATACAGTCAATTTTGGCTAGAGTATAACAAAGTGGAAACAGGATTACTATGATACAAAACTTCCACTACAGCATGCTGTACACACCTGTGTTCCAAGCCCACCTCCATCCCCCATAATGTTTCCAACACAATTATTTCCAAGCCTGTGGGGCCTGCCGATGAAGGAGCACATAAATCTTCTCATTAATCCAGTCTTTGTTATAAGGCTGGTATGTCTGGGTATCAGCCCAGTAAACCAGGCAGGGTATTCAAATAGGAAAAGGAGGAAGTCAAATAGTCTCCATTTGCAGACAACATGACTCTGTATCTAGAAGACCCCATAGTCTCAGCCCAAAATCTCCTGAAACTGATAAGCAACTTCAGCAAAGTCTCAGTATACAAAATCAATGTGCAAAAATCACAAGCATTCCTATACACCAATAACAGACTTAAACAGAGCCAAATCAAGAACAAACTGCTATTCACAATTGCTACAAAGAGAATAAAATACCTAGGAATACAACTAACAAGGAACATAAAGGACCTCTTCAAGGAGAACTACAAGCCTCTGCTCAACGAAATAATAGAGGACACAAACAGATAGAGAAACATTCCATGTTCGTGGTTAGGAAGAATCAATATCGTGAAAATGGCCATATGCCCAAAGTAATTTACAGATTCAACGCTATCTCCATCGAGCTGCCAGTGACCTTCACAGAACTGGAAAAAAACACCTAAAACTTCATATGAAACCAAAAGAGAGCCTGCATAGCCAAATCAATTCTAAGCAAAAAGAACACAGCAGGAGGCATCACACTAACAGACTTCAAACTATACTACAAGGCTACAGTAATCAAAACAGCATGGTACTGGTACCAAAACAGAGATATAGACCAATGAAACAGAACAGAGGGTTCAGAGGCAACACAACATATCTACAACTATTCAATCTTTGAAAAACCTGACAAAAACAAGCAATGGGGAAAGGATTCCCTGTTTAATAAATGGTGTTGGGAAAGTTGGCTAGTCATGTGCAGAAAGTAGAAACTGGACCCCTTCCTGACACCTTACACTAAAATTAACTCCAGATGGATTAAAGACTTAAACATAAGACCTAACACCATAAAAACCCTAGAAGAAAATCTAGGTAGAACTATTCAGGACATAGGAATAGGCAAGCACTTCATGACCAAAACACCAAAAGCATTGGCAACAAAAGCCAAAATAGACAAATGGGACCTAATCAAACTCCACAGCTTCGGCACAGCAAAAGAAACAGTTATTAGAGTGAATTGGCAACAAACAGAATGGGAAAAAATTTTCACAGTTTATTCATCTGACAAAGGGCTGATATCCAGAATTTACAAAGAACTCAAACAGATTTACAGGAAAAAAACAAACAAGTCCATTCAAACATGGGCTAAAGATATAAAAAGACACTTTACAAAAGAAGACATACGTGAAGCCAACAAACATAGGAAAAAATGCTCATCATTGTTGGTCATTAGAGAAATGCAAATCCAAACTACATTGATATATCATCTCACGCCAGTTAGAATGGTGATCATTAAAACATCTGGAGACAACAGATGCTGGAGAGGATGTGGAGAAAAAGGAACACTTTTACACTGTTGGTGGGAGTGTAAATTAGTTCAACCATTGTGGAAGACAGTGTGGCGATTCCTCAAGGATCTAGAAATAGAAATTCTATTTGACCCAGCAATCCCATTACTGGGTATATATCCAAAGGATTTTAAATTATTCTACTATAAGGACACATGCACACGATTATTCATTGCAGCACTGTTTGCAACAGCAAAGACCTGGAACCAACCCAAATGCCCATCGATGATAGACTGGACAGGGAAAATGTGCCACATATACACCATGGAATATTATGCAGCCATCAAAAACAATGTGTTTGTGTCCTTTGTAGGGCATGGATGAACCTGGAAACCATCACTCTCAGCAAACTGACACAAGAACAGAAAATCAAACACCGCATGTTCTTACTCATAGGTGAGTGTTGAACAGTGAGAACACATGGACACAGGGAGGGGAGCATCACACACTGGGGTCTGTTGGGGGGAAATAGGGGAGGGACAGCGGGTGTTGGGGAGTTGGGGAGAGATAGCATGGGGAGAAATGCCAGATATAGGTGATGGGGAGGAAGGCAGCAAATCACACTACCACGTGTGTACCTATGCAACAATCTTACATGTTCTTCACATGTACCCCAAAACCTAAAATGCAATGAAAAAAAAATAAAGAAAATGCACATAATGAATAACAAGTACTGCTTTTTAAAAAAAATGTTTATCCTTTTGGTTAAATATTATAATGAATGTATTTTTATTTTCCAGAACTATAAATAAATACTTAAACCCAGTCAATAAAAAAACTAGATTTTATTACACATGTTATTTTTTCACCTGAAAGATGCAGGATTCTTCATTTTATTTTGTTCATTTTATTTGATTTTATTTATGTGAATTAAATTCACACCAACAATACATAGAATATTTTTCTCAAAACTTGTGTTATGTTTGAAGAACTCTCTGCTATAAGCCTGTGTTTCTCAGAAAATGGAAGATATAAATAGTAAAACAGATTTTGGTTTAATAGCTAAACTTTTTAGAGACAAGAGTGGTATCATTAATTAATAGTTCTCCCTTCCTAACGCGTAGCCTCCCAAGTGGAACACATAGCCTTTGTGTCCCGAACAGCACAGGGCAGGCATGGCCCTCTTCTATCACTGCATCTTTTATCCACTGTCTCCTTCAGAGCACATGGCCTGACATGAGAGTGAGCGCTCACCAGGGTTTCTACAGTGTGTGCTCATCTGGTTACAGCCTCCACACGTCTAGCCTGCACATATTTGGGATGACTTTCATCTCCAGAAACAATAAAACTGCAGCTATTAAAAGACAATCTTCCAGAAACCCAAGATTTTTCAAAATAGATTTGAATCTGGAGTTAACATTGACCTCTTTATTCTCGTTCATGCATACACAAAAAAATAACAACAGAACAATAACGGTGATAGTACATGAGCATCTAGTGAAAACAAGCCCCCCCAAAACTACCTCAATATATAATCACACACACCTGAGGTTCTGATGTGCTATGATTGTGTGGTTTACTCATGCATTCATTTGTTCATTTGTTCAACAAATATGTATTTACCACATACCATGGGTTCCATTGAAAAGAGTGAAAGGATGGCAGTGAACAAGACAAACAAGACCTCTGCCCTTATGGAGTCTTATGTTGCAGGGGAGATGGGGAAGACAAATGATAATCCTACAGATAAAACTGAGATAGAAAGGTACGGAAAGTGAGTGGGTTTATTTGGAATGGGTGGACAGAAAAGGGCTTCAAGGGGAGGAATAGAATGATGAGGAGTCCACCATGCAAAGAGGTAGGAGGTAAGGTTGCAGAAGCACACAGTAGCCATAGGAAAAAGATTTTTGTTTTTATTCCATGTGCAGTGTGATGCCGTTGGTATATTTTAAGCAGAAATATAACTAATATTTGTGTTTTTAAAAGATTATTCTGGCTGCTTTTGGAGAAATGGACTGTAGGAGGCAAGACAGAAGCAGGGGGCAAGTTAGGAAGTTATTTCATAGTATAGGTTGGACCAAAGTTTATAACATGAATGATGCCTTTCCATTACATACGGATTCTGGAAGGCTGTATTTTAATTGCTGCAGTTTTACTGTTTCTGGAGATGAAAGTCATTCTATATATGTGGAGGCTGGATGTGTAGAGTCTGTAACCATGACAAACACTTGAAAAGCATCTAGTGAGATCAGGCGCAGTGGCTCACGCCTGTAATCCCAGCACTTTGGGAGGCCAAGGGTGATGGATCACTTGAGATTGGGCGTTCAAGACCAGCCTGACCAACATGGAGAAACCCCGTCTCTACTAAAAATACAAAATTAGCCGGGCATGGTGGCACATGCCTGTAATCTCAGCTACTAAAGAGGCTGAGGCAGGAGAATCACTTGAACCTGGGAGGTGGAGGTTGCAGTGAGCTGAGATCACGCCATTGCACTCCAGCCTGGGCAAGAGGAGCAAAACTCAGTCTCAAAAAAAAAAAAAAAAAAAAGCATCTGGTGAGCGCTTACTCTTGCATTAGGCCATGTGCCTTGACGGAGACAGCAAATAGGCGATACAATGATACAAGAGGGCCTTGCCTTGTGCTGTTCATGAGACAAAAGCTATTTGCTCCACTTGTGAGACCCGCGGAATTGATAAAAAGATTCTTCTCTCAGCACAATGGATAAAGTAAATGGGAACACCAAGGTAAACTAGAAAAAAAGCAAGAAGAGAAGACGAGAGAAGAAATTGGGAGAGCAGAGATAGAAGACCCAAAACAAAACTTCCATGAGGCTACAACATCTTGTTATAGAAAAGTCAGTGCCAAAAAGTAAATCGTCCTCAAAACTCACCAGGACATGTCAAGAGATCACATGAGTCATGAAGAGGCAACCACGGGCAACATTTTAGACAGTGCGTTCATCAGAATGAATATTGTATGGAATGGGTATGACACATTGAAGAAAAAGTACCCATGGAGTTCATATTGACATTAACAAAATTTTCTTAGAAAGTCAAGGTGGAGTCATTATTCTTTATAGAAAAATGCCAAGCACTAAACGCAAATGCACAATGAAAACAGAAAATTCCCATTTTACAATCATGAATAGCAGTGACTGATTCAGCAAAACCATAGTGGGTACCAAAGCTATTAGGTGAATTATTATTTGGAAAAATATATATACATAGATACAAGATCTTATCCCATATATTAATTATTAATTTGAAAGGAAAAGTTCTTTTACCATTCGAGAAATCTGACAGAAACTGATCATATTTAACATTACCAATAACGGGACAAACTGACACAGCATTCCCATGATGGGAATCATTAAGAATAACCCACATCACCTTTGTAGTACTCCTGAATCCACTCATGAGGAAACAAACAAATCAAAATTGAGGGACACTGTACAAAAATAATTGTATTTATTTATTCAAATAAATGAAGTCAATGTCATGAAATTTAAAAGGCGGCAATAGGAGACCATTCTAAAGTAAAGACAAAAATACAAATACTGAAGGTCATCTTCATTGGATTCTGGATTAAATAAACAAATCTATAAATGGTAATATTCGGATAATTACAGAAATTTGATAGCAGGCCATGTACAAGATAAGTGAATACTTTTGTTCTTAGGAGAGACAGGAGGAAATATTTAGGTTCAAGTGAGTAGTACATCTGCAAGTGGCTCAAAAAGAAAGAAATAGAGAGGCAAAGGATTAAAAAGTTTAGATGAAAAGTAAATACAGTGCTCATTGCCCTCTTCTTGAAACTTTCCTGTAGTTTTAAAGATGATAAAAAACAAAACAATACAAGTGTTCTGCCCTCAGAAGTGGAGAACAGTACTGTTATCTACTCATACAGAATAGCACTGTGAAAGACAGCACAGTGTAGTATTAAAACTCCTGGGTCCATCTTTCAACTTTTTCACATGTTAACTGACTTTGAACAAGTTACTTTATTTCCCTGTACTTCCATTTCCCAGCTACAAAATGGGAATAAAAATAGTACCAACCAGCCCAGTGCGGTTACTCACGCTTGTAATCCCAGCACTTTGGGAGGCCGAGGTGGGCGGATCACAAGCTCTGGAGTTCAAGACCAGCCTGGCCAACACGGTGGAACCCCGTCTCTACTAAAAATACAAAAATTAGCGGGATGTGATGGTGCGTGCCTATAGTCCCAGCTATTCGGGAGGTGGAGGTGGAAGAATCACTTGAACCTGGGAGGCAGAGGTTGCAGTGAGCCGAGATCAGGCCACTGCACTCCAGCCTGGGCGACTGAGTGAGACTCATCTAAAAAAAAAAAAAAAAAAAAAAGCACCAACCACAAAATGTTTTTGTGAAGATTAAGGCATTTATAACTACAGTGACAAACAGTAAGCACTCAGCAAATGTAAGCTGTTAGTATCTCTCTTCAGTGGTTACTAAAGGCAAGACTGTATATCCTCAAAAGACACTACTGAGAGAACAATTCTTCTAAAATGTAGTGATTGTAGATCTCATCCATAATGAAAATTATCGACTAATAATATTTTTATTATTTATTACCTATTACTACTTGGTACTCTTAGAACTTCAATTCAGGGTTTTGTGGATTCTTTCTTTCTCTTTCTTTCTTTTTTCATTGAGAACGAAAACTCTGCCTCCTTATTCAAGAGATTCTCCTGCCTCAGCCTTCCAAGTAACGGGGGATTACAGATGAGTGCAATCCAGCCAACTAATTTTTGTATTTTTAGTAGAGATGGGTATCACCATATTGGCCAGGCTGGTCTCGAACTCCTGATCTCCTCAGCCTCCCAAAGTGCTGTGATTACAGATGTGAACCACCATGCCCAGTCTGCGTTTTTTAACAGACAATTTTTTAAATACCTGTCTTGTAGAATTACTGTTATGATGAGAAGTTTAAGAACGCTCACGACAGTTATTCTGAGTAAGAAAAAAATGAATTATGCTTGATATCCTATGTTAAAGATCACAGGAAAATATTTGGGAAATAGTTTCCAAATTATAGTTCAAATTTTAATATATTTAAATATATTAAATAATATATATTTAAACTCTAAGTCAACCTTTAAATATTCAGAGCAAAGATTTTTATCAAATTGTTCATTTCCTGAGATCTGCATAGCTAAGATATTGCATTTTTATTCTCAATTATGCCTTACAAATATTTCTTTTGAAACTTCTCTTTCTTCCAAAATAAGGAACTGAAATAAAACCCAGGAATAGGCTAACATAGGAATCTAACAAAAGATATTTCCCCTCCTTCCCAACATGACTCTAGGCCCTAAAGGGCTGTGGTCTTAGTATAAAGGTGAACTGGAAGTAAATCTGCTCCCAACCTCAAAGCATTGTAAGAAAAATCAATTCTCTTAAACATGGCACCAAAAAAAAAGGTGACAAAAAAGTGATGCTAAAAATTTGGATCTACAACTGAGTGTTCATTGTGGGTTTATACCCAAAATTACATAACTCATATAGTCCAAAAATATCAAAGCAGTAATTCGTCCTAGAGTAAGCCCTTCTAAGAATCTGGTAGAACACTCTGCAAAACCCCAACTTCCAACCAAGCCTATAAAAATTCCCACAAACAAAATTCTAAGAAAAGTGAACAGTCAGAAATAGCAAAATACATAAGAAAAAAGGCACAAAGAGTGAGAATTAGTGGGACAATATGGTCCATAAAGCAGTCATATAATCAATTCAGCTAGAAGAGTTATTTCTGGTGGCTTTGTAATGTGTCAGCTTGACTAGGCTGAAGCCATTTTTCCTTGGCTAGGGTACGATACAAGGGAGAGCCCTTTGAGTTGGAAGGCAGGAGAGAAACAGCAGCCATCTAAAAGCGCACACATGTTGAGTTATTGTTGCTTTGCTGACTCGCCTCATTGATGTGAAACACCATCTGGGCCTACAATTGCTCTACCTCCCCCTTTATCCTTCTTTAGCTTTTCCAACTCCTGAGTGAGCTATCTGTACAGAGCTGTGGGACAAAGTGTCCCAGGTCCTCCAGGATACCCTTGCCACTAAAAGCAAAGGCAACAAAATTCGACACATGTATTGTTCCAGCCTTTCAGAACACTCTTAACCAGCTCCCCAAGTTGCATAAACGCATAACAAATCTGTGTGTGTGTGTGTGTGTGTGTGTGTGTATGTGTGTGTGTGTGTGTTTCCCAGTAGGGGATTTATGTTTCTTGTTTGTTTGAAACCTGACTCTGACTAATACGTTATCAGACACAGACTATAAAATGACCGTGTTGCACATGTTAATAAAGGATCACTCATATGTTAATAAAGACTATGTTAATAATGAATCATGAGGCTGTTCTGTTTGTGCTTAGGATATAAAAAGCTGCTAGAAAAGGTTGCTCTCATTCCAACAGGAAGAAAAATAATAATGAAATTTTAACTTTTTGAATTCATCAGAGAGCTGAGGTTACAAGACAACCAAGTAAACTGAATTCTGAGGAGTGACGATCCCCTCCACAGGGAGAGGTAAGACCCATGAACCATTTTGCCTTTGAGAAAGCAGGAGTAGAAAGATTCGTGCCTTACAGGCAGCTATGAAAAAATCAGCTAAGATTACTTGCTGTATATTTAAAGGTGAAGTACATACTAAGATATCAGTTTAGAATAATTGGGAGCCTCCAGCACAAAGAGCATTGGCATGAACTTGAAAATTATTTTCTGCAGTCTCTCACTAAGTGTTCACAAGAAAAACTAAACATGAAGCAGAAGACTCAAGAAAGTCCCTTTTGCTGGAACAGTTACGCCAATGATAATTGACTTATGTTGGGAGAAAAGGCAAAAAACACTACCTGCTTTCCTAGATCCTTCTCTCACAGAAAGCAAGAGCTTTGTGCCACTTGGAAAGGAGCAGCAAACCTTTGTGCAAAGAGCCAATGCTTGAAGGAAGGATAGAAACAAAACCCTCTGCTCTTGGGAAAAACACAGGAATACCTCTTGGGCTCAGATTCCTGCCACATGGTGTCTGCTGACACTGGAAGAGGAGCAAGACTACTATAAATACAATGCAGAGCGGTGCACTAAAGGTAACAACAATGACAAAAACCTTAATCTAGTGCAAGCTATGACTAGATTGACTCAATATGTCACACTAATGGCCTGATAGAAGCATTCTTATTTCCAGGCATAAATATTATTTGCCTCAGTCTCTTCTACTCGTCAATGTACAAAGTCTGACATTTCATTAAATATTTTAGTCAAACAAAAGGCAAGGAGAAAAAAACATAATCAGTTGTTAAGTGATAAATGAATTACTAGAAGCAGACTCAGAAATGACCCAGAGGCTGGGCATGGTGGCTCACACCTGTAATCCCAGGACTTTGGGAGGCTGAGGTGAGCAGATCATCTAAAGTTAGGAGTTTGAGACCAGCCTGGCCAACATGGTAAAACCCCACCTCTACAAAAAATACAAAAATTAGTGGGGCATGATGGCATCCATCTGTAATCCCAGCTACTTGGAAGGCTGAGGCAGGAGAATTACTTAAACCCAGGAGATGGAGGTTGCAGTGAGCCAAGATTGTGCCATTGCACTCCAGCCTAGATGACAGGGTGAGACTCCGTCTCAAAAAAAAAAAAAAGAAAGAAATGACCCAGAATGTGGGAAGTATCAGTTAGGGACTTCAAAATAACTACAAATAATACGTTAAAGGATATACAGGAAAAGATGGATGACTTCCATGATCACATTGGCATTTCAGCAGAGAAATGAAAATTTTTTTAAAGAGTCCAATGAAAATGATAGAAAAAAATTTTTTGTTAATAGAGGTAACTTCCTTTGATAAGCTGATTAGCAGAATGAACATGGCTGAAGAAAGACACAACAAACATTGTAACAAATGTGCCACTCTGGCAGGGGAATGTTAACAGTAGGGGAGGCTAGGTATGTGTGAGGACAGAAATATGTGGGACGGCTCTGTACCTTCTCCTCAAATTTGCTTGAACCTAAAACTTATTTTTAAAGTCTTCAAATAAATTACAGTTTAAAAAAGAAACAGAAGAGAGTAGATAGAGTGGCTCACACCTGTAATCACAGCACTTTGGGAGGCTGAGGCAGGCAGATCACTTAGGTCAGGCGTTCCAAACCAGCCTGGCCAATATGGCAAAACCCCATCTCTACTAAAAATACAAAAATTACCCAGGCGTGGTAGTGAGCACCTGTGGTCCCAGCTACTCAGGGGGACTGAGGCAGGAAAATTGCTTTAACTTGGGAGGCAGAGGCTGCAGTGAGCTAAGAAAGAGCACATCACAGAACTCTAGCCTTGGTCGCAGAGTGAGACTCTGTCAAAAAAAAAAAAAAGGAAACAGATAATTGTGAAAAGAAGTTATGAAATAAGAAGAATGAAATGAGAAGTACTAACATATATTTAATTACAGTACCAAAAGAAGACACAGGAGAGAGTTTAGCAGAGAAAACATTTGATGTTCTCAACAAATCTTAACCACTGGTGAATGGTTAAGATCTCAAATTCTTTTTTTTTTTGAGAAGGAGTTTCGCTCTTGTTATCCAGGCTGGAGTGCAATGGCGCGATCTCGGCTCACCACAACCTCCGCCTCCTGGGTTCAGGCAATTCGCCTGCCTCAGCCTCCCGAGTAGCTGGGATTACAGGCACGCACCACCATGCCCAGCTAATTTTTTGTATTTTCAGTAGAGACGGGGTTTCATCATGTTGACCAGGATGGTCTCGATCTCTTGACCTCGTGATCCACCCGCCTCGGCCTCCCAAAGTGCTGGGATTACAGGCGTGAGCCACCGCGCCCGGCCAAGATCTCAAATTCTTAAAATATAGCAACTCACAGATTCAGAATGACTTACCAACTTCAAGCAGGATACATTTTTTTTAATCCACAATTTCATAGTAAAATTGCAAAAGACCAAAGTCAGATAAGATTTTAAAAGTGATCAGAGTTGTGAAAATTAAAATGACAAATTGAAAAAGTGTCAATTCTCCTCAAAATGATCTAAAGATTTAATATAATGCAAACAATTCTAAAATGTTTTTGTGGAACTTGACAATCCATTTCTAAGATATAAATGAAAGTGCAAGGGGTCATTAAGAGCCAAGACACTCTTGAGAAAGAAGAAGGTAGGAACTTGCACTACCAGTTATCAAGTTTATTGTAAAGTGATTATAATTAACACAATGGGATTTTGGCACAGGAATAGACAAATGAGCTATGGAAGAGAATGGAACCCTATGCGCACATAGCCATTTGATAAATGATAGAGTTGGTGTTTGCAGTTCAGTGCAAAGTAATTGTGCACTTCAGTGTACCACTGAACCAATTCCAAGTGGAGGAAAGATCTTAATGTGAAAAGCAAAAAATAAAGCTTTAAAAATATAACAAAGGAGATTATCTCCATGACCTTGAGGGTAATGAAGGCTGTCTTTTTGAGACAGGGTCTTACTCTGTAGGCGAGGCTGGAATGCAGTGGCACCATCATATCTCACTGCAGCCTCAAACTCCTGGGCTAAAGTGATTCACCTAATTCAGCCTCTCAAGTAGCTGGAACTACAAGCACAAGCTACCAAACCTGACTAATTTTAAATTTTTAGTAGAAACAAGGTTTTGCTATATTGCCCAGGCTGGTCTGGAACTCCTGAGCTCAAGCGATCCTCTTGCTTTGGCCTCCCAAGGTACTGGGAGTACAGACATAAGCCACTGCGCCCAGCCAAAAGAGTTTTAACTGACAAGTTCAAAGAAAAAGTTGATAAATTCAGTTAGATTAAAAGTCACAATTCCTCAAAAGCCATCATGAAAAAGTAAAAGGCAAATCATAAAATGTGAAGAAGTATTTCAACACATAAAGACACAAAATTCAAATTCAGAATTATTTATTTATTTGAGATGGAATCTAGCTCCGTCAACAGGCTGGAGTGCAGTGGTGTGATCTCAGCTTGCTGCAACCTCTGCCTCCTGGGTTCAAGCAATTGTCCTGCCTCAACCTCCCGAGTAGCTGGGACTACAGGTGTCCACCACCACATCTGGCTGTATGTTTAGTACAGACAAAGTTTCACCATCTTGGCCAGCCAGGATGGTCTCCATCGCTTGACCCTGTGATCCGTCCACTTCCGCCTCCCAAAGTGCTGGGATTATAGGCATGAGCCACCGCGCCTGGCCCAGGATATTTTTAAAAACACTAATTAATATATAAAAGAGCAGAAAACAAGAAAAGGAAATAGAATTGAGCCCTGGGAAAAGTTATGCTACAGGATAGTTACTGAGTGGCTTCTATATGTCTGACAAGTAACATATCTTAATTTCACAATGCCCCCTAAGATCTATAATATTCTCATGTTTCAAAAAAGAAAGCTGAGGCTCCAGACAGCAATAGCTTTTCCAGAATTACAGACCTAGTAAATGTCCATGTCTGAATTCAAGATTAAGCCTTCTGACCAAAAAGCACACCTTCTGCAGCTGATTGTGCATCTCGCTTTACACCGTCTTCTGTGATTAACAAAATGCAGAAAAAAATTGCTTTTCTTTGTTTAGTCACCTGCTGGAGATTTGCCCCCTTCCTTAACAAATAACTGCTTCTTGAAACTTGTACCCAACACTTAAAATGTGTGTATTTAATACATCTAATGAATGCTGCAGCTTTCCTTCATTGTAGGCCCTACCACGTGTGTTTTAAGAAGACCTGCTGGTGATTGCAATGCACACTCTAATTTGAGAACCACTGTTCTATAGTAACCTTAGATTTATCTCAGAAAGCCACATGGCTGGGCATGCATGGTGTAATCCCACCACTTTGGGAGGCCGAGGTGGATGGATCACTTGAGGTCAGGAGCTTGAGATCAGCCTGGCCAACATGGCGAAACCCTGTCTCTGCAAGGAATACAAAAATTAGCCCGGGATGGTGGCAGATGCCTGTAGTCCCAGCTACTTGAGAGCATGAGGCAGATACTTGCTTGAACCAGGAGGCAGAGGTTTCAGTGAGCTGAGATCACACCACTGCACTCCAGCCTAGACAACAGAGCAAGACTCTATCTCAAAAAAAAGAAAGCCACTGTTGTCATCTGTCTGAAAACAGCTTGCCCTCATCTCCTTAGAAAATTCTCTTTTTTGTCTTGTTCAAGCTCATTACTAATTCTACTTAATGCAAAAAGCTTTCCAAGCCTGGAGAAACTAACTTCAGCTTCTCCCATCATCTGGAAAGAGCCACCTCCCCCAGGTCCAACCCTATCCCAGCAAAAGATATTCACATTGTTTCTTAAGAGAAAAATAAATAAACATGGAAAACTGAAATCAAAACTTGAAACCAACCACAAAGTGCAGTTGGTGTGTGTTTGGACAGTATGTGAATAAACATGGGACATGTTTATTTTACTGTTTAGAGCTTCAACTTCTGGACTAAAGAAACTATACCATAGATGCACTCTCTGGCAATGAGGGAGCCAAACACATTTTTAAATACAATAGTAGCAATTCTCAAATCATGGTTCTGCCTGATTATCTGCTATCGAATCACAGGATTGGATTTAATCGATGTGAAAATAATTGCTTGCATGTAAAAATCGTTCTTCAGAGGGTTTGTCTCTATGATGCTCCAGATACCGCATGGAATATATGCAGGCTCTGACCCCTCTTCCCATGGTCACCTCCCTGTGGCATTCTGTGCTTCTGGCTTAGCTTTCCCTGGGAAGAAAAGCTGAAAACTTTCTTGGTACTGAGCCATTCTCCCATCTGGGATAAAGATTAAGAAAGAGGAAGGGAGCTTTTGATCAGATTATAAATGCCAGATGCTACCACATTAATAGCCCTACAGATCCCAATGGTGCTTACTTCAAACATTTGATTTTCAAACTCTCCTCTCTAAAGAATGTGCTGGTAACTGTCAGGAGTCACAGAGGAGTGGCCCAGTGCATTCATGAGCACTTGCCACTGACAGATTAAAGGGAAGTCCTGAGACGTTATTGTGGTTTATCAGCTTTCACATGGAGCAATGTTTCCCAGATTGGAATTTTCATAGCTCAGAGAATCATGAGAATTGTTAAAGAGGTCACCATATTGGCTTCAAGCCAAGCGGACATAAACCAACATCAGCAAAAGGCATTTTAACCTTAAAATTAATATAGACTTATAGGAAACCACTCAGTTATTATAAATAATAGAACTCTTTGGTCGTTTCCCTCATAAAACCTCAGGAAGAGTACATTACTCAAAGCTGATGTGCAGAAAGAATGTAGCAAAAGGAAATGTGAGTGATAACAGAAAAAAGAGGAGAAAACAGAACAGTCAAGAGAGTGTGGAAGGGAAATAAACAGGGAACAGAAAGAAGTAGTACAATAGAACAAAATCCGTTTCTAACTCAAAATTCTTAATTATAGTCATAAATTTAAACCCAGTCCCTGAGGGAAGATAGTTATGATGGAGTCTAAAATCTGTTGGATCAGCATTACTGATTTTTCCTCTTGCCTTAGACTCCACTGTGGCTTGGCCAGCACTGCTACTGACAGTCTTTATGTAAAATTTAGAAATTTTGTTAATTATTGATTTTCTTACATTGATTTTATTTTTAAAATATTCCATTAAAATATTATTTACCAGCTGGGCACGGTGGCTCACGCCTGTAACCCCAGCATTTTGGGATGCTGAGGCAGGCAGATCACCTGAGGTCAGGAGTTCGAGACCAGCCTGTCCAACAGTCTAAAAATACAAAAATTAGCCAGGTGTGGTGGTGCATGCCTGTAATCCCAGCTATTCCAGAGGCTGAGACAGGAGAATCACTTGAACCCAGGAAGCACAGTTTGCAGTGAGCCAAGACTGCACCACTGCACTCCAGCCTAGGAGACAGAGCAAGACTCCATCACAAAAACAAAAACAAAGGAATATGTAATAATATGTTCCCACTGCAAATGTAGGTGACTTAGAATTTGGTACATGTAGTTAATAAAAATAGTTTTTATTATTTTGTTTTCATTCTTTAAGAGAAGACAGAGTAATAGGCATTTTACTTGTTATATTGCTTAATTCCCATAATAACCATAAATGGGAAACTCTACTGTCCTCATTTTCCATATAAGGAAGCTGGAGCTCATAAAAGTGATTTGCCCCTAGCCCAATCAAGCAGCTTCTTAATAGCAGACGGGACCAGATTTTTAACCAGAGTCTGTTTGATTCCAAAATCTCTATGCTTTTCTCTATACCATGGGTTGACAAACTACAGTCCACATGCTAAGTCCACCATGACACCTCAAAGCCTGCAAGCTAAGGATGTCTTTTACATTTTCAAATGGTTGAAAAAAAGTCAAAAGAAGGCTATTATTTTGTGACATGTGAAAATTACGTGAAATTCAAATTTCAGTGTCCATAAATGAAGTTTCACTGGAGCACAGCCACACCCATTCATACTATCTATGGTTGTTTCACACGGCAATGGCAGTTGAGTAATTGCTACAGAGACCATATGTCCCACAAGCCTAAAATATTTACTGTTTAGCCTTTTTAAGCTAAAGCTTGCCAACCTCTGTTTTGTACTACCTTGTCTCCTAATTTGGTTGTGGAAATTTTTAAAGTATCATTTAAAAAAAAATCCCGGTTTTAATGTGCTTTTTTTTGAAAGCATATTAGCATTAGATATAGCTAACACTCTTGAAGCACATTTCTCTTCATGCTGCTCTTGCAAAAGCTAAATCTCCCTGCTTGTACCTCCAACCTGCAAGAAAAATATCATTCCTACCTCAACGTTCTACCAATCAGATCAAGTTACATTTTTCTTTAACTTAATTGCAGTTTCTCCATTTAACCTACATGGAAGAGAAAAATCTAAACAGGAACACAGATATAAATGCTGGTTTCTTGACAAGTCATGGATTTCTGCCACGACTGATTATAGGAGCCATGAGAAGCCAAGAAGGAGAAGGAGATCACATTTAAGTAAAAGCAAAAGAATACTTTTCCAAGCTATATAATTCTATGTATAGAGAATAACAAAATTGTGGTGAACACCACCACACCACACTGCAAACAAAGTAAAGAAGCTATTGCAAAACTGCGGTTAAATATCTAGTTTCTAACATCTACTTCCAATATCCATTCTGCTGCCTGCATTTCCTTTGACAGCCACTCTGCTGACCTGGCATCCAAGACATCATTATGTAAAATGTTCTGGGAATTCAACAGTCAGTTCTCAGCATCTTAGGTCTAGCCTCCAAGCATTATTTATAATGCTAATGTCAGCACCATGAGCCAATTGTATTCCCATAACCCCCTTCCAACAGTGAAAGAAAGAAAACTCCCTAGAAATATCTATCCCTGGGACACAAAGGTAAGGCTGAGAGCAATGTTGTAGTAACCTGTTTCTGTAGCTCTTACTTTCTGACTCTCAGAGCAGCCTTTTTGGCTATTTCTCTAGGGCTTTCCAGTGCTGCTCTCCAGCTTGTAATGTTTTTTCTTATGACTTTTTACCATCCGCTAAAGGAATTCATTGGACGATTGTGAAATATTATTAACAAGGCTGGCAGAATGCTCTTCCATGGATAATGAGGTAGAGGTTTCTAGGCCAAAATAAATTTTCATAGGTACAAATTCTGTTTCTCTGCCTGATCTCCAGTAGTTTAATTTCTCCTTTCCTAATCTTCAGCCTTAGTCAAATCATCTTTTCATAGGGAAAATATTCCTAGCAACCTAAAGTACACAACTGACTTTCCATGAAAATAAACTCCATTTCTCGATTCTCCTAGCCTCCCAGATTTCTAACGCATTTAGTATTTTCTAGAGACTGCCAAAGTCAAAGGAGTTCATAAAATACATCATGCACCAATCTGCTTTTCAGACCAACTTGATATGATGCAGTTGAATTTTGACAGGCTAGCAGAAAGGAAATGACTTAAATCAGAAGCAGGCTTGGTTTAAAATTGTCTTGTCTGTGTGGTTGTTATTTTTTTCCTAGATGGTTCCAGAAAAAATAAATACGATTCTTGAGAGTGTCTACTTTGGAAATTGTTTTTTCCCTTCTTTGTCATTCTCTGTGTGATCCCAGGGGGCTACTGGAGAGAATTTTCCGGGAGTGAAAGGAAGAGAAAAGCCAGTGAAGAACTCAGTTTGCTCTTAATAACAACTTTTTCACATGGTGAGCTGTCTCATCAGCCAGCAATGGAATCATTGTTAAAGACTCCTCTGGTTCCTTGACCTCAGAAAAATAAGTATCATTTAGTACAGGATCAAAATCAGGTTGAAAAGTTCTCATTAAGAATCTTAATAATATGCCAGAAATGACTTAGATAATTAGGTTGTTCAGATGAAATCTTTAAAATTCAAAATACTTTATAAAGAAAAACAAGCTTTTAAAAAAGACAAACCCTAATGAGAGCAAAGATAACCCTTTAAAAATGTGAGAAAGAGCTGAGTCAGACTCTGTCAGCAAGCTTCACTGAGGCCTGAGGACTTGTAGCAACATGATTTTTTTTTTTAATTTACACAGCAACTTTTAGCCCAAGATCTCAACATATTCTATAAAAGGAAAATTATCTAACATCCCATTGGAGGGGGTAGGTTCAAGATCCTACCATTATCTCTGTAAATCAGGGTTTTTCAACCTCTGCACGAGTGACATTTTGAGTTGGATAATTCTTTATTGTGGAACCTGTCCTGTGCAATGTAGGGTGTTTAGCAGCATCCCTGAACTCTACCCACTAGATGCCAGTAGCCTAACCTTCCCGGCATGTCCTCCTCCCTTGTCGTGACAACCAAAAATGTCTCTCGACTTTGCCAAGTATCCTCTAGGGGGCAAAATAGCCCCCAGTTGAGAAACACTGTTCTAAATGAACCTACCAAAGCACAGAGCAGTCAATAGACTTACATGGGCCAGGAGCAGTGGCTCATGCCTGTAATCTCAGCACTTTGGGCGGCCGAGGCAGGCAGATCACCTGAGGTCAGGAGTTCAAGACCAGCCTGACCAACATGGCGAAATTCTGTCTCTACCAGAAATACAAAATTAGTCAGATGCTACAATTCCAGCTACTCAGAAGGCTAAGACAGGAGAATCTCTTGAACCTGGGAGTTGCAAGTTGCAGTGAGCAAGCCAAGATGGTTCCATTGCACTCCAGGATGGGCAACAAAAGCAAAACTCCTTCTCAAAAAAAAAAAAATAGACTTATACGATAGCACGCAGGCAAAAGGCAGTCTCAAAACTAGAAGAAGAAAATGGTAATTCCCAAGTCCCAAGCACGTGACCCATACCACCAGTGCTCCCAACATTAGTGGAAACATCTCTCAGACCACCCCGGAGTCCCTAATTTATTCCTGAATTTGGTTAGTTCTGAAAACACATCTACTAGGACTTAGTTGTCAACATAAATTTTCCCTTGTGGTGCACTGAATGGTTGTCTGTGTTGTGTATAACTGATTGGTGTTATTCTCTTAGGGATCACTAAGTGAATTCTGAGCCTAACTTCTTTCTCAAAGCAGGTAAGTCTATATAGCATGAAACAGATCAGAAGCAACCCTGTTATTGTACATACAGAATCGTTTATAGCTTCAAGCCTTTACTAAGTGCAGAGCCGCTGATGGAGCAGAATGGGTTGGGACAAGGAGTTCAAGGGATGACTTAGCTGAGCAAATGTACATTTTTAGATTTTATCTGGTAAGTCCCTCAACCACATTAATTTTTTACAGAGCATTTCTTGGAAATGGTTGCAACATGTACTTTTTCCTAATTTATTTAAACATAACAGTTCATTTGCATGCAAAGTTTTTGATATGTTGGTGCTTGTCTCTTGATAAATTATATATGTCCCCTCCCTCCTTTTTATTCACATCAGCATGTGAACTTGCTGATCCCTCCACATGACTCAGTGAAGGCAGGTACAGATTAATTTGAGCAATGAGCTAACTCAACCTGTTTGGGAATACAGACAGGTGTAATAATTTATTTTTGAAACTTGAACTCAGAGGCCGGGCATGGTGGCTCATGCCTATAATTCCAGCATTTTGGGAGGCTGAGGCGGGGGGATCACAAGGTCAAGAGATCAAGATCATCCTGGCCAATATGGCAAAACCCCGTGTCTACTAAAAAGTACAAAAATTAGCCGGATGTGGTGGCATGCGCCTGTAGTCCCAGCTACCTGGGAGGCTGAGGCAGGAGAACTGCTTGAACGCAGGAGGTGGAGGTTGCAGTAAGCCAAGATAGCGCCATTGCACTCCAGCCTAGCAACAGAGACAGACACCATCTCAAAAACAAACAAAACTTGAACTCAAAGGCACAAAAGAGGAGTGGAATGCCATGCTTGTGTGACGATTGCAGAATTCTGGGTGTAAAGCTATACCATGTAGCTCTATAGTCAATGAACATATACTGTGTACCTACTGACTCTGAAGCCCTGTGCTGACACTACATAAAATGCAGGAATGCTCAGAGTCAGGCAGGTGTGGTGGCTCACGCCTATAATCTCAGCACTTTGGGAGGCCCAGGTGGGTGGATCACTTGGGGTCAGGAGTTCGAAACCAGCCTGCCCAACATAATGAGACCCTGTCTCGGCCGGGCGCAGTGGCTCACGTCTGTAATCCCAGCACTTTGGGAGCCCAAGGCGGGCGGATAATGAGGTTAAGAGATCGAGACCATCCTGGCCAACATGGTGAAACCCCATGTCTATTAAAAAATACAAAACGTAGCTGGGCCTGGTGGCATGCACCTGTAGTCCCAGCTACTCGGGAGGCTGAGGCAAAAGAATTGCTTGGACCCAGGAGGCGGAGATTGCAGTGAGCGGAGATTGCAGTGAGCTGAGATTGAGCCACTGCACTCCAGCCTGATGACAGAGCAAGACTCTGTCTCAAAAAAAAATAAGTAAATAAATAAAATAAAATAAATAAATGACCAAAAAAAAAAGAAACCCTGCCTCTACTAAAAATACAAAATTAGCCAGGGGTGGTGGCAGGTGCCTGTAATCCCAGCTACTTAGAAGGCTGAGACCAGAGAATCACTTGAACCCAGAAGCCAGAGGTTGCAGTGAGCCAAGATCAGGCCACTGCACTCCAGCCTAGGCAACAGAGTGAGACTCAGTCTCAAAATAAATAAAAACAATAATTCCCAGAGTCATGTTCTGCATTAATTTTGTTTTTTGTCACAGAATAACAGAAAACCGTTACATACACCAAAGCAATTATACTGTGAGGCAGAAGGTAATCAGTTCTGTAAAGGGGAACAGGGGAAGTGTGTGTTTTTGGCATTCACAGTTTTTGGCCCCATGATAGCACAAAGAAAATTAGGTTCTCATCACAAGATAGGGCAGGTGGCATGTAGTAGAAAATGCTCTAAATTTAGTGTCAAAAAATCTAGGCTAAAACCTAGTTTTTCCATTTTTTAGTTTCATGTTACATTACTTCCCTGAGCTTCCATTTCCTCATAGCAGAAGGACAACAGCAGTGCCTCAGAAGGTAACTAAGAACAGCATAACTGTTACGTTAGGGTCAAGCGTAGCTATACTTTGTTGGATGCTTACCTTGTGCAAAGTCTTTTAATATATCGTCTTTAATCTACATAATAATCCTATAAAATAGGCATCATGATTCCTCTTTTATAGATAAGGAAGTTGAAGCCAAAAGTGATTAAGTGATTTGTCCAAAGTACAGCTCGTATTCCACAGACTCTATTGAGTCTATTGAACCCAAGCCCACCCAACTCGGAAGCATGCATAATTTTCGTATCACCATGCTGCCACTTCAGCATAGTCTCTATTTTGTATAATAGAGCAAAAAAAAAGGCAAATAAACAAGTTAATATCACCCCCATTGACACATGGGATTTATAAAATAACCAACAAGGAAAATAGTATTGATCTATCTTATTTCAAGAATGGAAACACAGAACAAATACAAGTTACCCTCAACAGGATTCTTAAGAAAATGAGACCAAAGGACCTACCTAGAATTTGAGATGAAATAACATGTGTGAGGAAGTTGACAGAAGTTGTACCCTTTCCTAGAACTAGTGAGTTTCAACACTTGAGCAGACAGATGGCTTGAAGACGTCAAGAGCTCTTTTGAGTTGGGTTTGAGCTCAGAACCCAGCAGCACCTCTCTTACCATAGGAAGAAAGAAAAGACCAGGCTACAAATGTAATACAGGGTGTGAAGAAAGAGAAAGAAGTAGCTAGCTGTCCTTGAAAAAAGGAAGGTATTTTATTTTTGGCAAGCCATAGTGCAACATGTGTCTTTTTTTTTATTATTTTTTTAATTGAGACAGAGTCTTGCTCTGTCACCAGGCTGGAGCGTAGTGTCGCAATCTCTGCTCACTGCAACCTCTGCCTCCCTGGTTCAAGCAATTCTCCTGCCTCAGCCTCCTGAGTAGCTGGAATTACAAGCACACACCACCATGACCAGCTAATTTTTTTTTTTTTTTTTGTATTTTTAGTAAAGACGGGGTTTCACTGTGTTGGCCGGGATGGTCCCAATCTCCTGACCTCATGATCCACCCACCTCAGCCTCCCAGAGTTCTGGGATTACAGGCGTGAGCTACCGTGCCCGGCAGTGTGTCTATTTTTATATTAGGTTGGTACAAAAGTAATCTCAGTTTACTTTAATGGCCATTAAAGTAGCAAAAACCACGGTTACTTTTGCACCAACTTAATACTTTACAAATTGAAAATGTTACTCTTCTGGGAGAGAACATGAGATATAGAGTCAAAAAAAATATCTAAGGCCAATAAGGATTTAAAGAGAACCGCCCACCAATAAAGTAACCTACTGCAGGCTGAGTGCCTATAGCTCTCTCGTGTAATCCTTAGGACAACCATGCACGGCATATGCTCTATGACTATTTTGCAAATTAGAACATTTAAGTGCAATGTTCCTTTTATTTTTCTCAAGGTGTCTGTGGAGTAACCATTGTGTTGCTTTGTAAAAGTGGCCACCTTTAACACGGGAAGATGTCCTCTCTGGCCCTGCCTAAGCCAGCCTGTTCCCTCAGCACAGACACTTCCCACTCAGTCCGCTCTACATCTCTCTGCACGCTGTCCATCTGGCACAAAGAAAGAACACCAGCTGGTACATAAACTAGCACTGGAGGTATTTCCAGTAGCCTGTGACCTTTGAATGGATCAACCTTCCACAGCCAATTCCTGATTATCTGCAAAAGGCTTGCATATATCCTTGCCAAAGTTCTGCCACATAGGTGTATTTCAACAACACAAGAGAATAATTCCACAATTTAAGGGAATTTTCATCTTGGCCTACACAAACTAGTAGGAAGATAAATCCGTAGTAGAAAAGGAATTACATAGCCTCCAATGTCAAAGAAAAATCTATTCATTGTGGATTATCTCTGGCTCTCCTCCATTAAGGCAGATAATTGGGGTTACCTGAATCTTTAACCTTACGACACTGCTGAAAGCTAGGCATTAGTCTATTTTTATAGCTGAAGGAAATGAGTGTCAGAGGTTAAGCAGTTTGACTCAGGCCTTACAGCTAGTAGGTGTTGGAAGAGAGGCTCTTCAACCTCACTTACCTTAGGTAAGGCACTCCCCTCCCAGTAAAACAAATAGCAGAGTGAAATGAAGGGAAGACACTCCTTCTCTTTAAAAGCATGATTAACAACAGTTAAAAATTTGGGGTTCAATTCTCCAGCCTTACACTTATTCAGCTACCTATGGTGAATGTTACATCTTGTTCTGACATTTTCCTTATACCCAGGAACTTTCAGGCCCCCTATCAATGTATGTGCTTAGTGGCTAAGAATAATATTCTGTGATCCCAGCACTTCGGGAGGCCAAGGCAGATGGATCATGAGGTCAAGTGATGGAGACCATCCTGATCAACATGGTGAAACCTCGTCTTTACTAAAAATACAAAAATAGCTGGGTGTGGTGGCACGTGTCTGTAGTTCCAGCTACTCAAGAGGATGAGGCAGGAGAATCATTTGAACACAGGAGGCAGAGGTTGCAGTGAGCTGAGATCATGCCACTGCACTCCAGCCTGGGAACAGAGCGAGACTCCATCTCAAAAAAAAAAGAAGAAGAAGAATATTAATATTAGCCCAAACAACATTACATTGCAAAGACAACCAAAGGGAGAAAAGAATATCAAGATATATGATTCAAGAGCTAGGCACAGTGATACGCATCTGTAGTCCCAGCTACTTGGGAGTCTGTGGCAGGAGGATTACTTGAGCCCAGGAGTTCAAGTCTAGTCTGAGCAACATAGTGAGACTCTGTCTCTAAAGATAATAACAATAAAAAGTCATTCCAAGTCAAACAAAAAAGATTTCTCATCTTCAGATAAGCTTGGATCTATCACTGTATTAATACCAACAATAAAAGTTGCCATTAAACACTGATTACGTTAGCTCTAATTTAGAAAGTAGAAATTAATATTAGAAGATCGATAATATCAAGTTGAGAAAACTAAAACTAAGCAAGTTGCTCAAAGCCACTGGCCTAGTAAATACTAAAACCTAGATTCAAAACTAGGTGTTCCTCACTTACAAGCCTTCAGCCTTTCTAACTGCACTATCGTCTACAACTAAGAACTGTTTGTGTGTGTAGCTCATCACATAATTACTTCTCAGTCCCTCGTAATTTTTAGATGATGGAAAGTCATAAGGCTGAGAAATCTGAATGGAGCCAGTGCCCAGAAACTGTCACTGCTGGATTTAGTGCCTAAAATTTTCATACTTTCAATTAGCCAACGAGAAAACCCCATTAAATGCAGGAGCAAGCTTGAATGGATAGCATCATAACCAACTAACTTGGGGACCACATCCTGAGAGACACTCAAAAGAGGTCTCAGTTTACTGGTGAAAAAAAGAGGGCATTGGACACCGTGGAGAAGCAGAAAATGGCCTCAGCATCAACAACAAACCCAGCTGTAGCACCAAGACTTGCCCTGGCTAGAAGCACTCCCCATCTGATGCGTGGAAAATGACTTGCATAAGATCTTTTAGCAAGACAATGGTTAATGTAGTATTAGAGCTCAGAAGCCCAGCTGCTAATATAAAAATCTGTTCAGAAGACAGGGCTAATATCTAAATTGTGTCTTCAAGAAACAAATTGAGTCAAAATCCTGATTCCTCAGCCAGACATGTTTGCTATGGGTCTCACTCAAATAGGCATATACATAGTCATCTCATGCCCACATACTTTATTACCAGCTGAGGTTCTGATGCCAAATCTCTCTTCCTCTGTTGAGCTGGGTAAATACAACTGCACTAGCCTAGTTAAGACTTAGCCCAGAAGCAGGTGAACTTTTGTAGGCCAGAGGCTCTGCATTAGTCACCTTGAGGGTTTGTTAAAAGTCGGACTGCTGGGCTCCACCCACTGAGATTTTGATTCAGTTTATCTAGGGTGGGACCTAAGAATTGTTTACATTTCTCATAAGTTCTCTGATGATACTAATACCACTGATCTGTGGACCACACTTTACAATGACTGTTACAGACCTACACTCAGGACTTGTATCCAGGGTCTTACAGCTACATAAGCAGGAGGAGGCAAGTTCAAGAAAATTCACTTCTACACAAGGGCAAGAACAGCTGGCCAACCCCTCCTTTCCGCAGAGCCCTACCTGAATCCTCCAAAGGCCTGAGGCCACCTTCCAATTGACAGGCTACCTGAGGCCTATCTCTCATCGCACCAGATACATAGGGAAAAAAAGAAAAACAAAATTGAAAAGACAGTCTGAAGAGCAAAATAAGCCCCACTTCCCTTCAAACGGTATTCCAAAGCACTAGAAAAAAAATGTTAACCTCCTTGCTCCTCCCCCAGAAACTCCACTTCCTACCATGTGACCAGGTTATTGATCATCATTTTGGTGGAGGAGTAAGGTTAAGCTTAGATGTGCAATTAACAAGGTTTATAGTTACATGCTTTGCCAGATGAACTATACTTTGCAAATATATTTACCATAAAATAAAGAAATTGGCACATCCAATAAAAATATCATTACAGACATTTTATTTGGCCATCTTAGAGAAACATCCACAGAAGTGGATCAACACATGGTAACTTCCCAATTATTTTTCTCTTTAAGACCTATGGTTTCTTAAAGTGCTTTTTTTGTTTGTTTGTTTGTTTTTGGACAGAGTCTCACTCTGTCACCCAGGCTGGAATACAGTGGCATAATCTCAGCTCACTGCAACTTCTGCCTTCTGAGTTCAAGCGATTCTCCTCTCTCAGCCTACTGAGTAGCTGGGATTACAGGTGCATGCCACCACGCCCAGCTAATTTTTGCATTTTTAGTAGAGATGGGTTTTCGCCATGTTGATCAGGGTGGTCTTGAACTTCTGACCTCAAGTGATCTGCCCAACTCAGCCTCCCAAAGTACTGGGATTACAGGCTTGAGCCACTGCATCCAGACACTTAAAGTGCTTTTAACCATGCAAATTGGAGAGACTAGAGTTAATTTTATAATGCATTAGATAGTTGCCGGGATAACTATTGATTTTTTTCACCTAAAATGGCATTCAGTTAAGGAATATGTACAAATCATCACAGCTTCCAGCTTGAATGGTAATTTATAAAATTGTAGGGGCTAGAATACATAAAATATTTTTAGCTTGGAAGATTTGTTGCAGGCTGGAATGTTTGTGGGAAACGTCCTCTACATGAAGAATTTCTGCTCCAAAACGTCTTGATTAATTAACATAAACAGCTTTAAGGAAAAAGAGAACAGCATCTCACGTCAGGCAGGATCCTGGCAGGGTCCCTTGGAAATTCCAAGGCAAGCCAAACACAGGGAAGCCAGGCCTCCTCCATCCATGGCTGGTCCAGTTCCAGGGAAACGCCTTGAGCCTGGGACAGCTCTGGAAAGGCTCTGCTCTAGTTGGCGGCAAACCAAAGTCCATTTCTTCTTTTGCTCCCAGATCCCCTGAGATGAGTCGGCTTCAGAGCCCTGGAGAAATGGGCTCCTCAGTCTGGGGTGGTGGCTCATGCCTATAATCCCAGTACTTTAGGAGGATTGCTTGAGGCTGGGAGTTTGAAACCATCCTGGGCAATATAGTAAGACCCTGTCTCCACAAAAAAAAAAAAAAAAAAAAAAAAATTAAAGAATGGCTCCAATGCCCTTCTTTGCACTGTGAGTCTGTCCTTCCAGAATTTCAAAATGGAATGAATGGAATGAAGCATTATGAGAAAGAAATAAAATATTCACTGAAAGTATCCTGCTGAGCTTTTAAAACATGTTATTTTATTTAGTTCTTGCATTAACACTGCAAGACAGAGATTATTGACTTTTCTATAATACAGAGGGAGAAAAGGTGAGCAGGAAGGCTAAGTCATCTGCCCCATGTCACATAACACATTAGTGACAGAACCAGGGTAGGAACAAGACCCTGTTTTTTTTTTTTTTTTTCCAAAGTAATCATCTTCTCCACAAGATTCCTTCAATTAACTATAGAAAAGGAGGAGAAAGTTCAAAACAGTTCGACACTATTTAATTTTTTTTTTTTTTTTTTTTTTTTTTGAGACTGAGTTTCGCTCTTGTTGCCCAGGCTGGAGTGCAATGGCGCGATCTCGGCTCACCGTAACCTCCGCCTCCTGGGTTGAGGCAATTCTCCTGCCTCAGCCTCCTGAGTAGCTGGGATTACAGGCATGCGCCACCGTGCCCAGCTAATTTTTTGTATTTTTAGTAGAGACGGGGTTTCACCATGTTGACCAGGATGGTCTCGATCTCTTGACCTCATGATCCACCCACCTCGGCCTCCCAAAGTGCTGGGATTACAGGCGTGAGCCACCGCACCCAGCTATTTAATTTCTTTTAAATCATTCAGATGCAGAGTGGGAAATAAGTCACTTGCAGGTTTTTCTCAATGTCAAGGAGTGATTCCCACCACCAGGTTCTTGGGCAACATTGCAACACTGTGAAGGAGATGATGTTGGTTTACAACCTTTCTGTCTCCCAGCCTCCCTCTCCTGTCCCTCTTCTACTCCTCTACCACCCAGGACCTACATTAGTCCCTCATCAGAGGTTCCCTCTCACTCCTGGAGTTTTCCAGAATATTGATGTGGTCTCCCATCCAACGTCATAAAGACCAGATAGTTGTACCAGTGCATGGAGGAGAGGGCCGTTGTAAAAGAAGAAACCCATCTCATACTAGTCTTAGACAAACACCCCTTGCTTAAAAATGAACCCTTCCTGTCTTACCACCAACCTCTTGTGAATACTTCCAATGCTTCCCTATACCTGGCCTCAGTTTGTGAAATGAGAGCAGAATGCTATCTGAGTAAAATAATTTGCACCGCTTGAATGGCAAATGGGCTAAACTGTTCAAAGATATCTGTATTTTAAAGGAAGAGTTTTTAATGAATTTTGAATGCTGTGAAAATTTTCATGAGCGGGAAGATTTTTCTTGTTGTATTTCTTTCTGATTCTATCATTTTACACTCTTATCTCTCAATTAATCAGGAAGTAATCACAGATTTGGTGTCCCCCATATGAAAGCTTGCCAAGGCCAGGCGGGGTGGATCATGCCTGTAATTCTAGCACTTTGGGAGGCTGAGGCAGGCAGAATGCCTGAGGTCGGGGGTTCAAGACCAGCCTGGGCAACATGGAAAAACCCTGTCTCTACTAAAATACAAAAAATTAGCTGAGCACGGTGGTGTCTGTCCACAGTCCCAGCTACTCGGGAGGCTGAGACAAGAGAATTGCTTGAACCCAGGAGGCAGAGGTTGCAATAAGCCGAGACTGTACCACTGCACTACAGCCTGGTCGACAGAGCAAGACTCTGTCTTAAAAAAAAAACAAAAAAAACAGTCACCTGGTTGGACAAAAAAGAAAAAAAAAGTGTGGCTGGGCACCGTAGCTCACTTCTGTAATCTCAGCACTTTGGGAGGCCGACGTGGGTGGATCACCTAAGATCAGGAGTTTGAGATCAGCCTGGCCAACATGGTAAAGCCCCATCTCTACTAATACACAAAATTAGCTGGACGTGGTGTCAGGCACCTGTAATCCCAGCTAATCGGGCGGCTGAGGCAGGAGAATCACTTGAACCCAGGAGGCAGAAGTTGCAGAGAGCCAAGATGCACCACTGTACTCCAGCCTAGGCAACAAGAGTGAAACTCGGTCTGAAAAAAAATAAACAAAAACAAATAAACAAAAGTGAAAGTTTGCCAAAGTATGATCTAACATTACCAGGTTTTGATTTGATTAGCCTTTTTGCTGCTGCAGTTTCTTCTGAATGAAAAGATTTAATATTTTCATGAATAATCTTCTACCTAGGAATAAAATAGTACCAAGAAAATCTAACAGAGTTCAAAGACCTATGTGACTTGCCCAAATTTAGAAGAATTGAAATGTGTAGTTTCCTCAAAAATATGTTGTTAAATATTATATTTAATATTAACAAAAAACTTGTGTGGTAGCTCACACCTGTAATCTCAGCACTTTGCAAGGGCAAGGCAGGATGGTCTCCTGAGCACAGGAATTCAAGACCAGCCTGGGCAAGATAGCAACACCCCATCTCTACAAAAAAAAAAAACCTTTTTTTAAATTAGCTAGGTGTGGTGGTATGTGCCTGTAGTCCTAGCTACTTGGGAGGCTGAAGTAGGAGGATCATTTGAGCCCAGGAGTTCAAGGCTGCAGTGATCTATGATCACACCACTGCACTCCAGCAGCAGTAGCACTGCTGGAGAAAGACCCTGTCCAAAAAAAAAAAAAAAAAAGGGGGTTAGGCACGGTGGCTCATGCCTGTAATCCTAGCACTTTGGGAGGCCAAGGCAGGTAAATCACGAGGTTAGGAGTTCGAGACCAGCCTGGCCAACAAGGGGAAACCCCTTTTCTACTAAAAATTAAAAAAAAAAAAAAGGCGGGGGCGGGGAGGCGGGGTGAAAAAAAATTAGCTGGGCAGCTGGGCATGATAAATGGCACCAGTAATCCCAGCTACTCTGGAGACTGAGGCAGGATAATTGCTTGAACCTGGCAGGCGGAGGTTGCAGTGAGCCGAGATCTCGTGACTGCACTCCAGCCTGGCAACAGAGTGAGATGTTGTCTCAAAAAACAAAAAAAAAATTCACCTTTTCTACAATGTTTGAAAATAGGAGGAGGAAGAAATATAAATTGTGGAAAGAAGAAAAAAGTAGGTGAGGCCTTCAGAATCCTGCCATCTATTCTTTATCACCTAATATAGGTGTATATTTTTCCCAGTCATCAGCTCTTAGGCCATCTATTATAAGGGACAGTTTATGTCAGTGATGACATAATTACCGACTGTTACTCCCAGGCCTACTTCTATACATGCCATCACTTCAGGCCCACAGGCCATCCCACTGTCTGGTTTCTCTGTCATAACCCTGGCCCTTCCGTCTATGGGCCTTTGAGCCATTTTTCTCCTCCAAACACATACTCACCCAATCCTCGATCTCCCTCCTAATTAAACTAACAGTAGATTAAACTTTAACTAATGAAATGTTACTCATTTCTCAAGGCCCATTTGAAATGCTCCTTTTTTCAAGGTCCCTTTCTTGGTCCTTCCCAAGGGCGCCACATTTCTCCCTGTTGGAACGTCTCAGGCATTACCTTTGTGTGACTGAGTGGGCCTTGTGTGATAGTTATTTGCGTTCTATAACAGATTCCCCATACTAGAGCTTCTACCAGAAAAGAAACAGGGCTTGTTTATGTGTGTACTTTTAGGAAGGGCTGCTACAGTGTCTTGAGCAGAGGTGTTCAGTAAATGTGTTTTCCAATGGAAGGAAGATGAAAATTAGAGACAAGCAACGAAAATAAATAATCCTAGACGATTTCCTTCTCGGGTTTTTTAACTTCCCATCTTCCTGAATTCTTCCCTCGCCTTGCTTTGAGTATGAGGTTAAGTTTCTTGTTCTCACGCTTTGCCTTCAGTTTGCTGTGAACCTGCTGAGAGATGCGAATACTCATCTAGAGGGTAAGAGTGGGCACAGGCTATGGCCCACCCTGAGGAAAAAGAAGTAATAGACCAGAAGCCTGGCCCTGAAGGCTTGCTTGTTCGGGTCGCATGCTGACTTGCTTGGTGGCTTTGTAGGTCACTTTCTATATTAAGGCTTTATATCTAGTACAAAAAAATTAAAGCTTATGACTTTTTTGACATCTGGAGAGACCATCAACAGCAGGGTTCAGTGTCCTGTGGCTCATGGTCCCCTCTGGGCAATGGTGTAGAACAGCATACTTTTTTAAACCTCAATCAAAAAGCAGTTTTAGGTAGCTAAGTTTTTAAATTTCCCCTGAACACTCTAGAGGCATTTCCATATTACTAAGTCACTTGGTAGTTTGTTCTACAGCCAGCATATTTTCCCACCAGCCAACCTCACCCAGGTTTTAGGCTTTTTTCTTTCTGTGCCACTACTGCCCCTCAGAGGGCACAGTCCCAGCCTTCTGTGCAGAGAGGGACAGTACTTCCAAATGGCCTGAACTGCTGATGAGGACTGTTCGTTGGGCAGTTTGCACAGTAGCAAGGCAGTTTTCAGGAGACTTTGATGCCTTTCCTGGTGTGCTGTGAGGTTAAGGAAAGGCAGGCTAGGTGCGGTGGCTCACACCTGTAACCCCAGCTCTCTGGGAGGCTGAGGCAGGCAGATCACCTGAGGTTGGGAGTTCAAGACCAGCCTCGCCAACATGGAGTAAAGCCATCTTTACTAAAAATACAAAATTAGCCAGATGTGGTGGCGCATGCCTGTAATCCCAGCTACTCAGGAGGCTGAGGCAGGAGAATAGCTTGAACCTGGGAGGGGGAGGTTCCAGTGAGCTGAGATCGTGCCATTGTACTCCAGCCTGGGAAACAAGAGCAAAACTCCATCTCAAAAAAGAAAAAAGAAAAAAAGGGAAAGACTTGCCCTAGGTCCCCATGTTTCTGACCTGGACATTGCCAGGAAGTGTGTTCCAAGACATCCTCCTTCCTCCTGCTTTCCCACTGTCCTGTGTGCCCTGCCCACCTTGGCTCTGCCAGGTTACTCTCTCGTACTTGCCCTTTGTTAGATTGTAAATTCCAGGGCAATCTCAGCAGCATATTCTCTTTTTTTTTTTTTTTTTTTTTGAGACAGAGTTTCGCTCTTGTTACCCAGGTTGGAGTGCAATGGAGCAATCTCGGCTCACCACAACCTCCGCCTCCTGGGTTCAGGCAATTCTCCTGCCTCAACCTCCTGAGTAGCTGGGATTACAGGCACACACTACCATGCCCAGCTAATTTTTTTATATTTTTAGTAGAGACGGGGTTTCACCATGATGACCAGGATGGTCTCAATCTCTTGACCTCATGATCCACCCGCCTCGGCCTCCTAAAGTGCTGGGATTACAGGTGTGAGCCACTGCTCCCGGCCTAAGCAGCATATTCTTATTATCTAAGGTTGACTTAGGAAGTATCAAACTGAATGGAACCTGTTTCTTCAGCTTCTTCACTGACTAGTCTAGATGGAGTCATTCATTGCCTATGACCTCTTGCTTATTCCAGGGAACAGGCCAGTAAGAGGCTCAAGGAGCAAAGCTGGGAGACCCAGATGATATTTCGGCCTGAGAGAAAGAATATGTCTCCAACAAGGAGTCCCCAGGGACAACTCCTGAGTGAATCAGCCCTGAGAAAAGAGAAAGTGATTCCTTTTAGCTGGCTTGCATATGCCTCTCCTGCATCCCCACCTCCATGTCACCCTGAATCAGATTCTAAACTTCTCAGCTTCAGTATCCTTTTCCACATGTCCCTCCCTTTGTTACCTGTCAATGAAAGCCAGAACAGCAAGCTGCTGCCACTCTCTTATAGGTTGGCGAGAAAACACCCAAACTTCCCACATCCACCTACTTTCACCTATGAAAAGAGTGGGGTTACCCAGGTGTGAGAAGGATGAAGGAGAAACTAGGGGGACCCAAGAAAATTCCCACCTGCAACACAGTTTTTCCTGGGGCCATGCTATGTACCCCTCACCAGTTTATCTTCAACCCTTCTCTAATGATAAAAGCTGTGCACCCAGGTACCCCTCCGCACTTCAGTGGGGACACTGGTTCATATGCATGCATGTCAGTTTCCTGAAGCTCCTCAGGCACATCTCCTGGGAGTTTTTCCTTGGCACAGAAGGAAGAATAATAGATCTCTTCTTTGTCCATTTCTCTAATCTGATTTTGTTGGACAAAATTGCAAATCTAGGGTGAAGAGGGTTGGTATAGTAGCTCAGTGCACAGTTCTAAAGTCAGAAGAGTCTAGGTTTAAATTGTGACTCTGTAACATACTAGCTTTATGCTGGAAGCATATCACTTTGGGTTTCTTGGCCATTTCCTCAAATAAATAAAGGAGATAAGGAGATAACAGCTAAGTTGCCAGGTACTGTCAAGATAATACATGTTTCTACATGTCCTTAGCACAGAAAGTATTCAACAATGGCAGTTATTACCCGTATTGGGTGAAGGCTCGGGTCCATGTGGTCATATGTGTTAACAGTGCTTCCTGGAATTGCTCAGTTCAATGACTGCAGGCACGTTTTACCCCATAGTTCTGGGATGATGTAAGTAAAGATGAGGACCTTTAGGAGTTCGCATGAACCAGCTGGGTGCGGTGGCTCCCGCCTGTAATCCCAGCACTTTGGGAGGCAGAGGAGGGCAGATCACCTGAAGTTGGGAGTTCAAGACCAGCCTGACCAACATTTTTAGTAGAAACCCCGTCTCTACTAAAAATACAAAATTAGCAGGGCATGGTGGCACATGCCTGTAATCCCAGCTACTCAGGAGACTAAGGCAGGAGAATCACTTGAACTCGGGAGGTAGAGGTTTCAGTGAGCGAAGATCGCACCATTGTACTCCAGCCTGGGCAACAAGAATGAAACTCCATCTCAAAAAAAAAAAGTTCACATGAAGGAGAAGTTAGTCAGAGAGTGGGCACTTCTCAGCAGTGTCACCAAGCATACACTTGGTTCAGGACAATTCTGGAGCTAGAAAGGAGAAAACATTTTTTTTCTTTTTTAGAGACAGGGTCATGCTCTTGCTGTCCAGGCTGGAGAGCAGTGGTGGGATCACAGCTGACCATAGCCTCTACTTCCCTGCTAAAACAATCCTCCCAGCTCAGTCTGCCTAGTAGCTGGGACCACAGGCATGCAAGACCATGCCCAGCTCATTTTTATTTTTCTATTTTTTGTGGAGAGGGAGGGTCTCACTTTGTTGTTCAGGTTTGTCTCGAACTCCTGGGCTCAACTGATCATCCCACCTTGGCCTCCCAAAGTGCTGAGATTACAGATGTATGCTACTGCACCCAGCCAAAAACTTTAAAAATAGTTTCTTCCTGCATCAAGGGAATGTAATGATCCATTGCAAAACTTATTGAAAGTACAGACTTGCATTTGTAATCAAATAAACACCTCAAATTCTTTTAAGAACACTATAAAAATAGAGAAGAACTTTATTATTGTAAGTTCATGTGAAACACTAACTAGAATTTCTTTGTATGTACCAGGATATTAGGCACAAACGGGAGAGATGCTGTGCCAATGAGACATCATTAGACACAGCAATTAGACATAATTGTTGCCGTCAAGGAACTTCAGGCAGGGTGTGGTGGCTCATGCTAGTAATCCCAGTACTTTGGGAAGCCAAGGCAGGAGGATCACCTGGGATCAGGAGTTCAAGACCAGTCTGGCCAACATGGTGAAACCCTGTCTCTACTAAAAATACAAAAATTAACCGGGCATAGTGGCGCACCCCTGTAATCCCAGCTATTCAGTAGGCTGAGGCAGGAGAATCGCTAAACCCAGGAGGCAGAGGTTGCAGTGAGCCAAGATTGTGCCATTGCACTCCAGCCTGGGTGACAAGAGCAAAACTCCATCTCAAAGAATAAAAAAAGGAGCTTCTGGTATAAAGAATAGGGTTTCTTAACTTGAGAATTATGGACAAGCCTTGGAGCACCCGCCAACCTCCAGAAATTGTGTACACAATTATGTGTGTATTTGTGGGCAGTTTCTACTCAGAATGTCCAGAGTGTTCTTCAGATTCTCAAAAGGATTAAAAAAAATAGAATAAAAAAGAAAAGATGAAGAATCACAGATCAAGACTAAAGATCCATTGAATTATAGTAATTTTTCTATGGAATGCTACAAAAGTATAGTACTCACGGTCATCTAATTCCGGGGTTCTCACAATGGGTTAGGTAAAGGACAAACTTAATTCTTGGCCTGCCAAACTTAAGATAAGCTCAGTCCTTCATTCCTCTGTAAACATTTGATTTTTCAATACATTTGAATTTCTCAGAAATTGTTCACAAAAGTTGTGCCAGAATATATGATTCCCTTGGTATTACATTTGGGCTGCTCCAAGCCACACAGTAATTTATTACCAGCCCACTGTGTTGAGCCCACCCCCCTGTATGACCAACAGGAAGAGAAGTTTGGCAGCAATACTGCCTTAATGAATGAAAAATGCAAACCTTGCAAATCCCTCTGCATTTAAATCCCCCAGAGTCCTGATGCAGACACATTTCCAAAAAGCCTGCATTTCCAAGATGTAATTTACTGTCCTTAGAGGTTGATGTAAGCCACCCAAAGTATATGGGCCCTATTAAAGCGGATTTTATCAGCCAAGCAGATACAGTGTTTTTTATTACCATATGAGAAAAATTTGATGAAATGAGCAGCTTTGGTGAGAAATGACAAATTGCACAGTGTCATGGCATATTCTAATGAGCATTTGCACATAGGGCAACAGAGGCGCATTGATCTCTGTGTCTCCACATGGCTTCACTGCATTCCACCCCAGTATCTTGAGGAAGGAAGGAGACTTTAGGCTAGTTGTACCTTTGTGTGGGATATTCTTCAAAAAAACAAATGTGTACTGAGAGAGAAGCTACTGCTGAATTCTCACGGGTAGAAGCCAATGATTTCTTTTCATTTGTAGATTTAATCTCAGTGAGGCAAGGACTCCAGAGAGGTGCTAGATAAAGGAAATCTTCTTTGGAAAATATGCTTTTCCTGGAACATGGGGTACTAGTCCCCCTAGAAATCGGATTTTATTACACAACACAGGATACAAATTATAGTGCAGGTCCAGGATCCATGGTTTAAAACCCTTGGGGAAAGATGTGTTTCAGAATTTGAATTCTTTCATTTCTTAATGAAATGAGCCAGGAATAGTGGCTCATGTCTCTAGTCCCAGCTACTCAAGAGGCTGACACAGGAGGATTACTTGAGCCCAGGAGTCTGAGGTTACAGTGAGCTATGATTGCACTACCGCACTCCAGTCTGGGCAAGAAAGCAAGACCCCATCTCTAAAACTGTTAAAATAAAATAGAATCTTTCCAGTTCCTAAAAGTTAGGGCTGGGGCAGTGACTCATGCCTGTAATCCTAGCACTTTGGGAGGCCAAGGCAGGAGGATCACTTGAGTCCAGGAGTTGGAGACCACCAGCCTAGGCAATACGGCAAAACCCTGACGCTATAAAAAATGCAAAAAATTAGCCCGGTGTGGTGATACCCACCTGTAATCCCAGCTACTTGAGGGACTGAGGTGGGAGGATCACCTGAGCCCAGGAGGTTGAGGCACAGTGAGCTAACATCACTGCACTCCAGCCTGAGTGACAGAGTGAGACCCCATCTCAAAAAAAACAGAAATTAAGACTTGCTGGCTGGGCGCGGTGGCACATGCTTGTCGTCCCAGCTACTCAGGAGGCTGAGGTGGGAGGATCGCTTGAGCCCAGGAGTTCTGGGCTGTAGTATACTATGCTGATCGGGTGTCCGCACTGAGTTCAGCATCAATATGGTGACCTCCCAGGAGCAGGGGACCACCAGGTTACCTAAGGAGGGGTGAACCAGCCCAGGTTGAAAACGGAGCAGGTCAAAACTCCCTTGCTGATCAGTAGTGGGATGGCGCCTGTGAATAGCCACTGCATTCCAGCCTGGGCAACAGAGTGAGACCCCATCTCTTAAAAAAAAAAAAAAAAAAAAGACTTGCTGAAGACTCACATGATCATTAGCATTTAATTAAATTGTATTAAAATTAAACTAAAAGGCTGAGAGCAGTGGTTCACACCTGTAATCCCAGCACTTTGGAAGGCTAAGGTGAGCAGATCACGAGGTCAGAAGTTCGAGACCAGCCTGACCAACATGGTGAAACCCCGTCTCTACTAAAAACACAAAAATTAGCTGGGCGTGGTGGCATGCACCTGTAATACCAGCTACTAAGGAGGCTGAGGCAAGAGAATTGCTTGAACCGGGAGGCAGAGGTTGCAGTGAGCTGAGATTGCACCGCTGCACTCCAGCTTGGGTGACAGAGTGAGACCACATCTCAAAATAAATAAATAAATAAAATAAAATGTTAATATAGGGTATATATACTCTATAACTAAGAGAGGATGGGGAAACACCCTATTACTAAACAAGTCATTTTCATTGTTTTTTTCTGCCAATGTTAAAGTGTCAATCATGTCCCTCCTCATGGTCCCAAGATGGGGATGGGTACAGCAGATACAGGAATATTGTCTTTATTCAATGATAATCAACAGCCAGGAGATAGGTGCTAGGGTTTCACCTCATGCTTGTCTTTCCTATCATGGAGAAAAAGCCATTTCTAGAAGCTCCAAGGAGACTTCCCTCAGATACTATTGCCTGGAACTGGGTCCCAGACATATCCAATATAAATTCAATGTAAAAGTACATTCCCTGAATCTGGAACATGTCTTCCCTGCACACATTGTTGTTATAGATGAACAAAATCCAGAGTTCTTATGCAAGGAATAAGGACAAAGCAGCAATGGATAAATCAACAAATGGAGAATAACAGCAGATTGTATCAAAGAACCAAGGCAAGGTTCTAATGCTTAGGGAAGAAACACCATAAATTGCCGAAATGGCATCTGATTAAAGTATTAACCATCTGGGACCATAATCTGTCTTCCATCTCTTCTGAGAAGCCCCCACGGGCACCAAAGCAGACTCATTACTCAGCTACACAGACTAATTTTTATTGGTTCATTCAGTGGTGACTTGTATTTTATCCTGGGATTTTATGTGAAGTCATGATGCTTTACCCTCAGCAATCTGAGGGAAAGGAATGAAGGTGGAGGAGGTGGGAGTAAGAAAATAGAAAATGAGGCTGGGTGCGGTGGCTCATGCCTGTAATCCCAGCACTTTGGGAGGCCAAGGCAGACGGATTGCCTGAGGTCAGGAGTTTGAGACCACCTGGCTAACATGGTGAAACCCCATTTCTTCAAAAAATACAAGAAATTAGCCAGGCATGGTAACATGCACCTGTAATCCCAGCTGCTCGGGAGGCTGAGGCAGGAGAATCACTTGAACCAGGAGGCAGAGGTTGCAGTGAACCAAGATCACACCACTGCACTCCAGCCTGGGTGACACAGTGAGACTCTGTCTCAAAAAAAAAAAATTGAAAATAGAAAATGAGGCAACAGGCTGGGAGCAGTCGCTCATACCTGTAATCCCAGCACTTTGGGAGGTGGAGACAGGTGAATCACTTGAGGCCAGGAGTTTGAGACCAGCCTGGCCAACATGGTGAAAAACGATCTCTACTAAAAATACAAAAATTAGCTAGGCATGGTGGCACATGCCTGTAGTCCCAGCTGCTCGGCAGGCTGAAGCAGGAGAATTGCTTGAACCCAAGAGACAGAGGCTGCAGTGAGCCAAGATCACACCACTGCACTCCAGCCTGGGTGACAGAGTGAGACTGTGTCTCAAAAAAAAAAAAATGAAGCAATAAAGATATAAGTTATAGACTAGACCAGGGGCTCAGCGAACTATAGTCTTTGGGTCAAATCTAGCCTGTTGACTATTTTTATAAAGATTTATTGGAACATGATGAGGCTTTTTGGTTTATGCACTGTCTATGGTTGCTTGTGTGCTAATAGCAGAATTGATTAATTGCAACAGAGACCATATGACTTGCAAAGCCTAAATGTTTGCAGTCTAGCCCATCCTGGAAAAACTTGCTGATCCTTATGCTGGTCCCAACTACCAAAGCAAGGTGACAGAAAAACAAATATGCCCCACCTGTAATCCCGGCACTTTGGGAGGCCAAGGTGGGTGGATCATCTAAGGTCAGGAGTTCGAGACCAGCCTGGCCAACATGATGAAACCCATCTCTACTAAAAATACAAAAATTAGCCGAGTGTGGTGGTGGGCACCTGTAATCTCAGCTGCTTGGGAAGCTGAGGCAGAAGAATTGCTGGAATCCAGGATGTGGAGGTTGCAGTGAGCCAAGATCGCACCATTGCACTCCTGCCTGAGCAACAAGGGTGAAACTCCATCTCAAAAAAAAAAAAAAAAATGGCCAGGAACAGTGACGTGTGCCTGTAGTCCCAGCTACTTGGGAGGCTGAGGTGGGAGGATCACTTGAGCCCAGGAGTTCTGGGCTGTAGTGCACTATGTCAATTGGGTGACCACACTAAGTTTGGCATCAATATGATGACCTCCCAGGAGCAGGGAACCACCAGGTTGCCTAAGGAGGAGTGAACCTGCCCAGATTGGAAATGGAGCAGGTCAAAATTCCCATGCTGATCAGTAGTGGGATCGTGCCTGTGAAAGCCACTGCACTCCAGCCTGGGCAACATAGCAAGACCCCATCTCTTAAAAAAAAAGTGCCCTAAAATCTAGATTTAAGGTCATAGGCATCTGCAAAGTCATAAGGCCATGGCCACTAGTTAAAAGTAAATCACAAGAGCAAGGCTGTAACTCAGAGTTCACAGCAGGATTAGAGGATTCAACAGTTGACTTGGATGAGATGTCACAATGAAAGCCAAGGTAGATGCATGGTTCTTCCAAATAAGTATCTAAACAAGGCGATGGGCAAGGGTGAATGAGTGTGTGAGCATGAGTGTGTGTGTGTGTGTTCATCTGTGTGTAATTCAAACACTGAAGGCAGAAACCCCACAATTAGGGTCAGAGCACCAAAGATGAGCACACTACGATCAGGGAAACTTAGTGGTCAATGCAGATTTGTAGCACAGAGCCATTCTTTGTATACTACATTTGGGATAAATCTGCAAGAGAGTTAAATAATAATGTTTCACTGGTTTGAGAGGAAACTAAAGTGACTGAAATGATGTCTGCCTCAAGTCAAATGTTCTGACAAGTGAGGGGAACTGAGCCACATGTAGTGAGATCAGCAGCGCATCTGAAAATCACTGGGATCAGTAGAGGCAGTAATGAACACCAGAGTGCTGCAGGAACCTAACCATTTCTATTTGGGGGTAGTTGAGACTGTTTATCTAGAATCACCACTCCCCAACTTTGATAGCACTAAAGAAAAACCAGGCTGGGCTTGGTGACTCATGCCTGTAATCCCAGCACTTTGGGAGGCCGAGGAAGTTGGATCACCCAAGGTCAGGAGTTTGAGACCAGTCTGGTCAGCATGGTGAAACCCCATTTCTAATAAAAATACAAAAATTATCTGAGTGCGGTGGCAGGCGCCTGTAATTCCAGCTACTCAAGAGGCTGAAACAGGAGGATGGCTTGAACCCCGGAGGCAGAGGTTGCAGTGAGCTGAGATCATGCCATTGCACTCCAACTTAGCCAACAAGAGCAAAACTCCAATCTCAAAAAAAAGAAGAAAAGAAAAGAAAAATCAATTATATTCTGTCTTTTTTCAAGATTTTCTTCTATTTGTGTAAGTACAAATATGTCATCTACGTCTCCACTCCTCACTCCGTAATGTTGTTGCTGTAACATGATGCAAGATTATATTTTAGGTTTGTGTTTCCTGGTGGCAGCTGGAAAGGCATCTTAATATCCATATTAAAAATACTTGGAAATTGCATTGTGAGATGGCCTTCCTGTGGACAGTGAATCCACCTCATGGTGGAGGATTCTCACAGCTCCTCCAAAGAGGGTCAAAGAGGGTGTTCCCTTCTGGAGGTAGTGTTCTTGTCTCTTCGTGTTCTTCCACATTCCAGATTTCATATGAAAGCCTCCCTGACCCTTGGAGATTTGGGTAAACTTGGCCTGAACTTCTAGAGTAGCAGCTTGTATGAGTCCAGGGCCCCTAAACACACTTCCAAGAATTCCTGACCTTTTAACTTCATGGTTTCCTCTACCTTTGCTCCTATGTATGTTTCTGTAAACTGGGTTTCATGCTGTTATGGGTTTGTGTCTCTGAAGAAAGATGCATGAAGTTCTAACCCCCATCACCTCAGAATGTGACCTTATTTGGAATTAGTCAAATTAAGATGAAGTCATTAATGTGAGCTCTAATCCAATATGACTCCTGTTCTTACGAAAAGACAAAATTGGCCGGGCGCGGTGGCTCACACCTGTAATCCCAGCACTTTGGGCGGCCAAGGTGGGTGGATCACAAGGTCAGAAGATGGAGACCATCCTGGCTAACACAGTGAAACCCCGTCTCTACTAAAAATACAAAAAATTAGCCAGGCATGGTGGCACGCCCCTATAATCCCAACTACTTGGAAGACTGAGGCAGGAGAATCACTTGAACCCAGGAGGCAGAGGTTGCAGTGAGCCAAGACCCTGCACTCCAGCCTGGGTGACAGAGTAAGACTCCATTTCAAAAAAAAAAAAAGAGAGAGAAGAGAAAGAAAAGACAAAATTTGGACACAGAGACAGATACACATAGAGGGAAGGTGAGGTGAAGAAAAGACAGCCATCTATAAATCAAGGAATGCCTAAGGCTACCAGAAACTAAGAGGGATCCTTCCCTAGAGTCTTCAGAGGAAGAATGGCCCTGCCAATACCTTGATTTCAGACTTCTAGTCTTCAGAACTGTGAGAAAATGCATTTGTGTTGTAGTAGGTCGTGCAATTCCTGTACTTTGTTACAGCAGCGCTGGGAAATGAATGCACATATACTCTACTGGCCTGGGCTCAAAGCTCCACCCTTCGCACATAGGGCGCCAACAAATCTGCTCATGCCACACCTTTCCTGAGTTCACTCAGTATTACCAAGAGCACTGACTGCACAACCTCCACCCTGGAGCCTTCTGCCTTCCCACAGCCTCTCCCTCACACTCCACCTCAGGGACATCTCACACTAAAGGAAGCTTCCTGGGAGGTGAGGGCTGGGTCCCTGGCCAGGCCTGTCTGCCTTTTTGAAAGCTCTCAGAGTTCTGGAAAAATCATTTTCTCCATTTCATTTTTCTATCACGATGTTTAATCCTGGGGTTTCGCTTACTACTTAGATTTGCACCTACTGCTTTGTCTACTGACAATACGAAAGAACAGCAAAAAGATTAGGTGTTATAGTTCAGAGATGGAAAGAGAACAAAGTCTGGGGCCTTTTCTTTAACTCAGGACTTCTGAGACACAGTGCATTGGCTTGACAGTGATAGCGAAACCTCAGCTACCTGTACAGTCAACACTCCACGTGACCAGAGAAGCATACTCTGGAAACCAAGTGGCTCATCTGTTGACAGAAAGAGTCAAATTTTGTAAAATGCTTGAAGAGATTTATTCTGAGCCAAATACAAGTGAACATGGACTGAGGCACAGTTTCAAGAGGACCTAAGGACATGTGCCCAAGGTGGTCGTGCTGCAGCTTGGTTTTATACGTTTTAGGGAGACATAAGGCATCAATCAATACATGGGGTGTACATTGTTTGGGTCCAGAAAGGCAGGACCACTCAAAGGTGGCCAGGACTTCCAGGTCACAGGTGGATTCAAAGATTTGCTGATTGGCAATTGGTTGAAAGAGTTAAATTATTACCTAAAGACCTGGAATCAACAGAAGAAAGTGTCTGGGTAAATACAAAGGGTTATGGAGACCAAGGCTGGTATGCAGACAAAGCCAGGCTTCAGAGAGAATAGATCATAAATTTCTTATCAGACTTTAGAAGGTGCCAGACTCAGTTAATTCCCTCTTAGACCAGGGAAAAGACTTAGAATGGGAAGGGGATGCTCTACAGAAAATATATTTTCCCCTCAAGAGACAGCTTTGGAGGGCTTTTTCAAAATGTGTTAAATAAATTTATTTTGGGGTAAAATACTTCCATTTCTTTCAGGACCTGCTATTGGTCATGTTGCTATCTTATTGCTATAAAGACTCTGTTTTGTCAGTCTTAACGCCTTTGTTTTAGTGTGTTGTTTTTGTTTAGTGTTTTGTTTTTTGAGACAGAGTCTCACTCTATGGCCCAGGCTTGAGTACAGTAGCACTATCTCAGCTCACTGCAACCTCCATTTCCAGGGTTCAAGCGATTCTCCTGTCTCAGCCTCTCAAGGAGCTGGGATTACAGGCACATGCCACCATGCCCTGCTTGTTTCTGTATTTTTAGTAGCAATGAGATTTTGCCATTTGGCCAGGCTGGTCTTGAACTCCTGACCTCAGGTGATCCACTTGCCTCGGCCTCCCAAAGTGCTGGGATTACAGGCATGAGCCACCTCACTTGCCCTGTTTTAGTGTTAACGCTGGTCAGTTGTGCCTGAATTCTACAGGGAGGAAGGTATAATGAGGCATGTCTGACTCCTCATTTGTGTCATGGCCTAAACTAGTTCTTTGGGTTAACTCTGTAATGCCCTTGGCCTAGAAAAGGGGATCCACTCAGTTGGTTTGGAGGCTTCGAATTTTATTTTTAGTCTACAAACCCAAAAGCCCTACTTAATTTGCAATATAAAATGCAATTGCTATGCATATTGAAATACTCAGATTATCTGGTCTGAGTGCAGTGGTGTTTGCAACTAATTGATTACACGAGTTAGAGATTTCTTTGTTCCTTCTCCATTCCCCCTGCTTCCCTTGACTAGCCTAAAAAAGAAAGAAAAGGAAGAGAAATAAAAATAAAAAATACCCAGATCTTCTCTTGATAAAGTTATTTTTTTCCCCTACATAAAGTACACAAACAAGGAGAAAGATGTTATGATCTGGATGATCTGTAAATATCTATCAGGGTAATTGCAGGCAGGGAGCATACGCTGGTTATGGTGATTAAAAGCATGAGTTCTACAGTCCAACAGAACTTGAGTTTTAACCACAGCTTTATTACTTAATGCCTATATAACCTCAGGAAAGTTCCATAACCTCTGTTTTTTAATCCTGTGAAATGAAGATAATAATGCTTAACTCATTATAAGTTACGACAATTACATGAACTAATAATGCATGTCAAATGCTTAGCACAGTTCCTGCCTAATCCTTCTATCGGTTTTATCTGTTACTCCTTCGAAAAGACCATCTCTCTTGGCCAGGTGTGGTGGCTCACGCCTGTAATCCCAGCACTTTGGGAGGCCTGAGACTGGTGGATGACGAGGTCAAGAGATTGAGGCCATCCTGGCCAACATGGTGAAATCCTGTCTTTACTACAAATACAAAAATTAGGCAGGCGTGGTGGTGTGCACCTGTAGTCCCAGCTACTCAGGAGGCTAAGGCAGGAGAATTGTTTGAACCCGGGAGGCGGAGGTTGCAGTGAGCTGAGATTGCGCCACTGCACTCCAGCCTGGTTCCTGGTGACAGAGCAAGACTCTGTCTCAAAAAAAAAAAAGTTATCTTGGCAGGGTGCAGTGTCTCACTTTGGGAGGCCAGGGTAGGCAGATCCCATGAGCCCAGGAGTTCAAGACCAGCCTGGGAAACATATTGAGACCCTGTCTCTACCAAAAAAAAAAAAAATGAAAATTAGCCAGGCATGATGGCATGTGCCTATAGTGCCAGCTACCTGGGGGGCTGATGTGGGAGGGTCATTTAAGCCCAGGAAGTCAAGGCTGCAGTGAGTCATGATCACACTACTGCACTCCAACCTGGGCGACAGACAGAGACCCTGTCTGAAGAAAAACAAAAAGTTATCTTATTGAGGAAGAGAGGAAGAATAGGTTTTGATAGGCAGCTCTAGCTTCTGGAACAGGAGTCCTTCTCTTTCCCCAACGTAATCTTTGCAAAGTCTTGGAGGTGTAAAGGAACTGAGTTCTGAGGTCCTGAGAGAAGGAAGAGTCACCCGGAAAGGCCAGAAGAGAGCTAAATCTAGAAGACCTGTCAGATCTCCCTGGTATCAAACACAATATGATTTTTAGAGATAGAGGGGAAAGGGCATCTTCAGGAAACAAGGGTCTTGATTTGACAGAGTTTTCACAACTTTAAAGAATAGAATGTGAACATGTCTCAGTGTCACTGTCCACTACAAGCTGGTGCTTTTTTTAACGCCTGTAAGGCAGTTACTGTCAAATAAACCCTGGACAGGGATCTCTGAACTGGCTCTACCACTCCATCAAAGGGCTTTGAACAGCCACTTACTTCCTGAAGGGTGGAGGAAAAGAAAATAAAACTGAGCGCCTATTTTTAAGGTAGAAGGTGTTTGCACCTTTATAGTCTTTATATCACTCAAGGTATAGATTAACAAATTGAGGATCAGAGAAGTTAGATGACTTTTTCAGGGACACTCAGCTAGGAAGCGGTAGAACTCAGATTGAAGCTGAGGTATGGCTTCTTCTGTGGCCTCACCTCTCCCCTATAACCATGGACCAGCTTTCATGCCCGTCCCGTGGGTTCTGGGTGAAGCAAGAATGAGCCTGACCCATTGGGAAGTGGATAAACTGAGATCCAAAAAGGTCACCTGACGTGGCCAAGACCCAGAAATTCTTTCTCCACCGGTTCTGCTCAGAATCTTTGCTTCTGTTCTTACAGAACTATTATTGCCTCAGGCACGATTTTAGTATCTGTTGATGGAGACAATCCTGATATGATGGTGGTGGCTTGTGTCACACTGTTCATTCTCTAGAGAAAACAAAAAGGATACTTTTGTTTGTTGTTTGTTTGTGTTGGTTTTCTTGTTTGTTTTTGAGACAGAGTCTGGCTCTGTTGCCCAGGCTGGAGTGCAGTGGTGCAATCGTGACTCACTGCAACCTCTGCCTCCCAGGTTCAAACAATTCTTCTGTCTCAGCCTCCCGAGTAGCTGGAACTATAGGGGCATGCCACCACGCCCGGCTAATTTTTTTTTGTATTTTTAGTAAAGACAGGGTTTCACGGTGTTAGCCAGGATGGTCTCAATCTCCTGAACTCGTGATCCACCTGCCTCGGCCTCCCAAAGTGCTGGGATTACAGGCCTGAGCCACCGCACCCAGTCAAAAAGGGGTTTAATGGTCAATTGCCTTTAGAAAATACAGCATGTTACACTCCCTTCCTTGATACCCTGAGTGCACAAAATCCTCCAGCAAATAATTTTGTGTAACCTAGTTTAATCTAGCATGTTTTAAAAAATATTCCCTGTTTCTCGTGCCTGTAATCCCAGCACTTTGGGAGGCCGAGGCAGGTGGATCACAAGCTCAGGAGTTCAAGACAAGCCTGGCCAAGATGGTGAAACCCCATCTCTACTAAAAATACAAAAATGAGCCAGGCATGGTGGTGGACGTCTGTAATCCCAGCTACCCAGGAGGCTGAGGAAGGAGAATCCCTTGAATCCGGGAGGCCAAGGTTGCAGTGAGATGAGATCTCACCACTGCACTCTAGCCTAGGCGTCTCAAAAAAAATATTCCCTGTTTTGGTAAAAGGTATTGTCTTATCTTCCATCCAATTACCCATATCAGAAACTTTCAGACACACCGCCCAGCCTCTCCTCTCCCCAACACATACTGTATTTCTGCCCATCTCTACATACTCATGCCTGTCACCTGGCTTCTGTCACTTCAGTCCTTCTGTAGCAGTGACCTGATTGGATGGACCTGCTTCCAGTGTTTCCCCTCCTCTCATCTATCTCCCACACTATATCAAGGATGATCTTAAATATGTAAATCAACTTACTATGCAAACCTTTAAGACAAGGTCCAGAATCCCTAAGTTGACCCAGACCCTTCCTCTGGTCTGAAACCCTTGATAGGTCACATGCGTCACACAGAAATCTTTTCACATTTTCCAATGCTCTGTTCCATCTCTCCTCCCCATCTTTCTGTGTACCATTCACCCTGCTTGGCCCACTCTTCCTGCACCCCTTTATTTGGCCAATTCCAACTTATTCTTCAAGTCTGAGTTGAAAATATCCTTCCCTCAACCGTGACCCAGAGGTCAGGTTATATCTCCTGGCTACAGATTCCCACAGATGCCCTTGCACGTCTCCTGTCATCACATTCATCCCTGGAAAGGAAACGTGTTGGGGTTTTTTTGGTTTTGTGGCTTTTTGTTTGTTTGTTTGTTTGCTTTGAGATGGAGTCTTGCTCTGTCACTCGGGCTGGAGTGCAGTTGTGCAATCTGTAACCTCCACCTCTCAGGTGCAAGTGATTCTCCTGCCTCAGCCTCCTGAGTAGCTGGGACTACAGGTATGTGCCACCACACCTGGCTAATATCTGTTTTTGGGATTTTGTTTGTTTGTTTTTGAGATGGAGTCTTGCCCTGTCACCCAGGCTTGAGGCGTGATCTCAGCTCACTGCAACTTTCGCCTCCTGGGTTCAAGCGATTCTCCTGCCTTAGCCTCCCAAGTAACTGGGACTACAGGTACATGCCACCATGCCTGGCTAATTTTTGTATTTTTAGTAGAGATGGGGTTTCACCATGTTGGCCAGGCTGGTCTCGAACTCCTGAGCTCTAGTGATCTGCCTGTCTCGGCTTCCCAAAGTGCTGGGATTACAGACATGAGCCACTGCACCCAGCCACTTTATGTATTTTTACTGGAGACAGGATTTCACCATGTTGGCCAGGCTGGTCTTGAACTCCTAACCTCAGGTGATCCACCTGCCTTGGCTTCCCAAAGTGCTGGGATTAGAGGCATGAGCCACTATGCCTGGCCATGAAACAATATTTTTAAATACAGGTTAGGGTAATATAAATAAATAAATAAATAAATACTTATATGGTCAAATTAATTCAAAGAATTCACAAATTCTTACAAATATTTCTTAAGGGCCTAGGATATGCAGGGTTCTTTTTTTGTTGGAAGCAGGACTTCAGCAGTAAATAAGAGATCTATGCCTGTAATCCCATCTACTCAGGAGGCGGAGGCAGGAGAATAGCTTGAATCTGGGAGGCAGAGGTTGCAGTGAGAGCCAGGATCATGCTACTGCTCTCCAGCCTGGGTGACAGAGCGAGACTCTGTGTACACATACACACACACACACACACACACACACACACAGAGAGACACACACACACACAGTTTCATATATTAATCCCAGTCTCCTTATCTGGCTATCTGGCTTCAAGGCTCTTTAGAATCTTCCTAGCCTTCCTAATTAATGGTCCCTAGTCTCATCTTTCTGTGTCTGGGCCTTGGGGATATTATTCTCTCTGTCTGGAATGTAGGATTCTGCCCAAAACACAACCACCCATCAAAGCCTAGCTCAAATTTAACCTTCTCCAAAAAGCCTGATACCCCCACAATAAACACTAATTTCTCCCATCTCTGAATACTTCGTAAACCACTAGAAGTCTACACCAGTGATATCACACCTGGCGTCCATGGTCGTCTTGTTTCACAGTTGTGGACAACATTTTCGTCTAATAATTAGCTACTGTTTTCTCCTTAGATTCCCTTGCTTCTTTCCTTTCCCTGCAACGTGGTCAGGGCTGAGCTCTGGTCACAGAGAAGGAAGCAAGAAAAAAAAAATTGTGTTTTGTGTCCCAAAAGCCTGAATTGCCAGAGCAATTTTTAAAATTAGATCAAAGAGAGGAAGAGACTAACAAAAGTTTCCCCCAGACTGGGTGGAGAGGAGAGGAATAAGGAAGGAGAGATATGGAGCCAAGAGAAACCAGTGCATCCCGCTGACTGTTTCTCAACCTGTTTGGGGGCAGATCTCTGGGGAGGGGCCAGGAACTCTGAGAGGGGTGGGGGATGGAAAGCAACAGGTGTCTGTATGATGCTGACTGGGCAGAGCTCCAGGGAGACAGTCAGGTCCCAGAGAAGCTGTCAGCAATATGTGTCTGAGCAGATAAGGATATGAACATCTCAAATGCTCTTAACCTCAGTTTGGCAAGAAGGAAACAGAATAATTCCTGGGCCTTTCAGATATAGCACAGGAGTGTTCCAGAAGTTTGTAGGGCCCGAAGGGGCCATGCAGAGCCTTTAGGAATGAAGGACATTTTCGTGGCAATCTGTATGCAAAAACGATTGGAGCAGTGGATGTCTCATGGACAAATCAGTCAAGAGACAGGTGGGCCCTTTTCCAGCATCTTGGTGCTATTTACATTCCTTAGAATTTAGGAGGTTTAGAATTTAACCTGGAGGTTAACCGTAATAGATTATATGTTTCTTGAAAATCCAGAAGTGTCTGCAGAAGACCCAGCAATATTTTGCTGCAATTTGGACACTTGTGAGTGGCAGCTTTTTCACCCGAGACTTCCTAACCCTCCTGCTTTGAAAAGTGTAATTTCCTAAACCCAATGTCTACTGTCTTCACTGTAAAAGCTATTTTGCACAAATTATAGCTAATGTCCAGGTGAGTGGCTTACGCCTAGAATCCTAGCACTTTGAGAGGCCGAGGAGGGCAAATCACCTGAGCTCAGGAGTTTGAGACCAGCCTGGGCAACATGGCAAAACCCTATCTCTACTAAAAATACAAAAAAATTAGCTCGGTGTTGGGGTGCAAGGCTGTAATTGCAGTTATTTGAGAGGCTGAGGCACGAGAATCACTTGAACCCAGGAGGCAGAGGTTTCAGTGGGCCGAGACTGCACCACTGCACTCCAGCCTGGGTGAAAGAGTAAGACTCCATCTTAAAAAAAAAATTATAGCTAATGGTTTAGTCACAAGTTTCACTGTAGGTTCTTTTTTTTTCTTTTTATAAAATTTTAAGTCAGAGATTACCTCATTGAAAAATCTTGATGTATTTATCTGGAAATGGCTATATTTTTTGAGTTTTCTGGATAAATAAGGAACGATCATCAGATGGTTAGGTATGTGACAAATAATTGAAGCTGGCAATGAGCAAAGAATGAAACAAAAACTGTAGTTACCTTATTACAGTTGTGAGCTATTTAGGCTCATCAGAAAGGAAGCTGGCCATGTGCAGTGGCTCACGCCCGTATTCCCAACTACTCTGGAGGCTGAGGCAGGAGAATCGCTTGAACCCAGGAGACGGAGGTTGCAGTGAGCCAAGATCACCTCATTGCACTCCAGCCTGGGCAACAAGAGCAAAACGCTGTCTCAAAAACAAAACAAAACAAGAAAGGAAATTAACATGTTTAAAATTTGCACACTACTTGTGATTTCCAAAAATGGCATTGCTTTCTAGTCAATGTTTTATTGGCCTATTATTTTATATCCTGATATTTTTTCATGCAGTTATTACACAAAATGTGGTACTTTATAGTGAAGTATTGTGTGGCTGGGCATGATGTCTCACCCTGTAATCCCAGCACTTTAGGAGGCCAGGGCGGGCAGATCACTTGAGCCCAGGAGTTTGAGACCAGCCTGGGCAACATCCTAAAACGCTGCCTTTACCAAAAAATACAAAAAATTAGTCGGGCATGGTGGTGTGCACCTGTGATTCCAGCTACTTGAGAGGCTGAGAGCGGGAGGATCGCATGAGCCTGGGAGGTAGAGATTGCAGTGCTCTGAGATCACCCCACTGCACTGCAGCCTGGGCAACAGGATGAGTCCTTATTTAAAGAAATAACAAAACAAAAAAACTGTAATTTATCTCTATTTTCTCAGGATTTCTCTTTAAAAATTTGCTAAGGTCATTTAAACTTAAGCAATAATATATTCCACCAAATATCTTTTTTTTTTTTCTTTTCTTTTATTCCTGCACCTAGACACCTGAATAAAAATGTCCAGACAGGGTTGCTCATGACGGTAAACCTAACACTTTGGGAAGCTGGGGCAGGCAGATCCCTTGAGCCCAGGAGTTCAAGACAAGCCTGGGTAACATAGTAAAACCCCATCTCTACTAAAAATACAAAAATTAGCTAGGCGTAGTAGCACATGCCTATAGTCCCAGCTACTTGGGAGGCTGAGGTGGGAGGATGACTGGAACCAGGGAGGTAGAGGTTGCAGTAAGCCAAGATCATGCTACTGCACTCCAGCCTGGGTGACAGAGCAAGACCTTGTCTCCAGTAAAGAAATAAATAAAATGTCTAGTAAATTGATGGACATGCCTACAATACCAACAGTATAGAAGGACAAAAGAGATTCCATGAAGAGACTTGGTCCACCTCCTTTTGGTGCCTGGGAGAAAAGTAGGAACTCCTTTTGGAGACTCCAGATTGAGATCTGGAGTTTCTCTCTGGAGAACATGATTTATTCAGTTATTCATTTACTCCCTTGTAAAAGACACCACCCTGACATTATGTGAGACGATGCCACTGCACCTCGGATCCTCATTCCTATTTAGATTTGCATCTCATTTTCTCTCACGTTCCCTGACCTCAGCTCTTTGTAGATTTATAGGTCCACCAATATCCAGGTCTTTGGTTCTTTGTCTTTCACACTACTCTGATCAGCATTTGCATTAACCTGGAAGAAGGCTGAGAAGGGGCCACACCACTGTCCAAGAGAGGACTATGCCATCATGGCCAGATCAGTGAGGCCAAAGGCAGTGGAGGTCACCTGCTCAAGAGGACAAGAGCAGTTCTGGGCTGGGCCCTATATCTGTATAACTGGGTTCCCCATTCTTACCTCCTGGGTTACTAAAGTTCATATATCTATTACCCCAATCTCAATTATTCCATTTGGTTTGCAATTTAGCTTTGCTCCTGGCTACAGATTTCTCATACTTCCTAAAACCTATTTCAGTTTAAATTACCTTAATACTTTTTTTTTTTTTCTGGAGACGGAGTCTCGTTCTGTTGTCTAGGCTTGCTGCAACCTCTGCCTCCTGGGTTCAAGTGATTCTCCTGCCTCAGTCTCCTGAGTAGCTGAGACTACAGGTGTACACTGCCACACCAGGCTAACTTTTTGTATTTTAGTAGAGGTCGGGTTTCACCATGTTGCCCGGGCTGGTCTCAAACTCCTGAGCTCAGGCAATCTTCTCACCTCCACCTCCCAAAATGCTAGGATTACAGGTGTGAGCCACCTCACCTGGCTCTTGATACATTTTTTAAAAAAGAATCTTGAGAAAATATAAACAGATTTATAAACAGCCTGTCATAAGAATACCGGTTGTCAGCTCAGCTGCCTTACCACAATCCAGCCTTCCAGATACTGGGCAAAATCTGATACCTAACTAGGACTCTGGTCACTGAGTGAGTATAACCCCAGACTGGGTTTCAAATAAGCCTAATCATGTGAGGGTGCAATAGAGCAAAATTTTTAAATCTGTGAATGAAACAAAGCTAAAAGAGATGGCTAATATGATGGAGACTCTTAAAGGCTTTTGAGAGGGATCAAGAGCAACAGAATGAAATTTAACAACCTTGAATTTGGGTTCCAAATACCATCTCATAAATATAGATGACGGAAAAAATGGCTTGACTATTTTATGTGAAAAGACCTGGGTGTTTTTTGCTGATTATGAGTTCAGTCTAAAGTGACTTAGTTGCTCTAAAAGTTAATCCTCCTGTAGGCTGCATTAATAGGACTGTGTCCAAATCACGTAAGGCAATAATCTCAATAGACTCACCTTCAACTGGTCGGGCAGCAGCTGACTATTCCATTGTGACCTCCATTCTACAAAAGGGTCATTAACAACCACAGACAACACAGGAACGCAGAGGTCTGGGCTTTCCATTGCTCAGGGTATTGTTGGGATAACTGTTTAGCCAGACCAATGACTCTATCTCAAAATTAAAACTCATTTGGTTCAACAAATAGTTCAGTTGGTTTAGGCAAAGTGAGGTGTGGATCCTAATGATATAGAAAGAGCTGCTGTTTAGATGAGATACACAGGTATTGCTGAGTTGTTTATCTCTGGCATCTGCTCTGGTTCTTTGGTTCCCATAGAGTGCTGGCTTTAAATATTTTGACTATCACCCCTGGAAACAGGAGTGTCTCGTACAATCCAAGGTTAGGAATATCGCTGAGCTTTAGTAAAGGCTACAGCCAGGAAATGGAATGTCATTGGGAAGGCTGGCAATATTGTCTCTTGGCTTCTCCCTTCTGTTCCATTCTTCTTTGTTTGTATGAGACAACTTTCTCCTAGTCCACTTGTCAGAACCTGGCTTTCACTCAATCCTGGTTCCAAATTCTCAACAGAAGGGGTTTTTCTGGTTGGGCACTGTGGCTCACCCCTGTAATCCTAGCACTTTGGGAGGCTGAGGTGGGTGGATCACCTGAGGTGAGGAGGCCAAGTGGGTGGAGCACCTTTGGTAAATACGGCTGCTAGAAACCCACTCCTGTGGGTTTAATACAATTAATACAATCATTCTATAGCAGGTAAATATCCCAAAACTTTTTAAACAAGTGTGTTAATTGTCTTTGATGTCTCAGGCCCCTTAAAGAAGTTGGAGAAACTTGACCAGGCATGGTGGCTCACGCCCGTAATCCCAGCACTTTGGGAGTCCGAGGTGGGTGGATCACCTGAGCTCAGGAGTTCAAGACCAGCCTGGCCAACATGGTGAAACCCCGTCTGTACTAAAAATAGAAAAATTAGCTGAGCTTGGTGGCAGGCACCTGTAATCCTACCTGTTCAGGAGGCTAAAGCAGGAGAATCTCTTGAACTCGGGAGGCAGAGGTTGCAGTGAGCTGAGATTGTACCACTGCAATCTAGCCTGGGCAACCATGCAAGATTCCACATCAAAAAAAAAAAAAAAAAAGCTGGGCACAATGGCTCACGCCTGTAATCCCAGCACTTTGGGATGCCGAGTGGATCACTCGGTGGGTGGATCACGAGGTCAGGAGTTCAAGACCAGCCTGACCAACATGGTGAAACCTCATCTCTACTAAAAATACAAAAAAATTAGCAGGGTATGGTGGCACACGCCTGTAATCCCAGCTACTCAGGAGGTTGAGGCAGGAGAATTGCCTGAACCTGGGAGGCGAGGTTGCAGTGAGCCAAGATCGTGCCACTGCACTCTAGCCTGGGCAACAGAGTGAGACTTCGTCTCAAAAAAAAAAGCTTGGGCACTATGGCTCAAGCCTGAGATCCCAGCACTTTCGGAGGCCAAGGTAGGCAGAGGAGGGCAGATCACAAGGTCAGGAGTTCAAGACAAGCCTGCCCAATGTGGTCAATTTCGTAGAAACCCCATCTCTACTAAAAATACAAAAATCACCTAAGCATGGTGAAGGCACCTGTAGTCCCAGGTACTTGGGAGCCTGAGGCAGGAGAATCACTTGAACCTGGAAGGCAGAGGTTACAGTGAGCTGAGATTGCGCCACTGCACTCCAGCCTGGGTGACAGAGTGAGACTCCATCTCAAAAAAAAAAAAAAAAAGAAGTTAGAGAAACTTATCCTTTCCTTTACACACACACACACACACAATTTTATCCATGCCTTTATAAAAGGTTCCTAGAACCTTGAAATGTATTCTTTGATCCCAGAATAAGAACCCCTGACCTATAGAATGAAATTATTAAGGGAGAAAATATGATTATCTGCAATCAGATAACTAAAGAATTATTGGGAAAGGGGATGACAATTTGGAAATGCATGCATAGTAAAAAAATATTTGGAATGCTATATTAAAAATAAAAATGTGGTTATCGCTGGAAGTGGTATAATGAATGACTATTTTTTTGTGTGGTTTCCAATTATACTACTGAGAACATATATGGCTACTTTTATGCTCAGATAAAGCATTTTTTTTTTTTTTTTGAGACCGAGTTTTGCTCTTGTTACCCAGGCTGGAGTGCAATGGCGCGATCTCGGCTCACCGCAACCTCCACCTCCTGGGTTCAGGCAATTCTCCTGCCTCGGCCTCCCGAGTAGCTGGGATTACAGGCACGCGTCACCATGCCCAGCTAATTTTTTGTATTTTTAGTAGAGACAAGGTTTCACCACGTTGACCAGGATGGTCTCGATCTCTTGACCTCGTGATCCACCCACCTCGGCCTCCCAAAGTGCTGGGATTACAGGCGTGAGCCACCGCGCCCGGCCGATAAAGCATTTTTTTTAATTAAAGAAACTAAGTTTTTAACTGTTCTAGACAGAGTTTAGAACAGTGGATGGAATTAACAAGAACACAGATTGTGACTCAAAAGTACTGGTTGTCTCAGGAATAATCACATTGTCCCTGTGTATATCCTTGCCCTACAGTAATCCATTCTCAAAAGTCAGTTGTGTTAAAACGTAAGTCAGAGTAAGTCTGTCCGCTCAGAACCCTGCCAAGGCTCTCCAGCTTACTCAGGGTAAAAACCAAATTGCATTTGCCTGTAAAGCTTCATATAAACTTGTTTGTGTTATGCCTCCTACCTCAGCTCCTATAACTCTCCCTCCAGCTCATTTTGATTCCTCTCTGTTCCTTAAGTTCCATCACTTCCTTATGTCTTTGCAAATGGCATGGTCTCAGTGAGGCTTACCCTATTTTAAATTGCAATCCCCCTCCTCCATCACCAGTTACTCTCCAGGCACCTTTCTCTACTTGCTTTCTTTTTCCCACTGGATTTATCACCTTCTAACATACTAATGTAAATTACTTTCTGATATCTTGTTTGTTATCTGTTTCTTCTCACTTGAATGTAGGCTCCATTAAATTTGTTGTCTGAGTTGCTGAGTGCTAATCACCTAGAATAGTGTCTGACTAATAGTAAACACTGAATGGACGTTTGCTGGAGGGAGGAAGGAAGAAAATGGGATTAAGCCAGAAGAATTGAACAAAGGAAAGAAGACTTCAGCCAGGCAAGGTGGTTCACCCCTGTAATCCCAGCCCTTTGGGAGGCTGAGGCGGGTGGGTCACCTGTGGTCAGGCGTTCAAGACCAGCCTGATCAACATGGTGAAACCCCATCTCTACTAAAAGTACAAAAATTAGCCTGGCATAGTGGCAGGTGCCTGTAATCCCAGATACTTAGGAGGCCGAGGCAGGAGAATTGCTTGAACCCAGGAGGCGGAGGTTACAGTGAGCCGATTTCGTGACATTATACTCCAACCTGGATGACAGAGTGAGACTCCATCTCAAAAAAATTTTTTTTTAAATAATAATAAAGAAGAAGAAGATACTGCAGTGGTCAAGCATAGAAGGAGGTGCTTTCACAGAGAAGGAATTTCTAAAATGGGGAGAAGAGCGGCTTGGATAACGTTGAAGTTTTCTGTTTTTTGGTTTTTTTTTAAAGATGGGGTTTCGCCAAGATGGTCTTAAACTCCTGACCTCAGGTGATCCACCCACCTCGGCCTCTCAAAGTGCTAGGATTACAGGCGTGAGCCACCATGCCCAGCCACGTTGAAGTTTTATTGCAAATCTAAGATTCTATAATGATAGGACTTTTCCCTTCTCCATCATAACCCAGATTTTTACTTACTTAGATTTATTGCTTGCCAAATATCTTAGACAGGAAGCATTTGCATGAAAGGAAGAGAACCCACTCAGTTCACATTAAATAAGAAGAGGGGTTTTAATTTAACATATGAAATCTCGCGGACTCAAGGTAGAAACTCCAATGTGGCCCCTGGCAGAGCTGAAACAAAGATGGCCTCTCAGACCTTCTGGTGCTTCATGAGCGTTCATTTCTTCCTCTCAGCAGACATCTCGTTGCTATTTACTGGACAGCCACAGTAAGTAGCTGTCCAGTGGGGATGATTAATACCATCATTTCATGGCAGGACCTCCTGGACCTCCCAGCTCCAGGGCCCATCACCAACAAACTAGACTCTCTGTTTCAATTCCAAATTCTTCAATGTTCAGAGTTTCTTATTCTGGGATCAGTGGATACATTTAAGGTTCACTGATTGACTTGGCACAGCTTATCAATTGTTTTTCCATAGTTCAAGTGATGCTGTCACCAGAGACAACAGCATCAGAGAGTGAAACCACGACCAAAGAGTCCACCCTGCTGGGCTTCGGAAGGGAGGTGGGTCTGAGGGAAGAGACACCTGGGCTGAACAGGCAAATTGGCTAGCACACCAAGGCACCATCCCACTGGAATCTAACTGCATTAACATTCTGAACAATCTAATTACACTTCCAAAGCAATTTCCTGTCTGGAAGAGGTTGCTGATTTCTTTGAAGCTAAAATAAGCACATCCTTCACTTATAAAAATAATAAACAGCTTTCTGAGAAACTTCTGAGGAAATTTTTCTACCACCTGGAAAAGCACAGTGAGAGGATTCATCTCCCAGAATAGGAGTGACAGAGAATTCACCCTGAAATAGAGCAGACAACCATTGCAAAATTCTCTTCCATGACCACAGACGTACATATAATTGACTTTTTATTATAAACAAGCTTTTTATTGAAGTATGACATATAGAAATGTGCACAAATCATAAGTGTTCAACTGGTTGAATTTTCCAAAAGTGAACACATCCATGTAACCGGCACCCAGATAAAGATACCAACATTACCATCCTATTAGAAGCAACCCCTTGACACACACACCCAAGGTAACCATTCTCCAGACTTCAGAGAGTACCATTGCCTAAAATTCCTATTTAAATCTTTTGCATTTTCCCCCCCAATTGGGTTGACTATCTTTATATTTTTTAAAGCAATTTTATTGAAAAATAACTGACAGGCAATATAGTACATGTATTTAAAGCATATAATTTGATAAGTTTTGGCATAGATACCTACCGTCAAACCATCACCACAATTAATGTATCCATCCCTCACAACCCCAGGCAACCACTCATCTATCTTCTGTCATTATAGATTCATTTGTATTTTCTAAAATTTTGTGTAACTGAAACCCTACAATATGTTCTTATTTTTGTCTGGCTTCTTTCATTCAGCATCATGATTTGGAAATTCGTTCACGTCACATGTAATGCAAGTTCATTCCTTTTTATTACTGAGTAGTATCCCATTGTATACCACACTTTATTCTTATCCATTAACTTGCTGATGGGCATTTGGGTTGTTTCCAGTTTGGGGCTATTTAAAGTAAAGCTGTTATGAACATTGCGCACAAGTCTTTGTATTGACATATGCTTTAACTTATCTTGGGTAAATATTTGGGAGTGGAATGTCTAGGTCATGTGGTAGGGATATGTTTAACTTTATAAGAAACTGTCAGCCGGGTGTGGTGGCTCACGCATGTAATTACAGCACTTTGAAAGGCTGGACAGGTGGATCAGCTGATGTCGGGAGTTCGAGACCAGCCGGACCAATGTAGAGAAACCCCGTCTCTACTAAAAATACAAAATTAGGCTGGCATGGTGGCGCATGCCTATAATCCCAGCTACTCAGGAGGCTGAGGCAGGAGAATCTCTGGAACCTGGGAGGCCAAGGTTGTTGTGAGCCGAGATCACACCATTGCACTCCAATCTGGGCAACAAGAGCAAAACTCCATCTCAGAAGAGAAAGAAAGAAAAAGAAAGAGAAACTGTTAAAATGTCTTCTATGTCACATTCCCAAAAACAGTGAGCTTTAGTCTTCTCACTAACACTTGATATGATCAATCTTTTAAAATTTTAGTCATTCTAATATGACTGGGATTACAGGCCTGTGCCACCATGCCCGGCTAATTTTGTACTTTTAGTAGAGACAGGGTTTACCATGCTGGTCAGACTGGTCTCAAAATCCTGATGTTAGGTGATCCGCCCGCCTTGGCCTCCCAAAGTGCTGGGATTACAGGCATGAGCTATCACGCCCAGCCTCATTTTCTGCCCATTTTTAAGTTGGAATGTTTGTTGCTTTGTTGTTGAGGTTTGTTTGTTTGTTTTTTGCGACAGAGTTTTGCTCTTGTTGCCCAGGCTTGAGTGCAATGGCATGATCTCGGCTCACTACAACCTCTGCCTCCCAGGTTCAAGTGATTCTTCTGCCTCAGCCTCCAGAGTAGCTGGGATTACAGGCATGTGCCACCAAGCCCGGCTAATTTTGTATTTTTAGTAGAGACAGGGTTTCTCCATGTTGGTCTGGCTGGTCTCAAACTCCCAATCTAAAGTGATTTGCCTACTTTGGCCTCCCAAAGTACTGGGATTACAGACATAACCTACCATGCCTGGCTTGAGTTTTTATAGTTCTTTATGTATTTTGGATACAAGTCCTTTATCGGATGTGATTTGCAAATATTTTCTCACTGTTTGTGGCCTGTCTTATCATTGCCTCAACAATGTCCTCCAAAGAGCAGAGATTCTTAATTTTGAGAAAGTCCAATTTATCATTTTTTTCCCCTTTTTCTTTTTCTTTTCTTTTTTTTTTTGAGAGGGAGTTTCACTCTTCTTGCCCAGACTGGAGTGCAATGGCATCATCTTGGCTAACTGCTACCTCCGCCTCCCAAGTTCAAGCCATTCTCCTGCCTCAGCCTCCCAAGCAGCTGGGATTATAGTCATGTGCTGCCACCATGCCCAGCTAATTGTGTATCTTTAGTAGAGACGAGGTTTCTCCATACTGGTCAGCCTGTTCTCCCAACATCAGGCTGGGAGAACAGCCCACCTCAGCCTCCAAAGTGCTGGGATTACAGGTACAAGCCACCACGCTCGGTCTTTCTTTTCTTTCTTTTTAATTTTTTTCAGTCCAGATCTCTGTTGCCCATGCTGGAGTGCAATGGAGTGATCATGGTTCACTGCAGCCTCAACCTCGCAGGCTCAAGCAATACACCTTAGCATCCCATGCAGCTGGACCACAGGCATGTGCCACCATGCCTGGCTAATTTTTTAAATTTTTGGTAGAGACAGGGTCTATCCATTTTGCCCAGGCTGATCTCCAACTCCTATGCTCAAGCAATCCTCCCACTTTGGCCTCCTAAAATGCTGGGATTGTAGGTATGAGCTATCATACCCAGCTTGTATTGTGTGTGTGTGTGTGTGTGTGTCAGGGTCTCACTTTGTCACCCAGGCTGGAGTGCAATAGCATGATAGCAGCTCACTGCAGCCTCATCCTCCAGGTTCAAGCAATCGTCCTGCCTCAGCCCCCAAGTAGCCAGGACTATAGGCTCATGGCACCACACCCAGCTAACTTTTGGTATTTTTTAGTAGAGATGGGGTGTCACTGTGTTGCCTAGAGATGGGGTGTCACTATGTTGCCTAGGCTGGGCTCAAGCGATCCATCTGCCTTGTCCTCCCAGAAAGGCAAAGAAGAACAAGAGCAAGAGAAAGAGGCTGAACACATCCTTTTATAGGAAACTTCTGCAAAAACTAACTCATTCAAACCATAATGCTATTAACCCATTCATTAGGGGAGAGCCTGTTAAAGCTCCTGCCTCTCAACACTGTTGCATTGGGGGTTCGATTTCCAACACATGAACTTTGGGTGACACATTTAAGCCATACAGAATGTCACACAGATTTTCTCCTATATTTTCTTCGAGACGTTTTATTCTAATCAGGTTTAACATTAGGTCAAGAGTACATTTGTGCATGTGCTACAAGGTATGGATCAAAGTTTTGGTTTGTTTGTTGCATTTGGATATCTAATTATTTCAGCATCAATTACTGAAAAAACTATCCTTTCTCCTTTGAATTGCCTATACACCTTTGCCAAAAAAATAAAAAAATTGGGCATCATGTGGTCTATCTCTTGACTCTCTATTCTGTTCCATCAATCCATTTGTTTATCTTAACATCAACACTACATTGTCTTCATTATTGTGGCTTTATTATTTTTAGATGGAGTTTTGCTCTTGTTGCCCAGGCTGGAGTGCAATGGCACGATCTTGGCTCACTGCAACCTCTGTCTCCCAGGTTCAGTGATTCTCCTGCCTCAGCCTTCCAAGTATTTGGGATTACAGACATGTGCCACCACGCCAAGCAAATTTTTGTAATTTTACTAGAGACAGGGTTACACCATGTTGGCCAGAATGGTCTCGAACGCCTGACCTCAGGTGATCTACCCGTCTCTGTTTCCCAAAGTGATGGGATTACAGGCATGAGCCGCCATATTGTGGCTTTGTAATAGGTCTTGAAGTAAGGTGGTGTAAGTACTCTAACTTTTTTTTTCAAAGTTGTTTTAGCTATTCTAGATCCTTTGCATTTCCACATGAATTTTAGAATCAGCTTGTCATTTTGAAAAAAAAATAGTTGCTGACTGTGATGCTGAGTATTGATTGGGATTGTCTTAAATTTATTGATCAATCTGGAGAAAAACTGACAACTTAATAATTTTGTCTTTTGGGTGGGCCCAATGGCTCACACCTATAATCCTTGCACTTTGGGAGGCCAAGGTGGGAGGATCACTTGAAGTTTAAGACGAGCTTGGGCAACACGGTGAGACCCCATCTCTACAAAAAATTAGTGGAGCATGGTAATGCATGCCTATAGTGCCAGCTACTCAAGAGGCTAAGGTGGGAGCATACCTTGAGCCCAAGAGTTCAAGGTTGAAGTGAGCCATGATCGTGCCACTGCACCCAAGCCTGGCCAATATAGAGAGAGAACCCGACTCAAGAACATTTTCTTTGGTCTTTTCTTAAAATATTTTATTTTATTGTTGAGACAGAGTCTCACACTGTTGCCCAGGCTGGAGTGCAGTGGCATGGTCTTGGCTCACTACAACCTCCGCCTCCCAGGTTCAAACGATTCTCCTGCCTCAGCCTCCCAAGTATCTGGAATCACAGGCATGCACCATGACACCCAGCTGATTTTTGTATTTTTAGTAGAGATGGGGTTTCACCATGTTGACCAGTCTGGTCTCAAACTCCTGACCTCAGGTGATCCTCCCGCCTCGGCCTCCCGAAGTGCTGGGATTATAGGCATGAGCCACTATGCCCAGCCATTTTTGGTCTTTTGATTAATGAACTCAGTATAGCTTACTAGAGTCTTTTAGAATTTCCTTTAGCAATGTTGTCTCTTGAATCTATGGATTTACAATCCATAGATTGTGATAAATTTTGGCCACTATCTCTTCAAGAATTTTCAATACCCACACTTTGGAGACTCTAATTACATATATATTTGGCTGCTAAATAAAATAAATAAATAATTTTATTTTCATTAGTTCTCAGTTCACTTATTTCAATCTTTTTTCCTCTATGTATTTCATATTGGTATGTATTCAAATTCACTAGTTTTCTGTGATGTCTAATCTACTATTAAATGAATGCATCATATCTTACATGTTAGTCATTGTATTTTTCATCTCTAGAAATTTAATTTGGGTCTTCATAATATCTTCTGTGTCTCTACTTACCATGCTAAATCATTCCTGTAGCTTTCTGAACATATGGGATATAGCGAATAATAACTGTTCTAATGTTTTTTGTCCACTAAGGTCATCATCTGTAATTTCTAGATTGGCTTCAATTGATTGACTTTTCCCCTTGCTTTTGGACCATATTTACCTGCCTCTTGCTTATCTCTGATTGGATATCACACATTGTAAATTTTATCTGGTTGGGTGTTGGATATTTTTGTTTTTCTATGAATATATTGAGCTTTGTTTTGGGACATGGGCACTTGAAAACAGTTTGATTTTATAGGGTCTTGCTATTATATTTCCTTAGGCAGGACCACAGCAGCATTTAATCTAGGGCTAACTTTCCACCACTGCTGAAACAAAATCATTCAAGGAACTCATGAATGCTCTGTGCATTATGGTGTTTTCTGCTCTGGTTGGGAAGAAGAGAAACTATTTCAACTCTGTGCAATCCTCGGCGATTTTTTTCCCCTTCTAATGAGTGGTGTTTTTCTCTAGTGTAAGGGAGTTTATTCACCTGCATTCGTTCATCAGTATTTATCTGAGGACTTGAGGGTAACCACTTGAGTGGAAATTTCCAAAGCTCTCTTTTTTTTTCTCTCTCTCTCTCTCTGTAGATCTTTCCTGTTAAATAATCTATCTTGTGACCTCTACCTGCATTAGCCTTCCCAAACCCCAAGATCCATCATTTCAACTCAGAAAGACCTCCAAGCTCCCTGCACTGTGGCTTAGAGTCTCTAACAAAGTATCTCATTCTTCCAAGTTACTGCCTATCAGTAAGTTGGGAGAATTGTAGAGCTTATCCTGTTTATTTCCGGAGTCCAGGTATCACTGTCCTTCATTGCCTGATGTCCAATGCCATGAAAATTTTTGTTTCATGTATGTCATCCTTTAAAAAAAAAAAAGCTGTGTCAGTAGGGTAGGAAAATCTAGTCTCTTTTACTCCATCTTGGTTGGAAGCTGAAGTCTTCAGTTAGATGAATGGATGTTTGATGAGCAGATGTTCTCAATTTTAATGTTACCCAATATATCACTTTTTGATTTTAGAGTTACAGCTTTCTGTGTCTGCTTACCTTTCTCAAAATCAAGAAAATAGTTTTCTATGTTTTGTTTAGAAACTTTTTAGTTTTCTCTTTTTTCTTTTTTTTTTTTTAATTATTTATTTATTTTTTGAGACTAGAGTTTCACTCTTGTTGCCCAGACTGTAGTGCAGTGGTGTGATCTCAGCTCACCACAACCTCTGTCTCTCGGGTTCAAGCGATTCTCCTACCTCAGCCTCCCAAAGTGCTGGGATTACAGGCATTAGCCACCACATCCAGCCTAGTTTTTTCACTTTAACTTTTAAATCTACAATCTATCTGGCATTAATTTTTGTGTATTTTATGAGATAGGGATCAAGATTCATTTATTCTTCCCATATGAATATCCAGTTGACCCAGCACCCTTTACTGAAAAGTCTGTCATTTCCCCACTGTACTTCAATGTCAACTTCATCATCAATTTAGTGACCATATATGTGTGGGTCTGCTTTTCGGCTATCTCTACATGTAGTTTTAACAAATGGCATTGATCTGAAGCAGTCATTTCATTTTTTTTTTTTTTTAGACAGAGTCTCACTCGGTCATCAGGCTGGAGTGCAGTAGTGTAATCTTGGCTCACTGAAACCTCCACCTCCTGGGTTCAAGCGATTCTTCCGCCTCAGCCTCCCGAGTAGCTGGGACCACAAGTGCATGCCACCGTGCCTGGCTTTTTTTTTTTTTTTTTTGTAGTTTTAGTAGAGGTGGGGTTTCACCATGTTGGCCAGGATGGTCTCGATCTCTTGACCTCGTCATCCGCCTGCCTCGGCCTCCCAAAGTGCTGGGATTACAGGTGTGAGCCACTGCGCCGGGCCAGTCATTTCATTATTTATTTATTTATTACTTTGAGACAGAGTCTTGCTCAGTTGCCTAGGCTGGAGTGTAGTGGCGTGGTCTTGGCTCACTGTATAACCTCTGACTACTGAGTTCAAGCTATTCTCGTGCCTCAGCCTCCCAAGTATCTGGGATTATAGGCATGTGCCACCATGCCTGGCTAATTTTTGTATTTTTAGTAAAGACAGGGTTTCTCCACCTTGGCCAGGGTGGTCTCACACTCCTGACCTCAAGTGATCTGTCTGCCTCAGCCTCCCAAAGTGCTGGGATTAAAGGCATGAGCCACCACTCTTGGCTCACAATATTAGTTTAAAAGAAAATTGAGTTAAGTAAAGTTTTAACTTAATATAGAATCTTTTTGCTCATCCAAAAGAGAAAAAGTGTAGTTTAAATTCAGGAAGTGTGAAAAGGTAATAACTATATAAAATAGCTCTAATACTGTGGGACTCTTCCCAGGTCTGCTAGGGGAGGGGTTTCAAATGCAGGAATTTCCTGACTCCACACCTCCATCTGGAGATGAGAGGTGTTTCAAATGTAAAATTATTTGAATGGTTTTCCCTCCAGTGAGGGCCAGGCAGGGGAAGCCAGGTGGGGATCTTTTGTCCCAAATTTCCCTTGGAAAGCTCTGGGAGGAGGGGCCTCTGTAACTTAGGGTTGTAGACCAAGTAGTCAGTCTGGTACAGAGTCAAAGATCAATCACTCCAGAGAAAGTTTGAAAGAACTCCTCTCATTGGACGAGAACATGAATGGGGCGGGAATAACTCAAGGTTAAAACCTTCAGCTGCTCCTACCTGAACGGATTTCCCCCTCTGGGTTCCCCTCCCATAAATCGCTCTTTCGCAAAACTCTTTGGGTCTGCGATATTTATTCCAACAGTAAGCTCACCACACCGCTGGGGCCCCTTTCCCCATTCTTCCAAGTTAGAGAGGCCAAGAACCTACCAGCTCTGGGAGCTGGGTACATTGCCCTGGTTACGATACTATTATATACATAGTGTTTTCATGTCGCAATTACAAAGGGATTAGTTTACATTTTCAAGTAAAAAGTCTCTTATACGGGGTCCAAAGTGGCTCCCGCCGGAGGTCGTGGCGCTTGCGAAGGCGAGGTCATGAGTTCAAGGCTAACCCGAGCAACCTCATAAGCTCAAACTGATTGGCAAAAAAAAAAAAAAAAAGGCTCTTATAGCCCACTTTGTAACCTAAATTTGGAAAATTAGGCTTAGAGATAAAAGTACGTAGTTCAGGCAGTGATTCCATAATGTGTTTACATTTATCATAATATACCCTGTAATGAATAAAATGTCAGTGAAAAGAGTCTGTAAAATATTTGAAGAGATTTGTTCTGAGTCAAATATGAGTGACAATGGTCTGTAACTCATCCCTTAGGAGGTCCTGAGACCGTGTACCCAAGGTGGTTGGGGTACAGCTTGGTTTTATATATTTTAGGGAGACATGAGACATCAATCAAACACATTTAAGAAATACATTGGTTTTGTTCAGAAAGACGGGACACTCAAAGTGGGGGCTTCTAGGTAAATTGAAGCATTTTCTGTTTGACAATTGGTTGAGTTTATCTGAAGACCTGGGATTAATGGAAAGGAATATTCAGGTTAAGACAAAGGATTGTGGGAGCCAAGTTTTATTGTGCAGAGGAATCTCTCAGATACCAGACTTGAGAGAGAGGGCAGGTTGTCAAATGTTTCTTATGGGACCTAAAAAGGTACCTGGATCTGGAAAGAAAGGAAGGAAAACAAAGGGGGAAGAGGATTCTCTATAGAATGTGGATTTTTCCGTTCTACTATAAGGACACATGTACACGAATGTTCATTGCAGCACTGTTTACAATAGCAAAGACCTGGAATCAACCCAAATGCCCATTGAGAATAGACTGGATTGGAAAAATGTGGCACATATACACCATGGAATATTATGCAGCAATCAGAAATGATGAGTTCGTGTCGTTTGTAGGGACATGGATGAATCTGGAAAACATCATCCTCAGCAAACTGACACAAGAACAGAAAATGAAACACCGCATATTCTCACTCATAGGTGGGTGATGAAAAATGAGAACACATGGACACAGAAAGGGGAGTACTAAACACTGGGGTCTATTGGGGGGAAAAGGGGAGGGCCAGTGGGAGGGGGAGGTGGGGAGGGATAGCCTGGGGAGAAATGCCAAATGTGGGTGAAGGGGAGAAGAAAAGCAAAGCACACTGCCATGTGTGTACCTACGCAACTGTCTTGCATGCTCTGCTCATGTACCCCAAAACCTATAATCCAATAAAAAATTAAAAAAAAAAAAATAAAAAAAAAATAAAAAAAAAAAAAAGAATGTGGATTTTTCCCATAAGAGACTTTGCAAGGCAATTTTGAGGTATGGCAAGGAAATATATTTTGGAGTTAGATTTTTTTTTTCTTGTCTCATAATGTTATTCCAGAGTCAGATTGAAAAGTAAGTCACACTATATGGGGTCAAATAAAACCCATCTAATGAGAATTAATAGTTGGTAGGGCATGACTCCCTGGACTCCTTAAGTAGGAATGGGCAAGATTAAAAAATCAGAGCTTAGTCCTCAAAAATACTCTAAAAACAAGCAATATTTTATTATTTTGTCAAAGGACCATTTTCACATTATCCAATATCAATCTTATTGCAAGGATATTTTCATTTTGAGGTTTAAACACAACTTCATTAGAAATGATTAAACATGTAAATATTTCAAATTCTTTTTTGTTTTTTTGAGATGTAGTCTCACACTGTCACCTGGGCTGGTGTGCAGTGGCACCATCTCGGCTCACTGCAACCTCTGCCTCCCAGGTTCAAGTGATTCTCCTGCCTCAGCCTCCTAAGTAGCTGGGATTACAGGCGCCTGCCACCACGATCAGCTAATTTTTGTATTTTTAGTAGAGACGAGGTTTCACTATGTTGGCCAGACTGGTCTCGAACTCCTGACCTTGTGATCCACCTGCCTTGGCCTCCCAAAGTGCTGGGATTACAGGCGTGAGCCACCACAGCCAACCCAAATATTTCAAATTCTACAGTTTAGGTGGCACCTGTGAAAGGTAATTATTAGGTGAGTGCAAAAGTAATTACGGTTTTTGCATTGTTGGAATTTGCTATTTGATATTGAAATACATTTTTTTTTTTTTTTTTTGAGACTGAGTCTTGTTCTGTTACCCAGGCTGGAGTTCAATGATGCATCTCTGCTCACTGCAACCTACACCTCCCAGTTTCAAGCGATTCTCCTGCCTCAGCCTCCCAAGTAGCTGTGATTACAGGCACCCACCGCCATGCCCAGCTAATTTTTTTTTGTAGTTTTAGTAAAGACAGAGTTTCACCATACTGGCCAGGCTGGTCTTGCACTCCTGACCTCATGATCCACCCGCCTCCGCCTCCCAAAGTGCTGGGATTATAGGCGTGAGCCACCGCGCCCGGTCCACATTCTTAAATAACTGTGGTTATATTAGACATCATTTTACCAGGCATTTTTTGATTTGTAGTTTTTTTGCTAATTACTTATTACTTGCTGTTTATTTTAGACTATGGAAATGATGTTAGACAAAAACACATTTAAGTGATTTTCTTATTCAAGTTCAAAATGGGTCATAAAGCAGTGGTGACAACCTGCAGCATCAACAAAGCATTTGGCTCAGGAACCGCTAACAAAAGTACAGTGCTACAGTGGTTCAAACAGTTTTGCAGCAAAGGAGATGAGAGCCTTGAAGATGGGGACTGTAGTGGCTGGCCATCGGAAGTTGACAATGATCAATTGAGATCTATCATTGAGGCTGATCCTCTTACCACTACATGAGAAGTTACTGAAGAACTCAACATTGATCATTCTATGGTCATTCTGCATTAGAAGCAAATTGAAAAGGTGAAAAAGCTCAATAAGTGGGTGCCTCATAAGCTAACCGAAAATGAAAAAATATCATCACTTTGAAGTGTCGTCTTCTCTTATTCCACACAACAATGAAGCATTTCTCAATCGGATTCTGACATGCGACAAAAAGTGGATTTTATAGGACAACCAGTGATAGCCAGCTCAGTGGTAGAACTGAAAAGAAGCTCCAAAGCACTTCCCAAAGCCACACTTACACCAAAAAAAAGTCACAGTTACTGTTTGCTGGTCTGTTGCCACTATAGAGTGCTGAATTCCTGCAAACCCATTACATCAGAGAAATATGCTGAGCAAATCGATGAGATACACCGAAAACCGCAGTGCCTGAAGCCAGCATTGGTCAACAGAAAGGACCTGATTCTTCACAATGCCTGACTCTACGTCATGCAACCAATGCTTCAAAAGTTGAACGAATTGGGCTACGAAGTTTTGCCTCATCCACCATATTTACCTGACCTCCCTCCAACTGACTGCTGCCACTTTAAGTACTGCAACAACTTTCTGCAGGTAAAATGCTTCCATACCAGCAGGAGGCAGGAAATGCTCTAAGAGTTCGTCCAATCCTGAAGCATGAATTTTTGTGCTACAGGAATAAACAAACATTTCTTGTTGGCAAAAATGTGTTGATTGTTTTGTTCCTATTTTGTTTACTAAAGATGTATTGGAGATGAGTTATAATGATTTAAAATTCACAGTCCAAAACCCTAATTACTTTTGCACCCACCTAATAGGTTATAAGCGTTCTGCCCTTGTAATACAACTGGTGCTCTTTTACAAAAGGCCTAGGGCAGCCTGTGTGTGGCTCTTGCCATGTGAGGACACAGCAAGAAGGCACGATCTGTGAGGAACTGGACCTCATTAAACACTGAATCTACTGGTATCTTGATGATAGACTTCCCAGCCTCCAAAATTACAAGCAATAAATGGCTATTGTTTATTTATTATAGCAGCCTGAGCAGTCTAGGACACTGGGTAGCAGAGACATCCATAAAGCTAGTAAAGCTTCAGCTCAGGGCCTCTCATTGCACGGGCCTCTTATGAGAATGGGGAGCTTCGGGGAGAAGTGGAGTGTCCTGGGGGAGGGCGTGTCAAGCTGTACTCAGGAAGCATATGCATGTAAAGATTCTGGTAAATTAACTTTAAATCTTAGATGAAGGACATCTGCATCTCCGGGGCTTCAGGAATTTGTTGGTGATTTATTTCCTCATTCTAAATGCATACTCATACTAATTTTGTATTTGTAATTGCATATTTTTTTCTTTAAAAAGATTCCCTAAACTGTATAAATTTCTGGTCCCAGGACACGAAGATCTACCCCTGCAGAATAGTTGTGTATCTATCTGAGGTCACTGAACATGAATGTACAGTGATGCCACTCATCCCATTCTGTGACTTGCACAAACAGCACTTGGCTGGTTGGGTGCAGAAGAAAGTACAGTCAGGCTGGGCATGGTGGCTTACGCCTGTATTCCCAACACTTTGAGAGGCCAAGGAGAGTGAATCACTCGAGGCCAGGAGTTTGAGACTAGCCTGGCCAACATGGCAGGCTGTTGGGGTTTTGTGAGATAGGAATGTTTACTGAAAATGTGGACTACAAAATGTAAATTGGATAAGGGGAAGGGAATGAAGGAAGGAGACTTCTGATAGATTATGGGAAAGCACAAATCTCAATAGACTAGAAAAGCTGTTGAGAAGAAAGAATAATGACATAGGGAGCTATTGAAGAATCAACTTGAAAGATGGATAGCTAAAGCGGGATGCTGGAAGGGAATAACAAAGTGTATAAAGGTGATTGAGGTGATTTAAATAGATTTGAATGCCACAGGGGATGGAATGGTCATTTGCTTTAAGAAAATGTCTAAATCTGAAGATGATTTCCAAGGACCTACACAATCTGTTCCTTGCCTGCCTCTGTACCTCAGCCAGTGCCAATGTCTGTCTCATTCACCTCACTGCTGCCTTCATTCAGTTCCTTAAATGCTCCTTCCAGCCTGAAGACTTATACACCTAGCACCTTCTCTTTTGTCTGAAATACTCTCTCTTACTACACCCACCAGGCCAACTTCTTCTTATCCTGAGGATCTCAGTTTAAAGTGTTTTCCTGGCTGGGCTCAATGGCTCTTGCCTGTAACCCCAGCACGTTGGGAGGCCAAGTCGGGTGGATCAGTGAGGTCAGGAGTTCAAGACCAGCCTAGCCAACATGGTGAAATCCTGTCTCTACTAAAAATACAAAAATTAGCCCGACATGGTGGTGTGTACCTGTAATCCTAGCTATTTGGGAGGCTGGGACAGTAGAATAGCTTAAACCTAGGAGGCGGAGGCTGCAGTGAGCCGAGATCATGCCACTGCACTCCAGGCTGAGTGGCAGAGTGAGACTGTGTCTCAAAAAAAAAAGGTATCTTCCTCAGGGAAGTCCTTCCCAACCTACCACCCTACTCTTGGGTCAGGGAGGGGGGAGTACATCCTCTATTATATGCCCAAATAATACTCTATTTTCTTCCATAGCATTTATCAACTGTATTGCAGAAATGATGGGGTTAGTTATCTGCAAAAGCTTTTCTCCAGGAAAGAGGAGTGCAGGAACAGGTCTACTGTACCCCTGGTCCTCAGGGACTAACATATAATAGGAATCCCATAACTATTAGTTGTAAATAAAATTTAAAATACTTATATACAGTAACTTTTGGAAAAAGCTACTTTTAACATAAAGATATAAAATATGATTTAACAAATAATCTAAAAATGACATATGAAAATAAGACAAGTTTCCTTTCTAAAATATACACATGGAGACATATCTGTCTTCAACCTCTCTTCAACTCTGATTTAATTCCTAGAAATTCAAGTCTAAAACAACTAAGTACAAGATAGGAAAAACACTTAAAGATTTCTTTCATAGGAATGAGACAACTGAATGCCTTATTTGAAATAAAGAAAAAACTTATTGGAAATTCCCAAAGCTAAATAATTTAAGATATATTACAATTTTCCATTTATAAAGGACTTTATAACAAGAGTGTAGGAAGTAGCGAATTTGCTAAAGCCACTAGTTAACTACTCAACAGTTCTAGTCTTACTAATGCTAATTATAAATACTTTTGGCTCAGTGTAGATACACTCTGGCTATGGGAGAAGTAGAAAACAAATTTGATGGTTTATTTTCATTTGGAAGATTTGTGGCATGATTTACGTTCACATACTTAAAAAGAGGTGTTAATGGTTTATTAGTTGCCATAAAAATTACATTTGCTTATGTTTCATAAAGAACATTAAGAAATACAGCAACAAACAGCAAAAATCCTCCAACATCCAATATGTGCTTGATATTTAAACATTACCATTTCTTTTTCTTTTCTTTTTTTTTTTTTGAGACAGAGTCTGGCTCAGGCACACAGGCTAGAGTGCAGTGGCACGATGTCGGCTCTCTGCAATCTCCTCCTCCCAGGTTCAAGCGATTCCCAAGTACCTGGGACTACAGGCGTACCATCACACCTGGCTAATTTCTGTGTTTTTTGTAGACTGAGTTTCACCACATTGGCCAGGCTGGTCTTGAACTCCTGGCCTCAAGTGATCTGCTCACCTAGACCTCCCAAAGTGCTAGGATTACAAGCGCAAGAAATTACGCATGGCCAACACTACCATTTTTTTTCTCTCTTTCTTTCTTTCTTTTTTTTTTTTTTTTATAAAGATGGGGTTTCACCATGTTGGTCAGGCTGGTCTTGAACTCCCGACCTCAGGTGATCTTCCCGCCTTGGCCTCCAAAGTGCTTGGATTACAGGCGTGAGCCACCACGCCCAGCCTCTTTCTTTCTTTTCTTTTTTTTTTTTTTTTGAGATGAGTATCACTCTTGTTGCCCAAGCTGGAGTGCAGTGACGTGATATTGGCTCACTGCAACCTCCACCTCCCGGGTTCTAGCAATTCTTCTGCCTCGGCCTCCAGAGAAGCTGGGACTACAGGTGTACACCGCCATGCCCAGCTAATTTTTTGTATTTTAGTAGAGACAGGGGTTTCACCACGTTGCTCAGGCTGGTATCGAACTCCTGAGCACAGGCGATCCACCCTCCTTGGCCTCCCAAAGTGCTAGGATTACAGGCGTGAGCACTGTGCCTGGCCAACGCTACCATTTCTATTTTTCATTAAACGTCTGCAAACTTGGTTTTACAATTCCCATTTCACATATCGGGAAACTGAGACTCAGAGACATTGTGTAATTTACCCAAGGTCATGACTGCTAAGTTGATGACTTGAAAAGTGCATCCAGATCTGCAGGAAGTTCAGCCCTTGTGATACTGTAAAGTACCTGCCAAAACATTAAGGTCTCTAAACCCCAGTGGGAACCAGGCTTTTTCCGATGTTGTCTTGTCTATTTTTTTCCTTTTCTTTTCTCTTTTATTTTCCTTTCCTTTCCTTTATTTATTTATTTATTTTGAGACAGAGCATCACTCTGTTGTCCAGGATGGAGTGAAGTGGTCCAATCTCTGCTCATTGCAACCCCCACCTCCCGGGTTCGAGTGATCCGCCTGCTTCAGCTTCCCGAGTAGCTGGGATTATGGGATTATAGGTGCTCACCACCACGCCCATCTAATTTTTGTATTTTTATTAGAGACGGGGTTTCACCATGTTAGCCAGGCTGGCCTCGAACTCCTGACCTCAGTGATTCACTCACCTTGGCCTCCCAAAGTGCTGGGATTACAGGTATGAGCAACCATGCCTGGCCTCGGATGTATTTTCTATTAATGATACTTGTTATATAAGCTGAAGATAGCATTGGAATACCAGCTTTATTTTCTGTTAATAACTTACTTCTAATTTCAAGGTATTCTCTGACATTGATAAGAGTAAAGGAGATATTAACCTAATGGAATGTTACTGAATGACGCCCATTCATGATAGTGCAATGGAGTGGCTCTTACCAATGTTCCAGTTTAGGGGACTGGAGTTTCACGATTTAGCAACCTCCCTCATCCCTACTCAGAACTCTTCCCTATCCTCACCTCTAGGTTCCCAGGGGTCTCCTTTTGGGCTCACTATTAAGTTATCCTGTTGCTGTATTTTTCTCTTTCAGTTCTCCTTAGGGTTATTCCTTTTATTTTGGTGGAGAAAACAAGTCTGATTCTCCTTTTTTTCTTTACAACCTCTTTCAAGAAGGTTGTAAAGAAAAACCCTGGCTACATACTTCCTCACAAAAGAGTCCCTTTCCCCACCTTAATTTTTGCTTCATCTCACTTTGTCAGTTTCCCTCAGGGCACATTTTTAGAGCAATCTATAGTTTTGTGGGCCCTTTATTTGCTTACTACCCTATGCCACTATCTCCATATATGCAGGGATCTTTGTCTTGTCACCACTCCGATACCTAATTTCTGATTACAATCATCTAACATTTTGAAACTCAGAAGAGCTCCAGAATATGAAGGTTGTGTTAATAAGAAAATGACTGAAGTTACGTCTTTCCAGAAATGTTCATTTATTTCCTCATATTTTTAGCACTTTTATCTGATTAGATGATCTTCTGAAATTTGCTTTGGGGCTTTTTCACAAATAAATTGGAGAAGATGTTTCTATTATAGAATCATGTTAAACTCAGGACCAGGTATAATAATTGTGAAACACACAAGTAGGCAAATAGAACTAGGGCACCCAGTAAGTTTCCCTTTTCTTTTTTCTTTGAGATGTAGTTTCCCTCTTGTTGCCCAGGCTGGAGCGCAGCCCAGGTTGAAGCGGTTCTCCAGCTTCAGCTTCCTGAGTAGCTGGGATTACAGGTGCCCGCCACTACACCGGTCTAATTTCGTATTTTTAGTAGAAACTGTGTTTCTCCATGTTGATCCCGAATTCCCGAGGCTGGTCTCGAATTTCCGACCTTAGGTGATCCACCCACCTGGGCCTCGCAAAGTGCTGGAAAGACAGGCGTGAGACATCGCGCCCGGCCAAATTCCCCGCCGGGTCCAGCATCCCAACAGTAGATTTCAAACAAATACAAAGTTAAGTGGAAGAAATAGGCAACAAATGGAGGGAGTGTGAGACTTCAAAATGTCCCAGAGATAGGATCCAATCAAATCCTTGGCCCCACCAAGCGCCCCCATCACTCTGGCCCGACGGCTCCAGAGACCAGCCCAGGCCAGCCCTAGTGGGTCCCCATCTGTCCTCCCCTCCAAGCTGGGAGCACCCGGGCCCTCTTGGTCTATCCTTTAGTCTCGCGCAGCGGGGACCGGCAGGATGGTGGTCTCCTGTGGATTTTGCTTTTCAGGCTGTCAAGTAGAGAAAATCCCGAAACTCCTAGTCTCGGGCGCAGCATAAACTCCGAACTGGCGCCCAGGCTGAGTCAAGATGGCAAACCTCGGGTAAACATTCGAAAGTGCCTCGGTCCTCCCCGCCCCCGAGCCCGGTGCCTCTGCCCTAGCCGAGGCCTCTGCTGTCCTCCTGGGCGATGAGCCGGCTGGGGGCCGCCGGACGGCGGAGGACCTGCTCCTGCTTTCCGAACTACAGATCCCAGGGTGCCTCTCGGACTCGCGCTCCCTCCCTCTCTCGCTCCCTCCCTTTATCCGCCTCCTCCCCCGGCCCTTGTTGTTTTGGCTCGAAGCGCTCCGGCGGAGTTTCAGAGAAAGTCTGGGCAGAAACCGGAGCCGGGCCTGAACGTGGGAAGGGGAGGAGGAAAGGGAGGAAGAGGGAGCTCGGAGGCCGGGAGAGGGAGAGATCGGGATCTCGGGCCGAGCCGCTCAGAACCTGCCGCGCGCCCCGGGGTGGGGGAGGCGGCGGGGGAGGAGCGCGAGGGGACGGGACAGCGGGATCCCTCCCAGGAGCCAAGCCGCTCAGTGCCTTGTTCCTCCGCCGCTCCCCGCCCTCTTCGGCGGCCGCGAGAGCGGACCCACCCTCCGGCTCGACCTGCGACCTCCCTGCGCCCGCGGCTCAGAGACGCCCGGCGCTTCGCCGCCAACCCTGCGGCTCCCTCTGTGACCCGGGACCAGCCCCGCGCCGGCTGCCCGCGGGCGGCTCGCGGTTTCCCCTGTCCACGGTGTTCCTCGTGAGCCAAGAAGTGACCCACCCTCCCCCTAGGAGGGGAAGGAGGAACGCCCGGTCGCACCGAAACCGAGGGCGGGCGAGCGAGAGTGGGCACCGCGCGGGGCATTGTGTCTGTGTGTGTGCGTGAGCCGCGCTGTGTCTGTTTCGGAAAGCGCTCTAGGGAGGTCTTGTCCCTAGGGGGCGGAGCGCAAGGGACCGCGGCTGCTGCTCCGAGTCGGGGCAGAATCCCGCAGAGTCCGAGCGCTGCTGAGGCGGCTAGCGAGACGGCACCCCTGAAGACTAGGCGGGCGCCCTGAAAGGAGGCCGGCGCGCCCGCCGCCCCGGCTGGCGTTCTGTTCAGGTTCACCGGCCTGCAGAGGAGAGACTCGAACTCCAGGAACCCGCGCGCCTTGGAGCCCGTCCGCCCCGTCGGCCCGGAGTGCGCGACCGGGAGAGCGAGGTTCTCGCCGCTGCGCGCTCGACAGGCGTCGGCTGTGTCGGGAGCGCGCCCGCCGCCCCTCAGCTGCGGGGCCGGGAGTCCGAGACGCGCGCACCATGAGCGGTGGCGAAGTGGTCTGCTCCGGATGGCTCCGAAAGTCCCCCCCGGAGAAAAAGTTGAAGCGTTATGTAAGTAGAGCTGCAGGCGCAGATCCGCCGACCTCGGTGTCCACACCCCTCCCCGGTCGGCTCGCGGGCGGCTGCAGCTGGCCGCGCACGGGGTTGGTTCTTAAACGAATGCCGGTCTCTTTCCCCTTGGCCTCTACCCCGGGTGCCTTACACTCACTCACGCCCAGGCATCCACTTGGCCGGACAACTTTCTTCCACCAGGTTCCCGACAGCCTGCTTTGCAGGCCTGCTCGCCCCGTAAGAGGGCCCAGACTTGCGGTTAAACTCCTGCTGCACGCTTCTCTTCTTCCTTAGGAAGGATGGGGTGCGATGGAGAGAGGCGCCTTCTCCCTGATTTATTCCTGCATCTGATTATTAGGGGGCTGATGGGTGCTAAAGTTCCCGCACCGGGAAAACCGCCGAGGTTTTAGGGCTCACCAGCCCTGTCTTTGGTGGGGCGCGCTCCCTCTCCTCCGCCCCTCGAGATAGGTTGCGGGAAGCAGGCTGTAGACCTGAGGAGTTGGTAGTAGAGACAAGCATAGCGAATGCCCGCAAAAAGGAAAGAAAGGAAAGTTATTACGCGCCCTGCCGTTTGCTTAGCAGGGTTCACATTTTCGCGGTTTTGCATTGAGGGACTTTGGAGTTTGGCCCGGTAGTCTTGGCGGTTTGCTGCGAGAGGAGGGCGCTGGGGGGAGCCTAGTGGCTGGTGTTTGGGCGCCTTGGATGTGCTGTCAAACTCGGCGGGAGGAGACAGCTGAAGCCAGAAGGGATTTCAGTTGCTGTCCTTTCCCAGGGAACCAGAGTGGCTTTAATGGTGTCTGTGTAATTGATACAAGATGCTATATGTTAAACCATTTTAGTTGTTAGGAAAAATATTCCTTGAAAGTATCAATCTTACTTTAGTGGAAAGCTGTGTCCTCTTCAGAGGTCTGGGAACGAATTCTTCCTTCCCATTGGTTGTTTTGTCGGTGCCCTCTTGCAAAGGAAAGAAATGACACTTTTCTCCTGGCGTCTGGACCAAATTTTTTTTCTAGTAAAATGTGTTTGCAAAAGCAAAATTTATGCCCCCTTAAATGTAGTATAAATTTAATGCCTGTACTAATGGAACCTGTTTGTCGTTGAAGAATATCTACACTCAGTATTAGAGCTCAGGTTAATCCTATTAGTCACTGTTTGCTTTCATAGAACAGAGTGAAGTACACAGAGTGAAGCATTTAACTTCACTGACAACTCATCAGTAAATTTCTGATTTACTTTCTGCCAGAATTTGTTATAGACAAGTAATTTTACTGAAGGACTTGATACTGCAAATCATAAGAAAGCTCCCCGGAGATGTGTAATTCCTCTAAATCCTGTCTCTCCATCAGTTTTCCTGAATATCCTAGTAAAAACGCTAACTTTATTCCAAAAATATGACAGGCAATTTTTTTATCCCACCTGTTTTAAAGAGAAAGGGGTGTGTGTGTGTAGAGAGAGAGAGAGAAAGAAAGAGATAGGGGTAGGGAGTATATTTGTTTTGAGAAGGCCCAGTTTAGGAAAGACAGATTCTTAAAGGAACTAAAGAATAACACATTTGCTGAACAAGAAAGTGATAATAGAGGTTTAATGCATTCTTTCACATGGTTAGTTCATGGCTGACTCAAAAGATACCAAGCACTGTATTGGACACCAACCATAAGGTCAGAAAATACAGTAGGAAAAAAGCCCTGCCTTTTGGGCTTAGAATTCAATTGCACTATTAACCAGGAAAAAATCAACCAAAAAGATTATGCCTTCACAAGAAAAACAACCAAAAGGAAACTATAATTTGATTATTACAACTGTTTTCTCAGGTAGGTGTCATCTCTATTTTACAGAAGAGAAAACAGGCCTGCATTTGAACCAGATCTGCCTGATTGATTGGACTGTAAAAGATTAATGACTCTCACATACTTCATTTCAAATGTGGAGCTTAGACTAGGACATCTCTAAAGGACCTTCAGGTTCACACCTGTAATCCGAGCACTTTGGGAGGCTGAGGTGGGTGGATCTCCTGGGGTCAGGAGACCAGCCTGGCCTACATGGTGAAACTCCGTCTGTACTAAAAATACGAAAAATAGCTGGTGTGGTGGTGCACGCCTGTAATCCCAGTGACTGGGGAGGCTGAAGCAAGAGAAATGCTTGAACTTGGGAGGTGAAGGTTGCAGTGAGCGGAGTTGGTGCCACTGCACTGCAGCCTGGGCCACTGGGTGAGATTCCGTCTCAAAAACAGCAACAACAACAAAATAAAGGTACTTGCAGATTATAATTTTTCCTATAACCGAATATTAGTTGAGAATACAAGAATGAGGTGGGCTATAGATCAGATGCACAGCGCTAAAGAAATGAAAGACCTGGTCTTTGCCTTTAAGTAGCTTTTTGAGTCTTTGGGACCTTGAAACAAGCATATGTGAAAAAGTCAAGCAATAGTGCAAAGTGGTATATGACTGCGTAAGTTGAGTGGTATAAATATTTTTTGGCTGGTGTGAGAAACAAGTTCAATGTAGACTGAAGCCATGGGAACATTTGAGAGAGACAGGGGGCTGCCTACATTGTGTTTTCCTCAGGAGGATGAATATGCCTAACAGCTTGGGAGAAACTAGGTTTTTCCTTCCCTGGTGTGGCACTGGTGTTTTCTTTACTTAAGCATGAAGTGGATGGAGATGGTCCAGGAAGACAATGGACAGGGTGGCTGTCACAATAGAGGAAACCAGCATGGGTGTTATGAGTTAAACAAGGCTTGTATTTTAGCTGTTAGGTTGGTGGCCCAGAAGATTTTGACATTCCCAGATTATTGATCTTTTGGCTTTGGTGTCCAGTTTAGATGGTTTTTGCTAAAGTAGCTTTGACCATCAAAGATACAGGCACTACACATGCATCTCCTATGCTTGTTTTCTTTTCATGTAGAATGTTTATCTTTCTGGATAAAGGAAACATCGTTGGCCACCCAGTAGGTAAAATGTTTCTGGATAATGATTTGTGATGAATGGATTTGCTGTGAAAAGGTATCTTGGATGCTTGGTACTGTAATTATTAAATGAGACTTCGGGGAGTTTGAGCATCATGATTCTGTTTGGAAATATTTGGCCCATGGGGCTTTGACAGTTGTCTCACTGTTTATAGCATTTGTAAGGTAGACCTTAAAAGGGCTTTTAAGTGACAAAAAATTTGTTTTAGTTTTGTTTTATTTGATTTTTTTGAGACAGAGTCTTGCTCTGTCACTCAGGCTGGAGTGCAGTGGCACGATCTTGGCTCACTGCAACCTCTGCCTCCCAAGTTCAAATGATTCTGCTGCCTCAGCCTCCCAAGCAGCTGGGACTACAGGCGCTGGCTACCACGCCCAGCTAATTTTTTGTGTTTTTAGTAGAGACAGAGTTTCATTGTGTTAGCGGGATGGTGTTGATCTCCTGACCTCATGACCCTCCTGCCTGGCCTCCCAAAGTACTGGGATTATAGGCATGAGCCACTGCGCCCAGCCTGTTTTAGTTTTTTTTTTTTTTTTTTTTTTTTAATTTATTTTTAGAGAGTCTTGCTCTGTCGTCCAGGCTGGAGTGCAGTGGCATGGTCTTGGCTCACTGCAACCTTTGTCTCCCAGATTCAAGTGATTCTCCTGCCTCAGCCTCCCCAGTAGCTGGGATTACAGGCATGCACCACCATGCCCAGCTAATTTTTGTATTTTTAGTAGAGATGAGATTTTGCCATGTTGGCCAGGCTGGTCGCAAACTCCTGACCTCAGGTGATCCGCCTGCTTCAGCCTCCCAGAGGTCTGGGATTACAGGTTCTGAGCCACTATGCCTGGCCTTAAATTGTTTTAGTTTTATCTTTAAAGCCATCTCAAATATGGCCCCCAATAAATTCCATTTACAACTCCATGTAATGTTTACTGTTTCATAATCGACTCAATCATGATTTTTTGTTGTTGTTGAGACAGAGTCTTGCTTTGTTGCCCAGGCTAGAGTGTGGTGGCACCATCTCTGTTCACTGCAACCTCCTGCTGGGTTCAAGCAATTCTCCTGCCTTAGCCTCCCAAGTAGCACCACCATGGCTAGCTAATTTTTTGTTTTGTTTTGTATTTTTAGAGATGGGGTTTCACCATGCTGGCCAGGCTGGTCTCGAACTCCTGATTGCGTGATCCGCCCACCTCAGCCTCTCAAAGTGCTGGGATTATGGGCATGAGCCACCACGCCTGGGCCAAGGAGGATTGTTTTTTTACACACTAATGTGTGAGTCTGATGCAGAAGACTTTCTCGAATTTCTTAGAGTGACAAAAGAAAATGAAAGTCAAGAGTAGTCAGCAGATTGCCCAGCTTTTCCTTCTCTTTTTAATTTTTTCTGTATTTGCAAAAGGGTTCTCTCCTGTTGTATGTGTTTCATTCTCCTGGAAGTTTTTAAAATCTACTTAAAATGGAGGTGAAAATTTTAATGCTGCTTTTCAGGGTTGCTACTATGGTGTTGCTGTTTTCCTCCTGTGTTATACATTAAACAGATGCTTGTTTTACTTTGTTAAGAACCTGATGGAATCATAAACAGATCACTGTCACTAGGGTTACAGAAAACAAGTAAAGTCTTGGTAGTATGCACTCAACAATGGTGCTCAGACTTTTGAAGAATTATTTAAAGAAATAGTGGTGAAATTTTCATCAGAACCTGAAATTTTAGCTGAAATAAGAGGCAAGTCTGTAAACAAAGGATTGTTTCAAGCCAGCTGGCTACCACCATAGCTCTGCAGGAGGAGCTTCCTTGCCTCAAGCCCGAACACTGAGTTTGGGCTCCTCCATAGCCCGGCTGTCAGCATTGGGCAGGTGCACAATCTCAGCAGGAGAACCTGCTTCTGAGGCCAGAGCAAGGTGGTCTCTTAGCTGACAGCCAGCCTGGGAGCAAGGCCCCAGTCAGTTCTTAGGTGGGTAATCTGTACTCAGCGTGGGTTCTCTGCCTGCTCTGCAGCTGTCAGTTAACAGGACTACTCTTGTCTGGACTTCCAGAACACAACCCTGGTTCTGGAAATGGGCCTAGAAACAGAAATAGCCTCTCCTACTGGGTGGGCACCTGACATCTGACATGGAGGAGGGGCTAGGCAGGCCAAGTGTCAGCATCTCTTTGGTTCACAGACAGTGTAGGACCTGTGCTAAGCATGAAACCCCTGCTCAATAGTGTCACTGCAACAAAGAGGATTGTCATGTCTAGAAACTGTTCCTACTCTTTTTTTTTTGGCAATTACCACTAGCAATCAATGGATTCTGTTGTTTCTGCTTATAGTGATTGATTAAGCATAATTATTCTGTTGAAGGAAATTTTTTCTTGCTATCCTCATGTTAGTAAACATCCCATTCAGATTCCCAGGGTTTTTACCTTTTCAAGTGTAGCAAAAACATTTTTTCTATTAACAGAGGCCATCAACTTGCAATTACATTAAGCCTTTATGATAGTTAATGATAGTTCATTTGTTGTGCCTGGGCTTAATGATAAGCACAAAACTCTCCATGTGAAACTTGCTGAATCTCTAAATCTGATTGCTACCTTTTGAGATTCAAAATTACTGTTAGGAAGGTGTATTAGTTTGGAGGGTAGTTTCAGAATTCTGCTGGCTCTTTAAAATTATTTTTTTAAGAGATCATCTTGGGGCTGGTGCTGTGGCTCGCGCCTGTAATCCCAGCACTTTGGGAGGCCAAGGCAGGTGGATCACGAGGTCAGGAGGTCAAGACCAGCCTGACAAACATGGTGAAACCCCATCTCTACTAAAGATACAAAAAAATTAGCTGGGCGCTGTGGCAGACTCCTGGAATCCCAGCTACTTGGGAGGCTGAGGCAGAGAATTGCTTGACCCTGGGAGGCAGAGATTGTAGTGAGCTGAGATCGTGCCACTGCACTCCACGCTGGGTGACAGAGCAAGACTCTGTCTCAAAAAAAAAAAAAAAAAAAAGAGAGAGATCATCTTGGAACAAAATATGGCAAGAGTTATAGTTGGATAATCTGGTTGACAAGTGACTGATTACTTCAGCGTATTTTGCCATAATCTGCTTTAAAAATGTCAGTAATAAAATGCACAGCAGTTTTTGAGAATAAAATTCCATATTTTGGAGTTAACATAAAAATATGTAGATAAGCTGTTGACGATTTGCAGACTGAGAAAGTCTCAGAGGTGATAGATTCAAAACGTGTATTATGTACGCAGCACTCCTAATTTTCTTACAGAGACCTACAGCCAGAAAGGGCATTGTAGTAGATGGGCTATTACTTTTGAAGAATTTTGTTTTAAAATGTAATTTGAGCAACCACTGATGCTTTTAGTGGGGACGTTGTGCTATAGTGGAAGGAAGCTCAGACTGAGTGTCAGGACTTGGATTCCACTGGGCTTTGCCACTACGCACCCACAGGCGCATTTGACCATTCTGATCCTCAGTTTCCTTAGCTGTGAAATGGAGGAGGGACGAGCTAAAGGTGTGCAGCGGAAGCTCTGTTGCAGTTTAGCATTCCTCTTCTCAGACATTTCCCTGGGTGGAAGGGATAGATGGGGAGCTCGTCAATAAGCTGCAACATAAATTTTTGGGGGACATAAATCATCCTTTCGGGGAAATAAATCTTTGTTATTTATCTTAAATAGTTTAGTGACTGCTTAAGCAGTATTCTTTGAGGACTCTTGGTTCTTAACTGAAGGCAGACCTGCGTGCAGGGCCTTTGGCTGCTGTGCTCCTGTGCTGGGTGCTGTCTTGAGCCCCTGTGCAATGCCTGGCTCAGAATAGGAGCTCAACAAATGCCTCTTGGCTGAATAACAAGCAGGTATCTCAGGAGCTTTTGTTATGTGCCATGTGTGGAATGCCAGGAAGGAAAGGCCCACTCCCTGCCCTTAAGGAGTTTCTAATCTGTTTGTGAAGACAAGCTGTCAATCATTTTATAGGAGCTATGTTATATAGACATATGATTAGTTGCCAAATGAAGAATGAAGGACTATTACCTAAGCGTTTAGAGTGATAACAGGGGGTGGAGGGGTGGGAGATGCCAGGGAAGACTCTGCAAATGAATTTTACGCTTTGTTCTTGGAAGAGCTGAGGTCCTGCCGGCAGCAACAGCAAAATCATAAGGGAAGTCTGGTTGTAAAGAGAGAACAAAGATTTATGTGATTTTAGATGTCCTTGTGAAAAAAACAGCTTCCCAATACCCCAGTTTCATGTATGAAGTTTGGCTGGCAGCTGTATCTTCTAGTTTGAGAAGCTTTTGTTTCTGCTAGGGCCTAATGTTCCTCATGGGCTCCTGAGCACAAGTGAATTTTCTGCGTCAAACTAGAAAGGAACAAAACAACTTGTTTGGTCACCTGAACTTATTAAAATTCCAAGGGACATGAGTTGTTTAAGATTTCTTTATGTCTGTTTTAAGCTAAGTAATTCATTCTGGCAAGCAGTTAGTCTACGACGGAGAGGGAGCATGTTCTGGTGGTAGGGAGAATAAAAGAGCCTTTGATTCATTTACTTCTGAGTTCCAGCAGCAGGGCCAGGGCTGCCTTGGGCTAGCGTCTTATTTTGGACTTTGGAAGCCATCTTAGCCCAGCTGTGTGAGTGCCAGCTCGTGTTGAGGGGGAGAGAATAACAGCAACGGATCACATGAAACCCCTTCTGACTGTGGATGGAGGGGTTTCTCTCATTTCACATTCCTTGCATTAACATGGTGCCTAATTTCCACCAAGTTAGAGCTCCATCTGAATTTGCTATTTGAACTTGGATTGAAGTCACAATCTCTCTGTGACTCCTTTATCTCAATCTGCCAACTAATACAGAAAACTTAGCAAGTCACGGGTCTCTTTATTCTCCCCTCTTGGGGTCTAGCACACATAAAATTAACATTCTTTCTTCTTTATATTGGCAAAAAGTGGCCCATTGTACTGTGGATTTCCATATTTATTAAATAACTAGGCTCTTCTGTTGCCAGTGAGATGGCTATAGGAGACTCAATAAATTGTAGATGGCAGTTTAGGCCTGTAACATTGCTGGGGAAAGTCATTTTAGGAACTGGAAGTTTTTGCTCATTCTAGGCTTATATGTATGAGCATCTTAAATAATACAAGAATGCCCTAACTGGAAAAAAGAATCATTTCTATTTTAAGCAATTCACTTATTCATAGGAGCAAAGTTCTTCCTAGCTTAAAAGTTCTCATTACTGAATAAAGTACACTATAACCTAAGAGCTTTTGACCTTCTCCCAGCCTGTTTTTAAAAAGAATTAAGACTATGCACTGTAATGAATGTTTGGTTGTTATCTCTGTTACATTAGCTCTTGAAGCATTCTGATTACAACTTGTAGCTGCCAAGCCCTGTCCTGCAGTATTATCTGGAACAAAAAGTTTCCATGTGGTTGTTTTTAGCAGAGCTGCTATATGCAAACTGCACGTGAAGGATATAAGTTAAAAGGAATAGAGCTTCTAGAAGGAGAAATGTGAGTTAATTTTTTTCTACCATTTAATCGTTCTTTCCTCACCTCTGTTTATCATCTTTCTAAACTGAGTTCTCTTTTATTTTTATATACTCAAAAGAATGCCAGATTTACCAAGTGTTTTTCTGATGGTGGTTTTCTTTTCTTTTCTCCCAAGCTTTTTACTTTGAATTTGTACTTGGCCTAGGCAGTTCTCTTAAGTTATGTGTTCAAAAAACAATGTCCTAAGAGGAAAAAACAAATGGCCACATTGTCCCATGAATTAAAAATAATATACTAAGAGTCCAAACATTTCAATGTAAAAATGTGAGGCCTTTCTTTTTTTAGGAAGACAAATATTAAACTTTGCTTTAACTATCCTGTTGATTGTTTTTCCTTTCCCTTAATTTATTTTCTTTTGGTTTGACTCATGTAGTTTAAATTTATTTTGAGAACAGTTTTATACATACTTCTTTAAGAATGCTGCACATAGGGGAAAGCACCAAAATTCCATTTTATATATCAAGAGAAAAGTGAGAGGAGGCCATCCTTCTGTCAGAAGAGGGGCAAAATGTCAAATAATACCAAGGTTTTATAACTTACTTTTATGTTGCTTGGTTAAGTTAAATATTTACCATTATTGCCTAGATATATTTAGCTCTTTGTACGTGAAATAAGCAGGTAAATGTAATTTAAGTTAAGAAATTGCTTTTGTGAAATGAAATCCTGGACATTAGCACTGGAAGAACTCAACTCATTTTGTTATAGTTTTTGTTTTAAATAGAAAATAGAGACAGGGTCTCTCTATGTTGCCCAGGCTAGTCTTGAACTCCTGGCCCCAAGTGATCCTCCTGCCTCGTTGTTATAGTTTTTATTGTTGTATTTAATGCATTAGTCAGCCAGTTGTTACACAATTTTTTTGCTAACTTTTTTAAATAGAAGGTAAAAGCACTCTGTGCCATAGTTCGCTACTCTCTCTTTTCCTATTCATTTCTACTTCTCTGTGATCTAAGCCTAGACATCAAAATTGCAAAATATTTGTGTCCAAATCTTTACACACACATTCTTTTACCTTTTCTCTAAAAAGGGAGTGTTAATTTGTGTCACTGTTACGTAGTAATCAATAATAGAAATAATACTGTTCCACCAAGCATGTAGATTGTTTTTCTCTCCTGAAATATAGCTTTTAGTTACTGCTGAATTGGGAAATGCGGTTAGGCCACTTTATGACTAGCAGAACTCCTCCCTGAGATGACTACCTGATGAAAGAATTACCTGCCTGCGTGCCTTCCCAGTTCCAGTCCTTAGCACATTCCCAGCAGTGCTGTGGCCATAGTTGGAGTTGCCAAGATTAAGGTGCTTCTGGTGGAAGAATGACCCCTTGATTATCGAGAGAGAAGTGCTTTAATCTTTGACTTTTGAAAGACAGATACTAGGTAAAAGCTACCTTTGGTGTTTTGAATTCCAATGCTGTTGTGTAGAGCTTGATGAGGAATGGTTACCTCATTCAGCTAGGGAGGTATTATTTGAACCCTCTACCCTCTGGCAAAGTTATAATTGACCCCAAAGTAATGTAGTAGTATTTACTTTACATGTTCTTGACAGTTTCAGGTTTAAATGTTTGAAGTGCTGAGAAAAGGTAAAAGGAAATATTGAACTCCAAAGAATGTAAAATATTTGGGAAGGTACTTTGTTCCTAGTGATGCTGTTACATAAACCAAAACCTTCTGAGTAATCTTTGCTGGGTATGTAGGTCATTTACCTCCAGAGAAAAAGGCACACAATTCAACTGGTGCTATTGAATGGTATTCTTTTTTCTTTCTATTCTTTTAAGCAGTCAAATCTTTGAGAGTCAAATTTATAAATGCTGAATGTTTCAAATGGGAAAACCAAGCCTAATTCATTTTCATAGTGACCCACAGTATACAGAGGAAAAGGTATATACACAGGAATCTGTTTACAAAGAAAACTATGGCTTCATTTATCATTCTTTGGTGTTTGTAACAGGATATTAATTTACAGGGGACAAAGATGGCATTTGTTCTCTATCTCAAATATACAGTGCAATGCCTTGCACATGCTCTTAAACAGCACTATCAAATAATTGTAGAATTTTGAGCCTAAAATTATAAATTCTCTTGTCCAACGTTTCTAACCTTTTCTAACCCATTCCTCTCTCATGTATTGTTCGAGTGTCCTTTGGCTTTTAATTCAGTTTTACTTTCTATGATTTGCATTACAAAAACAATAGCTATATTGAACCTTTGTTCTAATTCCACATCTCTCCTTGTCCACCAAAAACCCAACACCCTCTTTTTACAAGAAATGAAAATTAGCCGAAGGGAGATGAATTGATTTATCCAAAGTCATCCTACTTAACCAACTGTTCTGTTGGGGCCCATCTCTCACCTCCCAGATAAAATCCTTCCTGTCAGAGTGAATGCCCACATGAACAGGGCACTGTGAAGAATGCAAAAGAGGACCAAGTGAACACTGTTTTCACTTTTGAGAGCTGTGTTCTGCACTTAGTTCTACAAATTACATCATGATCAGTGATGTGTGAGACATAGTGGTAGAAGAATCCAGCAAAAAGAGGTTAATTCAGGTACTCTGTGAAGGCTTAATGAAGGTGGCAAGATGCATTTCACCAAGATCTTAAAAGATGGATTCCATTTTCAAAGACGAGGCTGGAGTAAGATCTGATTGCTGTTTCTCCGTTCCCAGCCAGACTCTTGCGTTGCTGTTTACATTTGGCTATCCCTCTTTTTCACCTGCTGTTCATTTCATAATGGAATACAGCTGGGTCCTTTTTTCATCACCCTTATTTAAATACCAGTTTCTGATGTCCCTAAGTGTTGGAGTTCTTGAGGGTTTCAGTGCTAGCCCTGGTGGGTCTCCTCCTCCTTTCATCTTCGTTAGTTGGTTCTTCATCTGTTGTGAAAGCCTGAGCTCCTTTGAAAATTTGAGGCTCTCAGTTACTGTAAGAATTCTTACCAACCTATACACAAACATTACTATAATCTTGGATGTTTTCTGACTTTTAAAGCTCATCTATGGCTCTTACTTAACACCTAGTTAAGGGCCCTGAATTTTATGTTGATAATTCGAGTACTCTTAGCCCATTTCTCTTCTCAGATCTGTGGATCTAACAGTTTTTTGTTTGTTTTTTTGAGATGGAGTCTCGCTTTGTTTCCCAGGCTGGCGTGCAGTGGCGCAATCTTGACTTACTGCAACCTCCACCTCCTGGGTTCAAGCAATTCTCCTGCCTTAGCCTCCTGAGTAGCTGGGATTACAGGCACCTGCCACCACGCCTGGCTAATTTTTGTATTTTTAGTAGAGACGGGGTTCACCATGTTGGTCAGGCTGGTCTCAAACTTCTGACCTTGTGATCCACCCGCCTCTGTCTCCCAAAGTCCTGGGATTACAGGTGTGAGCCACTGCCCCAGGCCGGATCTAACGGTTTAAATCCAAAACTGCTTATATAGCCCACAGCAACTCAGAGTCAGAATGCCCACAGCAGATCTTATCATCCTCTCCCTAAACCTGGTCCTCATGGCTGTTCCTCATCCAGTGTCTCAGCCAGAAGGTTTTCTTCTTTTTTTTTTTTTGAGACAGAGTCTCACCGCGTCGCCCAGCCTGGAGGGCAGTGGCACAATCTTGGCTCACTGCAACCTCTGCATTTTGGGTTCAAGTGATTGTCCTGCCTCAGCCTCCCCAGTAGCTGGGACTACAGGCACATGCCACCACGCCTGGCTAATTTTTGTGTGTGTATGTATTTTTAGTAGAGACATGGTTTCATGGTGTTAATCAGGATGGTCTCTATCTCCTGACCTTGTGATCTGCTTGCCTTGGCCTCCCAAAGTGCTGGGATTACAGGTGTGAGCCACCACGCCCGGACCAGAAGGTTTTCTTTGACTTTTCTCTCTCTCTCATTCTTCACAACCACTAACCAAACCTTGTCAGTTTTACCTTCCAAATACCTTGATTTATTGGCCACTCTTGCCTAGCGACCTTTGCCTTTCTTCTGGATTGCTGCAATAGCCAGTTGGAATTGCTGCTCTCTGCCTCCAGTCTTGGGCCCCTCTTAACTGTCTTATTAAGGCAGGCAGAGTGACTTTTCTGAAATACCAATCTGGTAATGCCATTCCATAGCTGGAAGCTGTTCTGCGGCGTTCTTTCACTCTTCAAAGTGCCTCTGCCTCTTCCCTTGGCTTGCATGGCCCTTTGTGATGTGGCAGCAGCACATCCATCCAGCAGTGTTTGTTGCTCCCTTCTCAGCTCAGTGTCTCCACTTCAGCTGTACTGAACTTTCGTGGTCCAGATCAGCTCTGAGATCGCTCTCTCCCCGGGCCTTTGCACATGCCGTCCTCTCCTCCAGGAATCTTTGACCCTCTCACTTCTGTCTCACAACTGGGCTACTAACTTTGGGAGCCTTCTTGGAGCTCCACCACTACCGTCACATGTACACACAGACAGTGTGCCGGGAGCATCTGTTTTGTCGTTCTGTCATGTTCTGTTATTCCCATAGCATAGCACTTGCCACACTTGATATTTGCTTGTTTACTTGCTTATTTCCTCTCCCATAGTGGGGCCATGTTGTGACTTTGGTGAGCCCCAGGTGCTTTTGCCTTCATAGGTTCCCCTTCCTATATTAAAAAAATTAAAAATTATATTTTGCAACTATGTCAGTATAAAGATGAATATATTCTAACCTGGAGTAGTTGTTATATTATTTTTCAGTTTTTTTTTTCTTCTTTAGTTCTTTGTTACTTCCTGTTGATTTGCATATTTTTCAATTTTTATTTTGATTTTAAGAGAAAATATTAAGACACTTGTTGTGTGTTTTTCAAAGTATCACCGGCCCCAAACACTGTGCCTTCTATCTGATGGATATGCTGGTGCTGTCAAATGAACAGAAATACTTTGAAGATAAAGTTGACAGCTATCTCAACTGATTGATTGGGACTCGGAAAAGTGAGGAGTGACTCGGTTATTTTTTTTTTTTGTAGCCCTATTATCATGGCTTAGATAACTCACTAAAACACTCTTAAGACTTTGTATTTTAGGCTGGGCATGGTGGCTCACACCTGTAATCCCAGCACATTGGGAGGCTGAGGTAGGTAGATCACCTGAGGTCGGGAGTTCAAGACCAGCCTGGCCAACATGATGAAACCCCTTCTCTACTAATACAAAAATTAGCTGGGCATGGTGGCACATGCCTGTAATCTCAGCTACTCAGTAGGCTGAAGCAGGAGGACCGCTTGAACTGGGGAAACCAAGGTTGCAGTGAGCCAAGATAGTGCCATTGCACTCTGCCTGGGCAACAAGATCGAAACTCTGTCTCAAAAAAAAGGGTCTCAGGGGTTTTGTAGTTTAGTCCCTGGTAATGGGAAAAATATATATATATTTATATAAAATACATTTATTTAAAAATATATATTTAGTAGCAAAAATTGACATTTTTAAGAACACATTTTAAAAAGTGTGTTCTATGAGCTGTTTTACTAACATGCACATTTCTTCATGATATTTCTGTGTAGAGCAGTTTTTAGTGGAAGTGGGTAGGTGATTTTGCCCCCTCCTGGGGACATTTTAAAACAGGAAAGGTTTTCTTTTCCCTCTTGCAGGGCATGCGATGGGAGTGTGGCTCACTTCTTCAGGGCCCCGCTGCTCAGACCTCTAGGGGAGCATACAGACATACAGATGGGCAGGCTATGGGGCTCTGACTCAATGGCAGTGTCCAGGGGTGAATGTTTACAGCTGAAGCCCCAGTGGGTGTGTGTTATGGGGTGCTTTGCTGGTTTGCCCTCTGTTAGCCGCTTGTGTTAACCAGCTCAGTGAGAAGACCCCCTTTATCACAAGGACAGAGGGATTTCTGTATCCCAAGGTTTCTTACCTTGATGTACCAGAAGAACTGGATCACACATGTGGGCCTGGAGAATAAGTGCAAGGCTTTATTGAGTAGAAATAGCGGCCTGGCACAGTGGCTTAGGCCTGTAATCCCAGCACTTTGGGAGGCCGAAGCAGGCGGCGGATGGGCAGATTACTTGAGCTCAGGAGTTCAAGACCAGCTTGGTCAACATGGTAAAACCCCGTCTCTACTAAAAATATAAAAATTAACCAGGTGTGGTGGCAGGCGCCTGTAATCCAACCTACTACGGAGGCTGAGGCAGGAGAATCGCTTAAACCCAAGAGGCAGAAGTTGCAGTGAGCCTACATCTCACCACTACACTCCAGTCTGGGTGACTACCGTCTTAAAAAAAAAAAAAAAAAAAAGTAGCACTCCGCAGATGAGGGAGCCAGAAGGGAGATGGTTTTCCCCTGGAGTCCGCTCCTCAGCCGCCCGACTCTTCTCCAGCCTCTCCGGCCAGACTCTGAGTTGGTCCGCCAGTTGATGGTCTGCTGGCCTGCGGGTGCCAGGTGCTCTTCCAGAGCATGCTCTCGAAGACCAGCCACTTGTGTCTTCTTTGGCTGATAGACTCTTCAAGACTACAACTGTTTGTGTCTGCCTGCTAGGGTCTCAGGGGTTTTTATAGGCACAGGATGGGGGCGTGGCCAGCCTGGGTGGTCTTGGGAAAGGCAACATTTGGGCTCCAAGGCTGGAGTACTTGTCCTTACCTAGGTTCGTGGGGGTGGAGACCTAGCCAGGGACCACACCTTCCTCTATCTAGCACTGCGCTTCCCCACCTCCGTATCATTTAAAGGGACCACCTCTTCCCTTCCCAGCTCTTCCATTATCAATTTGACAATTTCTGGACACATCTTGGTTGCTACAGCTGGAGGGAGGAATGCTTCTGGTTATCTAGTGGGTAGAAGCAGGGATGCTACTAATATGCTGTGCTGCACAGATTTATCTGGCTCAAAATATCAGTGTGCTGAAGTTGAGAAATCCTCATATAGAGGGGTTTATAAAGCTGGTTCTTACATTTATGTTATTCATTTAGTATATTTCCCTGTTTCCAGTTGGATTTCATCATAGCACCAGAAGCAAACATTTGTTTTTCTGACTAAAATAATGTTTGAGAAAAACAGTCATTGAGATGGCTGAGCCTTTGATCAGTAGAGGGTTAAGGAGGTGATAGGTAAATTATCTCTCTAAGGATCTGTTGTCATTTAAATCATTACCAAAATACTCATTTTTTTCTTTGCTCTCCTAACTTAAGAGTACAGCCAATTGTTGTCTGGTAGGGGGATGCTGAGTCATTTATTCACGCATTTTATTACATCTTGGCTGGAATATCACCATTCATTGTTCACAAGCCACCCAGCTTGTTTACCTTTTATAAATTACATGTAATCAAGTCCTCTTTCAGGTCTGGCTACTGTAATTGGCAGCAGCCACAGAGCAGGGCTGACAAGTCTACATATCTGCTGATGTCTCATATCCAGCCCACTCTTTCTTCTTTCAACTTTCTTGCCTCGTCTGTCCGTGTGTATTTTAGAAGGAAGGCAAAGAGAGAACTGTAAAGGTGTTCTCTCTTCTCAGATGATCCTAGGATACTTAAGGCTTGGCAGAGTCTTTTTGTCTCATTTGGTTGGGAAAAAAACAGGGTTTTAAAGCAGTGGTCCTTAAGCTTCCGTGTGCATAACAATCACTCGGTAACTTCTAACGTGAAGATTCCTGAGCTCTACCCTCCTAATATTTTTATTAACTTTGGGTTGAGTTCCAGAAAACTGCAGTTTCCAACTTGAACCCCTGCTGGTTCTGATGTAGATGGTCCTTAGGTTACTTTTCAAGAAATCCTGAATTGGCCATAGAGGGAAAAAGAGACAAGAAGGAAAAATCCAATAGAAGTACATACTTTAAAGAGTGGAATAGGAAAGGAAGAACCAAAACTGAGAGTATTTTAACCTGTCTTCTGTGAGATGAAGGGAGTGAGTATACTGTCCTGCTTAAAAAGATAAGTGTTTAGTTTTTCTGGCAGTGTACTAGATCAAACTGTCCTCCAAAGAGGACATGTTTAGAGGATGACAAAAGTGAAAAGGAATTTTTGGAAAGGTTAGAATGTGAGAAAGTACCTAACTGTTGCCAAGAAACTCAAAAGACATGATTAAATCAAAGAAAATATTTTGTAGGTATCTGTTTAAAAAAGAATGTACATTCCTGAATCAAGAGTTCATGAATGGCTTAAAGATGAGGAGAGATGAAGGAGGATTAGCTATTCACCAGAAGTTCTGGTTATTCTGGGTATTGGATCTGAAGCATATTGTCATATAGTCTAGATTTTCCTGAATAGTTCACGTTTCTAATATTCTTTCCCATGGTTTTTATAATACATGTCTGCTTTGCCCTAATTTTTAGTTAGATGTGGTTGATTTGTAAAAGAGCACCAAAATTAGGCCTACTTGACTAAAGAAGTTAAGTTCTTTCGCTTTCCAACTCTTTCTATGTTTGTGTATGTGTGTGTTAAGTATATATTTTCTAATCTATCTCTTTTAACCTGAACTTTGATTTTAAAGTCCACATTAAAGAGCAAGACAGACTGACTCCACTTTAGAAAATTGGTCAAGAAGTGGACCAGGTGGGAATGGTTACTTAAACCTAGCAGAGGAATAAAGTACTTGATTTCCAGCTACCTACTGAATGTACTCTGCTTCCAGACAGCTATTCTTTTCTTTTTTTTTTTTTTTTTTTGACATGTCATTTCCACAGGGGAACTTTATAGTTCCATTTAGTAACCTTGGAGAGAGATTATGACCAAAAACAAAATGAAGAAAAAAAAAAAAAGGCATTTTAGAACTCACTTGTAAAATGATGAGTATCGCCAGCATTCACTGAATCATTGTCTTTCTTTGTTCTAATTATCTCTGTATTAAAGTATTTGTTTTTTCATATACATGCTCAAGCAACCCAGATTGTACTTGAGAACTTTTCACCACTATATTAACTAACTTGATAACCCTTTACCATATTTCATGTTCTCTCCCTGTTGTCTGCCCACAAGATCTTATTGAATCTTCATATCTGCTTTGCAAGTGTTAAGGATCATTACTGGGTGAAGTGTCTACCACACCCTCTCATTGCACTGAAAGTCCAAGTAAGTTTAGTTAGTTGATCACTTTGCTCTGAAGTGAATAGAAGGGTTGTTGCCGTTTGCTGGTGGAGACCCAAAACCAGCTTCTTCCATTTACTCTGGCAATGAAGGAAGGATTGACACCTGTGACTTCTACCCTGCACTTTGAAGACCAGGGTCACAATTTGACTCTCTTCATTTCAGGTGACCTTATTTTCTAGCTTTCTTTTGTTTTTTAAATCATACATTTGGTATATATCTTTTTTTATGAGCCTCTTAGTATTCCTGTTTTTCAGATTTTTTTTCCTTGTAATTTATTCTTTTTTTTTTTTTTTTTTTGAGGCGGAGTTTTGCGCTTGTTACCCTGGCTGGAGTGCAATGGCGCAATCTCGGCTCACCGCAACCTCCGCCCCCTGGGTTCAGGCAATTCTCCTGCCTCAGCCTCCTGAGTAGCTGGGATTACAGGCACACGCCTCCGTGCCCAGCTAATTTTTTGTAATTTTTATTAGAGACGGGGTTTCACCATGTTGACCAGGATGGTCTCGATCTGCCAACCTTGTGATCCACCCGCCTCGGCCTCCCAAAGTGCTGGGATTACAGGCTTGAGCCACCGCACCTGGCCCCTTGTAATTTATTCTAATCCATATATTGTTTAATGCAGTGATGGGTGTTTCCAATGAATATTTATATTTTTTGAAAACAAGTGTAAATGCTCTTAGAAGGGTAACATTAAATAGTTATCCAAGTGCAACATTAAAAAAAAAATCACATAAATTTTCAGTGGGAGTATTTTAACTTACAGTTCTCCATTTTGAGTTTAACATATAGAGAAAAAAGAGGTTACAAAATATTAGGTAAGCAGATTTATTGCCCTTTGCCTAAATTACTAAAGGGGAGTTTTTGTTTTTTTAAATTTAGTGTGGAAGATTTATTATTAAACTATAATATACATATTTGACCTTATGATATTTTTCTGTTTACTTATATTTGAATAAAAAATGTGCACAGATTCATTTAAAATATGTAGTATATTGGTATTCCTTATTTCTTTAAGTTATAATTTTTAATACTCAGAGATATCCAAATATTTAATATCTTACCTACTTATGCCAGTGACTCTTAAATAACAAAAGGATACTCTTTTGTAGTAGCTTTTAGGTACACTAAATTTTTTAGCAAATGTGTTTTGCCCCAAGTTGGAAAATTAGTTACATATGGAGAAACCCATGCTTTTACTAAGTGAAATTGAAACACAGATATTGAAATATTTTTCATCCTTCAAGTAAGTTCTAGCCTTGAAAACAAAACATCTGTTTGTTTGCAAACAGGATCTGTTGTTTTTCTAAACCATATACTTCCAAAGCTTTTCTTAACTTTGAGATTTTTATGGAAATACTTAAAGGAGAAGAAAATGACTCAAAGAGGATAAAGGCTAATTTTTCCTAATGAAAGAAGAAAAACATTTTTTACTCTTTCTATTCTTTAGTTAGGCCTAGGAAATACCCTGAGTTCAAGGCCAGCTGGTTTCAGCATGCAGAGATAAGAGTAGAACACAGCTTCCTGATACCCAGGCCAGAGCTGTTCCCATTCCCATTTCTATATCCACCTCCATCTTTAATGGGTTGCTGTGATTTCCAGCATTTAAACCCTTGTAGTTTTCCAGAGCCTTTTAGCTGTCTCATGGAGCCGTTCATCCCAATTGCTGCCTTTTAAAATTTTCAATTGCGGTTAAAACAAAACAACAACATATAACATAAACTTGACCATCTTAATCATTTTTAAGTGTACAGTACAGTAGGTTAAGTATTCAGATGGTTGTGCCAGCCCACTCTCTCCTGTGTCTCCATTCAATCTTAGTAGCATTGGAAACAACAGAAGGGGCTTTATGCAAACACCTTTCAGGATGGCATGCACCTCATCTGTGTTTGCTCCTTCACAGTAGTAGGAAGTTAATTATGTGGGATTTGCTCACCTGATTCACACAGATGATCTTACTGTAGTGCACATTTGGAAATCCCACACCCCTTTCTTCCCCTGAGGAAAAATTCTTTCCTGATCTAGATTCAGTGCTCTGTTTAATCTTGAGCATATGAGAATGAGTCACCATGGGTAAGTGTGTAATCTCATTTATATCTTCCTACCAATCCCCGTTTAATTTTTACATGTATGATACTGGATCCTGCTTTCCTGCATAAGGTCTGGTGATTTGGGGACGAATTTTGGGACTGCAAGGTGTTGAGATTTTTTTTTTTTAACCAGTGCTTTCTGTCCTGCTGAACATGAAGCTACACGGCCTAAGTTCTGAAATTCAGGCTATGTATGGAATGTCTGTGTGGATGAAGAAACAAGCCAGTGCCTTTTTTGGGGCAGGGGTAGTTAGGGGACCGGGAGAAAAATGAATGAAAATGTGAAAATAGTCTGATTTTATGGGGGAAATATTCAGATTTTGAGAATATATGCAAACCAAAGACAAGCAATTAGTTGCTTTGTGATTTTATTATACCCACAAAAGAAATACTTGATACCATGTTGAAGATGTTGTTGAAGATGTTAACTCAGATAAAATAACAGAGTTCTGTTTTTGATTCCAGTTATCCCTAGCTATACAATGTATAAATGCTATTTCCATTTCTTCATTTGTAGAATGAAAAACATTTCCCTGGAAAATTATTTTTTAAAAAGTACTTATTAAGTACCTTGGAATCTTTAGGATACTTTGAACATGGTGCTTAAAGAATATAAATGGTTAATGTTTGCTTTCATACCCATAGAGGAATATGGGAGTAGGAGTGACTTGAACATCAAAATGAAACTCTGTATCCATTTTTAAATACAGCATGCATTTGAGCAAAGCCCTACTCTCTAAATGCTTATTTTAAATTGGCAGTTGTTCAGCCAACAGTCAGTAATCTCAGTTAGCAAGTGTTTGGCACGCCTGTTTTAACCTGCACAGGTTCAGTTCACACAAAGAAAGGGAGGGTTGGGTTATGTGATGCAAACACCACGTTAGCCTCATTAACATATTTTGAATAACTGTATTTGAATATTTGCCAGCAAAGCTAGGCCATCTGAAGGCCTGCCGAAGGAAATGGGAGTTTCTGAGAGGAGTATAGAGATTTGAGCCTGTAACTTTTTACTTTTTCTTTTTGGAGGGGAAAGATTTTAGAGGATGCTGTTTAGGATACTTTCCATACCCTCTCATCAGAACCACCTTTTTTTTTTTTTTTTTTTTTAATGATGCAGAAATTTTTGACTTTTTCTACCACCTTTTTATATGTCTTTAAAAGAGATACCATTAGGACATGTCTCAGAAATACCTTTAGGTAATCTTATCTTGGATGGGTTTGAGTTTCTACTCAGTCTGTTTTTTGTCTTTACAGAATTTAGTCCTGAAGCTCTTTCTGTGAGTCTAGTTGGAGAACCTCTTCTGTAAACTTATTGTATGAATGCCTGTGGCTGGAACAGGACAGATAGGATAAGCCAGGGTCCCTATAGGGTAGATTCTCAGATCATAAAGATGCCAGCTTGATTCAACTTTATAGTATAAAAATTGTTTTTGTAAGGCTCCAGTTTTGTGACCTGACATCTATATCTGTTCAGAAATACTTTTTTGATTTTGACACCTGTCTGGCTGAAACCACAACTTTGGGCTCTAAAACTGCGCAAGGGAGGAGTCCATTGAAACCAGGGGTTCTCTAATATTTTAATATACAGGGTTTTAAGGGTGAGAACATGAGGCAGCATATACTTACCTCTCTAGTTTTCATTCTGGAGGACAGGTGAGGGGAGTATCGAAATCACCAGGGAGCTCTTTGAAAATCATTTACCTTATTTTTTTCCTGTTTACCTGTTGTGGTGAAGGATGGGTAGGGATGACAGCTTAATGGGGTGGCATTTGAATCTAGAATATGTGGAAGCTCTGGGTGCTTACCACAGTGTGGTAGTTTCCATAGTTTGGGCCAGTTTGCAACCTGTCTTGTACTTACCCTTTGGAATGGAAAGATACAGTCTCATGGTGCCAACTCTCACTCCTCAAGTGTGCATTTAGTAGAATTTCCAGGAGATGATTCCTTCTACCTGAGGGCTTTTTTCTTTCCTTTATCTTTTCGAAGATGATTCTTAAGACTTAATTTTAAATTGTAATATTTAATCATAAATATGTAGATATATAAAGTATCAGAAACAGGGAAGAATAAATTTGAGCATTCCTATTTTTTATACATGTTTTGTAAATCTCTCCTTTAGTGGAAGGGAAAGAGGATGCAACTATGCTGAGAAATGTGTCTATTATGTAAATTGCTATTTTAAAAAAAAACCACTTTTATAAATTAAGAACCTGGGAAAGAACTCCAGTACATTAAACCAGACCCGAAAATTTCAACAGACATTTTAAGAGTATATATTTTATACACTGATTGTGTGTGTGTGTGTGCTTTAAAGTTTTTAGATTGAAGTTACTACATTTTAGCTCTCTTTTGTTGAATTTAAATGATTTACTTGTACTTTTGTCAGTGATTCTTACATTACATGGTCATCATCTACTCATAATTAATTATATAGACACAATTTTAAGTTTCATAGCTGATTTCCAGTTGATTTGTAACAGCCTGCTTGAAAGAAAAATTTATAGGCAATTGTAATCTTCATGAAGCAATGTGAGTTAAATACCTTTGATTGTCATTTCAGTATTTTCCTTTTTATTATAAAATGTTAAGTACCTCATTTGTAGAGCTTCTCTCATGTGTCAATTTGTTGTATTTGACACAGTAGGAATACTCATGCAGTGTTACCAGTTTCATGATATGCGTTCAACATCTCTGAAGATGGTGAATATAAAATCTGTTTTTCAAGCAAGTACATACAATGAAACTAAAACAATTTATTCAAGTCCTAAAACGACCATTAATGAAACTTTAGTTCTGCCACTGGTCCCACATTTAAGCTGATAGCATGTGTGTGGGAAGGAAATACATGTTAGTGATAATCTCTTTAGAATGCATTAATATTTTCAGGCCCAAATATGAGTATTCAGTAGGTTCATCAGATTGAAAAAGCTAAATGAAATTTAAATATTGACTTGTATGTCCCCTTTAATTAATTTTGGTGACTTACTAGTTGCTGTTTGTGGGGATACATAGAATTTTTTGAATTGGTTTTTGTATTCTCCGTGTTTTAGTTATAAAGCACTATGAGGAGAAAATGAATGAAGAGGCTGCCTTCAGGTGTAGTAAGGTTTAACTCACATCCCTGTTCCAACTTGTCCTACTTTCAGCTTGCTCCTTCACTCCCTGGCTTATTTACATATTGTATAATCCAGACTGGCTTGTCCCGTTTGGTAGGTTGGTTATAAACTGCAGAGCTAAGTAAATGTGTGATAACATTTTAAATGGAATGAGAAGTTAAACAGTACTTAAGGAGTGATGTCTTAAAGAACCCCAGCTGTCAGGTGCCCCAGGGTCGGCCTCCTTTGGGGCCATTTCTGTTTTCTCTGAGTAACAGGAAATAAATGTGAAAGGTGATGACCCTCTCATTCAGGTGACGTGCAGCGTGCTGGGTCTGATACTGAAAATGTTTGATACTAAAAGTAGATCATTAACTGTTTCCATTAATGAGTTTTATACATAAGCAGAACCAATCAACCCATGGAAGCATTTTCTTCTGTCTGCACCAAAATGAAAACAATAAAGCTAGACAAGTCCTGTTCCCCTCCTCCTTCGGTATATAATGACAGAATATTTCCATGTGCTTTGTGATGACCATTTCTTACGGCTGCATGATACTGTGCCTAGTTGCAAGGTTATTGGATTTCTCAAAACATCCACTGCCGTTCAGTGTTTAACTTTATGAAAAGTTGTGCCTTGTCCCCTGTGTGAGTGCTCTAAGCTCTCTGTAAGGCTGTGTGCCCTGGTCATTGTTGAGTATGTCCTTTTCATATTCATTTATAATCAGGCCAGCCAGAGATTGGAATCTAATGGTGGATGTGGAAATCTTTCCTAGAGTACTTCTTCCTTCCCTACTGGGTCTCTCTGAGATTTTCAGGAGTTCCAGTGCCAAAGGGCTTTTATTAACCCCTAAAGTGATGATGATGACCTTTCCCTATCATGTTATACTGTGCAGACTCACTCTGATTTGCTCCAATTTCAGGGCTCCTTGGTTCAAAGACACTGGGGAGCCCTAACTTTGAAGATCTCAAATTAACAGCAACCTGCGTTTTTCCATGAGTCACTCTTAGTTCAAAATACCCCAAAAGAGATTCTCATTTCTGTAGGTTGGGCAAGCTGCAGCCTGCTTGCTTTTTTAGTATCTTTGGTTTATAATGATTTTAGAGAGTGGAAGAGGAAATGGCTCTTTGTTGAATGTTGCATTAAACTATATGGCCTTGTGCAGATGATCTAACTTCATATGAATCCTGGCTTGAAGACAGAAGTTTCTTTTGTATAAGTAGATTTACCACTCTTTCCTACTCTGAAATAATGAGGAGAATAATCCCATATATATATCACATCACTTTTAAAAAATCAGAATTCAAGAACTGGGAAATTTTTCAGTGTACAGTCTCTTGATTCTGATTTTGTTTCTTACATTATTTTTCTATTTTAAATTTCCTTTTATTATTTGAGATCAAAATACTTTTTTTCCATTCTAAATTTTGTTTTTGGACTAAAGGTTAAAAAATCGTCACGCCTGTAATCCCAGCACTCTGGGAGGCCAAGGTGGGTGGATCGCAAGGTCAAGAGATCGAGACCATCCTGGCCAACATGGTGAAACCCGTCTCTACTAAAAATACAAAAATCAGCCAGGTGTGGTGGCACGTGCCTGTGGTCTCAGCTACTTGGGAGGCTGAGGCGGAAGAATCGCTTGAACCTGGGAGGCAGAGGTTGCAGTGAGCCAAGATTGCACCACTGCACTCCAGTCTGGTGACAGAGCAAGACTGTATCTCAAACAAACAACAAAAATTTCTTTGTTGAACCTGCATTCATGGAATTACTGTTTTTTCAGTGGTTAACTGTTAGATTTTTATAATCAGAAGATTGAGATCTTTAAAGGACAAAATGGAAAATAAAATAAGATTTGGAATAAGGAATTCTACTTGGATACTACAAAAATAGAAGGAAAAAGTTTAATGAATAATTGGCAAAACAAACTCTCTTTCCTGTAAGTTCCCTTTCCCAAATTCTTGCCATTATGCTGAAAAAAGTTTTCTTGAGGGCTGATTTTTCTCAGAATCCTCTTGCTTGTTGTTAATAAGAATTTTTTTCATGTGCCAAAGTTTTGTTTTTCATGTGACTTCTGCAGCAATTTTGGTCTTACTGAAAATACTTTTTAAAGTACAGTGTTAAAAGTTATTGGTAACAAGCCAAAAGGAAAATTTAATGTTAACTTCTGTATAATTTAGTGACTAGGGGAAATCAAATGCATTGTCCAAGGTAACTGAAGTTAGATTTTTGTAGGAGAAATATCAATCCTAATTAAAAATAAAGTATGAGTGCTTATTTCCAGTTTCAAAACTTACATTTTTCAATTTCTACCCCATCTTTTCCTCAGTGAGGAATATTTTTGAAATTTCTCTGTCAGGCTAACATGAAGTGCTGCTACTGACTGAGCAAAATTAGTGGAATGGCATCACTATTTCTGTAGGAATAGGTAAGCAGGGAGTTAAAAATTCGAGTTTTGGGGAAGGAATTTTTTTTTAGAGGGACTTCTGTGGCAATATGCAACCTTCAGACATGCCAGAAAGTAACTGTGGATGCATTTTAGGATAGAGTCAGTGTTGTATTGCATGTTTCAGTCTGATAGGTAAAAATAAATCGTATTTTAGGTTACTATTAAAATAGCATGCTGTTGTATTCATTCTGTCCTTCCTTTTAATAAATATATTTTAGAAATGCTAATAGCATCTTGCTCAGCTGCTCACTCTGACACCCTGACTTACTAGGGAGATCTCACTGTACTTGTTTGCTCTGCAAATCTTATAGTGGCCTTTGACCAAAGGCAATGAAATGTTACCTGACTTGTCGTATCAGTCAGGATTCCCAGTCGCAAGCAACAGACATCTCTGACTAATTTAATCATAAAAGGAGTTTATTATAAATACTAGGTCGCCACAGTTTCTCTGGGAAAGCTGAGAACCCACCTTGGCAGCTTATCAACCAGGACCAATGATGCCAAACTGATCTAGGGAATATATCTCCACTGCCTCCTGGGACGTGATCATAGGCCCTGCATCTTGCACCAGCAGCACTAGTCACGCTAGACCCCAAACACCGCCACCGCTGCCCTTGGCAACTGCATCACTGCCCCTACCTCTGGCCCAGGTTTCTGTAAAGTTCTTACTATTTGTAACTGCTTGAGATTCTAAATCTGGGATGGATTATTTGGTGGAGCCAGTGTACCCGGTAATGTGACTACTCTGGTTGCAGAGATGGTTGAAAAAGCGATTACCTGGAATTTTCAGCTTTTTGAGTGTTGTATTTTTTTTTTTGCAGAGACAAGGTCTAGCTATGTTATTCAGGCTGGTCTTGAACTCCTGGGCTCAAGCAGTTTGACCTCCCAAAGTGCTGGCATTACAGATGTGAGCCACCACACCTGGCCTTTAGTGTTAATTGTTGCTGGGTAACCTAAAAGAATCATGTAAGTCCACTACACATGGCTGGAGGTAGAGGTGGAAGGATAAAAAAATAAGGACAGCAGCTACCTTCCTACAGTATTTAAAATGCTAATAATAGTTATGATAAAAATGTTATAAAACCCGTTGTTCCTCAGTATTTTATAATAGCAGCATCCATATGTTACTGAAAAGGGGTCCTGAGCGAGACCCCAAGAGAGGGGCTCTTAGATCTCCCGCAAGAAAGAATTTGAGACAAATCTGTGGAGTAAAGTGAAGGCAAGTTTATTAAGAAAGTAAAGGAATAAAGAATGACTACTCCATGGACAGAGCAGCCCTGAGCTTCTGGTTGGCTATTTTTATGTTTGTTATATGCTAAACAGGGGGTGGATTATTCATGAGTTTTCCAGGAAAGGAATGGGTAATTTCCAGAACTGAGGGTTTCTTCCCCTCTTAGACCCTATGGGTTAACTGCTGACATTGCCATGTCATTTGTAACCTGTCATGGTGCTGGTAGGAGCATCTCTTAGCATGCTAATGTATTATAATTAGTGTATAATGAGCAGCAAGGGTGACCAGAGCTCTCTTTTATAACCATCTTGGTTTTGGTGGGTTTTGGCTGGCCTTTTCAATGGCATCCTGCTTTGTCAGCAAGGCCTTTGTGACCTGTATCTTGTGCCGACCTCCTATCTCATCCTGTGACTGAGAATACCTAACCTCCTGGCAAGGCAGCCCAGTAGGTCTCAAGGTTTACCCAGCCCCTATTCAAGATGGAGTCACTCTGGTTCAAATGCCTCTGACACATAGGTATAATACGTTGTTGAACAGCTGCTGTGTGCTTGATAGTTTTTTGTTTTATAGTTTTATCTCAGATTCACACGACAGCCTTGAAAAGTAGACATTATTGTCCCCATTTTGTAAGGTAAAGGAACGGATACTCAGAGTAACTTCCCAAAATCACACAGCACATGTGGCAGTGCTGAAATTCAAACCCACATGTATTTGCTTCAAAATCTCTCTTCTTGCCATCATTCCAAAGTTCCTCCTCATAGAAATGTTGTGAAAGAGCACAGATAACCTCCTTGATTTAAACCAGAATTTTTGAGAGTCCTTCTGCATTGTTTCCCTTAATAATCCATTTCTTATCATTTATCATGAGTTGTGAGATCCTGCTAGGTGCAGGAGAGTGACTGAGACCAGAGCTATAGACACAGGAGTCATAAGACCTTGAGAGCTCCTGGGTGCTGTGGGCATTGGTGAGGTGGTCCTGGGAAGAACTTGCAGAGTAAGAGAAGCAGTGCTATCGGATATAAAGAAACATGAACTGGAGGTGAGTTAGAGACAAGAGTGGTTTTTACTTGGTAGGGGAAAACCTGAATAGGAACCTGTTAGGGGAGCCCAAGAGCATAGTTGAAGAAGGAAGGTGTGGTTGGGAGCCAGGAATCAAAATAGGATAAGGTGGAAAGTAGGCCATTGGAGTGGATGGCCAAGCAGGAAGTTACGCTTGCCTTTGTAGTTCAAAATGAAATTTGTGGAATCTTTACCTTCTCTATGCCATGAGGTGCAGTGATAGAACCCCTGCACTATTTTAGGTTCAAATACTCGGTGGACACATTCAATTTTGTGTTTGGATTTTTAGTTTGTTGTTTTTTAATGCTCCCTTGGGTCTGGTGGTCTTTGGGGCCACACCCAGGCAGTGAGCTCAGATAGACCAGAATGCACCCCACATCCCACCCTAGAATCTGTTGGTTTAGAGGCCATCATCCCTCAAGAATGACTTAGATTCATGCCAGGTGTGGTGGCTCACGCCGGTAATCCCAACACTTTGGGAGGCCAAGGTGGGCGGACCACCTGTCAGGAGGTTGAGACCAGTCTGGCCAACATGGTGAAACCGCATTTCTACTAAAAATAAAAAATTAGCCATGGTGGCAAGGCACCTGTAATCCCAGCTACTTGGGAGGCTGAGGCAAGAGAATCGCTTGAACCTGGGAGGCAGAGGTTGCAGTGAGTGGAGACCTTGCCATTTCACTCCAGCCTGGCTACAAGAGGGAAACTTTGTCTTAAAAAACAAACAAACAAAAAGGATGACTTAGATTCATTCCCTCTCAGACTGTTATTTTATATCTGCCCTCATTGATGCTAATCTGCCACTTTCCTTCCTACATGCATGGGCTTTTGAAATCTCCTGACCATTTATGCTATTTGTCTTTTTGCAAATCAAAAGAGCCTAATGTCACCTTAAAGCATCATAGTAATTAAACTTAAGAAAGGATGAGTGGGCCGGGCGCGGTGGCTCAAGCCTGTAATCCCAGCACTTTGGGAGGCCGAGGCGGGTAGATCACGAGGTCAAGAGATCAAGACCATACTGGTCAACATGGTGAAACCTCGTCTCTACTAAAAATACAAAAAATTAGCTGGGCATGGTGGCGCGTGCCTGTAATCCCAGCTACTCAGGAGGCTGAGGCAGGAGAATTGCCTGAACCCAGGAGGCGGATGTTGCGGTGAGCCGAGATCGCGCCTTTGCACTCCAGCCTGGGTAACAAGAGCGAAACTCCGTCTCAAAAAAAAGAAAGGATGAGTGATTGCAGTTTAGCTTATTTACAATTCGTTATTTAACTCCTCCCTCTTTAGAGAACTAGAGTACACAGGCACAGACAAAAAAATTTACTTGTAAGTAAGAATGAGAGTATATCTGAGTAGTTTACATAAAATTATGGGGAAGACTGGATATGTGTTGGAACAGTGTATGTGGGGCTAGGTGTCCAGAGTAGAGTCAGTCCTGGATGGGCCTTCAGCAGGACAGCTTTTTCCTGATTTAGGTGCAGCCCGGTCTTGAGAGTGCTCATCACAAGAGCATGTTTCTCCTTTGTTCTGGGGATGGGAATTTCCTTCCTTTTATTACTTTCTCTTCACTGCTACAGTCCCAATGTTTGCTTGTTCACTCCCCGAATCCCACATCAGTGCCAGTCAGCTCTGCCCTGCACTAATTGACATCAAGATCTGCGAAAAGGAATGGAAGTAGGGGAGACAAAAATAAAAGCTCTCCTTGTATCTATTTTTTAGTTAATTTGTTCCTCATCCCCTCTACCCCAATGGTGAAGCAGATGCAGATAGAAGAAGGAGGGGGAAAGGATACCTAACATTACTAATATTCTTTTCTGTTCATCATACCCCTGCTCCCTCCCCATTCACCCTCATCCCCATTCTCTTTTCTAACCCTTCGGGTGTCTTTCTTCCCTATTAGACTGTAAGTTCCAGAAGGATAAAAACCGCATCAGTGTTGGTCTGTTTCCCACCAATGTCTAGTACAGGGCCCGACATGTAGAAGACACTCAAGATATGCTTGCTTGGTGAATGAGTGAAGCATGAAAGGGGGATTGGGGGGAGTACAGTGATTTTTCTCTATGTCCCGCTTGACAACTTTCCCCTGGTCTGATTTTTCACCTCTGTATCCCCCAATCTGATCTTGAAGGGGCCTGCCTCCTGGCCCGCAGCAAGAAGATGGTTCCCACAATGGGTGCTGAACATATTTTCCCATAGAGCATTTTTCTGCATGGTGGTTAGTATCTGTTGGAACTGTACTGTGTACCTCAGGGAGCTTTTGTGGCTAGCCAAAGGAGTGACCCATAATGTACAACATTGTTTCTATGGGAAAATGCATTGAGTTCAAATGGATCTACTTACATGCAAACTTTTGGATTAAACTTTTCCATTAGTTGGGGGCTGCCATTACATGTTCTCCTGTTCAGGCTTTTATTCATTACTGATATATAAATGAACAATAAGCCTTTCTTTGGAGAAAGACCAGAGCCAGAAGTCTTTCCTTCTGAGATTATAAATCATTACATTAAAATGAATTTCATTCATCCAACAAACATTGGTAGTTTATTTCAAATGTATTTATAGAGTGCCTGGCACGTGTAGGGCTTTGTACAAAGGAATCACACGTGAATAAAACAGGGACCCTATCCTGGTGAGGGCACAGTCAGATTTCTGTTTAAATCAAAATTGGACTTATATAGTCCATAAGAAATTCAGTAATTCTGTGATTTTTATGCTCTATTCATTTGTGTATTTTCCTTGTTGTATGTGGTTTTATCAAATTTATTTTTAGATAATGATAGAGAAAGCATATTTAAATTCATAATAACAATATCAATAACCCCATCTTTATAGCTTTTAAATAATTCTAAATTTGTTGTTATTAATAAGAATGAGGCTGGGCTCACGTCTGTAGTCCCGGCACTTTGGGAGGTCAAGGTGGGTGGATCACCTGAGGTCAGGAGTTTGAGACAGTCCTGACCAACATGGAAAAACCCTGTCTCTACTGAAAATACAAAATTTGCCAGGCATGGTTGCACATGCTTGTAATCCCAGCTGCTCGGGAGGCTGAGGCAGGAGAATCGCTTGAACCTGGGGGGCAGAGATTGCAGTGAGCTGAGATTGTACCATTGCACTCCATCCTAGGCAACAAGAGCAAAACTCTGTCTCAAAAATAAAAAAAAGAAAAAGAAAAATCCAGGAACAAACCATTTAATTCTAGCTTTTTATCATAAAAAGAGTAGAGCCACATGTTATAGAATTGACATAACAATAGAATGACAGATACAGATACTTGACTTTAAAAGTATTCCATAAGGATAATATATATGGGTGTTGGGATTGCAAATATTTTTGCTTTTTTTTTTCTAGATGCCTTTCTGGAGTTTTCAAAGTTTTTATAGTAGGTATTTGTTATTCCCTCGCTGCTACTTCATATACATAGACTTATGCGAATGCACATTTATTCCTTGTTATTGCTGAATAATATCTCATTGTAGGGATATATCATACTTTATCCAAAATGGACTACACTAACAATAATTATTATTATTATATTGAGACATGGTCTGGCTCCATCGTCCAGGATAGAGTACTGTGGCATGACTACAGATGTGAGCCCAGCCTCATTCTTATTAATAACAACAAATTTAGAATTATTTAAAAGCTATAAAGATGGGGTTATTGATATTAATTGTTATTATGAATTTAAATATGCTTTCTCTATCATTATCTAAAATGTTTGCTTTTATTTTCTTTCCAGAGGCGTAAGTTCCAATACCTTAATGAAATAGTATGAAATAATTCTCCTGTAAGTGCAAAGACTAAGGGTATGTCTTCTGTGTTTTTTGATGCCCTTTTTGGATCAACCTTAAGTCAGAGGTAGAAGTGCAAATCAGATGAGGGTCTTTTTTTTTTTCTTGGAGACAAGAGTTTTGCTCTGTTGCCCAGGTTGGAGTGCAGTGGCACAATTCTCGGCTCACTATAACCTCTGCCTCCTGTGTTCAAACAATTCTTGTGCCTTAGCCTCCCAAATGGCTGGGACTACAGGTGCCTGCCACCTTGCCTGGCTAATTTTTTTTATTTTTATTTTTTTAATAGAGATGGGGTGTCATCATGTTGCCCAGGCTAGTCTCAAACTCCATCCGCCTCAGCCTCCCAAAGTGCTAGGATTTCAGGCGTGGGCCACTGCCGCTTGGCCAAGACCTTTTAAGTTCAAATCATGGAGCAGTCCACAGAGCACTCTTCTCAGGCATAGGGTTGAAAGGACTTTGATTCTGGGCTAGTATTTTTAGTCACATTCACAGATCTTTGAAAGGGAAAAAAGATGTTATTGATAGGTCCTGTTTTTTGAAGGAAAAATAAATAAACAAGCATTCCTATCTACCTGGCAAGTAATTCCTTCTGTTCTAATGATAATTACTTTATGTGATCAAAGATGAGAGAAAGGGAGCCATAGGCAGGACAGCAGCCCAGTGTTGATACCACACTCTTAGGGATCTCTTAGTTTCTGTTTTCCTCATAATAGTCATCGGTTTTCTTAGACTGTGCTGTATTTGGAGTGGATGATGCTGGTTGTGATTGTCTAAAACTTAGATAGATATTTAAACAGTTTGAAAACTTGTAGTATGAATTATAAAAGCTTTGTAGTTTTTAATATCTTCTCCATTCCCACTCTTCCAAGTTACTACAAACATGCCTAATTTCTATAAATACATGCTATTTAAAATATTTTAATTGTAATACATAAATAGTTGTTCTTGGCAATAGATTCCTATGGAGATTTTTCTTCATATTTTATAGAGTCCTCCAGATTTTTTTCCTCTTTGCTTATAATGCTTATAAAGTTATATTTATTTTCCATTGTCTAACTCATTCAATTTTATGTGTAATTTTCTCACCTGCTCTTTTGTTTTTTTTTCTGACTTCAAGTGTCTGCCCACCTCGGCCTCCCAAAGTGCTGGGGTTACAGGTGTGAACAACTGCAGCTGTCCAAGAAATACCAACTCTAATCAGACACTTTAACTCATCTTACACCACCCTGCTATAGTGAGAAAAGACAATATTTTTACACTTTATGTGCTTTTGATAAGATAATAATCAATGCTGGATGAAAATATCCTGTTGTTCTAGTAATTCCCACAGAAGGTCAGCCTCAATAATAGAAGATGAAAAAAGAAGTTTTGTGGTGTTTGCTCTTTTATAAACTCATATTTGGAGAAGGAACACAATATATATATGATTGCCTGATAACTGCTGTTGGTGTCCCAAATCTGATATTGTTGCGTGATAACATGACATTGCTTCCTGCTTCTGAAAGAATGGATTTGAAGCCAACATGCTTGCTAACTGGGAAGCTGCTGTTACAGAATGTACAGAAAGTCAAGCTGCCCATGCAGTGTGCTGAGGCATGAGACTCATACATTGTGACCTGTGCCTACTGCATATCTCCCCAAATTTGTAACTGTTTTGAAAACTGGCTTCAAAGAAGCAAAAGGCCTACTGTTATTTCCATAGCAGCACTAAAATTAATGAATAAGAGTTACAGAGTTGGCTGCATATACAGGAGATATGTCTAACAATTACAGTTCTCCAAAACCTAGTGTGCTCCCTCTTGGTCCCTGTAGGTGGTCAAACAAAAATGGGATAAGCACTCACTTAGGTGTTGCATTGGTCAGGGACCTGGTGGGAGGCAGATGGCACACAAAAGTTGGATAATTTGGGGAACATTTTATTAAATGACAATAAAAACATAGGATATAGTAAGAATATACAAGGGCAAGTAAGAGGGTATGGGACAAGGGCTAATGTCTGTATCTGAAGAGGAAAGAGGAAGGATTGTTATCAAACCACTGGGTATGTACAAATGGCTGCCTTGTAGGAGCTGAGGTCTCCAATCAAGGGAGACTGTCCACTGAGAACATAAAGGGACACAATCAGCAATTCTGTTCCCTGATCACGGACTCCTCTCTCTAGCCATTGTCCCTTTTGACCAAACCAGCTGGCAGAGGACAAGGATTGATGCAGTCCTTGACAGATCAGACTCTTCAGGCTCAAAGAGTAGAAATAGGTGGGGAGTAGATTGGAGTTAAGTGGAAACAGTTCTATGCAGATGTTGTAGTGAATGGGACATCCCTGCTGTCCTCATTGATATTATCGAACTAATTTTTATGAAAAATCATTGACTTTCAAAAATACTTGAGGTTATCCAGTTAAAGCATCCAAAAATACAGACTTTCTGTTCATTCAGCATCTAGTTTAATATATTCAGTTATGGAGAACAAAATCTGACTTCAGGAATCATATTGGCTGGGTGTGGTGGCTCATGCCTGTAATCCCAGCACTTTGGGAGAGCCAGGTGGATGGATCACTTAAGGTAAGGAGTTCTAATCCAGTCTGACCAATATGGTGAAACCCTGTCTCCAATTTTATTTTTTAAAAAAGCATCTTGTTTTGTTGTTGAACAACTGTAATGATTAGGAAGGTTATTCTAGCATTGAAATGTGCCTTTCTGTAACTTCTGTTGCTTGCTAGTTCTTTCTTTTGTTATTCTCTTGCCCTCTGTCTTTTGACCGTTTTGTGACTTGTTTATTTTATTATTATTTTTTAAATAAAGATGGGGTTTCACCGTGTTGGTCAGGCTGGTCTTGAACTCCGACCTCAGGTGAATCCACCCGCCTTGGCCTCCAAAGCCATGCCTGGCCTGTTTGTTTGTTTAACAGGCACTCTCTTATTTAACATCTATTTGTTGAATGCCTGCTATGGGCCAGGACTTGTTCTTGATGCTGGGTATTCAGCTGTGAACAAGACAAAGCTTCTGCCTTCATGAAACTTACATTGTAGTAGGTAGAGACAGACATTGAGAAATATATAATATGATCTCTGTAGGTGATAACTGCTGAGATTAACAGCAGTTAACCATGGTCACAGGAGAAAACTGTGGCTTAAATTGGGTCTGCAGTCATTATGAGTCAACTGTGTAGTGCAGTGCCCAAAAAGCCTAAATCCATCTTATCTTAGCCTGTTGGAGTCAAATGACCGCGTTAGAGAGGTCATGTTTGCTTTCTGACTGTCCGGCTGGGCCTCGTGTATAGTGTTTACATTTTGGAGAGATGCTGGCAAATGGAAACTTGTTCAGGATTATCCCCATGATAGCCTTTTAAACAGTTGAAGAAAGCCATCTTATTTGCATGGAGTGTTCTCTAGGCCAAACCGTTTTGGTTTTGCCAACAGTTTCTCACGTGGTATGATTTCTGTACTTTTAACTGTCCTGGTCTTTCTCCAGATAATACCCTCTTAAAATGATGCTTCCAGAATTTAACCCATCTTTCCAGATGTGTTTTCAAACATCTGCATTGGGTAATGCTTATTAGAATATTTCTTCCCTTGATCTGGTTATTTAACTTTAGTAATGCATCTGAGGATTGAATTTCCTTTAAAAAAAAAAAAAAAAAAGACAGCTGTGTTACTTCACTCTCAGTATTGAGCTAGGCTGTAAAGCCAGGTCTCCAGCACTCTGTTTGTACAATTTATATATATACTTCGGTATATTATCCAACATCTCTCACTATTAAAATGTCATCTCATCGCTGTCTATGCAGTATTCTACATTAAGATCCTTTGGAATATTTTCTTTCATCTAACTTGGTGTCGTCTACAGAATTAACAAGCACATTCTCAGACTTCATCTAGGTGTTTAATATAATTGTTTAATTAAAAAAGAATAATAGTACCAGACCTTTCCTTCAGATTATAGCAGCTCAATAATTAATCCTATTTTAGTATGACATTTCATATTACTGTGAACAGCCTTAATATGTCATTCATTTTACATTTCTGTATTTTATCCAAGCATTTTGAAAAATGAAGATACAGTCTTCATCAGGCATTTCTGTCTGATACTAGGCTTATCAAAAAACATATTACAGGCTGGGCTTGGTGTCTCATGGCTGTAACCCCAGCACTTTGGGAGACCAATGTGGGCAGATCACCTGAGCTCAGGAGTTTGAGACCAGACTGGGAAACATGGCAAACATGCAGATCTACAAAAAAATTGAAAAATTAGCCGGGCGTGGTGGCATGTACCTGTAGTCCCAGCTGGTCAGGAGGCTGAGGCGCTAGAATTGCTTGTATCGGGAAGGTGGAGGTTGCAGTGAACCCAGATTGCACCATTGCACTCCAGCCTGGGTGATGGGAGTGAAACCCTGTCTCTGTCTGTCTCTCTCTGGTGTGTGCGTGTGTATACCTTGCAGGAAGTAACCTTTCTTTTTCAGTCTTAGTTATGTGTCCAAAGCATTAGTATGTGTTTTTGGTGAGACTACAGTGGGTTTTTTTTCAGATGTCTCCTTTTTTTTTTTGAGATGGAGTTTCGCTCTTGTTACCCAGGCTGGAGTGCAATGGCGCGATCTCGGCTCACCGCAACCTCCGCCTCCTGGGTTCAGGCATTTCTCCTGCCTCAGCCTCCTGAGTAGCTGGGATTACAGGCACACGCCACCATGCCCAGCTAATTTTTTGTATTTTTAGTAGAGATGAGGTTTCACCATGTTGACCGGGATGGTCTCGATCTCTTGACCTCGCGATCCACCCACCTTGGCCTCCCAAAGTGCTGGGATTACAGGTGTGAGCCACCGTGCCCAGCCGAGATGTCTCCTTATTTATGAGTTGGAATGAAGACAGGGAGAGTATTGACCTCATTATTACTGGAGATATTTTTTGTTTTCCAGGGAGTTTGGTGTCCTATTTTATAGGATTTTCTAGATTACGTGTATAACATCTTGACTCTGCTCAAATGCCCAAGAACCCATACATTTTGCTGGCAGCATTACTCTCAAGGGGAGTTGCTGAAACATTCTCTTGCTTAGTACAAAAGTGTCCATGGATCAGAATGTGATTAAACACGTCAGACCTATGAAGTCAGGTGACTTGTCACTGAAGGTTTGTATTGGCTGCAGGAACCAGAAATGCCCCTATGCCAATTGGAGAATCAGGGTATTAGTCAAAGGAAAAGGAAAACATGTTCAACAATTTTTCTTGCTTTTCATGTGCTGCAGAGAAAAGGCTAAATCCCATCTGGTGCACACTATTGTGGGAATCTTATACTTTAGATTCATAAACACAGTATGTTCAGATTTTCTAGATTTGGCATTTGCTTGATGAGTATGTTCGGTGTATATTTTATACTGAGTGTCAAATTTCTTTCCTTTTAACGATAGCTGACTTTTAGTTGCCTAAAAAAGTAGCAGTCATAGTCAGGTTTACTATCTGTGGTTATCACAGGGTTCTCATGGGCATCATTGTCCAACTGAAGTTGCTTCTGAAGTGCTGCCATAGCAGTCATGGTTCTCATGAGCACTTGTCCTAGTTTTTACTGTTGTCCTGGAAAAATTACTTTCACAAGTATCTGGGTTTGAAGGAAGAATTGTATGGCTCCTATGGATATGTCCCAGAATATTCTAGAAAGCAAGTGGTTCCCATTGTGCAATTATTGCTCTGACATCTGGGCCTTCTTTACTCACCTTTGCTACAAAAAGAATCCAGAATGACTTGTAAGGCTGGTAAACCCAATGATTCTTGGAATACTGTTCCAGGAATTCCAAGTGCTCCTCCTAGAATACTGTTGGAGCACTTCAAGTGCTCTTCTTCGAATACTGTTCGGAATGCTCTGAGTCTCACTCTGTAGCCCAAGGTGGAGTGCAGTGGTGAGATCTTGGCTCACTGCAACCTCTGCCCCCTGGGCTCAAGGGATTCTCGTGCCTCAGCTTCCCAAGTAGCTGGCACTACAGGCATGCACCACCACACCCAGCTAATTTTTTCTATTTTACTAGAGACAGGGCTTCACCATGTTGCCCAGAGTGAAACTCCTGAGCTCAAGCGATCTGCCCACCTTGGCCTTCCGAAATGCTGGAATTACAGATGTGAGCCACACTGTACGTGGCCTGAAAACACATTTTCTTAATATGACTAAATTTTTCTAGCTGAATTGGTCTATTTTAAAACTTGCCAATGAAAGCTCCTTAGTGGTGTCTGCTAATTAAATGCAGTTTTTATACCTAACGGACCTTTTAAAGAATGTGGGCCTTTGGAAGCCCCCTTGCTTCTTGCTGTATCTGAGCACTTGCCATCTGGTGGTTAAGAGAAGGTTCCATCTCCTTCAATAGGTTGGTAGCACCTGGGAGTCAGGGATTGTTGCTGACTTGTCTTGCTTCCCAACATTGATCATGCAATAGGTGTAGCTGAGAAAGAGGGAGATAAGGGAAGAAAGGGGGCTTTGAATAAGCCCTGTTGCTTTCTGCTTTTTTTTTTTAGGAGTTGAAGTCTCTTTTGTTTAGGAGAATGAAAGAAAATCTTTTAGGAAATGGCCTCCGCACTTTTCCGAAAATAACAAACCATTTAGTTTCCTAAGCTTGTTACTCTACAGTGGGACTTCTTAACCTCTGCACTGTTAATATAGTGGTGTGGATGATTTTTTGTTGTGTGGCCTGCCCTGTGCATTGTAGGGTATTTAGTTAGCAGCAGCATCCTTAGCCTCTGCCCACTAGATGCCAGTAGTGCACCCCATCCCCAGCTATGACAACAAAAATGTCTCCAGGCATTGCCAAATGTACCCTGGGGGCAAAAGAGTCACCCGCTAATTGGGAACTGCATTGGAGCTCCTGTCTGGGACAAATGCAGACCAGAGAAACAGCAAGTAACAGAAATTTGGCTTTGAAAGGAAACTTAGAAATCATCTGGTACTTTGTATCCTGGAGAACTCCTCACCCCACCCCAGCGCCAACACCCCTTCCTACTCCTCCCCACCTCGCCTTTATACCTGTGCTTTATACTTGCCCAACTATAACCTAAGGGAAGGAGTGAATATAAAAAAGAAAAAAATGCAAGCATATGAGGTAATACTCTTTTGGGCCTGTAGGACTATTTGTTTTATGTTTGCGTACAGATCATGAACGTGTCTACTTTCAAGTTATTCAAAATAAGAAACCGTAAGCTTATAGAAATAGGTAAGGGAGAAGAACACAGAAAAACTAATGTGTAGCACCACTAAAAGATAATTTAAGGTGTATGTTGAACGTTTTTCAGAGTAAAAACTCAGTGGAATGTGGCCACATTGCTGGTACAGCCCTGTGGTGCTATCAGGGCTTCAAATAGGTTATTTTAAGTGCATGCATCAAAAAAAGAGATATAGAAGAGTATTTAAAGTAACAATAATTTGCCTTTTTCAAAAAATGACTTGCTCTTTAAACCTGAAAAATAACAATCAAGATAATGGAGAAATAGTCGAGATATTAATATTTCTTCTATAGGTTGTTATGTTTTATAAGGGTGTTTTGTGTCTTACTAAGAATTCTCACACAAGGTTAAGAACACCAAATTAAATATTAGCTATTTTTGGTTATTTTAAGACTCATCTCAATAACCAAGAGAATTTGGTTCTCACATTTTGTGCCTTTTGATTGTAAACAGCTTTAAACAGGTTTACGTTGTACTTCATAAAAAATTATAGAGATTCTGCAGACTGAGACGCGTTGGGACTGAAATTAGGCAATTCTGAGTTTCTCATGCATGTAAGCTGCTTTTATTTTGATCCCTATCGTTCTTAGTCAGTCTTTTCAAGTATTCTGCTGGAAGGACTATTGTGAGTGAGGGCACAGGAGACAGGAGAAAATGGCAGGATCCCGAGCCACCAGGCCTCATAATACCTGCTCGTTGAGGTAGAGTAAAAGCTAACTGATGAATTTTTTCAAGAACTTTTGGTTGATAGCATAATATTTAGATTTAGTCTGGTGTGTTTTTTTTTCTTGTTGTTTTGTTTGCTTTGGTTTAAGCTCAATACAGTCACATCTGAATTTACACAACAAAAATGTTTCTGAGAAGTTGTGGATAAATCCATTTTTAATAAGCCAAGTAATATAAAAAGCAACAGGAGAACTTGTTAATTGGGTTTATCCTAATGTTCTGGTCACCTGTTTCTTTTAATAGACACAGTGGTTGCAACAATGCTTTGATTTGTTCCTTTTTGAAAGCTGGCTTTTGTTGGGGGGAGGGTTTGTTTTTGCTTCTTGTATCTTAAACTTGACACCTCGATTCTCATTGAAAAAACTTTCAACCATGTATGGTTGGTGATTTGTTGAAAAATTGTAACTGAAAACCCGCCACTCTGCTTTTAATATTTGAAATCCCTTGGCAGGGAGACATTTTTCTCAGAACATATCTTTTGGGGGACCTCAGGAAGTTAATTATTCTGGCAAGATGTTCTTTTTGAACTCTTTTGGATCATCATAATATTATGTTAATTTATCTAAACAGTGGATTCTGAGTTGAATAACTGTAGTCCTGGCAGATATGAGGATGTCAGACGTCTTGGCATAGTTTGGGGACAGAGGGGACCTTTCCCTCTTCTTTATGTAATCCACCATCATAATGTGGGAGTTTTATGAAATTTCTTGTTATTCTGAAATACTTAGCTTTTTATACCATATGTGCTGCTCAGTGAAAACAGGCTCTGTGTATGTCTGTATATGTTTAAATGAAATGGAAAAGAAAAGTGAAATCCAAGAAATTTCTGAAGTTTGCAGTGGTGATTATTTTTAGCCACATTCATGTCTTTTAAACAATCCTTTTTAAGTCAGTTGATTGGAACTTGGGACAAAAAGTCCCATAGATATGATAGGATAGTATATGTGGTGGCAAAGTTTCCAGATTAGCCCTCAAAGATTATTTAACCCATCATATACTCACACGCTTTGCCATACAAGGGGCCATTATATATAGCGTATAAAAGCACTGTTTAATGATACTCAACCTACAGCAACTTTCAATACTAGGAATGAAATAAAATTTTAAAATGGCAAAAATGAGTAAGGATATATTTTGTTTCTCCTTTGATTTTGAGGACAAGTAGTTTTAAAGAGACTTGGTGGTGTGGTGGAAGAACTCCCAGCAGACCTGAAGATGTGCTGTGTAACAGTTTGAGCATCTTAGACAAATAAATCATCCTCGCACGCCTCAGTTTCTTTTAATGTCATGGGGATAGTTGGGCGGATTAGAGCAGAATTTGTGTGAGGGTGATTTGCAAACTGTAAAGTTCTATGCAAATATACAATATATTTTCTGGTTCTTTTCTTAATTATGAAAATCCTGTGTCCTGGCCTTTCTTTTTCTTGACACTCATACATTAGTAACAAAACTCTTTATGCTTAACCACAATTAGTAAGGTCCTGTTTCGCTCACAAATAATATAAAGGCAGGTTGTTTTGACTCACATGGATGACAGAAACATTTGCTTTTTGAGACAGCCTATTGGAACTTCCAAAATGTCTCTCTCTCATTTTTTGTCTCTAAATCTTTCTTGTTTTTTCCTTGTCTGAGTATCTCTTTCTTAACGACCTTCTCAAGTTTCAGGTTATACAACAGGGCCCGTACTCCAAGCCCTGGCCTCTCTCTGACCTTGTGCCTCTGGCCTGGGACCAGCTCCACACTGCCAAACCCTGCAGCTGACCCTTTGTATCTCCCAGTAGTCTGAGCAGCATTCATTTGCTCAAGGTCTCACTAGAGGCCAAACAGAGGCAGCCTCTCAGGAGAGACCATGGCCTCCCAAGAGTATTTTTGATGTCACTAGCCTAGCCTTAGGCTCTAATGCCAGGAGTAAGACTAGAAGTGATAGGGGCCAAAGCCCCCCAAACCCGAGGAGCTTTTCTGGTAGAAATTGTGTTAGGAAAAAAAGGGGGATTTAGTGGCCTTTGCAGACCAAAGCTTCCCCATTCCCTGCCTCATTCATTGGGGTGGGGGAGTTATGCATATAACTCAGCAAACAAAGAGGCAAGTTGAAAAGGGCTTATTAAAATATTAATGTTTGTGTCAAATGTGTAAAATTCAAGAAACAGGCAGAGCAATAACATTTAATGTTGGAAGAGGACTTAGAGATGCAAAAAGTACAGTTTATTTATTCTAGAGCAGAAAAATCTTAAGCTGGATAGGTTAACTGATTTGTAAGGGTCTCCTGCCTTCTAATCCTGAGTCCTTAAGGATATCCCTAAGACGATACATCTGGGTTTTGCCATGCTCTGTTCTTGGTGAACAGTTAGCACAGATTTTATATAACTATGTGCTGAGACCCTCGGATCTAATAGTCTGCAAAGGCTAGAAATGAATTAGGAGGTAGCCTATTATACCAGCCACCTCTGATTCCCTTCTCCCACCACAGAGAGAAATAGATTGACTGGTTGATCAATTGATTGAAACAGGGTCTTGCTCTGTCACCTAGGCTAGACTGCATTGGTGTGATCTCTGCTCACCGCAGCCTGGACCTCCTGGACTTAAGGGATCCTTCTACCTCACCCTCCTGAGTAGCTGGGACTACATGTGCACACTGCAATGCCTGGCTGACTTTTCGTATGTTTTGTAGAAACAGGGTTTTGCCATGTTGTCCAGGCTGGTCTTGAACTCCTGGGCTCAAGCTATCCTCCTGCTTTGGCCTCCCAAAGTACTGGTATTACAGATGTGAGCCATTGAGCTTGGCCACGTCTCAACGTAATATGTATTAAGCAAGGTAATTTGTAAGAGCTTGGAGACAACCTGCAATATGATACAGTTTCTGCTCTTTGGGGGCTTACAATACAGCATTATATCATCAGAGTGGGTTCATTCTGGACCATACCTTGAATTAGGCATTAGCATATTATATTCTAATTTTGTTTCTTCCATTGATTTCCCAACATGGACCCTGGTTAAGTCTAAGAGATCATTTAAATCTTGGGCCTCAGTTTTCTTTTCTTATTTTTTTTTTTTTTTTTTTTTTTTTTTTTTTTTTTTTTTTGGGGGGGGGAGGAAGGCAGGAAGGAAGGGAAGAAGGACGGTAGGGAGGAAGGAAGGGATGAAGGAAGGAAGGAAGGGAGGAAGTGGGGTGGGAGGGAGGGAGGGAGGGAAGGGAAGAAAGGAAATCAAGCAATGAAAGAGACATTGCCGACCTGGATCTAGAGGTTTACAAGTTGATTTCTTTTTTTTTGAGAGAAGGAAAGAAAAAAAAAAAAATAAGTAAAGGAGAGGAAGAAAGAGGAAGAGAAAGAGGGAGAGTAAATGGAAATATTGCTTTATTTTGAAAAAAATTGGGTATTAATAATGGCCAATCAATGTTTCATTTAAACTAATGGGTAGGTGTGATGTGGTATTGACAAAAATGTATATTTTGTGTATTTGAAGTGGGGAGCTCTATGAATATTTATTAAGTTTACTTGTTCTGGATCTGAGTTCGAGTCCTTGATATCCTTATTAATTTTCTGTCTCATTGAATCTAAGTCTCCTATCTGGGTGTTAGGATCGTTAGCTCTTGTTGTTGCATTGATCCTTTTACCACTATATCTTTGTTGCTTTAAAATCTATTTTATCCGATACAAGAATTGCAACTCCTGCTTTTAATTTATTTATTATTTATTTTTGCTCTCCATTTGGTTGGTAAATCTTTCTCCATCCCTTTGTTTTGAGTCTTTGTGTATCCTTGCATGTGAAACAGGTCCGGATGTAACATGCCGTTGGGTTTTGGCTGTGTCTTTTGATTGGAAATTTAGTCAATTTAAATTTAGGGTTACTGCCATTTGATGTTGACTGGCTGTTTTATTCATGTGTTGGTGTAAATTCTTCTTTATGTTGGTGCTCTTTACTTTTTGGTGTATTTTTAGAAAGGCTAATACTGGTTGTTTCTTTCTGTGTGTAATGCTTCTTTCAGAAGCTCTTGTAAAGCAGGCCTGGTGGTAATAAAATCTCTGAGTTCTTGCTTGTTCATAAAAGATTTTATTTTTCCTTCAGTTGTGAAGCTTAGTTTGGCTGGATATGAAATTCTGGGCTTAAGGTTCTGTTTTTTGAGGATGTTGAATATTGGCCCCCACTCTCTTCTGGCCTGTAGAGTTTCTGCCGAGAGATCTGCTGTAAGTCTGATAGGCTTGCCTTTGTGGGTTATCCAACCTTTCTCTCTGGCTGCCCTTAGTATCCTCTCCTTCGTTTCAACCCTGGTGAATCTAACGATTATGTGCCTTGGGGTTGGTCTTCTTGAGGAATATCTTTGTGGTGTTCTCTGTATTACCTGGGGTTGAATGTTGACCTGCTTTGCTAGTTTAGGAAAATTTTCCTGAATAATATCCTGAAGGGTATTTTCCAGCTTGGATTCATTCTCTCCGTTGCATTCAGGTACACCTATCAAGCGTAAATTTGGTCTTTTCACATAGTCCCACATTTCTTGGAGACTTTGCTCATTCCTTTTTATCCTTTTTTCTCTAATCTTTTCTTCACGTTTTATTTCATTAAGTTGGACTTTGACCTCTGATATCCCTTCTTCTGCTTGAACAATTCGAGTGTTTAAACCTGTGCATACTTCTCGGAGTTCCTGTATTGTATTCTTCAGTTCCATTAATTCACTCATACTCCTCTCTAAGTTGTCTATTCTCAATAGGATTTCATCAACCCTTTTTTCAAAGTTCCTAGTTTCTTTACGTTGGGCTACAACATGTTCTTTTAACTCACCGAAGTTTGTTATTATCCATTCCTTGAAGAGTGATTCTGTCATCAGGAGGCGCTCGTTCTCCATCAAGCCTTGTTCCATTGTTGATGTGGAACTGTGATCATCTTTAGAGGGAGAGGTGTTCTGACTTTGAGTATTCTCAGCTTTTTTACGCTGGTTTCTTCCCGTCATTGTAACTTTATCCTCCTGTCGTCTTTGAAATTACCAACTTTCAGATTAGGTCTCTTGAGTGGACGTCCAGGTTGTTAGTTCCCAGGGCCAGAGCAGCGGCGTTAAAACTGATGGTGCTTTTCTGCCCAGGATTCTCCTGTCGGGCTTCCTTCTTCTTTCCGTAGTAGGCGACTCTGCCTTCCCAGGGCTCCAAACCTCGGTCAGAAGGGGAACCGTCCCGTTTACACTGCGCGGAGCGCTGCCGCGCCGAGGTGCCGGCGGAACCGCTGCGCCGACCACGAGAGTCGCGCTGGCGACCCGTGTGTTTCCACCACTGGGGGATCTTCTGCTCCGTGAGCGACCAGACTTTGTCTGAAAGTGTGGCGTCCTCTAGTTCTCCACGCCTTCCCTGAGAGCTGCAATCCCGGGATGTTAGCGATCGGCCATCTTGGATCGTTCCATTTTTTTATTTTTTTGAGAGAAGGAAAGAAAAGGAGTGAAGGAGAGGAAGAAAGATGAAGAAAAAGTGGGAGAGAGAATGGAAATGTTGCTTTATTCTAAAAAAAAATGGGTATTAATAATGGCCAATCAATATTTCATTTAAACCTATGAGTAGGTGTGATGTGGTATTGACAAGAATGTATGTTTTGTGTATTTAAAGTGGAGAGTTCTATAAGTATTTATTAAGTTTACTTGTTCCTAATCTGAGTTCGAGTCCTTGATATCCTTATTAATTTTCTGTCTCATTGAGTCTAAGTCTCTATGTATCTGGGTGTTAGGATCGTTAGCTCTTGTTGTTGCATTGATCCTTTTACCACTATATCTTTGTTGCTTTAAAATCTATTTTATCAGATACGAGAATTGCAACTCCTGCTTTTTATTTATTTATTTATTTTTGCTCTCCATTTGGTTGGTAAATCTTTCTCTATCCCTTTGTTTTGAGTCTTTGTGTATCCTTGCATGTGAAATGGGTCTGGATGTAGCATACCATTGGGTTTTGGCTGTATCTTTTGATTGGGTGATTTAGTCGATTTAAATTTAGGATTACTGCCATTTGATGTTAACTGGCTGTTTTATCTATTCGTTGATGTAAATTCTTCTTTATGTTGATGATCTTTACTTTTTGGTATATTTTTAGAAAGGCTAATACTGGTTGTTTCTTTCTATGTGTAATGCTTCTTTCAGAAGCTCTTGTAAAGCAGGCCTGGTGGTAATAAAATCTCTGAGTACTTGCTTGTTCATAAAAGATTTTATTTTTCCTTCAGTTGTGAAGTTTAGTTTGGCTGGATATGAAATTCTGGGCTGAAGGTTCTGTTCTTTGAGGATGTTGAATATTGGCCCCCACTGTCTTCTGGCTTGTAGAGTTTCTGCTGAGAGATCTGCTGTGAGTCTGATAGGCTTGCCTTTGTGGGTAACCTGACCTTTCTCTCTGGCTGCCCTTAGTATTTTCTCCTTCATTTCAACCCTGGTGAATCTAACAATTATGTGCCTTGGGGTTGCTCTTTTTGAGGAATATCTTTGTGGCGTTCTCTGTATCACCTGGGGTTGAATATTGTCCTGCTTTGCTAGTTTAGGAAAATTTTCCTGAATAATATCCTGAAGGGTATTTTCCAGCTTGGATTCATTCTCTCCGTGGCATTCAGGTACACCTATCAAACGTAAATTTGGTCTTTTCACATAGTCCCACATTTCTTGGAGACTTTGCTCATTCCTTTTTATCCTTTTTTCTCTAATCTTGTCTTCTCATTTTATTTCATTAAGTTGGACTTTGACCTTTGATATTCTTTCTGCTGCTTGAACAATTCGAGTGTTTAAACCTGTGCATACTTCCCGGAGTTCCTGTATTGTATTCTTCAGTTCCATTAATTCACTTATATTCCTCTCTAAGTTGTCTATTCTTGTTAGGATTTCATCAAACCTTTTTTCAAAGTTCTTAGTTTCTTTACATTGGGCTACAACATGTTCTTTTAACTCACAGAAGTTTTTTATTTTCCATCTTCTGAAGCCTGATTCTGTTAATGGGATGCACTCGTTCTCCATCAAGCCTTGTTCCCTTGTTGATGAGGAACTGTGATCCTCTTTAGAGGGAGAGGCGTTCGTTCTGATTTTGAGTATTCTCAGCCTTTTTACGCTGGTTTCTTCCCACCATTGTAAATTTATCCACCTGTTGTCTTTGTAATTACCAACTTTCAAATTAGGTCTCTGAGTGGACGTCCAAGTTGTTAATTCCCAGGGCCGAAATATGAGCAACCCACTGTGCCAGCCAAAACAGCGGCATTAAGGCTGATGGTGCTTTTCTGCCTGGGAATCTCCAGTCTGGCTTCCTTCTTGAGTCCGTAATAGGCGGCTCTGCCTTCCCGGAGCTCCAAACGTCAGTCAGAAGGGGAACCAGTCCCGTTTACTCTGCACCAAGAGCTGCCACGCTGCTGGCAAAACCGCTGCGCCGGCAGAGTCGCGCTGGTGACCCGTGCGGCTCCTCCAAACCTTGGTCAGAAGGGGAACCAGTCCCGTTTACTCTGCACCGAGAGCTGCCGTGCTGAGGTGCCGACAAAACCGCTGTGCCGGCAACAAGAGTCGCTCTGGCGACCTGTGCAGCTCCTCCACTGGGAATCTTCTGCTCCATGAGTGACCAAAATTTGTCTGAAAGTGTGGCATCCTCTCGTTCTCTGCACTTTCACTGGGAGCTGCAATCCTGAGATGTTAGTGATCAGCCATCTTGGATCGTTCCAGGCCTCAGTTTTCTTAGTACATAAACTGAGAATATTGAATCTTGAAACCCTCTCACCTATACATTCTGTGTACAAAAGTCTCATGGTACTATTTTTAATTTTACTTATCAGATTTTGAATCTCTAGTACTCTTTTTATTTCAAGATATTCTTAGCCAAGCACTAAAATCAATTAAGTTATATGCTGATATGACAGGCAACTTAGCAATTCATATACCCACAGGCTAGAGAGAGTCTGAACATACATAATGGTTCATTTCTTCAATTGTAAGGGAGAACTACATCCCAAGCTTACGTAAAATAATTTGGATTATTATATATTCCTATAGTTCTGCCTAACATAAAATATAACTGCTTTTAAAAATTCAAAAACTTAGAAAGTAAAGGATTATTTATTATAAGAGAACTTTGGACCCTACAAAGGAATTTAACCACAGTTTTCTTTTCTTTGTTAATAGAATCTCACTGTATTGCCCAGGCTAGTCTTGAACTCCTGGCTTCAAGTGATCCTCCTAGCTTTGCCTCCCAAAGTGCTGTGGTTACAGGCGTGAACCACCACTACCAGCCCACAGCATTCTTTTCAATAGTGAGTTTCTCTAGTGCATTGAAAATATAATATGGTTTGCAGATGTTTAGTTTATGTACACCAGAAAGAAATAGTTAACGTATCTTTACAGTTCATGGTTCTCTGCAGCAGTACTGAGTGTATGCAAGGTATGCTATGTGTTAACTAATTGTGGGGATTTTATGTGGCTTGGGAGTTTTTTTGCTGTTGTATTGGAATTTTACTGACTTATCTTTCCTCCCTCTCCATGTTCTTCCCAGTAGTTCAAATATCATTCATATGTAAAATGATTAGTAAAATATGAGAGATCATTTCTGGCTCTTGGAGAAGTCACCCATTTAGGGGATGAACCTGTGACTGAGGAGGAAGGACACTTTCTGTAGCGGGAGGAACATGAGCCACATACAAACAGATTTAGTTTAGACGCCAGCGCTACCTTTCCCTTGCATTAAGCAAGTTACTGCAAGCTTCAGAATCTGGTTTTCATCTGTAATATAGGAATAATGATGATAATGCTTATATCACCAGGGAATTGCCTTTTCTGAAAGGGCTAGCACATAGTAGGTACTCAGTGCAAGTTATCTTTTGCCCTTCCCTTCAAATCCAGGGAACATATGGCAGCAACAAGACTGTAGCCCTGGGAGTTGCTGTGTCTGCAGCCTCTTGGGTGTTAGGCAGACAGGGTGTGAGCGCTAGAAAGATTCAGTATGGCATCACTGGGTGTACCCTTGGCCTCTGTAGCCCAAGAGCCTGTGTTCAGGTCTACTGACTGTGCTCTTGAAATGTCTCCTACTTTTAGGTCAGTTTCTTTATCTGTAAACTGAGACTAATGGCATTTACCTAATGGGTTGTTGGAGATCATATACCTTAATTTTTATATAAAATGGCTAGAATAGTCCCTGGGAGGTGGTGTTTTGCTCCAGTCTATTACAGGGAGGATCATTTTGTTGTTAGAGTTCAGTGAAGGTCATTGTTTAAAATCGTGTGGAATGACTATAGGCATTATAAAAACAACTGATATCTCCACTTGAGGTAGCTCTTGTTTCTGAACAGTACTTGGCCAGTTTCTTTAAGAGGAGATGGCTTTGCTCTTAGAAATCTGCCCGGGAGTCTTCCATCTCTTCCATTTTCCCTGCACATCACTCTGTATGGCTTTTGTTATTAATGTGGAGCAGTTGAAGTCACTGACTTGGGTGCAGTCCAGGCAGGCATTGCTGAGGTCATATATTGCTTTCCTAGACTCCAGTCATGAACAGGCTGTTGGAAATCAGAAGTACAGAGAAGCTGCCTTTTTAGGCTGCTCACATGAAAGGTGTGTTTGCTTTCTTCATCATGTTTATACTAATAGATCAGAATCTTATTCAGTGTCTTGGTAGCATTTTTTTCTTTTACTCTACAACCTTTGTGCTGCTGGGCTATTTTGCTTATTCTTTGTTAGACTAATGCTGTTTTGTTACGCGTTTTCTTCATTGTTATTTCATTGTTGAAACATCTCTTCTTCTGTTAACTAAATATTTAAGGCAGGTAGAATTCCTCAATGAAGCTGTATATTTCTTTAGATATTATAGATATATTCTAAAACATTTAGAGATTATTCAGTCTATATATTTTTTTCCTCTGAAAATGAAATAATACTGTGGAGAAAGTATTCATTGAAATAGCAAGTGAAAATGTGCTTCCCTCAGGAATAGTGTAAAAAGAGCATGCTTTTATTTTCTACTTTACTTTTGTATTTGGGGCTTAGGGAACTATGCTTTTGTTATTTTGGAAAAGCAATGGAATTTTATCAGACATTTCCCTGAAACTCCCTATCTTTTCTTTTTCCTGAAATACTACCTTCAAAGTCCTGTTTTGCTCTGTTAGTAGGTTCCATCATTCAAAAAGTGAAAGAGCGTAGTTAGTTTAGGTTATTTTGTTGATCTCTTGGCTTTAAAGAAAGAAGAGACTGTTTGTCAGAGAAAGATACAGTCTGAGAAAAAACACTTGGAGGATCATATGACCAATAGTGTGAAACTTGGGACAGTGATTTGTTAGCTTGAGCAGTTAAGATTTTTTTTTTCAATGTCTGCAAGTAAATATGTGGCCTTAGACCCTGTTATGCCTTGTGATGGGTGAGAGTGCAAAGGAAAGTAACATTCTGCAAATTTAAGCTTTATTCTGACTCTGTTCCTTAATCGTGAGAATTTTTATGGTTTTTGTAACTGCCATTGTGAAACAGAAACTCACTTCTAGTTGACTTTAGCTATTGCTTAATTGTGGCATGCAACTTCTTTTTAATTTAACAGTTATTTTCTGCTGTTTCTCAATTTGAAAGTAGTAATCATGAATAAGAATTCCTAGAAATATTCTTCTTCCGTGATGATATGTCACAGATGTTGGAGTGCTACACACACTCTCCTCTCCATTTTTAAGTCAATTTAGTGGAGATAAAATCTGGATAATAGCTGTGTATTGTAATGAGTCTGGGCCCTCTCCCCAGAGGATCTGTATTTTAATATGTTATGGAACCCCTCTGATCTTTCTGAAACGACCACCATCAGATCATTGAGACTCAATATGCAGTTGAAAGTGTGTGTTTCTGAGATTTCTGTATGTGATTTGGACACAGAATAACTTGTGCTGTTTCCAAAACCACATTCTTCATCCTCTTATAGAACCCAGTGAAATGAGGAAGCTGTGCCTTAAATGTCATGATGTTCTTTACACTTAGTTCTTTAAAAAAGTTTACTTTTATAATTTGTTACAGAAAATTTTGAAAATTCTGAGAAGCATAAGTAAGAAAATAAAAATTACTTGTAACTCTACTACTGAGAGAAAAACTGCTGTTAAAATGTTGAGGTACAGACTTCCATACTGTTTTTTTCTATACATATTTATATAGATATGTATAGTTATTCTTTTGTAAGAATGACTATAAACTGTTTTGAAACCTGATTTTTTAATGTAACAATATATATGAGCACATTTTCCACATCCCAAAATATTTTTGAAAAATATTTCTTTTAAATGTCCACATAGTTTTATACCCATTATAATTTGACTCCCGAAAAAGTTCAAGATATGCCAGATATGGCAAAATGACATGATACCTGTAATTTTGACACTTTCAGGGGCTGAGGTAGGAGGATCATTTGAGGCCAGGAGATCGAGACCTGCTTGGTCAACCTCGAAAGACCCTATTTCTATAAAAAAGTAAAAAAACTACCTGGGCATGGTGGTGCACTCCTGTAGTCCTAGGTACTTAGGAGGCTGAGGTAGAAGGATTGCTTGAGCACAGGAGTTTGAAGCTGCAGTGAGCTATGATAGCACCACTGTACTCCAGCCTGGGTGGCAGAGCAAGATCCTGTCTCCCCTTCCAAAAAAAAGATATGCGAAATTAAAAGTTCACTTTGGTGATAAGGTCTTCCTTCCAAATTATGGAAATAATTGGCTTAAAAGGAAATTGAGAACATGCTAACTTTGTGCTTTATTCAAGATAGACTTGTTTATTCTTTGCTGCATTTCTATCACAAAACATTTTCTTTAACTATATAATCCTTGCTATAGCAATAACATTATAATAATTAATTTTTAATTAGTTTTTCATGAAGTTTTCAAAATATCAACTTTTATCCCACTAAGAAAAAAAGTGAAATAGTTTTGAAACATTTCTTTTCTTTACATTTGAATTAAGGTTCAAATTATTTGCAGCTGCATTTTGGGTTCATCTACCATGGTTAGTTGGTGCTATTGACTGTGCTATAATTTTGGGGTGAACTTGACTTTCCTTAAGTCTCCAGGCTGTACAAGACTGGAAAGGCCATGGTTCTCAGGGAAATGGAGCCAGATGATCCTCATGATGGATGCCAAGCTCCCAACAGAGATGAATGCTACACCCGACAGACTGGTGGCAACAGCACATGTTAGGGGGATTGCTCACCCTTTCCTGGAGAGGAAAAAGCTCTTCCCTTCTGGTGTATTTTGCAGCTAGTTTTTAGGCTCTGTTCAGTCTCGTGTAGCAAGTATCCAGGCAGTTAACTTCTAATGGGCAGTGAAGGAGGAGGTGATGGTGGTAGCTGGGGCTGAGTTGGCAGCTTGTGGGACTGTCTGATGAAATCCACATTTTGGCATCCTTGAAGTCTTTCAAAGGAATCTGGCTAAGTTACTTAACCTTGTGTCATTTTGGTTTACTTGGCTTTTAAAGGGAGCAGTAATTAAACCAATGGGAGCCATTAGTCAGTGGATCTTAGTGGCAGTTTACAGTTTAAAAATTGAAACCTGCAGTCACAGAGCCATGGACTAGTAATAACACGGTGGCTTGTCCTTGACCCAAGGGAGTTGATTTGGGGAAAAGAACTTGTTTGAGGGTCCTGTGTCCTGAGTTTATATATCAGCATAGCTTCTTAGGAGCTGTATCACTTTGGGCATACTTCTTAACCTCTCTGAATCTCCTCTGTAAAAATAATCATATTCCTTTAAACATAAGTGAGAGCTTATTTTATATAAGTGTGTGGCAGAGTTATTAGTTCCACATTAGATATGAATTAGTTCCTATGAAAATGATAGATTAGTGCCAAGTCATCTGGCCTCACTGTGTGGGCTTATGAGCAGTGATCACTGTGTGATCACTGGACTTCTGTAGCCTTGGAACAGTGTTTTCTTTTCTGAATTAATTACAGCCTCACATACTGAGCCAAAGTCGAATATGCAAAGCTTTATAAAAAGATGCCCCAAATACAGTGACTTCAACATATTAAGCAGTCTTTGGTGCTTTCTTCTACCCAGAAGAGTTCAAGTAATCCATACTGATTCAGGACTAGCATGGTACCTCAATAGACAAATTCCTTCCTCTTCTTTCTCTACCATCTTGAGAGAGTCACCCTCATCTTCACAGTCAAAGATGGCTCACCATGATCTCATTTCAGCCCAAGGGAAAGGAGATGATCTACAAGTTGTAGATCATTTTCATTTACCTCCTATTGGCCAGAACATGACCACAGCAAGCTTCAAGGGATGGGTGGGAAATGTAATTATTAGCCAGCAGACACCCTGCTAGAGCTTCTGTTACTATAGAACAAGGTCAGCAAACAGTGGTCTGAGTGCCAAGTCAGCCAGCCACAAATTATTTACAAAGTAACTATAGTTTGTATATAAAAGTGTATTGGCTGTTTATGGTAGCTCATGCCTGTAATCCCAGCACTTTGGGAGGTCAAGACAGGAGGATAGCTTGAGCCTAGGAGTTCAAGACAAGCCTGGGCAACATGGTGAAACCCTGTCTATACAAAAAAAAAATTTTTTTTTAATTAGCCAGGCATGGCTGTGAGCACCTGTAGTCCCAGCTACTTGGGAGACTGAGGTGGGAGGATCCATTTAGCCCAGGAGGTCAAGACTGCAGCTCACTCCCTTGGGTCAGTGAGCCATGATCACGCCACTGCACTCTAACCTGGGCAACAGAGTGATAAATAAATAAATGTGTATTGGAACACAGATGTGCCCATTTGTTTATAAATTATCTGTTTTCACATGACAGTGGAAGAATTGAGTATCCAAAATGCATGGGACCAGAAGTATTTACGATTTCAGATTTTTTTTTTTATTTTGCAATATTTGTGTATACAAAATGAGATATCTTGGGGATGAGAATGAAGTCTAATGTGAAATTTATGTTTCATGTATACCATATGTATAACCTGAAGGCCATTTTATATAAATAATATTTTATTTTTGAGACAGAGTCTTATTCTGTCACCCAAGCAGGAGTGGCAGTGTTGTGATTGTGGTTCACTGCAACTTTGACCTCTTGGGCTCAAGCGTGATCCTCCCACTTCAGCCTCCCCAGTAGCTGGGACTAAAGGCATGTGCCACCATGCCCAGCTAATTTTACTTATTTTCTATGGGGATGAGATCTTGCTGTGTTGCTCAGGCTAGTTTCAAACTTCTGAGCTCAAGCAATCTATCCACCTCAGCTTCCCAAAGTGCTAGGTTTACAGGCATGAGCCACTGTGCCCGGCCCAATTTTATACAATATTTTAAATAGTTTTGTGTGTGATACAAATTTTGATTGTGTTTTGACTGCAGTCACATGAGGTCAGGTATGTGAATTCTCACTTGTAGTGTTATGTCAGTGCCCCCAAAAGTTCCAGATTTTGGGAGATTTTGGATTTTCAGATTAGTGATACTCAACATTTAGTTGCTACAGAGACCATATAGCCTGCAAAACTTAAGTATTTATCTTGCCCTTTACAGAAGATTTTTTTGTTGACATCTACTACAGACAATGGGGAAATGAATATGAGAGGAGCAACTGGTAGTCTCTGCCACAGTAAAGGGCATGGTAAGAAGGGCAAATCACTGCCTTGGAAATGTAGAGTTAGAACTTTGTACTTAGGTATACCAGTGGCCCTTGGGCCTATGAGTTGATATGCAAGCAGTTACTGAAGAAGTAATGTTCAGGGACAGATTTGAAGAGTCAGGCATGAAGTAACCTGGTGGAGGTGAAGGGAAGAAGGCACAGAAGGTTGCTTACTGATGTGAGCTTCCATCTTTAAAGTGGAGCATCCTAACTCCTGGACTTTTCCTTCTTCCTACAGCCCACTGCTCTGTCTTGTGTTCGATTCTTGCTTATCAGCAGTGCCACTCCTGTAGGTCAGACTCTCCCCTCCCATTGACTTCTCACTGGTCTCCCTTCCTGGAGGTTCACCCTCCTCCACAGTCACCTCCTCTAAGTGTGTCTCTGACATTAGGCTTGTCTAAAGAACTTCCAAGGTGTGCCCATTACCTACTCATTAAAGCCAAGCCCCTAAGGTCCTCCCACTCCTTGGTCCTGATCTTTATCCTATCCTGTCTTCCTTCACAATCTTGCTCATGCTTTAGATTCCAGCCTTACAGAAACACCTTGTGCCCATGCTGTACTTTATCACCTCCATGTATTTGCTGCTGTCTCCTTGCTTCACTCTGTCCAAAGGCTTTGGAGATTTGCGACTATGGCTTGGCACATGGTGGCATGTTCATGGCTGGGCAGAAGGGGTTTCTGACTTCATTTTGGTACCTCTCAACATCTGTGTTTCCCTCTCCAGCCCCTACCCCCTAAGGATAAGCACTTCCTTTTTGAATGCTCCCTTTTGAAATTATACAAAGCACTATATATAACTCTTGAGCAATTTTCTGCTTTTGGTGTGGGATTATAGTAATTCCATATATATTTCTCATCTTTTTGCTGAGAGAAAATCTGAAGCCAGGTCCAGATCTGACTGATCAGTTTCATCTAGTAGGTGCCTAGTAGCTCTTTCGTTGATCAGTGTTGCAGTGATGCTGTCTACAAACAGTGCTATCTACAGTTTAGTGTGTGTCACTAAAAGTGTAACTTGACACCTGGAGGAATTTAAGTGCAAATGCCAATAGAGTTCTCATAATTGTGTTGAAAATGAGTGCCACGTTAGATCTTAAAAACACCAAGTTTTAGGTAGGTTTTAGCAAAAAAACAAACAAAAAAAATATTTGTTTTCTTCAGACCTGAAGCAGTATTTAAATACATTCATATTTAGAAGTTTTAAACAGTTCCCTGAAAAGCCAAGGCTGAGCCAGAAATCAGAGCTTTTGTGAGGCATAAGGAGGAACATGTGGGCAGAACCCCCTGTGAGTGCAAGAGATGGGCCACCTGCAGGAAAACTGCCCAGTCCACTCTGCAGAGAAGGATTGGAGCATTTTCTACACCAGCCTGCCAGGGACACACCTGACTGCACAAAGATCCATCTAAATCACTCACACTATACTCACAGAAGGTGGTGTTTTCACAGCTTCATCTTTCCACAGTTGGTAATCAAATGTAAGAGGAGCTTTTATTTTTATAGGAATGATTTAGCTTATGGAGTACCAATCTAATCCTTTTTTCCTCTGTCTTTTTAATCAAGCATAGAATGAGGAGACCAATATATATAATCAAATACTTGATTATGCTGACAAACAATTTATGTCGTTCACTCATCTCCTGTTAATTAAAACCTAGTGAAACTGGCAGCAATATTGGGAAGCAGATGGATGAGCATGAATTTCAAATGTGTATTTAGAATATCTAAAAGGATTGGTAGGAACGGTATTAAGTAGGCAATGTGGTAGGGGGTTGAATCTGTGAGTTCAACAGCAGGTGCTTGTAGCATAAAATATAGTCGTGCTTCCAACCCCCACTGACCTACGGATGCCTGAGAGATGAGGAGAGAGTGCAGGGGTTTCTTTTCTTGTGGTTTATGCATTTTGAAGTTATTAAAGCATTGGACAATTTATTCTGGAGTTTTTGTTCAAGTTTAAGTTAGGACAAAAACTGTGACCATTGTGTGAAGAATACTGCTTCACCTCCCTCTCCTAACTCTACTTTTATTTACTATTCCATATCCAGTGTCTGACAGTGCACTCTTCAAACAGTAAGTGCTCAACAACATATTTGTTGAATGCATAAATAAGTGGATTCTGCACTTAATTATAAGAGCTTTTTGGAAGATGAAAAGATTCTTAAGCAAAATGATTTTTTTAAAGTTGTAAAGACAAAAGAAGCTTATCTTCCAGTCCCCATCCTCCTTGACTCTGCCAGCCCCCTTGAATACATGTCTTTCTGGCACCTCTCCTGGATTTAGTTTTAAAAGTTTGGGAGGACTGAAGGTGTGTGTCCTCATATTACCGAAAGGAAAACCCCAGTGTTGCGTAACAGCGTTTCATGGGCTCTTTCATAATAAACAGAATATTAGACACAGCCAGTTCATTTTGAATTAATAATCTAATATTTCACAGTGCTGCACTGAGGTACAGATCTAGGCCATGTGTGCAACATAATAGAATTCTAGAAGTAGAGTAAAAAGTTTCATCTACAAAGCTGTTTCTCATTGGCCTGCTGTCTGATTTCTTTCAGAGTTTTGGAGTTGAACACAAATGTAGGCATTCCATTAATAGTAAGAGTAAGGGTGGTTGTGGGCAAACCAGATATAATTTATGTCCCTTAATTTTGAGCTCATAATATTGCTGCTCTGGGTATATGAGATGCCACAGAAGAAAAATCTCAATTAGTGAGATAATTTATAAAGTAATAAGTAGGTTTTGTTCTTTTAGGAAGCACACTAGTGTAGTGGTTAGGTTTATGACTTTGCATTGTGGAGACCCGCAGATGATTATTTTACCAACTTCACTACTGTTTTCTCTCAACCCTCCAAATCTTTGTTTCTTCACCTGGAAACTGGGAATAGTAACATTACATTCCTTAGAGACTCATTAATAAGATAATTCATGTAAAACACCCAGAATGGTGCTACATAATAGTGTTTATACAATTATGATTCAGCCTATGCTCTTGGGCCAAAGAGCCCCCAAAATACAGTCAATTAAAGGGCATACAACTTTTTTATATTGCTCATATAAAAGGGTGAGCATTCCAGGCTTGAAAAGCAGATTTCTTCCATCTTGTTGCTCCACGCTTTCTACATCTCAGATTCATCTACGTAGTCAAAGATAGGTCGCCGGTGTATCTGTGTCCCAGCTTGAGGAGACAGGAAGCAGTGTGGAGGCAGCATGCCCAATGTCTTTATGCTCAGACCTAGCAAAGGCAAACATCCTTGCCCTGTACTTTTTACTGGGGAGATTTAAGTCACGTGGCCGTATCTGGCTGCCAGAGAGTTAAGTAGTGTAATTTCTACCTGGATGACCATGTGCTCAGTATAATTCATTTATTGTGGAAGAATAGAACAGATTTGGGTGAGCAGGTAATGGTCTGCTCCAGGGTGCTTAATAAATGCAACCATTATTTATGTATTAAAAAATAACCTTTCAAGTAAGGGTCTAAATGCGTTCATTCTAGGGGAAGAGGAACTGAAGAACATGCAATCTGCGCACACAGCACGTATTTCTCGTAAGTGTTACTTTGTTTTGGAAGGGAGCCCTTTAAGTATTGAACTTCAAATCAAGGTAAACCTTGAGTGAGAAAAGAAAGAGTAGATAAAAAGCAGTAGAAGGGATGGGAATATGTTAAAAGGAATGATGCTGATCAGCTATATGCTCTTCTTTCCTCTCAGCCAGCCACTCTGGGTAACTAGAAAGGCTTGCTAAAGTTAAATAAATTTAACCCCTTATCTGACCTGGCAAGGACAAAGTCCACTGCTTCAGAAGAAAATTTTTCTGTGAGACAAGCAAGGTAGTTATTTCAAAGCACAGAAAAAAACAACAGAGAAGAGGGGTCAGTTGCACAGGGAAAACATTCATTTTGACTTTTCTTTTTAAGAGATAAACTTTGTCCTACGTAAAGAATCTCTCAATAGATATTCATTGAGGTTATCTCCGCTGTTGCCGAAGAGAAAACAAAGGTAAAATACACGAGTTTCTGTATTCAGAAGAAAGTTTCAGATAAAAATTAACTAGTAAGTAAGCAACTTTTCTCAACAGAAGAAATGCCCAGACTCTTAAGGACAGCCAAGTTGTGAGATAGAGATCTAGTACTATAATGGATATTTTAAAATATGTATATAAATTACACCCTTACGTTACTTTATTTTTGTATTTTTAGCAATTGCCAAAAACAATTATGAGAAATGAAATGATGTTCTGAGCTGCCACATGGTATATTTAAAATCTGCAATTTTATTCTTGACAAGTAACATATACTACATGCTTTTGTGTGCAAGTAATGCTCAGATGTTTGATAATGGAGTGAGCCTAAGGAGGCATCGTTTTTTGTTTTCACAAGTAGTTCATTGCCTAACTACTGAAAATAGCCGCAGATATTTTGAACAGATGGTCCCAAGTTAATAGGGAAGAAAGTAGAAGTCGGTCTATTTCTCTTTTTATTTTTACCCCACAACAATGGTGAAAATAATTAACAGTATATAATTTGAACCAAATTCTATCAAAATACTTCTAAGAGAGAGAGGATTTGTAAATTAAAGTGCTTGATATGGTAGAGTTGAAAGCCAATATAAATTGCTTAAATTTCAGCTTTCTAGTAGTGTTTATCGAAATGACTGCTGCGTTGTTAAAATAGAGCTTTTGATTTTTAAAAGACAATTAAATTGTGGTGAGATGTACGGAACCTACCAAAACTTATTTCAGAAGTTCTGAAGTCTTTAAAGGGTGGTAAGTGGTGATGACATGTTAAGAGTGGGACCTTGCTAGATGACCAGAAAGAATATGGGTTGATGACATTAATACTCTTCTGATTTCTGATTCCTCAGGAGTCCTAAGTTAATAGTTAATAACCTACTCTTTAGCTGCTGACATTGAAGATAGTGAATATATTGATACTACAACAACAAATTTGTATTTATAAGGGACTTTGAAGAAGAACGCATTTCTGACTACATCTGTATACTAATACAGATGCCGTTACTATACATCGGTTTGAGCAGATGACAATAGTAGTACTATTGTATATAGATATCCATCTACAAAGAAGATGAGTATCTGGTTTTTTACTTCTGGAATACTAGGTTGTTAAAGCTTACTGAGATTTTTACGTTCCATTAATGACAGCTGCACCGTTTTCATGTCTATGGGCTATATTTCCATGTATGTCCACAAACTACTTAAAAATCTTTGATTTTGATTTTTGCATTTTCTTTACCTCTACTGTTTCAGTGGCTACACACAACTGATTACTCTTGGGCACTTGTGGACTGTGGGCTATAAACCTATTTACATGGGATCTTTCAGTTTTGCTTCTGTCTGAATTTGTCTACATGAAAAATACTGGACTGGCTCATATGAAATGATAAAACCATAGACTAGAGGTAGCAAACTATGGCCTGTGGGCCTGATACTGTTTAAGAAGGTTCTTCACATTTACAAAGGGTTGTTTGAAAAAAAAAATACGAGGCAGAAACCATGTGTACCCTATAAAGCCTAAAATATTTGTGATCTGACCCTTTGCAAAAAAGTTTGCTGTCCCCTGTCGTAGACAAATAGTACAGTGTTAAGTGGTTAAGGGCATAGGCTCGGATGAGGCCAGACTACTAGGTTCAGATCCTGTCTTTACTGTTTCCAGTATGACCTTGGTCAAGTTACTTAATCTCTTTGTGACTTGTTTTCTCACTATAAATGGGAATAAATTACAGCCTACCTTGAAGGGCTGCGATGAGGATTACGTTAATATATAAAGTGCATAGAACAATGGTAGTTAATGAGTATTCAGTAAATGTTAATAATTGTTATTTCATCAGAAAAAATCTTGAGATCATCTAAACTAGTTTTTGCTTTCCAGTGGTGAATGTCCAAATGATTAAAGACCATTTTTCTGATTTCTGCATCAAGAATGGAGAGTCATTTTCTTTTTTAATGGTGCCTGCTTTACCAAAAAAAAAAGACAGACCCAGAGTCAAATGTAAGAAGTGCTTGAAAACATAAAAAAGTTTAACCACAGCTGCTTTTTAAGTTAGGAAAAGGACAATCGAAGCTCTTTAAATTAAATGAGCACAAATATTTGTTTATATACTTAGGACAAGCATAAGAAGAAATAAAGTGGAAACAGAAGATGTAGAAGATGTTAGAAGGAAGGGGAAACAGGAATAAGAAAGGTAGTCAGCAGAAGAGAATAAAGATTCAGATCAAAAGGGAAGCTGGAGGTTTTTCAAGGACGTTCAGTGTTGGCATCCCTCCTTCCTTGGGAACCCACCTCCGTTAATCTGTGTGTCCATTTTAAATGCTTCCATTTGAAGAAAAGTCTGACTTCGTTTATTTATTTTCTATTGCAGAAATAAATTGTCAACATCAGGTAATATTAACTGAATATACATTATATGTAACGTGTGTTCCCTCAGAAAACTGATCACATGTATATAAAAGCATCATATTTTGTATATTTATTTTTAGGTCAGGCAGTTCTGTCCCCCTTAGCCACTTGTTTTAATGATCATCATTGTCATTGTCAGATATTTGTTGGGTTCCTAAATGCCTTTCATCATGTTTAATACTTCTTTATTCTACTTGTTCTTTCAGGTTGGGAAAGGACAAACTTAATTATTTACAAAATGTAGAAAATGTTTTAAAAACAGGAAAAAATGTAATGAAGCGTAGCTCATTCTCTCTTCTTCTTTTGTACCCGGGTTGTTTATTCTGTTGATGGATATTGGACTGGAGTGATGAGTGTTCTAGGATGGGTATTTGATGATGTCAGGGGACTCAAGTAATGGCTTTGCATGAAGATTACACAGTGAAGCCGCACATTGATTACCTCATCTTATTAGCTGATGGAGATGTTGGAGAGGACGAGATTGCAGGGCTTTCAAGCCTGTACAGCTCCAGGGATCTGATCCTAAGAGCTTGATAATTGTCATTGCCCATAGGGACTGTGTTAAGAATAGTGGTGGCTTAGTCTACTAAAACACATCTTATGAGAGTGTTATAATAGTTCCCCATGTCTTTTGAATTGTTCAGATAAGGTTAGGACTTTCAGATCAACTTGAGTTTTAATTTTTAGCTTTTATAGAATTCTAAAATTCTGTTTTTGTCTTCCTCCACTAAAATTTAAGTTTGCCAAGGTAGGCAGAGTTTTATTTCTTGAACTACTATCCCTCCAGTGGCTAGAACAGTGGAACATGTAGGTGCTCAATAAAGATTTTTGAATGAATAAATAAATGAACAGGTTGAATATAATTATTTTTTTTCCTGTCCTTGAACTTCCTCTTTATCAGTAATCCATAGGTAGTGAGTGTTCATAGGATACGTTTGTACCAAGAAGTGATATGAAACCAGTTGAGTTAGTTTTATGCAGCGCTTCCATTGTTCTGGTGAGAACAAAATACATACACAAAAAAGAAACAAATTGTGTAAATTTGGTGTATAATCATTATTTTTATTTATTTATTTATTTATTTTTTGCCAATCAGTTTGAGCTTATGAGGTTAGCCTTGAACTGATGACCTCGCCTTCGTGAGCGCCATGACCTCTGGTGGGAGCCACTTTGGACCCCCGAATAACCATTATTTTTAAATGAACTATCCTTTCCAGAAACATACAGGTTGCCAGTTGATGGCATTTTCGATTTCTTTGTGTAAAACGAGTATTTTAAATTTTGAATGAATTCTATTTAACAAATATACAGGTGAGTACATAAAAGGGACCTTGAACATGAAATCCATTGTTTTCACCTATTAGTGTTTTTACAGCTTAAATGATGAACATTAGACTCATTAGATGAAAATAACTGGAAGTTAAAGACCTTTAGTTGTAACTCTCCCTAAAATGTTTGTGAGAGCTTGTAAAATGTTGTTCCCTTTCTTCTATTATAAAAGGGCATTGTAATAATACTAATTTTTGAAACTGTGTTCTTTTAAATATGGGCAAATTATAGAACTCTGTTATTGCCCATTGTACTGTGCTCCCTTTTTTAAGGCATGCCCTCTGTATACCCTTTCTAAGGACTTGGGTGTAACAAAATGAGGAGTAAGTCAAGAAAGAAAAAGGCACAGCTTGTCGAGATTGACGGACCCAAGCAGCGTAGGAAATTGCATGATGAAATCTGTGTGCCAAGCTTGTCAGCATCCATTCATGTTGAAGGAGAAGGGCACATGGATCAGGTGGGGAAGAATCCAGCAGAGTGGACCCAGGAAAGGATGGGGACAATAGTAAGTGTAATGGGAAGCTTGGGGAAAGTTGAAGATATGATAAAGGTAGTTGGTGAGGTGAAGAAAGGAGAATCCACAAAAACTTGGCCCTGGGAGCATTTTCCAACAAATGGCATGGGGTAGTGACACTGACACTGGACAAGGAGAGAAGCACATGTAATCCTAGCCTTACTTGGGACCCTATGGAAAGATTTCATCTGTGGTCACGATAGTGTAAATGCTGTTTATTGGTTTTTAAACTCTTGAACTCAACCTTTGGAGTGAAAGACAATAGAAAGTTGAGCTGGTTACAGAACAGACTTAAATGTTATGAATCTTGAAAATGTAAATTATAGAGATACAGCATATGGAAATTAGACAGTAGAAGAGCTTGAGGAAGGATGGAGGGAAAGAATGAAAACTGACTATTCCAAGGAGCTAGAAGATGCAATCTAAGACTGATGAAATAAACAGCCGCTCAGTTGTGTAGCTTAAAGTCATTCTAGTTCAGGGACTGGAATTTGTGGTGCGACTACATCGGGAGAAAGGAAGAAAGTGAGCTGTCATGACAGGACTTCAACAGATAATATCTAAAAGAGATAAGTCATATATAAGCATATTATTTGGAAATATGGAGTTTCTTTCAGTGTCCTGATAAACTGAATTCAGCCCGGGTGGTTCAAATGCAGACCTTAATGAAGGGGCTACTTATGGTGTTACGGGCTGGTTTACATTCTTAGGGTTGAGGGACAGAGGAAGAAATAATAAATACTAATTTTAAAAACTGCACACAGGCCCACTGAGCACCGGGACAGGGGAAGAGTGGCCATCCGGAGATGCAGTCGTCAGGGATGTAAGGAGCCACTGCTGGAAGCACGGGAATAAATGCTCTCACCTCTGCCAAAACACAGAGAAAGGCAGAGAGTGAGTAGGGGTGAGGTAAAGCAGGGAGGGGCTAAACTGAGAATAACCAGCAGGGAGGGTAGGTAGAACTTGGGATGGGGTTATTGTGTTGCCTGATGAACTCTTCTGTATAGTTTGATAATGTCTTGCAGGGACATGGAATATTTTAACGTGAATGTTTGCATTTAGCACCATTTCATCTAATGTGCTAGGAGCTTGGTGAACCAGTAGTGACTTAAACAAGATCTCTGCCCTGAAGTTGCTTATAGTCTGATTGGAAAGACAAGACGCTACCAAAACCAGTTAAAAAAAAAAAATGCACATTGTGATTAATGCTGTAAGTTTAATTTCAGAGCATACAAAAAGGTTAGTCCTGCTTGTATAAACTTAATTCTTCAATAAAGATACTGCAATAATTTTTGCAATATAATTAATTATTTGGGAGTGAAAACAATTCTTTTCTGAGTAGCCCATATTGCTCTATTTAACTATAAATACGCCGCATGCTACAAGTCAGATGTATAGATGAAACAGCTGCTGCTTTGTTGTTTTGTTCCTGTTACTCATTTTAATGATTAATTTGAACAGACTCCAAAACATTAAATTAGATGTATAAACATACTTTAAGGATTATATCATAACGTTGGTGTATTTAAATCTTAATGATGATATCATTATCTAAATATAGTAAATTTTAAGAAAACAAATTATTTGAGCTATATTACCCTCTATAAATACTTTGGCAGTAAAACAGACAAGGGATAAAAGTCAACCCAAGCATCCATATCCAAGTACAGAGAGCTATGAAATTCCCCTACCTTCTTCGTCCTGACATATGAACCTTGATAATTGAAATAAATCTTTCAGAGGTCCCTGCATGAAATTTGACTTTTCTTGCCTTTCTAATAGAGATATGAGCAATGGCACAGACAGAAAAAAGGACTACAAGCAGAGGAGTTTTATTCTGTCTTCCTTGATACTTCCTGTGGGTGAAGGGTTTTGTCCAAAGGGAAAAGATAAATGAGCAGAGGGAGATGGATATAGGATCTTTCCTCATCCTTCCTACCTTCTGTAGCATTCACAACAGTCTGAGAACAGACAAATTCAAGTCCTGGATTACTGTATCCTGAGCATTTTCTTATTAAAATAAATATTTGAATACTTCATCTACTCTGATTAAGCTACTCTGTTTTCTCCATGTAAAAAAAAGCTGGTAAGAGTGTTTTATACTGATACTATATACATGTAAGATGTAGTGTAGTCATGAATCATTGGAAGCTCACTGCTTTTAGAACCTGCCAAAATTACCATACTAATGCATTTCTATGAAGGGTGTTAAAATGATAATTAAGCAAATAAACTGCTTATTTTAGTATCTTTATTCATTTCAGAATATTTTTATATGGATCTCATTTGATTTTCATACAGTTTTTAGAAGCAGAATTTCTGCTGTTGCAGGGGGAGTTTTATATGTTCAAGTACTTAAATATGGGAGAATATCTAGGATTGCTTTTACAAATCATTTATAATCGTATTATAAATCATTATTATTTATAATAATCATGAGTTATGCATTCTGTTTGCTCTAAATATCAAGAAACAGAACATTGGATTATTTAAGGCCAGAAACTATATCCACTACTTATCTCTTATCTAACTGTATCTTCCTCTCGGGATGATTTTCTGATGTTTTATTCAGTCTGTGTCATTCATATAACCCTGGCTGGCTGTCTTGAAAATATGTGTCACTAATCATGGTAGGGGGTAGGTGGGTGAGGGGGTCATCTGATTGGTTGTTTAAATAAATCAGTTGTAATGTCTATTATCTTCATATTAGTTAGTGCAAAACTCTAGTATAAAATGGGCAGCTGGCCGGGTGCAGTGGCTCACACCTGTAATCCCCACAATTTGGGGGACCGAGGCAGGAGGATCACTTGAGCTCAGGAGTTCAAGACCAACCTAGGCAGCATGAGGAAACCTCATCAAAACAAAACAAAACAAAAGTAAATAAAATGGGCAGTTGGTTTAGAGGAGAGACAGACAAAAGCCACAACCTTTCTAGACAGAAAGATCCCCATCTAGATGAGTCTTCTTTCCAATAGAAGTGACGCAGCCACACTTGGCATCACTGAACCATTGTGTCTTTCACTTCACCTCTTCTTTGATTTTGAAATACTGTGAAAATCAGAGTTGTCTTTATGGAAATGATTTTGTTTCAGATATTCATGTCTAGGAAATCTGAAAACCAAAAGTAAAGTGGCCATACCATGTCAGCCTAGAAACTAGCAGCCAGTAAATTGTCTTCTTAAATATTAAGAAAGCAATATACTACCTAGATGCAATCAAAGATGTCAGCTTTTCCTTAAAAGGCAATGATCAAAAGTCCAAAGGTGCACAAGGAAATAGTTAATACAAAAGTTTTGTCTTTAGGACAGAAGTATTTAATAGGAATCCACAAGTAACTTTTCTATTTTTGAGTGACCAATTTGCAGTTCAAAGCACGGTAACCTCTTTGTGCATTGTGTTTTATTTCATTATTGTGTTTTGTTTGTTTTTCCACATTTTGGCAGTGCTTGCCCTTTTTGAAATTTTCCCTGCTCCCTGCTCGTAAGCCCTCCACTAGGGGGCAGACAGAATGGAGAAGAAGAGAAACACCCATATCAATACACTGAATTCAGTACACCTTTACATGACATGTTTGCTGCTCCTTCTGCATACTGTGGGGGCAAGTCTTTCCGTTCATTTGTCCTTCTTATAAGGCCACTCAAAGTGATTTTTAGTATACTTATTTTTGCATTTAAAATATAAACATATTTCCACAAGTTTAATGGTAATTTTAAAATTCATTGTCATAGTCTTTTTTTAATTGTTTTTCTGGTATGTCTGCCAGTGAACCACTTAATAATGAACACTTAGTTATTTATTGATAACTGTAATGATGATCCCCGTAGGGTTTATCTTATATAGTGCATTTGTTCACCCCTCCACACTAAATTGAGTGTCTACATTTTTACTTTTTTTTTTTTGGACACTGGGTCTCACTCTGTCACTCAGGCTGGAATGTAGTGGCTCGATCTCAGCTCACTGCAACCTCCCCCTCCTAGGTTCAAGTGATTCTCATGCCTCAGTCTCCCCAGTAGCTCAGATTACAGGTGTGTGCCACCATGCCCAGCTCAGGATTTTGTATTTTTAGTAAAGACAGGGTTTCACCATGTTGGCCAGGCTGGTCTTGATCTCAAATGATCCACCCTCCTTGGCCTCCTGAAGTGCTGTGACTACAGGCATGAGCCACTGAGACCAGCCTGAGTCTCTACTTTTTGTTAGGCAGCGTACCCGGGTTAAAGTTTTGAGAATAAAGCAGTGAAGAGAGAGCCTGGATGATTGAGTATGAAAAAGGGGAAATTTTGACTGCCCTCTAAACCATTTGGTGAAAAGACTAGGCTCGAAGAGGAAACAGAAGAGATTCTTGATAGCTAATGCTGGGTGTTTTTTATTTCTAATTATTTCTTTTTAACAGCTCATAATGATTAGAATGCGAAATGGAGCTGGAGTTGGGGCTTCAGTTTTAAGAGAATAAGCTCCTCCTCTTAATCTATGCCACGTCTAGGGAGGCTAGCTGAAGACTTTTTATTTTTTATTTTTCTTCCTTTACCTTTGCTCCAGCAAGAATCAAATCCAGTTACCAACAATTTATTTACTGCAGCCAAGCCAGGGTTACAGAATCTTTAGATGAAAATGTCATTGCTTGACTGGATGTGGTGGCTCATGTGCCCAGCACTTTAGGTAGCCAAGGCAGGCGGATCACCTGAGGTCAGGAGTTTGAGACCAGCCTGTCCAATATAATGAAACCCCATCTCTACTAAAAATACAAAAAATTAGCTGAGTGTGGTGGCACATGCCTGTAGTCCCAGCTACTTGGGGGGCTGGGGCAGGAGAATAATTTGAACCCAGGAGGTGGAGGTTATAGTGAGCCAAGATTGTGCCATGTACTCCAGCCTGGGTGGCAGAGCAAGATTCCATCGCAAAAGAAAAAAAAAGAAAAGAAAAAAAAGTCATTGCTTTGTCTCTTCCTGGTAAATTATTCAATAAAATATAGAATCATATTTTCCTTTATAATTTATTTTAACTAGAGATGTTTTGTTTCTTCTCAACTTTCTCTCTAGTTTGCAACAAATAGTTTTCTTTGTAGATAACTGTAAGTAGGTTATCTAGTCTCTTAAGTTTTAAAGTATAAACACTTATATTGCCTAGGAGTGAAGGTAAATTTTTCTGAGACTGTCTTCAGGTTACAATGCCTAACATAAATTGAAGTATCAACAGATCTTTTTTTTTTGGAATAAATTATTCATCTACTAGATTTAATAACTCTTTCCACATAGTATGAGATTGCAATTATTGGTAAATAAGGTGATTACATTTCTGTTGAGAGGATTATACAGATTTGTTTTAGTCATTATTTGCTTAGAGCATCAACTGCATTCTGTACCAAATTGGGCAAGGCCTAACAGAACATTCATTGACTTATAATTAAATATCTTAAATGCTAGAATGTTTTTGGGATGCTGTGTTAAGTTAGAAAGCAAATAAATATCTAGTGTTTTTATAATCATGAAATGCATTTTTTATGGGTTTCAGAAAGCATTTCAGTAAGGCCTTCATCTTTCCCTCTGTAATTCTAGCATGGTAAGCAAGACCTAGAAAATGTCACAGGAGGTGGAAAATTAAGGAATTAAGAAGATTGTGTGGCTCATGAAACCAAAGAAATACTCATCCTTATTTTAAAAATAGCTACTTAAAAGTATGTATGATATAAATAAAAGGTTAGATGAGAAAATCGAGAAATAGATTTTTTAATGGTGGTGGGATTATATATAATTTTCCCCCTAACTTTCAGTTGACGTTGTTGTTGCTAGTTGTTTATTAAAAATAAATTTGTTAAAGTACATGCCCATATGACTTACATGGTTTTTCTCTGGAGAACACTTTGCTTGGATATCAGACAACCTTCAAAAGTAATAGACTCCATCACAGTACTTTAAGAGGCACAGACATTTAAAATTTATGATATATAGGAATAAGCTAAGCTTGTTGCAGGGGTTTTTCTCTTTAACAGCTGCTAAAATTTCAAGATTTCTTAGAATTAAATATGAGATAAAATTTAAATTAATGCCATCCAAAAATTAATATCAAAGAATAACTTCACATAAATTATAGATACCAAATAAACTTTTGTGTACACTAATAAAATAATCCTTTGAACCCTTGATAATCTTAGTGTAAACTGTCCTAGGCAATCCAGGTTGATTCAAGCATTATGGATTTTGGTTGGAAATTTTTCCCTGTGTTTGATTTAGAATTATCTAACATTTTCAAGAAGTGAACAGTAAATAGAATTGTCATCTTTAACATGCCTACCCTTATGTACCAGTTGGGATATAGGGACTTTTGTCTGTGTTCATAGCATATATGTCTGTGTTCCACTTGACTTCCTGTCTACTTTTCTCTATTGCACCAGCATCTACAGTCTTAGGAACGAGGAATGGGGGGATCACTAGATTGGAGAGGGGATGTGTTGAGTGGAAAAATGCAGGCCAAATATCTTCTTTCAGAATTTCATGAAGGTCAGGTCCCACCACAAAAAGTTGGAGATTTATGGTATTTTGAAGCTGTCTAATTAAATGAGGGAAGAGGTATCGTCTTTTCCTTTCCTGTTCACCTTCCCCTGTTCTACCCTTCTTCATTCTAGTTAAATACCAGCAACTGTATATTTCAAGTAAAATACTGAAATGTGAACTTCTGTGGTGAAATGTGGGATGTCCAGATGCCCTCTCTGAAAACCCAAAGCCAATCTCTGTGCTCCAAACTCAAGGTTTATATTTAGAAGACAGTGCAGATCCTGTATTTTTAAAATGCTGTAAACATGTTTATGTGGTTATTTTTAGCTTTTACAGACTTTAGTGAACTTCCAAGTTGGCAAGTCAGACACAGTTCGTTGTTGTCTGTTACCTCAGATGCCAGCAGTTGGTGAATGATTCTGGTTGTCTCACTGGGTTTCTAACATGTTTAAAGCAGATGAGTGTGTAAGTTATCCTGTGTCAACTGCACATGGTCTGTCTATCTCTCTGTCTCTCTGTGTGATTGTATTACTATACATAGTGTACTTGTTTTCTTTTTTTTCTTCTTCTTTCTTTTTTTAAGCTTTTATGAACTGGTAACAATTTTGCTTGGAGCTCAAGATGAGTTGGGTCCTGCCAGATGGCACTGTTATTTCTCTGGCAGAAGTAGCTAGTCATTTTCTGTTTTCCTTCAACACTTCTCTCCTTGTCCTCAAGCATTAAATCATGCATATACAAATCCTTACAGCTGCTGTTATTTTCAGTCCATTGTATCTGTTTCCTGTTGACCAAAGGTTATAAGGTTTGGGTACTGGAGAGGGAGATGAAAGTTGACAGGAAAAAGAAAGCTGGGCTCATTTTAGGGCCAAACACTATAAAATGGTCAAGATGGCACCTGGATTTATTGAAAACAAAAAGAAATAAATAGGCAATCGTTTTTCTTATATGATGGGATTATTATCTGCATGCTGCATCCATGAAGAATTGTTTTCCCCCAAGAATCATGTTTTATGAAAGTGTGACACCCCTAGCCCTCATGAGGAAAGAGAGAGATGGGCTGAGCCTTCCACATTTGCATCAGAGACCTTGATTTCATTATCTGTGCCATAATTTTTCTCTTGCATTCAACCGTGTACTTAGTTCTTCTCTTTGGATGAAGTTACTCATTCTTGCTCATTGGACTAAATGTAGTTTATATATAGTCAGTGGCTCCAGAATACATAATTTATCTCTTTGGAAGGATGTCTTTCTAAATAAACTTTTCATTGCCATTTATCTTGTTCTGGAAGCTTTAGACTGAGTTTTATGTTCAGAAGAAAATGATATTTAAGCATTATTTTGGCTTTTTACATATAAACATAATTATGGAAATTGGAAATTTGATTTGTAAGACTTCAATGCTTTCCCTCTACTTCTTAATGTGAAAGTGTTGTTTTTAAACAGTGATCCAAGTCTTAATATAGCAGTGTTTTATTTTGTTGTAAATTGTGAATGTTCGATAAGAAACTGAGAAAATGGAAATGTTTTGTATGTTTTGCTGGAGACTCAAAACAGCAGTTCTAACCCAGAAATAATTATTTTGGATTGGATAGCTGAACACAAAATAGAATTTAGAAATCAGTTCATTTTTTGAAGATAAATTTTCATTGAAAAATTCTAGATTGTTATTGGTGTATTTTATTAATGATCAATTTTATTTAAGCAAGCATTTCTTTTCCTAATCATGATAATAACAGTATACATGAGACACAATTTTAGGATAGAGTAACTTTGTGGAACACAATGAAATTAGGAAATAGGCCCACATACTCATTAGGATCTCAGACACAGCTGCTTACAGTAGCATTACACAATTTAAATATTTGTTGTGGATTTTCTTATTAGAGCTGTACTCTCTTCAGCAACTGATATTGCTTATCCCTTAAGTTGAAGAAATGTCCTTAAAAACTGCAGTGTCCAGCCTGGGCAACTTACTGAGACCTCATCTCTACCAGAAAATTGAAAAGTTAGCCAGGCGTGGTGGCATGCACCTTGGTCCCAGCTGCTGGAGAGGCTGAGGTGGGACAATTACTTGAGCCCAGGAGGTTGATGCTGCCGTGAGCCATGACTGCGCCATTGCACACAACCTGGGCAACAGAGTGAGACCCTGTCTCAAAACCAAAAACAAAAAACTGCATTGTCCATATGATAGCTTCTAGCCATATGTGGCTAAATTTAAGTTAAATAAGTTAGAAAATCAGTTTCTCAGTTGCATCAGCCGCTTTTCAGGTTTTGTAGTCACATGTGGCTAGTGGATCCTATGATGGTCAACAAAACCATTTTCATTATCACAGAAAGTTCCATTATCACATTAAATTTTATATATATATAAAATTGCACTTTATATTTTCTCATGGTCTTGATCTTTAAATAAGATGTTGTTATTAAATGTCAAATCGACATTGACATTATACTTTATAGCATATGCCATTTTGTCCTTATTCTCTGTATTGATGTAACATTCTACCCTCTGAGAGACTGGGAAGTCATTATAGATACAGACACACACACATACACACAAAAGTATGGATATACAGAGAGAGACTATATAACTATATATATATACACACACACACACACACACACACATACACATAAAAATGCTAACAAATGATGTTCAGTGACTAAAATGTGTGGACCTTCTCATGGTACTGTAGTCACTGTGAAATTGTTAGGTACCTAATATTAGCATATTGGCATGGTTTCATTTCCAGGGTTCATATTGACTTATTCCCTGATTAAGTCAGTTTCATATTTTGTTCACTGAGCCTTGTGGGCTGGATGTTTGAGAGTTTATGACTGAATTCTTACAATAAGAAAACCCACTATTGGTTTGTTGCATCATCCATTATAACTGAAGACCAAGTTAGTGAAGAACAGAGGCAGCATCATCAGCAAATGAATGAAGACATTCATTGATTTGTTCATTTATTCGTGTAACAGTTATCACCCATGCTTTTTAACCAGCAAGTCCTTGTATGCTGCACACTATGCTGAATACTTAAAGAGGAATAAGACAGAATCTTGGGGAAAGAAAGCAGCTGTACAAAGGGTTGATTGAAATGCCAAGGGAGAAGTGCCATGATGGAGATTTGCATGAGGTGCTGTGGACATCCCAGAGTAGTCAGCTTGACCTGGCTGAGGTGACAGGAGAGCCAGAATTTGTAGAAAGAAAGGTATTGCCAATATTCCTTCACACCAAATTACATCTACTCCAACTGGAAAAGATGAGTTTCTTACCATGATTTCTCAGTATTTTGGAAATTTTATAAACCATGGGGAGAAAGAAAACTCTTTAAGAAAATATCATTCCTTAGCATCACTTTGATGGCTGTGTAAGACTCCTGTATGGTGATATATCATAGTTTATTTACTCAGTTTCCTACAGTGACTAAACATCTGGGTTTGCCCAGGACTGAGCCATTTTCTAGGATGTGGGATTTTCAGAGCTAAAAACAGGACAGTCTTAGAAAAACTGGGATAGTTGATTATCTTACCTTCTATTGAATATTTAGATTGTTTCAAATATTTACTTATAGAAACAATACTGTGCTGAATATTTTGGTGCCTAGGTATTTCGCCACATTTTTGCATTAGTTACTTTGCTGAGATTCCTAGAAATGGAATTAATGGTTCAATGACTATAGACATGTGTTGGAGCTCATGGCATTGCTCATGGCTCTTTACTGGCATTTTTTGTTGTATTCAGCTAGATTGGTAGGAGTCTATCTGGACATTTGCACCATCTCTGCCTCCACAAGTTCTTAGGGAGATGAGAAGAAGAAGAGGTAGGTATATACTTGTTCTTCACTAGCTGCAACTAGTGTTCCAAATCTCTAGCTGACCAGATTGTATATAAACTCCAACTAACGCTTGTCTTGGCCAGAAGTAGGCCAAAAGCCAGTCTCAAAAGATGGAGTGAACTCCATACCCCCGTTTTCCTATGCCCACATCCTGACCTGAGCTCACTGACTGCACATGGTGGTAAGAAAAGGGCAAGATCCAGTGGACCCAAGGCCAGTGGCCTTTCTTCCCAGTACACACCGAGCTTGAGTCACCCCAGGCTACTATCCTACTCACATGGAACATTGCATGTTTAACTTTGTTCGGCTCCTAGCCAGTTTCTCACTTTTCCAGCCTCCTCTTGGTTAGGGTAAGGAAGCCTGCAAAACCACCAGTTAGAGTGTGGACACAGCCCCAGCAATTGGGAATATGAGGAGAGAAATGAAATGGTACTTTTTTGTTGTTGTTGTTGTTGTGACAGGGTCTTGCTGTGTGGCCCAGGCCAGGGTTCAGTGGCTATTCACAGGCACTATCCCGCTACTGATCAGCACAAGAGTTTTGACCTGTTCCATTTCCTACCTGGGCCGGTTCACCCCTCCTTAGGCAACCTAGTGGTCCCCTGCTCCCAGGAGGTCACCATATTGATGCCGAACTTGTGGACATCTGACCAGCATAGCGCACTACAACCCAGAACTCCTGGGCTCAAGCGATCCTCCAGTCCCAGCCTCCAGAGTAGTTGAGACTATAGGCGTGCACCACCATGCCCAGCAAAATGGTACTTTCAAGTAAAAATACACTCAACTTGCCCCACAACGCTGTATTGAGAATTAATACAGCCATGAGGTGACATACTTTCCAGTGGAACTTAATAAATAAATTTCCTTAATTGGGTTCCAAGGCAGACCAGCCTCATACCAAATTGTTCTCTGTAGTAAGATATATTAAAATCAAGTCCTATTTTCAGGGTTCTTAACGTGTTAACAGGGATCCTGTGAACCCTTGAAACTGTACAATATTACCCACATGACTTTTTTCTAAGAAATGTTTCTATTGCTTTAATCAGATGCTCAAAGCAGTTTATGACCCAGAGAAGGTTTAAGAACCACCTGTGTATATTAAATTCTAAGGAGCTTTTTTTTTGGCTTTCTGTTTATGTAGTGCTTATACCTAGGATTTTATGTAGTGTTTATTCATAGGCTTTGAGGTAGGCATTAATTTAGCAGTAGTTTCAACAAGTATATGTACTATTATTGATAATCCAAAATTCCTGAAGTCTTTCCAGCTACTCTAGTATTTCTGAGTTAAATTTGATTTTTTTCTTCTCATGAAATTGTTTTATTTCCAACTAATTTGTTGTATCCAGGCAATGTATATAAACTCTAATATGTTAAGTTTATGGAACAGTGAGAGCTTAGATCTAAGCAATGTTCTGCATTATTTTCAGTGTATTCTTTTGTTTATATTACTAAGCTAAAGTTAGCTTGGATAGCACAAGGCTAAAAAATGGTGACAATAGTTTGAAAACAGGAAATTTTAGGCTTGTGTGTGTTTGGAACAGATGATCATAATGATAGAGCCAGTGGAGTGGAAACTTCCACCGAGCCTGTTTTTTCCTTATTTTGCTCTATGAGAAAAGATGGTGCTTCCTGGAAAACAACTCAAGTCTTTTAGAGCAAATGGTTTTCCTTTGTCCCTGCTTCATGGTTAATTTGTTTTTCTTTATTTTATTTACCCTAGTAATAGTATTGTGGAAATATTTTTAATAGCCAAAGTAATCCCCAAAGTGCTTATTTTAGATATTTAAATATCTAAATGTGTTACCATTTACTGCATGGTTTTTAAAGAAAATTAAAGCAATATATTATAATGATTTAAGGAAAGAAAAATAAATTTATACCTCTATTTTAAGTGTTCCCACTTTCCTTATTTGTTTGTTTAACCCCCTAAGTGTCAGTCTTTAAAACAAAGTCGTTACTCTTTATCTGTCTAGGCTATTTCCTGGCTAAGACTCCTTCCACATGTGTCCCGGAATTCTATATTTAAAAGAAAGGTTAAATATCCATTCACTAACTGCAGAGTAATAAAATAGCATTTCCCTATATACATAAACTTTTGGTTTTGTACACATCATTCCTATATTATTTTAAACATGTAGTTTTTAAAATTATAAAAGCAATAAATGGAAACACTTTTTAAAAATATAAAGTATATAAAATAAAAATATGAAACTCATCTGGCCCTTTCATGCCTATTTCCTAGTCATCACAGTGAACAACTTCGTATGTGTCCTTCCAGACCTGTTGTCTAAATATAGTTTATGTTTGTACAAACACACGATCTGTGCTGTGTTGGTACAAACACAGTTATTTCACACAAATGGATTTATTTACCATATGTACAATTCCACACCTTGGTTTTTTTTTTTTTTTTAATTTAACAACTATCTTGGGGCATTGCTTCTGTATATATATCTGTCTCACTTTTTGAATGACTTGCCTAGCTTTATTGTGTAGATGTCCCATGGTTTATCTGTTATTCTGCTGATAAAATTAGATTACAACCTATCTAATCAAAAATAGCATTTTCATCTTGTAAAACACACATCTTAACTCTGACATTTTACAGATTTCTGAGAGTATATTGAAATTTCGAATTCTAAAGAAGTCACAGTAATGATCTTTCCTTAAATATCAGTTGTGAAATACCTTTTAAGAGATTTCAAAATAAAAAATTCCAATGTACTTTTTCCCCCACACTTCCTTAAGAAAAGAAAGGGTTAGTAAAATTACAGTGGTGAGGCTTCCTGGAAGAAGGGCAGTTGGCTCAGGAATGTAGAAAGTGTTGTTTTTCAGCTATCTGGACGAAATCTACTTTGTTAGGGCTTAACAACTATGGAGAGACTCCAGGATGCAGTGATCAGAGTTCTTTTTCAAGTGCTTAAGTGAATGGGCTTGTTAGAGTGAAAGGAGCTGGAGCTGGAGCTGATGCCTTATCTCAGGGGAAGTTGAGGAAAGCTTTAAAGAACTGGTCTTGAGCTAGGTCTTGAAGGATGAGTAGAAGCTCATGGTGAGGGAGATAAGGTGTTTCAGACTGCAAAAGCAACAAGGACCATATGGGTGCTATCTGAGGCCATCTGTGGAGGTGAGAGTTTAGAGAGATGAGACAGATAAGTATGGTTTGGAAGAACCTTGCATGCCATCTTGCTGAAGGAGTTTGGACTTCAATAACAATGTTTTTTACCCACCCCACCCCCCCACCTCGAAATCTTCCATTTAATCTTAGTGGCTCTCTGTGATGATCATTCTGATGGACAACATCTCACCAAAGCTTTGGGCACTTAAAATGTGTGAAGTGCTGTTGCAGATACAAAAAAAAAAGGAATTAGCTTTCAAGGAGCTTAATGTCCAGTTGGGAAAATAAGTATTTGGAGAGTTTGGAAATGTGAAATAATAGACTGTTCCAGTCTATTCTACAGCAGTGCAAGAGATATTACAGGGCAGTAATTGATTGTCAGTGGTAGAAAGGGAGGGTGTGGGGAGGAAAGGGGAAGACTGGGAAAAAAGAACCCTGAAGAATGGATTGGCTTTGAAAGATATTTGCCAGTGGGGTAAATATTATGAACAAAAATAGGAAGATAAGAGACTGCATTGGCATAAGAAAAAGGTATTAATATAAGAAAATGAAGAATTAGACATAAGCTTGAAAGGACCTGTGATTTTTTTTTTTTTTAATTTTACTTTAAAGAGCAATATAATGCTATTGATTGGATCTATGGTTCTCAATCTTGATAGCACATTGGAATCATCTGTTGAGTGTTTAAAGCTGCCTATTCTCTTCACCTCCCACCCCCATATACTACAATTTAGTTGGTCTGAGGTGAAGCCCAAGCATTTTTTGGGTTTTTTTTTTGAAGCAAAGTTCTCCAGATATTTCTAATGTGCATTCAGGGCAGAGAACCTCTTCTCTGATCTTCTCTCTTGCCTGCCCATATATTGTCTGTTTCCTTGATAATTGGCTCTTCCACTAAAGGTACAGGGAAAAGATAGGGAGTTTTGGCAAGTGTCACACCAGGCATGTGAGCTTTCATTTATACCATAGAGAACTCACAAAACGGGGTGTACAGCAGTTACAGTGTTTTTCTTTACAGCAGAAGCCATTTGCTAGTTAGGTTAATTAGGCAAATTTTGTGAATTTGTTAGTGACATTACAGCCAATAATGATTTGGGGCTAATCCAGGTTAAAAAATGTTTTCTTTTCACCAAATAGTGGGACTCCATCCATACTTCCTTGCCAGCATGTACATACCCATACTCTAGGGTGTCTGATAAGCCTGTCTTAAGACCCAGCTTTAGTGTGACAGTTCTACAGGTTAGTATATCCAATTTGCTAAATACAGAAAATATTTAAAAGAATGGTTCTTTTAAAATGATGTTTAAAAACACCTCTCATATGTCTGTTGAGTTTTAAAAACAAATTAATTTGTTTACACATCTCTGCCCTTGCCTGACCATTTCTTGAATGGACTGGCCGGATTGCAGTCATGCCACTATCCCTGTAATGCATAAATAGTATGAAAGCTTCTATATTTTTATCCTTGCCTCAAAAATTTTTGATTGCATATTTAGCAGATACTGACTGAGTACCTCCTTGGGGTGCTCAGGGAATAGGAAAGACGAAAGGTTAAAATGGCTCCAGCCCTCAGTACATTCAAATGTACAGATATCAAATGATTTAGGAACAAGGTGGAAATGGAGAGCTGAGAGCCAGCTCAGGGATGATGCCCCAAAGAGGACTGAGCTGAATCTAGGGGGTAGATTTTTGTGCCGAGGGGCCAGAGGTAGGACAGAGCAGAATGTTTGGAAACTGCAAGCATTTCCAATGTGGTTGCAAGGCAGAGAGGCTAGATGTGAGGCTGGAGAGATTTATGGGTGGAGATGAGGCAGGAGTTGATTGAAGGGTCCCGTGTGCCCTGCTGGAGTTTGGGTTTTATCCTATAGGCAGAGGAAGCAGTCGCTGAGCATAGGGAATTGGATTCAGATTTTGGTAATTTTAAGTTACCCCAAAATGCAGACTTAACTGTTGACTTCTTGTTAAGGACATTATTTGTTCAACTCAAAATTGGAGCAACTGTTGCACAAAAGAAATGACTACAAAATAAGTTTTTACATAGTCCTTCTCAACTATGCAGACATCTTGCAAATTTCCGTTTCTTCATTACCTGCCTGTAATGGAAGTCTAATCATTACAATGATTTTTTTGTGAATTTTGTTTAAAATTACTCTGAGTATTTGGTTTTGAAGGTTTCTAGAAAGCCTGTCCTTTTTGTCTGCTACTGCTTTGCAGGATTGGCAAGGCAGTGTATGGCTTTCTCTGGAGCTACCAAGGCAGCAAGGATAAAAATAGGACAAACTTTAAGAATCTCAGATATTTTCAGATAACAAAGACTGATTTATGTGGGCCCATTTTGTGCTCTGACAAAACATAGAGACACTTTTGTGCTGTGATTAGCAAGGGTGCTGATGTCAGTTCTCTTGTCGAGCATCAAGCTTTATTCTGTGGTTAAATTGTGCTTTGTACCATAATCCAGAGAACCTTTGTATCTGCCTTATTAAAGTGTGTAGTTTATGTAATTGCTTTTGTTTTCCAGTTTAATCTGTGCCAGATTCAATGAGGGTGACTCATTTTGTGACTGAGACAAACATTCACATTTGGACCATGTTAAAAATAAATAAATAAATGGCAGGTGCTGCTTGGCTAAATTCTGTGTTTTAATGCTGTAATTTCCTGCTGTAAGGGTTCATGTCTTGTATAATGTCTACTCAGCCTCTATAATTGCTAGCCCAATATATCTAGTGCACCTCAATTCATTGCTACTCATTTCTTGATTATTTTAGTTCCTAAGGGCTTTTTGAATTTTAACAATGTGATTTCAACAGAGAAGCCAAGGAATGGCTGAGGGGGGGGAGCCACAGTTAGCTGGAAAACAAAGAATGACACATAAGCTGTAGCAAAAGGACATGCTGCTTCTTTTCTGGTTTTTCTATTTTCCCTAGATGTTTCGTGCATGTGTTTTGATAAAGTTATCTTAGTTATGTTTATTTTATTATGTATTATTTATTCAGTATTGGAGCTCTTTTTCTCAAGTGGAAGATGCTTTGGGAAAGCACTCTTTTCATTGTGGCCCATGTATCAAAGCTAATCTCAAAAATTTTACAAGTGTGTTCTCTCAGGAGAATTCTATTATTGTACAAATATCCTATGTACCAGGCCCTGTGCTATGGCAAATAAAGCAGATGTGGTCACTATCTTCTTGAACTTTTCAGTCTGTTTGGGGAGTTGGATGCTAAACAAATAAATACAAAGAAAAATTGAATTGCAAAATTACACAAATCACTACGTGGGTAAGAAATAAACTGTGCTATTTTTTTACTTTACCTTGGAGTTGGTTGTGTTGAGGGTGGTCAGGGAAGAGAAGCCCTAAAGGTTGGAGTTGGCCAGGCAAAAAGTGAGGGAAAGAATATAGCATATTTAGGGAAAAATATGTGCAAAGTCCCTGAGGCAGGTAAGAGTTTAGCCTTCTACAAACCCTATTATTGGAGGGGAAAAGTGACACTTGATAAAAATTGAGAGAAAAAAGACAGGAAACTGTACTTAAAAGATGAACTATAGAAGCACAGCAATATAGTACTATTTATTAATATTATAGGGACAAATGACACTCCATACAGTACAACAGCCTCTGAAAGCCTCCTGAAGTACAGTATAGAAAGGGATGCCTATAATACTTAGTCTGAATCATTGGAGAATGGATTATTTTTGGTGAAGTATGTAGTAAGGCATTTTAGAAAGATTTGCATGCAAGACAATAAAGTTGTAAAAAGTCATTACACAGCCATAACAAACAATGAGTTCATGTCTTTCATAGGGACATGGATGAATCTAGAAACCATCATTCTCAGCAAACTGACACAAGAACAGAAAACCAAACACTGCATGTTATCACTAATAGGCGGGTGTTGAACAATTAGAACACGTGGACACAGGGAGGGGAACATCACACCCTGCGGTCAGTTGGGAGGGGCTAGAGGAGGGACAGTGGGAGGGTGAGGAGGGTAGGGAGAGATAATGAGGGGAGAAATACCAGATATAGGTGATGGGGGGAATGAAGACAGCAAACCATCTTGCCACATATATACCTATGCAATAGTCCTACATGATCTGCACATGGGCCCCAGAACTTAAAGTACAATTTAAAAAAAAGTATTTCTGTATTTAAAGATGAAGCTTCACTATCTCAAGAAATCACGAAAAGATACGATTTCTTGAGGGCTTTACATAAATAACATAATATTCTATATTCTTTTGCTTTACATCTGCATTACTTTTTAAGGCTTACTGCTTGATAGGGAAATATCCATAGAGGCATAATTTTACTAAGAGATGATATTTATTTTGCAGTAAATAGATGCATATTAAATGGATTTTTATAATCCAGAAAACAGTGCTAAAATCATGTGAATCTAATACTTATGACTTTTCAGTATTATCTAAAACATCTATAGGACTCTACCCTGCCTTCTCCTTGGACACCAATTATTTACTTTTTCCTTTGAGCTATGCCAAGAATGAGAGGTTAATTTAAAATACTGATGATATTAAAGACCTATATAATGTTTGTAGGCCTTTGAAATTTCTCTAGTAATCCTCTTGTTAAAGAATTGCCTAAATTTTTCTATAGAGGAATGCCCGTTCATTTAGGAATAGTTCTGCAGACATTTTGTCTGGGTTGCTATAGTCTCAAATATTTTCATGTATGTTAAAAATTTTTTTTAACAATTAGTCAATTCTTTGAAAGTAGGAATAATGAATTATATACTTGTTTTTCTTCCCACAAGTAGCAAAGGGAATATTTTATTCCATTGGGGTTCATAAGATGTCTTGTTTCTGAGTCCTTCCACTTCCCAGGATTCCCTGCTCCCCGCTTCTTTTTTTTCTTTTCTTTTTTTTTTTTTTTTTTTTTTTTTTATGAGTCTTGTTCTATCCAGGCTGGAGTGCAGTGGTGTGATCTCAGCTTACTACAACCTCTGACTCCCGGGTTCAAGCAATTCCCCTGTCTCAGCCTCCTGAGTAGCTGGGATTACAGGCACCTGTCACCATGCCCAGGAAATTTTTGTATTTTTTGGTAGAAATGGGGCTTTATCATGTTGGCCAGGCTGGTCTCAAACTCCTGACCTCAAATGATCCGCCCACTTCAGCCTCTCAGTGTTCTGGGATTACAGGCAGGAGCCACTGGGCCCAGCCCGAGTGTCCTCTTGAGTCAGTCTTACCTAGAATGCTCAATCTGGAGCAGAGAATGTCTCTTAGTAAATGACTGAGACTTGCTAAAATAGGTCTCTTAACTATCTAGCTGCCTCCCTGAGGAAGAACTTCGAAGAGGAGTAAGGTATAAGTTTGTTTCCAGGCACAGATGTTGGGGTTTAAGGCTGACGAGGAAGGCTGTTTGTCATTTGGTTCTGCTTTTATTATCATTTGGTGAATATAGATTTAGAGAGGGAGATAGTAAAAGAATTTTTAGGCTTCTCTAGGTGTAGTATTCAACTCAGAAGTTACCAGAATTTGTGGAGGGGGTATGTGATGAGTGTAGTCCAGATTGCGCACATATATTTGTTGGGAAGAGGAGTAAAATATTAAGAGTTAAATCCCATATTCAAGAATACAGGTCTTATTCACGTAGTGTTTGAACAACAGGCTGTGTGCCTAAAAGAGAGACACAATCAATGGCTTCCCAGGCAAGAAGCCAGAAAAAGCTTTGAAACCCTTTTTCCCCTCCCTACACTCCTTGCCACTACACCTAAAAAAAAAAAAGAGAGAGAAATCTTTTAAATGTTAAAAATCTGCAAGTCTTATGAAGAAGCCGCTTTATGTGTATTGTTTATGTCATGATACTAACCCATGAAAATCTGTTGCTTTTTAAAAAATTGTGGCAAAATATATGTAACAAAATTTATTTTAACTTTTTAACTCAGTTCACTAGCATTAAGTATTAATACATTCACAGCGCCATTGCACCATAGCCACCATCATCTCCAGAACTTTATCTTCTTCAACTCAAACTCTAGGCCCATTAAATGCTATTATAACTCTCCATTCCCCACCCCAGCCCCAGGCCCTGACAAGCACCATTCTGCTTTCTGTCTGTGTGAATTTGACTACTCTAACTACCTCATATAAGTGGAATCATTGATATTTGTCTTTTTATGACTGGCCATTTCACTTAACATAATGTCCAGCTTCATTCTTTTCCATATGGATTTCTAGTTTTCCCAACACCATTTGTTGAAACCATAACTTTTTTATATTTAGTAAAAACTAAATCTTCCTTGATTTATTGCCTTGATATTATACAGTAAGACATTTAATTGAAGATACGGAATATATATACATTATTAAGTTAATTGAGGTATCAGTAAACTTTGCTTTTCGGAGTGGCAGATTATTCTGTGGTTTTACACACACACACACACACACACACATTTTCTGTGACTTTCTCTAGACAATGCATTTGTAAAATTCATTTGATAAATGTGCATCTTCTTGAAAACATTATCTCAATGCTGAATGGATATTTTTGTTTTGTTTCTAGGCATGGAAGCGGAGATGGTTCGTGTTACGCAGTGGCCGTTTAACTGGAGATCCAGATGTTTTGGAATATTACAAAAATGATCATGCCAAGAAGCCTATTCGTATTATTGATTTAAATTTATGTCAACAAGTAGATGCTGGATTGACATTTAACAAAAAAGAGTTTGAAAACAGCTACATTTTTGATATCAACACTATTGACCGGATTTTCTACTTGGTAGCGGATAGCGAGGAGGAGATGAATAAGTGGGTTCGTTGTATTTGTGACATCTGTGGGTTTAATCCTACAGAAGAGGGTAAGTTTAAGATATTATCGTTCAACCTGAATCGTTCTTTTCTGCTACATTTCTAGAAATGTCATATAATTCTTTGTTATCTTAGTTACACAATATAATGTTTTATTTTTATAATAGGAACTTGACATTTGGAAAAAGCACTGAATCCTTTAATTAGTTTGGGGAGAAATGTTTTACAAGTTTTAGAGAGACAGACTTAGACATTGTGGGGCAGTTTCTACATAATTATCCTGAGGTAGAAGGTAACAAGAAGATATTTAAGAACATTTATTGAGTTCCAATAAAAATACTGAATTTAACCATGTAACACTATTGATATTAGACTATTTTTTACCTATTAAAAATAACACTTTTATGTAGTTCAACCCAATTCTTTAGGTGATACTTAAAAATATATTTTAAAACTATATTAGATTGTGGCCAGGCACAGTGACTCATGCCTGTAATCCCAGCACTTTGGGAGACTGGTGGATCACTTGAGGTCAGGAGTTCAAGAGCAGCCTGGCCAACACAGTAAACCCCATCTCTATTAAGAATACAAAATTAACCGGGCATGGTGGCACATGCCTGTAGTTCTAGCTATTCAGAAGGCTGAGGCAGGAGAATCACTTGAACCCAGGAGGCAGAGGCTACAGTGAGCCGAGATTGCACCATTGCACTCCAGCCTGGGTAACAGAGCAAGACTCTGTCTCAAAAAACTAGATTAGATTATCCCATTTATGCCTAGTGTTCCATTATTGGAACACTAAGCATGTGGGAGTTATTTATATCCTACTGCTCAAGGTCATCGCCAAAGTCTGATTGCAGAAATTCAAAAAATTACAACCTCAGGCATAAATGGGTTATGAAGTTAGGAAATAGCCAAGGTGATTATCATTACCTATGAAATGCAAGTGAGAATCCGTCACAAAACACGATGAAAAAGTACCAAACAAATGAATTACTTAGCACAGGTCCTACAAGGAGCATGGAGGAAGGAAGAAGGACTCAAGGTTTGGGCAGGAGGTAGTGAAGGAAAGATTTTGAGAGGAAAATAAATTGCAAAATGTAGGCTTTTGACAGAAATAGTATTTCTACATAAATGAAAAGAGGGATGCAGAACCCTCCAGGCTTAGGGAATTGGGAAAGAAAGGATCCAGAGAAGGAATCGAATTTTACTTGACAGGGGCAGGAGGGCTCTGAATGAAAAAGGCCCAGGGATAGTTGCTTACAGATCTTGAATGAGGAACTGAGATTTGCAGTGCCTGTCCTGGAAAGAGCTGAGTGACTAGAGAGTTCCAGAAGAATTTTACAAGTGAAATTCTACTTCAGGTACTTTTTAATTTTTTTTTTTTTTTTTTTTTTTGAGATGAGGCATCAGTTTGTTGCCTAGGCTGGAGTATAGTGGTGCGATCTCGGCTGACTGCAACCTCTGCCTCCCAGGTTCAAGCAATTCTCATTTCTTCCCCCCCCTCCCCCACCAAGTAGCTGGGATTACAGGTGTGCACCACCATGCTGGGCTAATTTTTTATATTTTTAGTAGAGATGGGGTTTCACCATGTTGGCCAGGCTGGTCTCAACTTCTGGCCTCAAGTTATCTGCCCACGTTGGCGTCCCAAAGTGTTGGGATTACAGGCGTGAGCCACCGTGTCTGACCTTGGGTTCCTTTTTTTCTTTGCTGGCTGATCACTTCTTCTCTATGCTTTTTCTTTTTAAACAAACACGTAGGTAGGGGACTCCAGTACAAAGTAGCTTTGTAGAGCCAAGAATTAGAAATAAAGGTGAACCGAGGTCTTTGACCTTTTCATCTTTGTGGTTATACTCACATTTAGAAGTGTGCATTTCCGAACATCTCCATTTAGGAGTGCTGTAGATTCCACGAGGGGTGGAAAATTGTGTTAATAATCAACACCAAGATTGGGATTGGAGTGGGACTAATCATCTCTAATGAGCTCAGGCCAGCGTGCCGCTTCCTCTCTGGCCAGTCAGCAGCCTTGGAGAAAGGAGTCTGCCAGGGCTGGGGTTTGCCCAGTGGGGTCGGGGAAACCCCTTAATGAGGGAGTTCAGAATCTCACGGGACAGCACTCTACGAAAGAAGGAGAAATCGAGCTTAGCTGGGAGAGGGCTGATGAAATAGAAATCTTCAGCAGAGCGCTGGTGATTAAAAGTCTCAAGAAGTTGCTTCACAGGAGGAATTAAGGCTTCAGTTGTTTTCGTGAAATTACTAAATATGGTCACAGTGTAAGTGGGCATGGGGGTGCTACTTCTAACTTCAGTTAAAACCCTTTTCTGCTTGCATATATTTGAGTGCAGTGGAGGGTTTCAAAGTTAAAATTACAAATGAGATAGCTCTTTTTAATGGTTAACAACTAGTCAGTAATGATAATTATTGGATTTAGACAGCATATTAGTTTTATTATGTAATGGATTATCTGTTAATTTGTCATTCTATTATCTTGTTTTTCCTTTGCCTGTTGCCTTTTCAATGTAGAATTTGTTTTGGGGGGACATGAGAACAGACTTTTGTCTCTGTTGCTTGTCTGTATAGATTGAGCTGATCCAAAAAGCTAAATCATAGATGCTCTTCCACCTCTCTTCTTTTTACAATGCTCCTAAATATATTTTCAAAGGAAATGAGATGTTCTCTTAGAGGATGTACATTCTTCAGTCAAGGAATGTGAGTCTAATTTTTTTGAAGCCCATTCAAGGATGAGTAAAGTTGAGAACCCAGAATAAGAATTTCTAATGCTCAGTTGTCTGAGATTAACTTTGCAAGTTTTAAGGCACAGCATCGTGTCTATCTGGCCACCTTAGAACAATTCTTATCATTTGGGAGCTTGACAAACACCCACTCAGCTTTGGGAAGGAAAGCTTGGTGTGCTTTTAGAAAATTGATTGATTAGTTCACCAAATTATTTGAATTTACTGACACTCTATTAGGCTGTGGAAATTCATTCAACAAATATGTATTAGGTGACAAGGAGACGAAAGGTAAACATCACAGACTGAGCATCTGATGGGAGAGGATTCATTAAGAGAAATATCCAAAATAATTCATTATAATATTTGAGGAGTACAAGTTTATATATATATATATAACTATATAAAAGTATAATTCTGTGGAAGTTTATAAATGTAGTTCTTGTGCTTATAGAACTTACAGTCAGTCTAGTAGGAGAGACAGATAATCCAGGAATTATACTGCTGATGCATAAGTGCTCTGCTAAAGAACTGGATAAGCATAGTTAGCAGCAGCGTCTGATTTAATCTTAAGAGGGTCAGGAAAAGCCTAGGTAGTTTCAGTGGCTCTGTGATTGTAACTGATAATGTACTGAGAACTTTATTTTTGTACTTAGCAGAAATATTTTCATTGATTTTAGAAGTCAGAATCAGTCGCTCCCAATGTCTGTTTTCACATTATAAAATGTCTACCAAATAGGGAGAGGTGAAGTTTCAAAACATAAAAACTTCAGTGATATTTTCAGTGGTAAAACTCCCAATTCCTTACAAAATAGATTAGAGGTATATTTAGGTTGAGTGCAACTCTCAATTTATGAACTTTTCATCTTTACAAGATCCATGGTGGAGGAGGGGTGTAAGAAAATCCATAGTATGATTATTCACATTTCTTATATATAGTCTGTGAGTTGGTTACCAAGTACAGCTGTGTTAATCACAAGTCATTTTTATGTGTTCATTAACAGATAAAGCAAGTATCTATGAACGTTAATCTGCCAGTACATTCTACATTGAGGTCATGAGCTGTTATCTAAATGAAACTGCATTTATTTTTTAAATTCTGTGACTGAGATTTTTCACATCTTCGTTCTGGTTATTTCCACAAATAGTCACATTTAGAAGTGTCTTAATATACTGTTTTGAGGTATTTGTTGAATTTCTTGGAATAAATCTATAAAACATGAACAGTTCTTCATTATGTAGTATCAAGCAGTCAAAAACATATTTTATTCTGTAATTTTGGTTTTTGATCCATAGTTGCAAAACCGCAAAAAGACTTTCAAAATTTTTCACACATTTAAGTTCTAAATAGCAGAGAACTGCTATTATTTTTTGTAATCATTTATACAGTTTAATATGACAAGGTAAACAAAATGCCTTTGTTTTTCCACTGAATTGACTATCTGCTTTATATTCTTTTGTGTCCAAATAGATATCACCACCAATCACTAAATAATAGATGTTTTTGTTTTTACCTCGATCTGTCCCGAGCCCTGTGCTCTTCCTGTTTCAGAAAGCTGACTGTCCTCCTACTGTTGGCTTGAAAATTAGCTAACAGTACAAGATGATTTTTTACTATACTAGTTTCAGACTAGATGTGAGAAGAAATAGACCATGCCTGGTGATCACAGTCTGAGAAAATAATTGTCCCCAATCCCTGTGAGAATAACTAATTTTCCCCTGAAAACAAAAGGAAAAGGGAAAAATCTGACCTGTGTTTTGATTCCAGGAACCTCTCAAAATATCGTTACCATGTTATTTCCGCTGCCCCAGGTGACCACTGCTATTATTGAATACTCAAAATGCTGGCAGGCTATATCTGTTTTTAAGTCCTAGCTCATTAAACGGCGTATGGTTCCTATGAATGCTTTTCTTTAGTAGATTTGAGGATAGAAACTAATTTCTTTGTTTTTCTTGGAAATGTACAGATTTATTTTTGTTTCTACAGCACGAGGTGGAAGCTGTTAGATCTGCTAAACAAGTATCGGAAAGCAGCTCACTAACTTCATATAAAGGCCTCTGGTCTAATTAGATGCAGGATTAGAAAGCTTCCTCTGAGTTGCTTTTCTCAAAATGCCCAGATCATGGTGGCTTAATAAAAAAAAAAAAAAGGAAAATTTTCTGTTTGATATTCTCTCCTTGAGTCAAGTAGGTATAAACTAATATGTAAGAATATACATTCACTTCCTTTCCTGGAAAGCAATCTTAATTGGGTACATTTTGACATTTCTTTTTATTTACTTTTTTATTGAGGTATAACTTATTAGTTTGAAGGGCATAAATCTTAAGCATACAGTTCAGTGTAGTTATATCTACATGTAGATACAGATGTCTGTGTAACTGCCCCTCAGATTAAGAAGTAGAACACTTCTCCTTCTCTAGAAAGGTTTCTCCTGCCTCTTGCCAGTAAAGCCTTCACCCAAATTAACTTTTTAAAAAATTGCTTTTATTACTATGGATTAGTTTGGCCTATTTTTTTTTTTTTTTGAGACGGAGTTTCGCTCTTGTTACCCAGGCTGGAGTGCAATGGCGCGATCTCGGCTCACCGCAACCTCCGCCTCCTGGGTTCAGGCAATTCTCCTGCCTCAGCCTCCTGTGTAGCTGGGATTACAGGCACGCACCACTATGCCCAGCTAATTTTTTTTTTTTTTTGTATTTTTAGTAGAGATGGGGTTTCACCATGTTGACCAGGATGGTCTCGATCTTTTGACCTCGTGATCCGCCCGCCTCGGCCTCCCAAAGTGTTGGGATTACAGGCGTGAGCCACCGCGCCCGGCCCGGTTTGGCCTATTCTTGAACTTCATATAAATGGAACCATTATGTTTTCCAAGATTAAGTCTGTGAGATTCATCCATGTTTTAGCATGTAACAAGAGTTCTTAATTCCTTACAAGGAATTATATATATCACAAATTATGGATCTATTCAAATGTTGATTGATATTTGCTTTGTTTTCAATTTTTACTTTATACAAATAAAGCTGTAGTGAACATTTCTTTATATGTCTTTTGATGAAGATAAACACTTAGTTCTTTGGGATATATACCCATGCGTGTAATTGCTGTTATACTACATAGGTATATTTAGCTTTAATAGGTTTAACAGCCTTAGTTTTCCAAAGTTAGTGAACCATTGCCTTCCTACCAGCAGTGTGTGAGTTTACATTCTCATCATTTGATGTTGTCAGTCTTTAGTTTTAGCTATTCTATTGGGTGTTACTGGTATCTTGTGGTGTTAAATTGCATTTTCCTGAGAACCAATTCAACCAGAGAATTTTTAGTTTGTTTTCTTTTTCTTTTTTTTAAAATTGCACATTTCCAAGCCACTGCTCTCGAGATCTTTATTTATTGAATCTCTTGTGGTGGGACCCAGTCACCAAGATTTCTAAAATTCTCCCCAAGTGATTCTTAGGCCTTCAAACCTCCAGATAAGAAATATGGTATTTGTCAGCATTGCCTAAAGGTTTATGTTAAAGTCTCTAAGCCTGTTTCACAATCTACTAAGTATCATGACAAATACAGTTTTTCTACTTGAAACAGATTAAACAGATCATGCTATGTTTAAGGGTCTTCAGTTGTTGAGTAAATAAATTGAATAAACTGCAGTGCAGGTTGCTTCACAGAAAATAGCAACTACTGCTATTTCTTATTTGTACTCACTTGCTAGATTTGCCTTTTTAAAATGTTCTTCCTTAAAAAATGATGTATTTAGAAGTGAGAAAATGGTATGTTAGTATTAATGATAATGCATGGTTTTTGTAGACTCTTATTTGCTAAGTTAGACAGTTCTATTTGAAATGCTTATCTTTACAGAAGGAAAAATTCTTCAGTACACCAGATAAATCACTAATCAATAGGAGCAGAGTAACCCTGACCTGTTTACATTTAATTGTGCACATAAAGGTAAACTTTCACACTGGAAACCAAAAGAATTATTCTATCCGTAGATACAGCCCATCTTCAGAGAAAAGAATCTTATCTGGTCTCCTGAAAAGAACATGACATCACCACAGTTTAATTACTGCATGCTCAGATAGAATAATTTAGTGGTTACAAAACCAAAAAACCTACCACATCAAGTTTGAAACGTTCTACCTTACCAGTAACTAAGAGTAAAATTGTTTCCTAGGGCTTCAACTCTTCTGCCATTTGGGATTTCTTTAAGTAATTATTTTGAATGTTTAGAGGCATTATCTTGGCACCCCAACTTTTGTGAGGGATACTAACATGAGGGTATGATGGTTTCAAATAGGATAAACTGTACATTAGGCTAAGGGTCATGTGGGCCAGTTTATTATTTGTGGATCTCATCACATGATAATCTGCTCTTCACTGGAAGTTTGTTCACTGGAAGCTTGTTCACTGAAAGGCTTTTCTTAGCAGTACTTAATAGCTTCCTAAGTAAATTTCAATTAGGAGTTTGCTCCAGCAGCTTATTAGCCTTTAATGGATATTAATTATACTCTTCATGCCCTTCTGATTTAAGAAATGGGAAATAATTTCACACACATAAGCAAACCGTAAACTAATATTTGGTTCTTAAAAGCTTGATACTAGCATTACTTAGAAAGATCAGTAAGTCAGAAAAGCAAGGCAGAAAGCAAAATGGTCTGTTCCACTACCGGTAGTGTAATCACATGTCTTTATAAAGTAGAACAGAAGTTTCTTTTTTCAGACCAGTTGCTTAGCTTTGGTCAGAAATGTAATGTTAGAGAATATTTACACACAGTGCAATGATTGTCTTAAAATATGCAGAGCTGATTACATAGTCAAATTAACATGAGTAAAATAATCCCAAATACTGTACAACTTTGAAGATAGTGCATTATCTGAGCCAAAGTGGTAGAGGGGTTCCCTCTTCCCTTTGAAAGTCCTTTGCATGTTACTGTGGTTGGAGTGATTGGGGTTACTTTCCTGGCTGTTTAAAGGTCTTTTCATGATCTTGCTAGCAAACTTAATGAAATCTCTGACCTCTCTTCAGAAAATTGAGAGCATTGCGAGCATAAAAGAGAGTAAGACACTTTTGTTATTCACAGGTAGGAGAAGTGGAAGATTAAAAATGATGGTCCCATTGTGTCAATAAAACAAAATCAGATGGACGTGACTGCCTGGCCAGGCAATTTTCTTTTCCCACTTAAGATCAATCACTCAGTGCATTTAGTGTATAGCCATGAAGTTTAGAAAAAGTGTTAAAGGAAAGGGTATCTATAAAAACAACCACCTGAAAAAGTTATTTTAGTAGTTACAGTGAAAAGCTAGAATTCATACCATTTCATATAGTGAAGTATTTCCAGTGAGTAGTGTGTTTTGGTCAGAACTGAAAATTGAGCTGGTTTATTCCATTTTACTATGCCTGTACTGTAGAAGAAGTGAAAAGTATATGGAATACACTTGTAAATACAGTTTGTAGGATACATTAACAGTTTTCCAATTCTGCTGTCCTATTGTATATATTTTTCTTAAACACTTCTTTAAAAGATAAATATTTTTCATACTTCTCTTAAATCCTCAAGGATTAACTCCGAGTCACAATTTAATCTGTGGTATTTTAAATCCTTTTAAATCTCTGTATATTTGCAACTGAATCAAAACAGTAAAACATTTTACAGGGTAGGGTCTGATTACCATTTTATAATCAACATTTGTTAGATACCACAACAGGTATTTATGAGCATCCACTGAATTTATGGCATTATGTCATATAAATATCCAAAAATGCATTTTTCTTTTATGTTTATATATAAGAAAGAAAAATTAACTCCTGGCATAAGGTGTTAGATTTTGTTAGATGAGCAATGAAGACTTGACATTACATGGAGCATAGTAAAGATAAAAAGTTAGAAGTTGGTTCAACTTCTGTTTATTCAGATCATATTCTCTAAAAGAAAATTTTGAACTGGATTCATCTAGGAGTGCTCAGAGTTCTTGAGGAGCAAATCCCAAAACTGCACATGCAGGTGAATGGGTCTTAACAGATTTGGAAGTGGCCCTTGCCTTAATTTCTTCTGACTTGACATAAAGTCCTGTAATCCCAGTACTTTGGGAGACTAAGGCAGGAAGATGTCTTGAGCCCAGGAGTCTGAGACCAGCCTGGGCAACATGGTGAGACTATGTCTCAACAAAAAGTTTAAAAAATTAACCAGGTGTGATTATGTGTGCCTGTAGCCCCAGCTACATAGGAGGGGAAGATCGCTTGAGCCCAGGAGTTCCAGGCTGCTGTGAGCTAAGATGGTGCCACTGCACTCCAGCCTGGGCACAGAGGGAGACTGTCTCAAAATAAATAAATAAATAATAAACAAAGTGTTCAGTGAGTGTCTGCCTTGTGAATGAAACATTTTTTCAGCATCTGCGACATGTAAGGCACAATACATAGGAGTTCTGATCCCTTCTTGTTTCTTATTGGGAACCATTATTAGAGATACACTGTCATATTTAGCCATATTAATGTTTTATTATTCAGGCTTCATAATTAGGATATGACTTTCTAGGCCTAAGAGGTTGTAAAATAAGCTGAACAAACATGATTGTGATACATTTATGAATATTATAGTTAAATACATAAAGGCATTATCAAAAGCATGTGGATTTATTCTAATAAATATAATTTATTTTCTAGAGAAAATAGAGGAGATATTTAGCCTCTCTGTGATAAATTAACAGGCCAAATGACATGCATTACTGAAGCAGAACTTTGCTCCCTAGTTTAGCTAAATTGGGTTCTTGTCACAAGACCGGGAAGGATTGGGAACATGGACACATTGAAGGGTGAGGGGAATGGAATTTAATGGGCCAGAGAGAAAAAAAAGAAAAAAAGACTCCCAGCAAAGTGAGAGGCGGTGCCATCCTATGGACTGAATTCCAGGCCACCACCCAGGAACTGAAAAGTCTAGGCTTCTCCCGTATCTATCACTCCCCACTCTAAATAAATACATCTAATGGCCTTTAGAATAAGGATAAGGACAAAGACCATTTTTAACTCTTTCCTGCTGAGAATGGTCTCCGCTTTGGGAAAATAGCAGTCAGATTCCCCTCAGAGGCATATCTAAGAGTCCCTGGCAAAAGGTGCCATCATTTGAGGCTCCAGTTGCATGACTGTTTAGAGTTTGATGGAGAATAGACAAACCGGGCTATCAGAAAACATGTATAAAACAAAACAGGATTGGGGATAAGTATAGCTCAAAAGTCCCCAAGGCCTTTTATCAGTTTGCACAGGGAGAGGGAGGCCAAAACCTGACTTTTAGCCTCTTTTCCGGCATGTCAGCCTTCTGTGTTCCCTTCCTCCAACCGCAATCCTAAGCCAACCAGTTTAAGGTTTGGGAAATTAACTTTTCCCTGTTTGGAGAATGCATTAGCTGGGAGTATCCCATAGTACAGAGACACACCCATCAGTGAAGGGGGGATAGAGGAGGAAAAAGAAGGCTTTTTTTCAAAGACGTCCTAGGGGTTCAGAATGCATTTGAAAGGGATACAGACTAAAGGTGAATGTCTACTCGTCTAGAAAGAGGGGACGGAAGCATTCCAGGTTCCCTTCTCTTCCCTAGCATATAACCAGGGTAGGTGAGGGAGAAAAAGTGAAGCATCTCTTTTTTTTTTCCATTCTTATATCCCCAAGTCCCAGCAACCACTACAGGGTACCACCCATGGGTGTCAAACATGGCTTTCACCCATGTTAACAGGGGAGCTCTAGGGGGTGGGAATATCTGCCCTTACCCACATATGTTTTATCTCCCCTGCTGTCAGTAGCCTTTGACTTCCCTAGACCTCATGTATGCCATGGATATTGGCGTGACCTTTATCCATGAAAGGAGAAACCTAGCTTAATTGGCAGGAATAAGTCATGCTCACCTGTGCTGTACCTTTTAACTTCCATTATTGTCTGCCTCTAGATCTCTCAGATCTAGTTTTCTTTCCTAGAGCTTTATCCCACAGCTTAGAATTGAGTTTGAGACAAAAATCTATCTTGAAGGAGTTGTATGGATTCCTTATCATAAGCCAAATGCTAAGGTGAAGCTGTGGAATTGAGAAAAGGTATTGTGACACACCCAGATAACTAGTTGCTATAGTTACGCTTGCTAAGATTTGGGTACATGGGGCTTTGGTGCAAGGGGGCTTTGGTTAGCTCCCTTGGTCTTATTTTCCCAAAAAGGAAACCTCTGGGTGATGGGCATCCTATTTATTCCCATCACTTGGCAGATTTTCAAGATAATTGCTTAGAACTAGAATATTGATCTAGATTTTTACACTACCCAACCCCTTAGCTCCTTCTGAGCTACAGCCAGAGATTGCTGGTTGATTTCACAGGAGTAAGCAAAGTTAGTTTAAAATGTAGGCAAGAACTTAAAAACAACTAGAATGAGTTGAATGTAATGACAAATATATGACAAGTTTTCATTTCTGTCTCTCTGCAGTCCTCATTTTTGTTGAAAACAAATCACAATAGGACTGAGTTGTTTGCAAAATACTTTAGTCTTATACTTGGTCCCATTTGCATAAAGTGCAGCAATAATTTTTTTTTTTTTTTTTTTTTTGAGATGGAGTCTTCCTCTTGCCTAGGAGGGAGTGCAGTGGCATGATCTCAGCTCACTGTAACCTCTGCCTCCTGGATTCAAGTGATTTTCCCAGCTCAGCTTCCTGAGTAGCTGGGACTACAGCCACATGCCACCACACCTGGCTATTTTTTGTATTTTTAGTAGAAATGGGATTTCAACCATGTTGGCCAGGGTCGTCTTAAACTCCTGACTGCTAGTGATCTGCCCGCCTCAGCCTCCCAAAGTGCTGGAATTATAGGTGTGAGCCACCATGCCCAGCCAAATAATTAGTTTTACATAGGCCTTTTAGATTGGCTTTGATGGAACCCTGTTCACCAAGGGATCTCAGGACTTTCTAAAGCCAAGTCCACAAGTGAGTTTGTACCCTCAAATACCTGTGAGTGGGTAAACTCCTCTCTTCTTGAGGTCCCAAGAAGATGTGGTTCCTAGGCCTCTTAGAAAGTGACATTCTTTACTCACCACAAGTTAAGAACCCTGTACAGGGACTGTGTAGACAAGCTATGAGACCAATTTTCCCAAGGGGCTTTATTCAGCTCTGCAAGTAGAGCTTGACTTCTTAAAGGGAAGCATACCCTTCCAGTCAAAACCTTGGTAAAACAACCAGTTTCTCCAATTGCGTCCTGTTGCAAAAGAAAATCGATTCTTACTGCACTGATACAACCATATTGCCGTAAGTTAAGAATACTCACAACTAGTTTCCAAATTCTGGAGAAGTGAGGCAAAAAAATGTGCTCCAAATTTTGTTCACATGATTATATTTTAATTATTAAAGGCCATGAATAGCTCAAAATAAGTTTCCTTTGACTCTGAAAAACAAGGATCAGCAATATTCCAAGCAAAAGTCAAAGTTGGTCTTTGACTTTTGACCAACTTTGACCAAAAAATAGAAGTTGGTCTTCTATTAGTTCAGTCCATTTAGTTAACTCTTGTTTTGCTTGATATTCGTGAACATGTCAACTCTCCATGAGTCCGGCACATTTTTCCTTTATTCCAATGCCACAATTTCCCAAGTTATCAGAAATCTACATTTGAAAGCACCTGTCAAAGTTCTGTAGCTGATTATAAACCATCTTTTGAAGAGGATCAAAACAAGACAATTATCTGTGAGTAATGAAATATCCAGGGTAGTTACAGTCAGAAACACAACTGAAAAGGAACTTTAGTTATCTCCGTAGTTTACAACAACATAACAACCTTGTGACTGATAGCACATATTCAGACATTAGAATTTTAGAAATCCTATACAATTTTGGAAGATAATATTGTTCTCCAACATATAACCTGAAGAAGATTAAACATCATTTTGGGAATACCATGTACCTAAACATGTCTGATAAGTCCTGTTTATCTCTCTTCTGGATGCTCCAAGGGCCCTCTGTAGCATCCAGAAATCCAGGTGTCAGCAAAGACAATTTCAAAACAAGTTTGATTTTGGCAAGCCTGTTAGAGGGTCAGAAGACTCGATGTTATGAAACAGAATTCCAGATTACCATAAGTTATTTTGCCAAAATGACTCGGAAATGTCTGAAAAAGCAGAAACCTTTTATAACCCCTTAAAAATTTTGCCAAAGAGATTAGTGCCTTCAGAGTACCTTGTTGTGCTTTTATTTCAATGCTCAATTTACAAAAAAACCCTATTATAGCCTTTTGAATTTAGTTAATATGTTCACACATGGAATTTCTTTTGCAAGATGAATTTTTACAATCCTTTAACAACTTGTTTGAACTTTTAGCTTTATCTTATCTAATTCAAAACAATCCTTTAACCCAGGCAAAAATGTACATTTTGACATCTGCATTTTACCAATAATCTTTAGGCCAATTCTATTTCTCAAAGATTAAAGTCACGTGAGCTAAAAGATACCTCAACTTTTATCTTCCCTTTCAATATTTGATCCAAGAACCTATCCTTGTTTAAGTTAATTAGAGCTCCTTTTATAGACATCACACATATAATACGTATATAACCACAGGACACAACCCAGTAGCCATAAGATTTTTTGTTTGCCAGCCTCCTAACTGGATTATTTGCCTCCAGGTTGAGCCCATAAAGAGACAGGGTTAGAAAAACATGCAGCTTCTAAGGCCTAATAAACAGGCATAACTGGGGGCAAAAACAGATTTAGGAGGGATCTATTCACTTTTAATTCCTGGGGTTTCATGAGGAAAACAGAGGACTTTCCCTTCATCATGCAAGCATTAAGGTTGGCCAGGCAAAATGAAGAAAAATAATTCAGTTGACTAGAAAAAGCCCTTTTCCGGGAAAGCAAGATCCAGGAAGGAAATATCATAAAGGCCTTGTAAATATACCCACAATTTGGATGTCCACCTTTAATTAAGCTGAGTGCTCTTTAAGAAAATTCTTTTAAATCCCTTGTTATCCGATTTTAGCTGCACCAAGTGGTCAGTATTTCTGGCTTTCAAACTTTAGTAAAGGCTCAGAGAAAGGAATATCCAAGGCAGTTCATGGAAAGGAAGAGAATCAACAGATGGCAAAAATCAGATAGATATTAAACCAGAAAGGGCTCGTTCCCTAAGCCAGGATTGAACCTGCGCCACCATTGCAAAATGGCAGAGGAGAAACAGAGCACTGCCGAGTGATTACCTGTCACACTTCCAAGGGTGTATGATAAGACGGAGGCCTGCAGCAAAGTTTGCTTCTGATCATACAGAAAGGCATGCAAAACACCCCAGATTGGCTATAGCTTAAGACCAACCTCACGAATCCTTTTTCATAATTAAAACTTTACAGAGAAATAAACAGCGATCCTTTTTCCTGGCCTAGTAAAACATCATCTGGGAAAAACAAAAACAAAAAAACTCACTTTAAACTTACAGTTAACTCCTGACCTGGTGGAGAAAAGTGAAAGACAGCTTAAATGCAAGGCTGTTAACTACCGACAGGGTGGAGAAAGGAAAATGATGCCTGGGGAAGAAGTTATCATTCTTATGCAGATGGTTCCTCCGACAGGGAGAGCGACGTGGTGGGGAATGCTGGCCCACTTGCCACACAGGGCCTTTTGGCCATGGCCACTACTGTCTTATCTTGAAAAAAGAAGGAAAGTCCAACATTCCCGATTCCTGGGAGCGACAGGAGTTGGGGGAAGGCATAATCTCTCAGAAGTCTGAGGACAAAAAGATTTTTTGGTTTGCATCTTACCCTTCCTCATGCCCCACATTCGGGCACCAAAAATGATGCAGAACTTTGTACCTTATTTCAGCTAAAACTGAGTTTTTGTCACACGACCAGGAAGGCTTGGGAATGCAGTGAAGGACACTTTGAGGGGAGTGGAATTTATTAGGCAAAAAAGGAAAAGAAGAAAAATAAACATCCAGCAAAGTGAGAGGGGGTCCCTCTAACAGGCCCCCATCTCACAGATTGAATACCAGGCCACCGTATGGGAACTGAAGAGGCCACGCTCCTTCCCTCGTGCGAACTTTCCGTGGCTCCATCCCGATTCCCAGTGTGCTGGCAGGTCGGAGAATCTCCGGAGACCCTCCTTTTTATCTGCCTCTTTCATCTATCGTTACCATATTTTAGCATATTTAATGTTTTGTGAAAAATTTCAGTTTCAACGTAGCTTTTTCTATTTTATAACAAATTTGAAGAACAAATTTCTTTATTCATGTATGAGCATTTGCCTTTTTCTGAATTATTTATTGCCTTCTATTCCTAACCAGACTAACAGAGCATTATTTTCTGGGCCTTTAATATACTTTGTTATGACAGTGACTAAAGTGGGATTTTATTCTAGAATTTCACCTGGTTTTCAGATTGCTTCATTTTGTACAATTTAGCTCTTTTCATCTTTCTCTCAGAACATAGTTAAGGGTTTAATAATTTACTTCTTTATTTGCTGGCCCTCTTTTCATAAAAATACTACAAAAATCCACCAAATGGCAAATAAATGAGCTGAGGGGAAGAGATGATGCCTTAAAAAAACTCTTTCCTTGAACATGAATAGACCATTTTCACCAGTCCCAGAATTAGAAATATTTCTCTCTAATCTGCTAAGAGGTAGAAAGAAAAGAATGATCATCAAAATAAGCATAGGGTAAAGAGCTGACCCTGGTACTCACAGGACCATGGTACTGGTAAAAACTGTGTAATTAAACGGGTCTTTTTGGAAGGTTGGGTTGGCTTAGGAAGCGCTTTTTATTATGGGAGGAAAATCTGTCTCTTCTGCTAAGGTTGTAGAACAGCTAGCTTCCTTCCCATAGACTCAAAACTGAAGACTGTTCAAGGCAAGGTTAGCCATGACTTTTTTAGAGCTTCTGGAATATAGGGAGTCCCACTCTTTAGATCTCTCTGACAAGAATAAAAAAATACTTCCTGTATAAAGGTTGCCATTTAGGTAGTGTTCATTTTAGCTGACATTGTCATGATTTATTCTGCTTTCGTGTGTTGAAACAATTTGTCTCCAAAGTAGCTCTGTTTTCCAAAGATTTTTTAACTGTGATAGATGTAATAGTTAAACTTTGGTGTTGCAGATCCTGTGAAGCCACCTGGCAGCTCCTTACAAGCACCAACTGATTTACCTTTAGCTATAAATACAGCACCACCATCCACCCAGGCAGATTCATCCTCTGCTACTCTACCTCCTCCGTATCAGCTAATTAACGTTCCACCACACCTGGAAACTCTTGGCATTCAGGAGGATCCTCAAGACTACCTGTTGCTCATCAACTGTCAAAGCAAGAAGCCCGAACCCATCAGGTAAGTTATACATGCCCTTGTGAGAGACAGAGAGACAGAGGTGTGTGTATGTGTGTACACATTAAGATTCTTATCTTTAAACTTTTTAAACCTTGACTTGCAGGTTGGAAAGAAACCATCTATATAGGCATGTGTTTCAGGCTTATATTTCAGGTTTACCTTCCCCTATTGATTTCCGATATTCAGGAGATTGTATCAAAGAGACACAATCTCTGCCATCTTTGGCAAAGAACAGTTTTCCCTACCACTCTCTTTTGGAAATCTGTCTACTATTTTGTAGTCTTTGTTACAGACTCACAGTATTACTTGCTTAACAGATTTCACTGATTTATAAATGGTGATCTTGCTCCATTTCTTATGTGATTGTAAACCAGCCAAGGGTCATCTTTTGTTTCTGAAGAAGGAGAGGAATACCTACTACTAGAAGATTTTGAAAGCAAAACGATTCCATTGCAGTGAGTGTGTTGTGGTTGTTTTGGATCTGTGTGAGAAATTAATCATACAGGTAAAATCCCAATATAGTAAATTCCATGGAATATACAAATTGGATGTTAGTGAAATTTGATCAAATAAATATATTCCTAAAAATTATGAAATGTTTAGTCTTCATAACTAGCAGTGAAGCAGAGCTAACCCTAAGCCTTTTTATTTACTTTTTTTTTTAAACAGACAAGAGCTTGCTCTGTTGCCCAGGCTGGAGTGCAGTGGCACCCTTATAGCTCACTGTAACCCCAAACTCCTGGGCTCAAGCATTCCTCAGCCTCTCAAGTAGCTATAACTACAGGTACATCACACCTGGCTAATTTTTTAATTTCTTCATAGAGATGAGTTCTCACTATGTTGCCCAGACTGATCTCAAACTCCTGGCCTCAAACAGTTCTCTTGCCTCAGCCTCCTAAAGTGCTGGGATCGCAGGTGTGAGCCACTGCACATGGCCTCTCTTTACAAATTTTTAAGTAGAAAGAAGTATACGGAGTGCAGCATTGACTGAAGCAATCATAAAGCCTTTCCCAAATTCTTGGTTTCCCTAGCATCTTCTTCCCTGCTCCCTTTCCTCTTCTAAGCTATAAGGTATTTTAATTGGATCCTCTTTGTTACTTGACATTGAGTAGTTGGCAGAGTTACGGTGATAAAAGGAGCCAAGAAGCAATAGTTTTACTGTTTTTAAAAGGAGCAGAAAAATGATGATTAAGAGGCCAGTGTCTGCCATTAATAGCTATGTGACAATGAATGATACCAGTCAATTGAGTATATTTTATTTGTTTATTAATCAGCTGGGGACTGGATAGAGAGTGTATTTCTTTATAAACAAGAAAAATGGTTTTTAAACCAGATTATAATTAAGCATTATTTTATGAGAAAAAGATTTTTTTTTAATGTAGAAAGTGATTGTTAATGGGCTAGGATCAGACAAAGCAGTTTTTCAGAAATTTTAATGTGGAATTTGTGGAGATTCACAAACTAGTTTCTGTGAACCATGCCCTGAGATGATGGAAACAGCTCACATTCATTCCAAAGCTGGGTTTCTATGTATTTGTTGTAATGGGATTTTACCTGTAAGAGCAGAAAAAAATGTATAAATCAACATTTGTTAATAATATCAAATTCTAACTTGATTTTGCTTGTTTGCTGTGAGAATTTAAAATTATACACTGGCAACTTTGTTACCTATGCTACTAACTAAGATTTTATTTTACAAAAATTCACAATTTTTCAGTAGCAACTTTAAAAAAGCCAACAGCTAAGTGACAGTTCTCAGTATATTTTATTTTATTTGTTTATTTTTTTTAGAGACAGAGTCTCACTCTGTCACTGAGGCTAGAGTGCAGTGGCACAATCTCGGCTCACTGCAACGTCCACCTCCTGGGTTCAAGTGATTCTCCTATCTCAGCCTCCTGAGTAGCTGGGATTACAGCACATGCCACCATACCTGGCTAATGTTTTGTGTTTTTAGTAGAGATGGGGTTTCACTGTGCTAGCCAGGATGGTCTCAATCTCCTGACCTCGTGATCCACTACCTCGGCCTCCCAACTTGCTGGGATTACAGGTGTGAATCACCATGCCCAACCCCTATTTTAGTTTTATATAGTGTATTTCATTGATTCACTGGTATTACAGCTTTCCTCTTGCAGTAAAACTGACGTTCAAAATCATCACCCAGATATATTTTGCTATGTATATTTTGCAAAAGTGACAGTTAAATAGCAAATATTTATGAGGTAACCACTATGTGCCCAATATTATGCTAGGTACTATAAAGGTACAAACTAATTATATAAGATACAGTCTACTCAGATATAGTCATCTTTGGAGCGTAAGATTTGTTAAGAAGTAAAAACATGCAAGCATTAAATATTTATAGATGAAGATAATATATGAGAGTTACCTTGCAAACTCATGTTTGTTCTGAAGACTTTGCTTAGAATGTGCTCCTCTAGGAAGCATTCCTCTCAAACTCCCAAGTTGGCTTAAATGTCTTTCTGGGTTTTTATAGCATCCTGGTTATGCCTTCATATCTTGTTTTATCACAGTGCTAGAAGCTGCTTGATGTTTTTACTTAATCTTCACTAACTGTAAGCTAGTCAGAGCAGGGAGCTTTGCTTATTACTTATAATTCCTCTAGTTTCTCTTAACTCTGCGTTTGAATTAAATAAAGTACAAATTTTAGAATATGCAAAGGTGTATTTGAAATTCCACAGAGGGACAGTGCAAGTGTTTTTAAGATGGAGAAAACAAAAGCTTCATAGGAAGAGCAGGATATGAACCATAGCTGGTTGGTGAGAGAAGAGAAGAAAATCATTAGTAATTTGCGCAAAAATAGCTTGGTGGAAAAGAGAGATATGAGTGAGCGTGGTGGGAGGAAGATAATGAGGAGGAGAGCCTCTTGGAGGGAAGGGTTTGATTTGGAAGTAGTAGGACATAATATAGGATGGAGAAGGTGGAGCCAAATTATTTGTAGCCTCAATGTCAAGTGGTTTCGTGTGAGGCCTTATAGTTTCCACACCCTGTAGGGGGCACTTACTAGGTTTTTCTCTTGAATACATGAGTGGTATAACAGCTGTGTTTTGAAAATACTGACCTTGTAGAAGTCTGGCTCCATGAATAGATTGGAAGAGGCAGAAAGTAGAGGAAATTCCCCTAAGTAGTGTTCAGTCATGTAGATCTCAGCAGGGACAGGGACCTGAACTTGGGATGGCGGCAATGGGAATAGAGCAAGGGAATAAGCGCATGGCTAAGAAGAAGGGCTTGGTGCCTGCATGAGTGGGGATCAAAGAGAAGTAATCAAGCTGCTTGGGTTTTGAGCCTAGAGAATCTGGATAAAGTAATTTCTTTCATGCAAGCCAGGAAAAGTAGTCAATTTAAAAACTAAATGGATTTCAATTTGAGGCACACAAACAAGGTAATAGTGGAGTATCCAAGCAGAAATATCAGTTTGAGAATATGGGACTTGGAGTTTGGTAAGATGATGGAAGTTGTCAGCATTCAGAGAAGAAAATGAAGTTCTGGAAAAGCAGGATGATCTCTAATGGCAAGCGTGGTGAAAGGCTAGAGGACCGAACTCTGTTGGCCATTTCCAGGCAGAGAGACAGGAAGAAGGAGCCAGTCAGTGAAACAAGGAAATCATCAGTGAGGGAGAAGGATTTTAAGATGGAGGCTTTTAAGATGTTTTTAAGATGAAGAAAACAAAAGCACAGTGTGGGTTTTCTGATAGTGACCGGGGAGACTTTACAGTGCATAGTGCCAGTTGTTACTAAGAAGTCTGGGAAAGTAAGCCCTTTAAAAAAAACTATTATAGTTATTTAAAGAAATATTGTTTGAACTCCTATAGGACGAGAAACATGTAGAAGTAGTTCAGGTATCCTGTTTAGCATTAAGGAACTGAGAGTGTGCTTGTGTTGTTAGATTCATCTTGTCCTATAACCACATTTTGTGATAACCTCAAAATGTAGAGGCTGAAAATGTACGGAAATGTACTTTACTGAGATTCCTCAAAGTGAGTTATTGTTTGGAGTTGATTAGCTCTGTTATCATGTATTTTGATCCTCCTTGTAATGTTAGCTAAATGTTTGTTTAAAGTAGTGAAAAGGAAGATACATGAAAACAATTAGATGTCACCTTGTAGGTCAGATTGACTTTATTCAATTCCAAGTAATGGTTAGACTTTTAATTTTACAGAACGACAAATTTGCCACGGGGAGGTTTAAGACCAACAGATCAACTTTATAAACTGTACTAGCACTAGGTTTTTGCATGCACTTCAGAGGAAATGCTTTTCCTTGTGTCTATGCATTAATCATTGACCTTTCCCAGAGTTTTGTAACGTTTAACTACAGTGCTTCAGGGATTGTGTTTTTATGTGCAGATTTAATAGGTGGAGTTGGGGGTGTGGGCAGGTATAGGATGGAATTAGGGAGAATGCTTTTGTTGGTTTTGTGGTGGCGGTTTTGTTTTCTGGTGTCTAATCATAAAAACTGTAAATTTAAAACATTTTTGCTTTAAATCCCTTGGATCACACAAAAAGTCTAATGAGAAAAGCCCTGTCTTTTGATTGCTAAGCTATAAATATGTTTATCAAAAATGTATTTTTATGCCTTCACCTTGTTTATTCTGTCATTAACGATTTTTATTTAGAACACACACTGATTCTGCAAAATCCACCTCTTCTGAAACAGACTGCAATGATAACGTCTCTTCTCATAAAAATCCTGCTTCTTCCCAGAGCAAACATGGAATGAATGGCTTCTTTCAGCAGCAAATGATATACGACTCTCCACCTTCACGTGCCGCATCTGCTTCTGTAGACTCCAGCCTTTATAACCTGCCCAGGAGTTATTCCCATGATGTTTTACCAAAGGTGTCTCCATCAAGTACTGAAGCAGATGGAGAACTCTATGTTTTTAACACCCCCTCTGGGACATCGAGTTTAGAGACTCAAATGAGGCATGTATCTATTAGTTATGACATTCCTCCAACACCTGGTAATACTTATCAGATTCCACGAACATTTCCAGAAGGAACCTTGGGACAGACATCAAAGCTAGACACTATTCCAGATATTCCTCCACCTCGGCCACCTAAACCACATCCAACTCATGACCGATCTCCTGTGGAAACGTGTAGTATCCCACGCACGGCCTCGGACACTGACAGTAGTTACTGTATCCCTACTGCAGGGATGCCACCATCACGTAGTAATACCATTTCCACTGTGGATTTAAACAAATTGCGAAAAGGTCAGCTTTAGTTGACTTCTTCTCTATTAGAGGTTAATGATAGAAAATCGATTTGTCTGAATATTTGTTCTTTTAAGCGTAAATATACTATGTTATGAAATATAGTCCATTTTTTTCAGCTCTACAGTTACCTGGAAGGGTATATGTGCATTCATGCTCTGCTGGAAGGGAGAAAGCGTTGGAGTTTTTCACCCCTGAAGAAGTATAGCCGTCGTAATGCCTTCCTGCTTCAGGAAGTGTGTCCTTCTCTCTCCCACTTTCTGTAATCCTGGGTGGATAGGCCCTCTGTTGGGACAGAAGGGCAGGAAATGGACCAGCCACAAAGCCTCTCCAAGTCATACCCTTTCCTGTATTTGTGTGCCATTATGGCCGCTTCTAAGTCACATCTGTTGGGCTCTATTTCCTTCCTTCCTATATAAGCAGTTTTTATGTTGTGTCTAACAGGTGATATTCTCTTCCTATCTAGCTATTATGCTTTCTGTTTATTTGATTTTTACTTGTGTTTAAAGAGCTGAATCTTCTCTCCCCTTATCACTACCCACTTCACTGATTGCTGGTGGGTATATTTTCCAATACCATCTCTTGGAGTCTGTAACCAAAAGTTACCTTGAGAGGAGAAAAAAAATGAGTCTGAGTGATACTGAGATTCTCAGTCCTAAAAATAGAAAACTAAAGTTTTTAATGCACATATCCTAAATGCTGTGTGCTAAAATTTCTGTATTTTGTGGTAGAGTTTTCCAGCTGTCTTCAAGGAGATAAATATTTAATGTATTTGTGATTATTACTTAAATAGGTGCTTATTTAACCATTCAATAACAATTTTTAACTCTTCTTGAAGTGACTGTATAACCTGGTTATAAGTTAGTGAGATGTAAGTTGGGCCCAAGGTGGTGCAAATGATGAGAAAATGGAGGTGTTTCTCTTCATCTTTAGATAACCTGTCTTATCCTAGACTTAGACATTCACTCACACTCAAAATCAGATATTGGTATTGGTTAGCATATGAGTGAGTGTCTGCATTTTCTAGTGGTTTAATATGCCAATTTCAAGATAGAATGCTGTGAGCATTCTCTTTAAAATCTGTGTGTGTGTGCACGTGTGTGTGTCTATGTATAACGAGAGAAAGATAATAGGTCATCCTGATGACCCTGAGCTCTGGCAAAGATAGGAAGAAATGTTGATAGTTTGTTCTTTATTTTAGATGCTAGTTCTCAAGACTGCTATGATATTCCACGAACATTTCCAAGTGATAGATCTAGTTCGCTTGAAGGCTTCCATAACCACTTCGTAAGTATAACTGATCATGGCATCAAGGGTATTTCATTGTCTAAATCTTCATAATTAGTGCCATGAGACCAAGTGAGATCATGGAATAAAAGTATGCTGAGATCCATATGCATGGACATGACTTACAATTCTGTTTTCATGTGTGAGAAGAGTTTTTGTTTATTGAAATAAATATATGTGTGTTTTAGAAAGTCAAAAATGTGTTGACAGTGGGAAGTGTTTCAAGTGAAGAACTGGATGAAAATTACGTCCCAATGAATCCCAACTCACCGCCACGACAACATTCCAGCAGTTTTACAGAACCAATTCAGGAAGCAAATTATGTGCCAATGACTCCAGGAACATTTGATTTTTCCTCATTTGGAATGCAAGTTCCTCCTCCTGCTCATATGGGCTTTAGGTCGAGCCCAAAAACCCCTCCCAGAAGACCAGTTCCTGTTGCAGACTGTGAACCACCCCCAGTGGATAGGAACCTCAAGCCAGACAGAAAAGGTAAGGAGAGCATGGCAGAGGAAAAGGCTTGGGGAGTACCAACTTAGATCTATTTTTAACTACCATTAAATCCAAAACAGAATTCAGACTAGAAATTCTGAAATATTTCTTGGTTCCATAGCCATCAAGTTTTGCAAAAGCAGAACCATTTATAAATTAACAGTTTATAAATGGTTACTTAAAATGTTTGTAGTTCCATAGCCATCAGTAAGCAAAGCAGTACTGCCATTTATAAATTAACAATTATTACATCACATGTTGATGTGAGGTGATACTTATGTCTTCTATCTCTAGAGCAGAGGTTACAAGCTAAAACACCCACAGGGATTAGTGGACAACTGGGGAGAATTAGAAGAAACTGGACTTCCCTAGCCCCATCTAACAGGAATAACTAACCTACTTGGCTACAATCCTTTGTTGACTTGTGAAATTATGCACCAATACAGGCAAATCTTCTGGTATATCAGGAGAAGCCAGAGATTTTGGATTTTATAGATATTATCTCTCGATTTTTAAAGTTCTATCAACTAATTTAATTATTTTTAAGAAAACATTGCAGGTGAACCCAAACACTACTGCAAGCTAGATAATGGCCTTCAGCTGCTATTTAGTAACCTCTTCTCTAGAGTATATAATATCAAATCAGACTTAAGATTATTAATGCATTTGACATAATTATTTTAGAACAGTCAGACTATATAATCTTGCCATTCTGTTTGTATAACAGCTTCTTAAAAGTTACTTTGCCTTTGCTGGGGTGTAAATAAATGCTTCTAGTCTATCATTTTTTTTCATGCTGGCCTACATAAGTAACATCAAGTTCTAAGGTAACATAGTTTGTTAAGAATTCTGCAAAAGAAACTGTTCAGCCAAATTAATAATATCTACCCAGGATTTTATTATTTTTGGTTTAAGTGGTTAAAACATAGATAGTTTGATTTGTTGCACCATGCTGTTAGTGTGGCTTAATCTTGACAACCAAGTAAAGTAGCATAAATGTGAAATGTGATGAATGATACCATATCTGGCTTACTTCAGGGTGTTTCAGCACATTCGAAAAGTCTCATGTGCTAGATGTAGCTTTTTAAGACCACATAATGTTTGCATCAATTTCTTATTAACCTGGGCTTAGATCATTAACATTAGTTCTAATTAAGTTCTAGTTGCGAGTCAAAGAGACTGGGACTCAGAGTATCTTAAGAAAAAGGTTTTGGTTTTGTTTGTAAGTAAGGATAGTCTCCTTGTCTAACGGGGGGGTAACCTCCTTCAACAAGGAGGTTATCGGGAAGTGAGGCAATTCTGGGGGACTGTTGTTATGTCCTGCTCTTTCTGTGCTTTTCTGTTTCTTGGGAAATCTTTGAGTCTGCTTTGTTCTCTTTCACATTCTTACCTTCTTTTCTGTTTTTTTACTCAGTATCTTCTACTTAAATGGACTCTGCTTTCTAAGACCTTTGGCCTCCAATGCTCCTCCTCTGTGGCCTCAATTCTGCCTCCTACCTCCTTTTTATGTGCCCTTACAGCTTCTGCATCAGCTTCTCATTTTTACTCACTTTAGATTGCTTGGAGATTATGTGATTGGTCTATGTGTGTCACACCCACAACCACCGAGACTGCCCAGGCAGCAGGGCTGTGACTACGGTGTGGATCTCAGAAAGGATGTGAGCATCAGAGGCTTTCTGTTGGATCATGTTTCCTTTTGTTTCTCTTTTTCTTTGTCTCTAAATCATTTTAGACACTACTAGTCATTTTCTTTGCATATAATATTCAAAAATATGTGTGGACATGTGTAGCTTTATAATTGGTTCACCCAGATCACTAAGGATTGACATACAAATGTCATGAACTGTTTGAAATATTGAAATATCTTTTTTTTAATGTTAAACTGGTGCTTTTCCTTATTTTCCCACAATGAGTGCATGTTAGTTTTAGATCTCTACTTTTTAACTCCAAACCTAACAGTTTTATATTTTGAGGTCTCACATAAATGTGGAGGGAGTAAGATTTGGGTGAGGGTACAAAGCTCAAGTCCCCTCCTTTGCTCCTCTGCTGGTCTTTTCCCCCTTGAGCTCTGTAAAACACAGTTTGAAAACTCCAGCAGCCTTTGCAAACTTTCTGCAACAGTCTGAACATTAGTTATATTTCACAATTGTGATTCCATGTGGTAAGCATAATACGAAATCAGGAAACATTGCTGTTTATAAGTAAGAAAAGTCCTAAGATCATAATGATTAGCTTTTAGTATCATGTAGCTCTGATATCACTCATGTATCGCACATCATTATAACGTATTTTATGTATATATTACAGTATTAAGTATGTATTAAGTATACAACATTTTATAATTATACATCACTATGTATTTAGTGAAAGAACTATTATTCTAGTACACTAGAGATTAATCATACCAGTTCTTTAAGTTAACCTAAAGGAACTTAATAGTAGAACAGAACAAAGTACGTTCTTAGTTATTTCTGGAGATTGTGTTCATTCTTTTAAAATTGAACTGAACTGTTCAGAGACAATCGTGAGTTCATTGACCAAATTATTTAGTGTACTTGCTTAGATACAAAATGAAATAAAAAAGAGCACCCAGATTGAAATACCCAGGTGGTTTTTGGCAGAATCAAGAATAGGCTTAGAGGAACAGTAAAAAGGTTCCTAAAATCATAGTATTCAAAAAAAAAATGCTTTTCTTCAGTACTATTCTACTTTTTAAATAGTTATGATACAGGAGAGGAGGCTTGAGAATATATTTAACATTACAGGGTAAACTTTGTAAACTCACTTTACAAACTTATATGACTTCATAAACTCACTTTCAAAGTTGTTACTTCAAGAAAAACATCTTAAAAGCCAAATTCAGATCTCAAAGCAAAGTTTATCCTCAAACACTTAAACTAAAATAATGTCTTATTTGGTCCTATAATTTTTCTCAGTATTTATATCATCAGATAAATCTATTTTAATTTCAAATTTCATGATACCAGATAAATGACTTAATTATTTCAGTATGTCTTGTATAAAACTCATAATAAGCAAATCTAATTCTATAAAATATGGTTTGATTAGTTTCAGAGCTCTGTATAACTAACTCATTGCCCAATATGTCTGATTTTTGAGATTGTGTCTTTGGAAATATCTACAAGAAATCAGTAACATTCTAGTCTTGTTTATATCCCCAGTGCTAGATGTCAGCTGCTGTAGTTTGTGGTACAGATGAGCTTTTCAAATACTTCTGAGTAACTGAAGCTGCAGAAATATATAGATGTTCTGAACACTTATTGTATTATGTTATCTTAGACCCTTTGCCTATCACCCAATTCATGATAGCAATATTTTCATCATACTGTTTCTGCCACCGTAGTGTTTGTTTTGAGCCAAATTTTGCATGTAGTAAGAGAAGTGAAGCATATTTTAAGCATACTGTATTAAATATTGGGAAAGCAGATGAGTCACTGGAAATGTAGGACAAATTATATTTTGAACTGTTCAACTGAAAATTTTTGTATTTCTGATGGAAAGGGAGTTTTGTAGAGTTTGGGAAATTATCTGTTACAGCTTCTCTTTAAGTCATGACATAAATCTATATTTAATCGCTAAACTTATCTAAGGCCCCCCATCTCTGTCTAGTCTCTGTCTAGCATGACGCAGCAGCTGTGTGAGCCCCACATACTCTCTCTGTGTTATGTTTGGCCTTGTCCATTCATGCCTTTCTGCAACAGTCTGAACATTAGTTATTGTACTGACTGTTTTTAATGCCAGTGTGAGGTTTTGTATGGTGTTTTTATACACCAGTTTGGTTAAAGTACTTGCCTTTCAGGCCTAGATCCTTAATATGGTGTGGGGAGCATACAGAAGACCAGTCCCAGGAGTTTCCCTGGGTGACTCTTTTGGCACTGATGGATTTACTGTAAACATTTTTTCAAGAGATCCTTCAAAGTTTCTGAATGTGATTAAAAATTAACAAGTACTTTTTAAAATTTTTTATTCCTTTTTATTTAAATTTTTATTTTAGATTCGGGGGGTACACGTGCAGGTTTGTTACCTGTGTATGTTGTGTGATGTTGAGATTTAGGGTATGAATGATCCTGTCACTCAGAAACTGAACATAGCACCCAATTGTTAGTTTTTCAACACTTTTCCCCTGCCTCCTTCCACTCTCTGACAGTCCCCAATGTCTCTCTTGCCATATTTATGTCCATGAATAGCCAATGTTCAGCTCTCACAGGTAAGAACATAAGATATTTGGTTTTCTGCCCCTGTGTTTATTTACTTAGGAAAATGGCCTTCACCTGCATCCATGTTGCTGGAAACGACACGATTTCGTTATTTTTATGACTGTGTAGTATTCCATAGTGTATATGTGCTACATTTTCTTTATCCAGTCCACTGTTGATGCACCTAAGTTGATTCCATGTCTTTGCTATTGTAAACACTGCTGCAGTGAACATGTGAGTGCATGTGTCTGTTTGGTACAAAGATTTGGGGTTTTTTTGGATATATACCGAGTATTGGGATTGCTGGATTTCATGGCAGTTCTGTTTTAAGTTCTTTGAGAAGTCTCCAAACTGCTTTCCACAATGGCTGAACTAATTTACATTCTCACCAACAGTGTATAAGCATTCCCTTTTCTCCACAGCCTCAACAGAATCTGTGATTTTTTGGCTTTTTAATTATAGCTTTTTTGACTAGTGTGAGATGGTATCTCATTGTAGTTTTCATTTGCATTTCTCTGAAGATTAGTGATGGAGTATCTTTTCATGCATTTGTTGACCACTTGTATGTCTGATTTCGAGAGGAGTCAGTTCATGTCTTTACCCATTTTTTAATGGATTACTTGTTTTTTGCTTGTTGATTTGAGTTTCTTATAGATTCTGGGTATTAGCCCTTTGTCAGAGGCATAGTTTGTGTGTATTTTCTCCCATTTTTTAGGTTGTCTGTTTACTCTGTTGATAGTTTCTTTTGCTGTGCAAAAGCTCTTTATAGTTTAATTAGGTCCCACTTGTCAATTTCTGGTTTGTTGCAACTGCTTTTGAAGACTTGGTTATAATGCTTAGTTTCTTAAGGGTTTTTTTTTTATCATGAAGAGATGTTTGATTTTATCAAAAGCTTTTTCCATATCTATTGAGATGATCATGTTTTTTCTTTTTTTTTTTTTTTTTTTTTTCCCCAGATACATCAGATAGGAGCAAAAGACTTAATAGATCATGTTTTTTGTTTTGGATTGTTTACATGGTGAATCACATTTATTGATTTGTATATGTTGAACCACTTTGCACCCCAGGAGTAAAGCCTACTTGATCATTAACATGCTTTTTAAAAACTACACATATACAATAATAATTATTTGTATGAAGAACAACAGTACATGTAACTAGATTTTGATAAACGTGTATTAAAGTTTAAATCTTTTTTTTATTTGAAACAGAGTTTCACTCTTGTTGCCCAGGCTGGAGTGCAATGGCATGATCTCCGCTCACCACAACTTCCGCCTCCTGGGTTCAAGTGATTCTCCTGCCTCAGCCTCCCTAGTAGCTGGGATTACAGGCACCCACCTCCACACTCAGCTAATTTTTTGTATTTTTAGTAGAGATTGGGTTTTACTGTGGTGGCCAGGCAGGTCTCAAACTCCTGACCTCAGGTGATCCATAAAAGTGCTGGGGTTACAGGCATGTGCCACTGCACCCAGCTTAACATCAAGCTTTGGGTTAAATTCATTACCATTTAAAGGAAGTAAGTATGGAGTGCATTTTTACAGCACAGCCTTAGCATGTGGGGTTTTATTCTCTATTCTCTTGACTTCAGAGTATAATTATGATTATTACATTTCTCTTTATACCTTCAGACCATTAAAGTATAAAAAGTTTTCAGTGTCTGCCTTGATTACTTTCTGGAATTAACAGATGATAATAATGATGTGAATTACTTTTACTCTTTCTTGATTTTGGAGGTGCCTACTGGAAGTAGTACCATAATCTGCAAAACTTTTGGAAGAGTGAAAAATTTAGGCTTAAAAAAAATTAGGCTTTGTAAAGCCTGTAATAATACAGAAAATAAAATGTGTACTTAGTGTGGAATTTATGTAAGTGGTTACCTATTAGAATAATGCATTAACAGATCAAATCTACTTATTTGAAACATGACCTCGCATGACTGCCTTGACTGTATTTGATGTGACTGACCTGAAATACCATTTAGTTCTTTCCTTTTTCCTTTTAAATGACAAGCAAATATGACTGGGCACAGTGGTTCAGAGATGGACACTGAGATGGACAGAGCACCTTAGGTCAGGAGTTTGAGACCAGCCTGACCAACATGGTAAAACCCCGTCTCTACTAAAAATAGAAAAAAAAATTAGCCAGCTGTGGTGGTGCCTGTCATCCCAGTTACTCAGGAGGCTGAGGCACGAGACTTGCTTGAACCCAGGAGTCAGAGGTTGCAGTGAGCTGAGATCATGCTGTTGTACTCCAGCCTGGGTAACAGAGCCATACTCCATCTCAAAAACAAAAAAAGGACAAGCAAAAATGCGTGAGATTGATCAGATTAAACACCACTAGCTTTAAGAGAAAAGCAGTTCATTCACATTAATTCAACACACATTTAAGCACCTATCAGTTACAGGATAGAAATTTTCCAAATAGGGGAAAGGTTGCTACCCTGAAGAAGCTCACCATCTAGGAGAGGAGATGGAGAAGTAAACACATTATCATAATTACTGTGGAAGGGGCTGTGGTTCAAGTAAACTCTTGGCACTATTAGGGAAGCTCCCCTGAGGACAGTCTGAGAGTGTGAGTGGCAATTAAAGGATGTTAGGGGAGGGCAGCCTGGCGAAGGATCTTCTCATCAGAATAAACAACGTGCCCAGGTCCTTTAAAAAGAGGGGAGATGAAACGGGCCCAGAGTCGTGGATAGGTAGGTGGGTGGGCGAAAAGGAAGGAGGAAAATACCAAAGGAGGGACAAATGCCAGATGCCTGCAGGTGCCTGATCCTGAAGGAGTTATAATTTATGATAATGAGTTTACACTTTATTCTGAGGGCACCATTAAAGAATTTTATGCAGGCATGTAACATAATCAGGTTGTCCCTAGAGAGCTCATTCTGATTTAAGAACACAATGGAGAAAATAATTGTGTTCCTTAATGTAAAATGTTATAAAAAATCACTTTTCTTTCTCAGATAGTACTTTGCCCAGTTTTCCAAATCCAGGGTTCTTGAAGTTTTTGTTGAGACAGGATCAAACAGGAAAGGCATAGCAAAAGTCTCCCTGTGTGGTTCCCTCAACTTGGGGAACGTATAGTGATTTTTGGAAGTTTTGAGGTACTTGGAGTATAAGCAGAACTCATATAGCCATGAAGTGCACATTTCTTTAAAAAGACATCAGACAAGTTTTCATTTCCTGGTGGGAATGTCTGTAGCATGTCAGGGCCTTCATTTTAAAAGAATACTCTGATAATACTTGCTGCTGTTTCTTAGGGTCGCATAATATGGTGGTGCTACCTTAAGACTTGCTTTACATTTTGCCTTGACATCAGTGTTTGCACAGAAAGTTTTTATGCAGTTTGCAAGGCTCTTTTCTTTTTTTTCTTTTAGAGATAAGTTGTCACTGTGTTGCCCAGGCTGGTCTTGAACTCCTGGGCTCAAGTGATCCTCTCATCTCGGCCTCCCACAGTGCTAGGATTACAGGCATGAGCCACTGTTTCTGGCCTGCAATGCTGTTTTTTTCTTTGGAATACTTGGCGACAATTCCTTAGAATTAAAATCATCTCTTTTTTTTTTTTGAAGGGCTTTTAAGAGTTTTAAAAGTGTCCTCCTCCATGATAATTCACGATATAAGAGAGCAAAGCAAAGGGCGGGTATGAATCATACACTGCATGCTCTTCTAGATGGCGTATATTTTCTAGTTAGCAGTGTTTTCATTTTTTTTCTTATAGAAACCATTAAAATCAGTTACAGTGATGAGGTTACAGTATACAACAGTATATTTGAAAAATGTTACACCAAGAATCCAAAAAGCTAGAATTCACTTCTAGTAATACTCTTAACAACCACTCCCTCCCACTAAATGACATTGAACAAATCCATTGACTTTTCTTTGCATGTATTTTCTTATTTTAAAATGTAAAATTATATCTATCTCTAATTGTACTCAAAATTAGGGAGCAGATCACACGATCAAGAGATTGACATTAACAATCCTCCTGAGGATTAAAGCACAGATAGAAATTTCTCCAGTAGGCAGTGCTCTTCCATTATGTTGTACTATTTTTTTCAAACCAAGTCTAGCAAAAGCCAAGTTGTAACTGCCTTGGACTTAAAGGTTCAGGCACAAATGAGTTCTCTGTTTACTCTAAGCATTTGAGAATCACCAAAGTTGGTTTATTTTTGCCTTTGCTTTAGTATTCTTGTTTTATTTATTTATTTATTTTTGAGATGGAATCTCGCTCTGTCACCCAGGCTGGAGTGCAGTGGCGCAATCTCGGCTCACTGCAACCTCCACCTCCCAGGTTCAAGCGATTTTCTTGCCTCAGCCTCCTGAGCAGCTGAGACTACAGGCGCATATCACCACACCTGGCTAATTTTTATATTTTTAGTAGAGACAGGGTTTCACCATATTGGTCAGCCTGGTCTCGAACTCCTGACCTCGTGATCCACGCACCTTGGCCTCCCAAAATGCTGGGATTATAGGCGTGAGTCACCGCACCCGGCCTTCTTATTTCTTATTATCTGTTTTCACACTTTTCTTCAGCAATCAGTAAAACATTGGCCTATTGCATACAGACAGTAAAGGAGAAGAAAAGGCTAAGACAGACCTACGTACACCTTAGACTTTTTTCTCCTTTCTCTCCTATTAAGTAATATAGGGCTATTCTTTGGGTATGATTTTCATTTCTGTCTGGTACGTAAATGTCAAGTTGAGTATGGAAGCATAGAGAAATTAAGCTAACAAAATGCCTAAGTGACATAGTACAGTTCAGTGCCGTATTTCCACATTGCAGCTTTTGCCCTAAAATTAACCTTAAACGTTATGCATAGTAGAAAATACATGTAAATTTTATAAATGCATTTTTAAAATTTCAATATGATTATATCATATTGTTCTATTAAGAAAACCAAGGAATGCCCTAGAAAAGAAGTACCCTTTTAGTACCCACCCTGGAAAAAAGGTAATGGAGATGAAGAATCATTTGAGTGAAAGGCTTACTGATTTCATTCAGCTGCTTTGCCTAATACGAGTCTCCTTGGAGCATGTGACGTCTTTGAAAATTACTTAATCCACATTGTATTCATCATTACAATCGCTTACATTTTATATGTTTTCACTGTAACCAACAAGAAATTACTGGTCAGGAAGGTAAACCCTTCAGAGAAATGTAGAGATTTTACGTCTCTAGTATTTGAAGTACTTAAAATTTAGTTGCGAGAACTTACTGTATATAAAAGCAAAACAATGCAAATACTCTTCTAAGAGTAACTATAATAAAGATTCTAGGTTTGAAATAAGGATATGGGACTAAGAACCTGAACCCTCTCTCTGGATTCACAGGATTTAAATTCTGGCTCTCTCAGTCATCATCTTTGTGAGTCTGGGCAAGTTAACTTCTAAAAGCCTCAGCAAGCTTGATAATAAAATAATTAAAATCTTTATTAAATTGTACCTTCCTTACATGGTTATTGGGAGGTTTTAGAGTATCTAATCCTAAGAACATGTAAGTAAATGTTCATTATTGGTGATTAAATGTAATTTCTCTGGGCAGTCTTAGAGAATGTATTCTGACCTGAGCTTTGTGAAGCAATTAGTCACTGATTGATAAAGCAGTGGTGGATATCAATAGCGAAAGGATGTAGAAAAGGGCTGAACTTTTAAAGATGTACATGAGAAATAGAGAAGAGAATGGTCTAGCCAGAGCAGAGCACAATTCAAGAGAACATGATGGAAATGCATCCATAGTTTATTCTTGTGGCATCTCCGTGTTCTCCATAACTTCCCCAGATAAATCATATATAGTCTGTGTTCTCGTTTGTAAAATCACTGCTATCTTGAAATGTAATTGATTGAATAGAACTTGAATATAGCTGGATAGTATGTTGCACTTGTTAAAGTCAGAATAAAAAATGTAGACATGAATCTTTAACATTTTATTTGGGAAGTAAGAATTGTAATTTGAGATACACACACACACAGACCCAGTGGTCTTTGTCATATCTAAAGAACAAAGAGGAGATTGGGAGTTTTATTAGAAATAGGAATCTTATGTATTGCTTTGAAAGAAAGCTCGCTGGCACTAGAGAATTTCTTGGGAACTGGCAAGCTCTGATTGGTGAATGATGGCAGTAGGTAAAACCAATTTTAGTGTCATGGCAGGTCATTTCAACAGCTTCTAGGTAAAACTGGTCTTAGGGTTGCAGCAGACTGTTTCTGCACCTGGGCTTGTGGAAATGTTAATTATCGGATCAGTTGCTCTGTGCCCAGGGTGCTTTTTGCTCTTGGCCCTCAACCCTGATTTAGTTGGGTGCAACAAGAATGACCCAATTTGTATAATCAACTTTCACACACCTTTCTCACATAATGGCTCTTTTTTTAATGGCTGCTGTCATTTCTTCTGTCCTTTTCAGTTTGAAAATCATCCTCCTAGCTAGAGAAGACTAAAGCAAGATAGAAATTGAGTTTCTCTTTTTTACCTGTTATGATTAGTTTTTCTTCCCAAACAGGTTTGTTCTTGCCTTGTTTTTCTTCCTCTAAAGGTTTTAAAAGAGCCTCCGTGTAATTTTTCATAGGCCGTGATCATTCTGGACTGTAGTCATCACACCAGCATTCACACAGGCTCTGGTAACTTTCTCATTGACCTTGACTACCTGCTCCTTCCATTTCAGTCCTTACCATTTTAAAAGCTCTTTTTGTTGTCACATTGGGAAATCATTAGCATTTTGAGATCAAATACAGATGGCCAAAGGGGGTGGACTATATAACTGTGAGAATTTGTACCTAAGGATACAGGAAATGGTGTCATTGCTAAGAGTATTGGAGGTGAAAAATGGCCTTGATTTGGAGGAGAAAAAATCAGTTTCAGTTTCAGAGGAATAATTGGAGGTGACCTGTCAGGCCGTTGGAGGGCAGAACTAGAGAAAAAGTGAGAAACCGTAACTAGGTAAGATTTAGCAGTCGTGTGACCTTGATTATTTAACCACAAACATAGATAAGATACTGGGGGCGCAAAGCTGAGAAATGCAAAGAGTGACCACTGGGAGATAAATATGGTGAAAAAAATCAGGAGGAAGCTGAAGAGCTAATGAAAGTAGATCTTTCAGAAAAGGAGGAGTGTATCACACATAACTGGTCAAGACCAGCATACCAAAAATAGTTCTAAGAGCATTGTGTATTTAAACCTGACATCACTGGTGGGGCCGTTCTCTGTGGCATTCACATAGATGTCCCCCCAAGCCACATCTGTAAATTCAGAGTAGTATCATCTGTAGACATAAGTGTTGTAATGAGCACATTTATTCCTTTCTCTGTCTGGGTTCCTGTGTAGCACAGAGTGCTGTAAGCTCTCAATGGAGAGCTCAAAAATGAACTTCAAGTAGCTCCAACATGGTATCCAGCTAAATTTCCTAAGATTCTCTCTATACCTAAAGGTCTGGAAAGGTAAGACAGTGTGATATAGAACAAGAGTGCCAAACCAGCTGGTGACAGGCTAGAGGAAGTCTTAACTGCCTTCGATTAAAGTGTAAGCCGAGCAAATCAGGTAACGCCTTCTTTCTTTGGGTGAATCTCATTCATAAAATGAAGAAACTAGATTTGTAAGGGCCTTTCACTCCAAAATAATTATATTATTTTAATACTAAGACTTACCCTCTGTCTTAGTTTTTTTGAAGTGTAGCACACTATTTGGGGGAGTTTAAAAAGTTGTCATCTTTCCTTGCTTTAGAAAAGTGTCCTGCCGGTATGGGCCCTGGATTGGGGAATTTTAGGGGTAAGGAGTAGATCTTGCCCAAAATATTCATACTGACCTTTTAAACTCAGGCTGACTCATTTCTGAATAAACTCAATGTATTGTGTAACTCAGAAAATTGGTTAGGAAATGTTTATTTTTTATAACCTCTACAGAATTATATTTTAAGAGTTTTAGATTTCGATAGGTAAGTGCTAGATATCAGCATTTAACCAGCAAATTCTGATTCTGCCACCTAATAGATGTCAATTCAGCTTTGTAAATTCAAAAAAAAGAAAATTTAGTGCCACCAATAATGGAGTAGCCTAAGTCACTGATTCAGATTGATATTGCAACTCTGACGTCCAGGCTTCTAATGGGAAATATGCCTTTCAGAGGCTTTTCAGCAGTGATTTGATGTGACAGACATTAATGAAAGGAAGATGATGGTAACTGAATTTATGCTTTCATATACTTAATTAAACTGAAGCTAGATTCTGATTAGTAGAACCAGAATCTAAACATCTAATTCTTGCAAGATGAAGCCATTGGGCAACCAGTGAGTATCCAGAGGAAAGAAATGTTGGTCTTGTTTTGGTTTTAGATTAGCAAATACAGTAGTGGCCACTTGCTTCTCTAGAAGAGTCTTGGTCAGGAGGTACAGGAATAGTCAGATTAAGGTTTTAAAAACATCTCTACCAAATTGGAAAAGTAGTATTACAAGGAGGAGGTAGGCCTTCATGCTTTCATGTGAGACATCATATTTAAAAAAAAGAAAGAGGTAATTGAAATCTAACTAGGGTATTCTACAATTTTTTTAATTTGATCCAGTTTTCTAAGACATGTTAGAAGAAAAACTAACATGGCACATATTTTCCCTCTGTTCTCCCAAATGAAGATAACTAACCAGGCTGGTTATCCCACTAAGATCCTACCATCTTTTATACCTCCTTGCTTCTTACATTGTTGCATGTAACTTCCTCTTTTCCATTGTGCTGGGCATGAGCATGAATTTTATGTAGCAAGACTGAAATATTCTCCACAAACTTTTGTTCATGCTTTTGAGATGTAACATTTCTGCACAGGGCTCTGTTGCTTTTTTACAGAATCCATTTTCCAATTAATAAATAACATTATATTAAGAGAGTCTTCTTTTTACCAATTAGGTCAAAGTCCTAAAATTTTAAGACTCAAACCCCATGGTTTAGAGCGAACTGATTCACAAACCATAGGTGACTTTGCTACAAGAAGAAAGGGTATGTACTTTAGCACCGCATGCTGTATGGGGCATTGGGAATTTATTTTGTAATTTGTTTTTTCTAAAAATCAAGAGAGAAGAACCTTAAGTACTACTGCTGTTGTAAATAAAACAGCATTCTAAAGTGAGCGCTTCCCATAATACACAGAGTCTACTTACTATGCCATTAACAGCAGCAGGTTAAATATATGATAATATGTGATATTCAGACTTGTACATTGTTCTTTTAACTTTTTAGACAACACTTTATCCTTTAAATTTGTGAACTGTTTCTGAGTTTCTGTTGTCTTCTGTATTTCTGTATATGTATTCTGTTCTGAGACAGAATAAAAAGTCATTTCCATGGATTAATTGTCCCATTATGTAAAAATTGACAGCTAAACTGCTATTAGCCTTTGGATGTCAAAAAAGTAAAACAATAAGAGTTAAAGAAATACTTTTAGTTGGCAGAATATTCTGTATGTGTCCATTTTAAGAATATAGACAAGGATAATGGTTTTAGCTTGAATTTAATAAGTTAATTTGGTCTTCATTATATGTGAGTTGACAAAAATACTTGCTTATGAGCTTCGATGTGTATGGTCCTTTAAAATGACCATCCATTTTATAGTTTAATGGTAATATGCCATAATTGATTAAAATCAAACATACATGGACAAAGACTATAAATAAACTTGGAAAGATGAAATTTTTGGTTAAGAGTGGCAGAATGAAACATTACTGAAATATTTACCTAACATGTTTAGATAGTTTCCTAAAGTATCTAGTATTAAATAGTATTGTTTTAGTTCTGTTGCTCACTCCATAAATGTCTGAAAAAAATTTCAGTCTTGACTTTAAGAAAATGGCTAAGAAATCTGTGGTATATATATTGGTTTAATTGTCTAGTGCAATAATGAGATAAGTAAAGATCACTTATAAATGGAACTAACAAAAATATTAGCATTTACTTAATTGTATATATTGAGCAAGAGATTTGTTGGTTAAATTACACTAACAATTTGAAGTAAGATAATTATGCCCTTTTCTCAGGAGAGAGTTTGGATCTAAAGATATAAATATTGTTTTGTTTTGTTTGTTTCCAGACTGGGCATGAACTATTTTAAAAGATTCAAACATTTTTTTGGTTTAGGGTTTTGACAGAATTTTAATAGTTTCTATGCATCATTTTATATTTATAGTTATATGCTTCAATATTGAAGAATAGGAATGATTTTATATAGATGATTAAATTTCCTTGAGTATGAAATTAGTGAAATAATTTATGAAATAATGAAACGTATAAAGCAACTACAAAAGAACTGGGTCACATTCTTTCTTCATCTCATTTATATTCATAAAAAGTTTATATTCATAAAATATTTACTTAAAAAGCAACATGTTGTAATAGAGATTTAGGCTTTGAAATAAAAATCGTGAAAACGTTATCTGATTCAGCTTTTACCACTAATTACTTAGCTATGCAACCTTGGGCAAATCATGTAACATTCATGAACCTCATTTCATATGTGAAACTAGGTGGTCTTAGGTTTACTCTGGCTATCAAATATAAATAGAGTTAGAGAGAATCTTGTTTGTTTTCCAAAGTTCTGTACACTAAAAATCCCTTTCCTCTTTTTCTTTTCAGCCAAGCCAGCACCTTTAGAAATAAAACCTTTGCCAGAATGGGAAGAATTACAAGCCCCAGTTAGATCTCCCATCACTAGGAGTTTTGCTCGAGAGTAAGTCCTTTGTCTAAAATACGTAATTTGTATGAATAATGTGACTATCTAGAATTGTTCATTATCATGGAAAATATCTAGAATAGTGGTTCTCAATGGATCATCTGAAGAGCCCCCTTTTGGGGGGTTCTGTAAAGTCAAAACTATTTTCATTAATATATTAAGATGTTATTTGCTGTATTTATGCTCCTTCTGAGTGTACAGTAGAGTTTTCCAGAGGCTACATGTTATGTAATAATATCATTGTGATACCCAATAGAATGAATATTTGTGTACTACTTGTGTTTTTAAAAGGTGTCTATTTTCATTTCTAAGATGGCAAAATTAATAGATATAACTCATGTAAACAAAAATTTTTGGGGATTCTCAATAATTTTTAAGACTCTAAAAGGTCTGTGAAACCAAAAATTTCTGGGGACTACTAATCTTGAAAATATGGTAGTCTCTTGTGGGGATTATTGAATTGAAACTTATTTAAATATATATAGGGAAATGAGAGGGATTTATGAGTTACAAACTTATATTCAACATATGATCATGTTTGTGTGTGTGTGTGTGTGTGTGTATGTGTGTATAGCTTTTTAAAAACTCAAAATTCTTAAGTCTTCCATTTTGTATCAGAAGCTTTCTACTTCTGACCAAGTCACTGGTAGTAGTTTGTTTGTTCTACACAAAATACTTTGCTGTCCAAAATATACTTTTATAATACAGTTGTAAATATTAGTTATGTGATTGTGCACAGAAATTATGTCATAAATGTGAACAATGAGTGATTAGAAACATAAGGGAATATTTCTGAAAGAACACAGATTATCTTTCATTTTTATTTAGGGAATAATTTTAGATATTTTTGTCAAGTCTTATGTTTGTGATGATCATTTTTGTAATTAGCTCTTCTAGGTTTCCCATGTCCCCCCGACCGGATTCAGTGCATAGCACAACTTCAAGCAGCGACTCACATGACAGTGAAGAGAATTATGTTCCCATGAACCCAAACCTGTCCAGTGAAGACCCAGTATGTAAAGTCTTAACTTCTCCCTGAGCAGCCCTTTTAAATCATTCAAGCTAGAACTGTTCTTTCCATCTATAAATTTTATCTTCACATCTTTCTTTATATACTTAAGAAAAAGCAATAAAACTTTGTTAAATGCTTACTAAAAATAATATAAACTCTAAAACCAATAAAAGGTGAATATATACCAAAAATGAGTTAAAAAAATAAAAATTGCCCAGCGCAGTGGCACAACTCTGTCGTTTCAGCTGTTTGGGAGACTGATGTGGGAGGATCACTTGAGTTCTTGAATCCAGCAGTTTGAGGCTAGCCTGGGCAACATGTGACCCTGTCTCTAATTTGAAAAAAAATAAAGTTTTCTGTTGTATGTCATTTGAGAGATACTTGATTATTTATACTCTTCAGAAAAATATACAGCATTTTATAATGCAGTTCTCTAAGGCTATATCACAGCCCTCTAATGGTGAAATGGTCTTATAAATAAGTATACCCTTAGATAGATGTAAAGATTAAAGAAGACCTCTTATAAACGTAACATATTCCAGGTTGGCTGTACTGCCATAAGGCATGAGAGTTTTCTAATGGTAGTGAGCATTTTGTTCCTCAGAAATCAGGTAGTTGCCAGAAAATACTTCATACATTTAAGAATACAAACCAATTTTAATTTTTAAAAATATTTTCCTTTACATTTTCCTTGTAAGATTTAATGTTTGCTTTGTTATTTGTATTATAGTAGATAAGTATATCCTTTAGGATTAAGTTCCCATCTGAGTAAAAGAAAATAAGTATTTATTTGTGACTCGAGAGAATTTTCTTTCCTTCTCATGGAAAAGTCTAAAGAGAGTCAATCCAAGGTGTTGTGGCAGCTCTGTTCCATGGAGTCTTCGGGGAGTCAGACCTTTTCCAGCTCTCCAGTATCCCTTCCTTGGGTGTGTGCATATGCTCATTGGACAAGATGATGCTCCAGCCAACAGAGCCACATTCCAACTCCAAGGTGGAGGAAAGGGAGAAAAAGAACTGCCTCATAAGGATGGTTCCTCGAAACCACTGTATACAAAACATTAACCAGAACTTAGCTGGTGTGGCCACACTTAGACACAAAGGAGCTGGAAAACAGAGTCTTAGATCCGAGGAACAGTGGGCCCACCTAACAATCCCATGCATGTGGGAGTGGGGAGAGCAGAGCAGGTATTGAGGGACAGTCAGGCCATATCTACCAGGATGAGCAAATACCTAATGTCAAAATTTGGAATGAGTTAACACTTTAGTGGCCCTATATTATTTAAAACAGCGCTATTTAGAGGTATAAAATATAAAGCCCAATTCTAGCAATGAATTGGTTTTTCATCCTTTATAGACTTTAGGCAGAACCAGGTTTGTTACAACTATATGTTGTCAGGAAACATAATTAACTGATATGAAAAACTTGATTCTGTGCTTAAATTAGTTAACTTTAAAATATTATCAAAGTTAGCAAAGCACAGTGACATGCGCCTGTAGTCCCAGCTACTCAGGAAGCTGAATCAGGATCTCTTGAGCCTAGGAGTTCACACCTAGCCTGGGCAACGTAAGTGATACCTCATCTATACAAATTTTTTAATAATATACCAAATTTATAAAGTACTCAAGTAATATGATCAGTATATCAATAATGTTTTCACTGATTTTTCAAGCCAGGGCAGTTTTTATTAGTTGACTTTTGCTTTTGTATTCACTACTTTTTGGCCGGGCGCGGTGGCTTACGCCTGTAATCCCAGCACTTTGGGAGGCCAAGGTGGGTGGATCACAAGGTCAAGAGATCGAGACCATCCTGGTCAACATGGTGAAACCCCGTCTCTACTAAAAATACAAAAATTAGCTGGGCATGGTGGCGCGTGCCTGTAATCCCAGCTACTCAGGAGGCTGAGGCAGGAGAATTGCCTGAACCCAGGAGGCGGAGGTTGTGGTGAGCCAAGATCGTGCCATTGCACTCCAGCATGGGTAACAAGAGCAAAACTCTGTCTCAAAAAAAAAAAAAAAAAAAAAAAGAGTCAAAACCACTGTATTCACTATTTTTCAACTTGAGTGGAATTCTATTATTATTATATAAGTTAATTAGTTTTCCTCGGTACAGTACGTTGACTCTAGTAAAACTCTAAATCCTAAATTCTGGGTCAGAGTAGACATTGTCACCAATTTTCAACTTTATGTAGTTGAGTGAACTCTTCTTATTGTAAAGTAATTATAGTATTTTCTGAGGTTCTAAAGTGTGTCTTTTTTGCCTAAAATAGTGAATAGCCATACAAGTGTTGGAAAGGCCATATAATAGGAAAGTTTAAAAGTGTGATTTGTCATGGGTGTTAGATGAAGGGAAAAGATGAAAAGTAAGATCACTGCAATCAGAAATCAAAGGAAATCAAAATACTTTTTTTACACCTAATGACGTAAAGCCAGAAAGGTACTTGTACTTGCCACCAGTAGAGATATCTATTATAAAAATAAACACCATGTGGCAAATTTCTTTTTTTTTTCCCTTTGGAGACAGTCTTGTGCTGTCCCCCAGGCTGGTGTACAGTGGCATGATCTCAGCTCACTGCAGCTTCTACCTCCTGGGTTCAAATGATTCTCCGGCCTCAGCCTCCTGAGTAGCTGGGATTATAGGTATGCACCACCGTGCCCAACTAATTTCTGCATTTTTAGTAGAGACAGGGTTTCACCATGTTGCCCAGGCTGATCTCAAACCGCTAACCTTAAATGATATGCCTGCCTTGCCCTCCCAAAGTGCTGGGATTGCAGGCATTAGCCATTGCACCTGGCCTGTGGTGAATTTCTGAAGTACTTACTTAGGTTCTATGTGTAAGAAAAAAGCAAAAATGACCCATGAGGATATACCTATCTACCAAGTACAATAGAAAAGTCAACAGTGTGAATTCTATCTCCTCATGCTGCCAACTGCAAGGACTCATCATAGTCCATACAACTCTCCCTTAGAAAAAAATATGAGAATTATAGCAATATTTAACAAACAAGTCTAGATCAAAAGTCACACATTATCAAGTGAATTCTTCATATGACACCTGAAATTCAAATGATGGTAAACCATAACAAAAGGTATACATATTGTTATAATAACAACAAAAATATGTTAAATGACTTTACGTAATTTTTAAAGAATTTTTTAAAAATCTAGGCCAGGTGCAGTGGCTTACACCTGTAATCCCAGAACTTTGGGAGGCTGAGGTGGGCGGATCACCTGAGGTCAGTGGTTTAAACCAGCCTGGCCAACATGGTGAAACCCATCTCCACTAAAAATACAAAAATTAGCCTGTTGCAGTGGCAGGTGCCCATAATCCCAGTTACTTGGGAGGCTGAGGCAGGAGAATTTATTGAGCCTAAGAGGCAGAGGTTGCAGTGAGTTGAGATCAAGCCACTGCACTCCAGCCCACGCAACAGAGCAAGACTACATCTCAAAAAAAAAAAAAAAAAAAAAAAATCTAGCACTACTGCTTTGTTATTTCAAAGAACACTTATAATACCTTCTAGAATCTTAGAATTTCTCTAAACTGTTTTGGGAAAATACTAGGGAAAGGCTAGAATACAGAAAGGCTATTCCCAGTGGAGATTAAACCGAGAGCAAATAGACTTCCTTGTAGACACAAATGGTAACAATAATAGAACTGAACACTAGTTCAAGAAGGAAAAGATCAGACTAAAGAAATTAAGTGGTAAAAATATCCAAATGATTGAAACAAAATAGACTTAGCCAATAGAGTCATGTTTCCATAGATAACATATTTACTGGAAACAAATTTTAGTGGGAAAGCCTTTAAATAAAATGTGGAAAGTTTGTTTAATTTGAAAGCAAGGAGTATAAAGATCTGGTAGAGTAAAAGCATAATTGAGTACAGATATGTTTTAATAATTTCAAGTTGGACTATCATAGCTAACTATCTGTTGATATCTCAATCTTAGTGTGAACGAAGTTTAACTTTTGAAACCATGTTTAGCTTGCTGTAAACTAGGCTTTAATCAGTTTACTTATTTTCTTTCTATCCTGAAAGTTTGCTTAAGTTTTTAGGCTATGTCCTCTTGAAAGCAAATATTTAGGCTTCAGTAGATGTCAAACAGTATAAGTGGTATGTCTGGTGAATGTACGACCATTGATTTTTTTGTCTAATACTTTCAGAATCTCTTTGGTAGTAACAGTCTTGATGGAGGAAGCAGCCCTATGGTCAAGCCTAAAGGAGACAAACAGGTGGAATACCTAGATCTCGACTTAGATTCTGGGAAATCCACACCACCACGTAAGGTGAGTGAAATGCCTCTTCTGTGTATATAGTTAGTTCACACTTCAAACCTGAAGAATTACCTCCTTTGGGAGAATTCTATTAAGTTATGTTCAATATAAATTTAGTCTGGTCTGCTACTTGATGCTGTCTGATAAACCACAAATAACATAGTTATGGGGGCTGATTATTTTTTTTCCTTCCTGATGGTTGGAAATTTTATACTTTTTACTCTTTTTTTTTTTCTTTTTTTGAGACGGAGTTTTGCTCTTGTTACCCAGGCTGGAGTGCAATGGCGCGATCTTGGCTCACTGCAATCTCCGCCTCCTGGGTTCAGGCAATTCTCCTGCCTCAGCCTCCCGAGCAGCTGGGATTACAGGCACGCACCACCGTGCCCAGCTAATTTTTTGTAATTTTAGTAGACACGGGGTTTCACCATATTGACCCAGATGGTCTCGATCAGTTGACCTCGTGATCCACCCGCCTCGGCCTCCCAAAGTGCTGGGATTACAGGCTTGAGCCACCGTGCCCGGCCTACTTTTTTACTCTTAGTGGTTACCACTGAAATCGTTACTTAACTTTTTTTTTTTTTTTTTTGAGACAAAATCTTGCTCTCTTGTTCAGGCTGGAGTGCAGTGGTATGATTCTTGGCTCACTGCAACCTCCACCTCCCAGGTCCAGACAATTCTTCTGCCTCATCCTCCCAAATAGCTGGGATTACAGATGCACACTTCCATTCCTGGCTAATTTTTGTATTTATAGTAGAGCCAGGGTTTCACCGTGTTACCTAGGATGCTCTTGAACTCCTGACCTCAAGTGATCCACCTGCCTTGGCCCTCCAAAGTGCTGAGATTACAGGTGGAAGCCACCATGCCCGGCCGTTATTTAATGAATTCTGTAATTAACCAGTCTAGTGTCTTTATTCTCCTTAAAATGATAGTTCAAATTATTTGCTATTTTGTACAAAATTTTAATGTTGACTTTTTGTTAAACCCACAAATTAGACAGTATTATTACTGTTCTTCTTATATAACAGTGTTTATTTACATTTTTCTACGTGTTTACCAGCTTCTTTATCATTCTTTCTTATTTCTCAGACTTTCTTTCTACAATAATTTTCCCTCCACCTGAAATATACTCTTTAGAAGTGGCGTTAGTGGGGGTCTGTTGGTAAAAACCTGTGGGTGGGAGACCCTGTGGGAGACTCCATGCTTTAGTTGGCAGTGGACCCCTGGGCCCAAACTCGGTTTTCTCTTTCTTGATGTCTTGTGTCTTTTGTTTCCACAGTTTTTCGTCTCCACACCTGTAGAGAGGGGCTCACAGGACCCTGTAGGGCTGGACTCTACAAAAACTTTTTTCAGTTTTTGTTTAACTTAAATGTCTTTATTTTGCCTTCTCTTGGAAACAATTTGCTTGAGTTCACAGTTCTTGATCAACAATAATTTTCTTTCAGCCCGTAGAAGATACTGTCCCACCACTGTCTTGCTTCTATTCCTATAGAAAAATTTGCTTTTAGTCTAATTGTAATTCCCTTGTGGGTAATGTCTTCTCTGACTGGCTGATTTTAAGATCATTTCTATATCTTTTGTTTTCTACGGGTTCACTACAATATGTCTAGACTTAGATTCCTTTTTATTTATCCTGCTTAGTTAGAAGTGCTGTCTTCTTTTAGGATTCGTATTTTTTTAATCAATTCTAGGAAAGTCTCAGGCACTATTCAGATATTGCTTTTCCATTTCTAAAATGAAATTTTGTTTGGGCCTTTTTCAAATATATCTAGCTATTTAATAGCTACTTTTTCAATATCTGAAATCCTTGGAGGTCTGCATCTGTGTATATTGTTTCTCCTAACTCACACTCTCTACAGCTTGTTTCTTTGTGTGTTTTATATATTTTTATTGCAAACTCATTTCGTTGAACATATATGTGGGAATTCTGAGGACCCAAATTTCCTCCATAAACTATTTGTATTTGCTTTTGCTAGGAACCAGGAGGTGCTACCACCCTAGGACCCCATCAGTTCCCTTTAAGGATCCCTAGTTTGACGGGATGGTCTCAGTCCAATGCAGGGCCTCCTGATTGTGTTTTTGAGATTGACAGCCATCCTAAAGCCAGCGCTGCCTTTGGCATTTAGAAGCTCACCACTCCCTCTGCTTTTCTTATACCTTAGACATTTCACTTTCTCGTGAGCACAGCATTGCATTGATAATTTTATTTAAGTATTTATCTCTCTTTGAATTTTAGGAATAAGAGGACATTGGCCATGTAGTTTGTCATTCTTGAGGTATTGCTTTTCAAAAAAAAAATTTCTTGTGCTCTCAAAGTAAACATTGATTCGTGCTCTCAGAGCTTGAGAGAAAGTCAAACTTAAGTTGACAGGAGAATCAAGCTGTCTATGTTAAGATAAAACAGGCATCTGCTGTCCCTATTTTATATGAATTTCATCTGCAATGGAAGCATTAGTTTGAATTCTTTTTTTTTTTTTTTGAGATGGAGTCTCACTCTGTCGCTCAGACTGGAGTGCAGTGGCATGATCTCGGCTCACTACAACCTCTGTTGCCCAGGTTCAAGCAGTTCTCCTGCCTCAGCCTCTTGAGTAGCTGGGATTACAACCATGTGCCACCATGCCCAGAACATTTTTGTATTTTTAGTAGAGATGGGGTTTCAGCATCTTGGCCAGGCTATCTTGAACTCCTGACCTCGTGATCCAGTCATCTTGGCCTCCCAAAGTGCTGGAATTACAGGCGTGAGACACTGCACTCAGCCTAGTCTGAATTCCTAAATAAAATAATTTTAAATTTAAGGCAAATTAGTTATATAATTTAATGTTAAATTTTATAAATTTAATAAGGCAATTAGTATACAGTTAGGAGAAAGACATTTTTAAGTTTAGGTAGTTGATGTTATTTTTTGTGTGTGACCCAGAAAAATTTTAAGAGTATTCATGGCGAGGCATGGTGGCTCATGCCTGTAATCCCAACACTTGGGGAGGCCAAGGCGGGCAGATCACCTGAGGTCAGGAGTTTCACACCAGCCTGACCAACATGGTGAAACCCTGTCTCTACTGAAAATACAAATTAGCCAGGTGTGGTGGTACATGCCTGTAATCCCTGCTATTCGGGAGGCTAGGAGAATTGCTTGAACCCAGGAGACAGAGGTTGCAGTGAGCTGAGATTGCACCATTGCACTCTAGCCTGGGCAACGAGAGGGAAACTCGTTCTCAAAAAGAAAAAAAAAAGTATTCACAATGCATGTGTGTCTGTGTTTTAAGACTGACTTTTACTCAGAAACACTCCTTTATATGTTGGACTTTTTTTTTTCTTTGTGTTTTAGCAAAAGACCAGTGGCTCAGGCAGCAGTGTAGCAGATGAGAGAGTGGATTATGTTGTTGTTGACCAACAGAAGACCTTGGCTCTCAAGAGTACCCGGGAAGCCTGGACAGATGGAAGACAGTCCACAGAATCAGAAACACCAACAAAGAGTGTGAAATGAAAATACTGCCTTGCCATTTCTGAACAAAAGAGAACTGAATTGTTAAAGATAAATCCGTTTTGAAGAATGACTTGACACTTCTACTCTAGGCAGATTCTCGAATGAGTAGAGTTGAAGTCAAAGGACCTTTCTGACATAATCAAGCAATTTAGACTTAAGTGGTGCTTTGTGGTATCTGAACAATTCATAACATGTAAATAATGTGGGAAAATAGTATTGTTTAGCTCCCAGAGAAACATTTGTTCCATGGTTAACACACTCATAGTATTACTGTATTTATGCACTTTTTCATCTAAAACATTGTTTGGGGTATTCCCAATGTATCTTAACATAATTCCATTGGGAATTCTTGTTTGTTGTCACACTACTTTATATAACAATACTAAGTTAACTAAGCTACTTTTAGATGTGGAAATTGCTGTTTAAACTGCAGTCTAGCAACATTAAAATGAGAGGTAGCTTCACAAGTTAGCCTTCAACCTGAAGCTTCAGGTGATAACCATTAGTTATACTTGGACTCATCATTTATTGTCTTCCAAAATGCTGAGGATAAAGTATGTACCGGTGTCAGGACCTAGTTCTCTGGTTATTGTACATTTAGTTTTTAATGGTGGAACTTTGTTATATTTTGTGAATTACAGCATTGTTGGTTCATTGAGTGAAGATTCTGCCGGGTAGGATCTTGCACCTTTGAAAGACTTAATAATTACACTATCAAGTAAGCCTGCAAATCATTGATGGCATGCAGTGATGATGTGCTCTTATACTTGTTAACATGTATTAAATGTTGTTTGCAGAAGGTAGATTATATAACTAATCAGGTACGTACCAGGCAGTGATGTGCTAATACACTGATCAGGTTTAGACGATGAGCTTTGGTTGTGTTCTTGTTAGTCCTAATATTGGTTTTCAGTTTGGAATTAATAAAGCAGTTGACGTTCACTGTTAGTTATAGCAACATACTGTGATTTTTAATTAGACAGTAATTTAGATTTGTTACTCTATGAAATTCTATCTTTTGACACCATAGTGCCCTTTCTATGATTTTTTTACTTAATATTCTTCTTGGCCTTATATTTAAATCCCTATGCAATTAATATTTTATATCTGCATTTTTAAAAAAAATATATATGTTATATAAGATTCTTATATGTAGCACCTGTTGCTTTTCCACTAAAAGAATTAGGGATTTTGTACTGTGATTTATATTCACTGACCCAATTCAAGAAATATTGGAGCCTTGCTGTAATGTGAAATTTTATAGTCATGGACTCCTTCCAGCTAGATTTCTGAAACCACCAGAGGGATGGTATAATTCTGTCTCACCTATGACATGGTCCTGTGACATAGATATTAAGACCACAAGTTATAGTGAGGCTACAATTATATTCATCTGTCTTGGCTTTGCAACATAATTTAGAAAACAGGTATAGTTGTTTGTCTTTTCGCCAAGTTACATACAATCTCACGTACTGATTTGAAACTTGTAACAATATTTGGAGGGGGCATAGAGAAAGGAGAGTCCACATTTGAGGCATGACTCCCTCCATTCAGACCTTTAACTGTTGTCTGAATACATAGATGTGCCCTGATTTCTCGCCCATTGGCCATAATACTGTGCCTAATCAATGTAATGGGTTTATTTTCGCAATCCACAAACTAAAAATGTTCATAACAAGATGAATTGTAGACTATTAACATTTGATGGCTTTAAACGTTTGCTTCTTTTTAAACAGAAACTAAAACCCAGAAGTGAATTTTTAGGTGAATTTTTAAATAAAAAAGATTGATTGAGTTTGGTGTGCAAGCTGTTTTATAATGAAACCACAAAATAAAATCTAAAATCACTGAAATGTGCCTACACTATCAAAACACACAATACAGCTAATGTGTAAAGATACTAAATTCTGTTACTTGGAGGATTAATATATTTAAGATTTTAAAACAATAATAAATACACGATTTAAAAATAAAAAATCTTTACAGCTGTTTATCAGAAGGGTCTAAAGCACTTATGAATGTTTTTAGTCTAATTTATGATTAACTTTTTACAAGTTACCATATTTGAAGATTTGTGGCACTCTGATTTTCAGAAAATGTCCCATTCTGAATAAGAACAGGGAGGTATTAGGCAGTTTGCTTTAGAAAACTAAATCACATTGAACATTGTATTAGAGAATTAAAAGTTTTTTATAGAGCAGTGTTTTCCAAACATTTTTAGCACTAGAATCTTTTTTTAAATGAAATTTTATGTGTAATCCCAATATATATAGCCTGAAAAGTCCATCTTATCAATATAAATGTATTTTGAGTTCACATTTGTGTTTATTCATTTTGGCTCCTTACTAAGCATAAGATTCTGAATTATTTCTGAATAACACAAATGTAGAGTTATACATGGTTGATGAAAACAGCAGCCAATTTATAGCTATGCCTTTATTTGTATACGATCAAGAAAATTTTGAGTCATACATATGTAAGCAAAAATAATGGTTTTTAAACATATATCTCAGGAAATGTTTAGTTAGAGATAGCTAAATTTATTCAAGGTCTATACAAAGATAAACTATCCTGGTAGTGAGAGTTAATACATAAGCAGTCTCCAGTGTGGTAAAGTAGGGTATGAGACACATTAGAATGAGCATTTTTATTAAGTTTTAAAATATACACATATAAAAACTAAATTTGAATCAAACCATTTTACTCACCTCCAAGCAGCTAGACTTTGGCCAGGAGTGGGCTAAAAACCACTGGTTAACCATGTGACAGTTATGATGTTATAGTTGGAAGTCTTTTTCTTCCACTTTAGAGTTCTTTACCTTAATTCCTTATTTTGAAAAATTGTAAGATTTTATGAAGGTTTGAATACCAAAGCACAGTTCTGCTTTCAAAACTTAAAATTCAAACTTGAAAAAGCTGTTTAACCCATGGAAGGTATCATTTAGTAAGCTGTAAAAGATTTTCTACATCTACACTTCAGTTTATACATCTTTATCATTATCAATACCATCTAAGTTACTGTGAGCATTTTAGAGAATTCCGTAAAGGTACTATGAGTGTGTATGTATGTGTGTGTGTATATATAGCATTGTATTTAATCATAGACTAAATTTAATTTGATACAGAAATATCACTATACTTGTACATTAAGGTCATAATTTCTGCTGGACTCTTTTATATTTAATTAATAGGGATTACAGTCTTCCTTCATAAATGCATTTAAACCAGAAATTGAACACCAGTGTTTTTCTACTTATGGGAAGTTGTCTGCTTCTCCCTTTAGAGAAAACGGTATTTTTGTATTTGGGTAAATATTAACTATGCCTACACACTATGCTGTAGATACTGATCATAATTCTTGCGTGTTCGCAAACACCCCTAGTGCCTCTTTTTTGGCTCGTTAAAAGTGTTGGTGTTAGTACTTTGACTACAGAGCCTTTGGCCTTTTAATAATGCTGAGGTGAGCTGATCCTTCCTATTTCTGTCTTCGGGTCATTCTGATAGGTCTTGTCCTCCACTGTCAGGTAAGCAATCAGGTCCATGACAGGGATTAGACATATGAACAAATCAAGTGGATACACATAGTGAGAAAGATATACATTCTATGATAACTACTGTCAATAACAACTGATGTTACATACATGTTTATATATATATATATAATTTTAAAAACAACTAGGAGATGAAAAGCCGTGGTATAAATAAATATTGTAGACATCATGGACTTGATTTGATAGAAATCAATTGTCAGGTTATGGAGATGGTTGTTTTCACTCTGTCTAAATAATTTATGCATTACTACAGTTAAGTATGATTTGGTTTGTCTTCTATAGACTTAATTTTCTTCCGGTTCAGTGTAATATCTGTTAACAGAATTTCAGCAAACTGACTGGTCAAGGTATTAACATAGTTTTTACTTCCTTTACCTAAAAAGGTGGTTTTATGTAAGTTCTTGATTGCTGATGGTCATCCCAAATTTTGACAACAAAATCATTTGTATAAATTTATTTCTCTCCTCTTGCTCATCATCTTTGTAAAAGTCCCATTGTAGATCTTTTCTGCTACCAAATAAAACTTTTCAAACAGTTTGGTTTCCAGACCTTAAATAGACAATTTGGATACTAAGATTGCGAACTAATAACAACATAAAAATTTATATTTCCAACCCTTCCTTAGAGTCTTTATCTGCATCAAAAACCTAATTCTGCCATTAACTGTGCTTCCTGGTCCCACTTCTATATGTCACTCATTTTCTGCAACAAAGATCTTGCTAAGTCGTGTTGAAATACAAGTCATGTTGAAATACAAGTCATGATCCTCTCTAACTAACAGGAAAAGCTTCCTGGATAAACTGTTGCCACATGCACGTTCCCTGTTACTCCTCCAGCCAGCCAGTGCTGCCAGCATTTTATTGAGTAAAAGTCTAAATAAATAAGAGCCCGCATGCAACGTTTATCTTCAGAAACTAGGTTTTATACATAAAATGTGGCTTGGGAAATGATTCTGTTTATTAACATGCTGAGCCTTTTCATTGCTATGCGAGTTTCAAACATCTCCAGTACTTTATAAAATCCTAACAATTGCTGTAAGCCAGCCCTTTGGTTCACTTAGCCCACCCAGTCCACTTGCAACTCTGTCACTAAATCATATTTGGGAAGTTTGGGTACTGTGAGGCTATCTTCCTTGAGATTATTTTCTCATGTGTCTGGCACCTTGTAAACCATGAGACTCCTGGGTATTTGCATGTAACTTCTTTGAGGAAGTTACCACCATCTCTGATATAGACACACTTTTTGAGTTGCAGTTTTTGTTAGAATTTTATGGAGAATAACTTGTCAATTTTGTGAATGTTATTGAGTATTTAAAAAGTTGGGTCTGTAATGGGAGGCATTTTATTAACTTGTGATTGGGTAACATGTCTTCTTAGATTTCCTGATTTAAAATTATACAAAATAACTATTTTTTGTGAAATAAAGGAACACCTACAGAAAATTAAGTTTCTAATATGTTTCTATACTTCGTTAGAAAAGATTTTATTACTATTATGGTTATTGTTGGTGATTAACTCTTAACATGTCTCCTCTGATTTTGTGTTCCATGCGGTGCTTGGAACATCTGGAGTACTGAGGGTGGGGAGTGCAGGGACATACAGTGGTATAGAAAATTTTTAAATTAAAATCAAAGAATACCCTAAAAAGCCCACTTTATCAGATGTGATATTCTCATGGTTAATTTTATGTGTCAAATTGGTGAAGCTATGGCGCCCATGTGTTTGGTCAAACACCTGCCTTGTAGATTTTGAACTGAATACTGCATCATCACCTCTTACCTGCTGGCCTACCCTACCAATTTCAGACTTGTCAGTTCTTACAATCCTGGAGCCCTTCTTAAAACTCTCTCTCTCTGTCTCTTTCTACCCCGTCTCTGTCTCCCCGTGTGTGTGTGTGTGTGTGTGTGTGTGTGTGTGTGTGTGTGTACATAAATATATATCTTCAAACACACGTATATCTTATTGGTTCTGTTTTTCTGGAGAACCATGACTGATACACATATTGAGTCATTAATCTGAGTGCCTCTCACACCAAGCAATAATTTTGAAGTTTAATTTGCAATGTATTGGCAGTCTGCTCCAAAAGTTTACCATTTACAGACAGTGAACCATGTTTCCACTTCTGCTGGCCATAACTTTTTGTCTTCTAGGGATCATTAAATCAACATCTCCAATGATGGAAAACAGTATTCTAAGAACACAGATGATTGGATTCTTGTTGCATAGGGTACAGGATACTATTAAGGACAGAATTTCATTTGTAACACTGGGCCGTAATCTTCACCTCTTCACCCTTGTCACATGCTATGACCTTACACATTTATTTAGTTTTTCCTGCTTTAAATTTCCATTTTGTATGTAAAACATATTACCCTACGTACCCCAAAGCTATTTTTTAATCAGCCTTGTTAATGCATTTGAAAGTTGCTTATTCCAATCCTTAGACAAAACAGTAATTTTGGAAGTCAGACTAAGAAGATACTATCGTCCCAGATTTTGATTCTACTTGATGGTCGCTTATTAACAATTTAGCCATTTCACTAAGGTAGCTGCTACACATGTTGAATTATTCAAGGCACTATGGGAAACATGAAAGAAATATACCTCATCTTTATCTTTACAAATTAATATGTGTGAAATAATACAGGACAGTAAGTGATTATTTCTGAGGTACCAACTGTGAGCTACAACAAAGAGACAAAGTTCTGCAGTCAAGAAAACCATAAAGATGGAGACTGAGCTGGACATTGGAGGATTTGCAAGAACATTAGCTTGCTGTTGTTTTTTTCATGAGAAGAGGTAAGGAAAACGACAAAAGCAGGATATAGAGAACTATGTATTGGGTGGAGGGTTATGAAATATTGTATTGGTTATCCAATGCCGTGTAACCAGAATGTAGTGACTTTTTCTGTCTCATAGTTTCCATGGTCAGAAATTCAGGAATGTCTTGGCCGAACAGTTCTGACCCAGTGTTTCTACAGAAATTACAGTCAAATCAGCTGAGATTAGTTATTTAAAGCTGAAGAATCTACCTTAAGTGGTTTACTCACATGGCTGGCAAGTTGGTGCTGCCTCTTGCTGGGAGACTTTCTTCTTCAGGTGACTGCTTCACAGAGCTGCTTGAGTATCCTTGTGGCATGGGGGCTGGCTTTCCCCAAAGCTAGTGATCCCAGAGACCAAACAAATGGCCTAGGCTTGGAGGTCACACACTGTCATCTCAGCTGTGCGCTAATGGGTTGTACAGTCCACTCCTTAAACCACTGTGGAAGGAAACTTGCAAGGGTATGAATACCAGGAAGTAAGGATCGCTGGGAGCCATCTGAGAGGCTAGCTGTCACAAAGGCAGAGTAAAGAGTTGAGAGATGGGAACAAAGATGGGAGACCTTGGAAACTCAAGTATGTTGGGAATTAAGGACTTGAAAATGTCAGAACAATAACCCAAAGCATGGAAAGAGTAGGCCACAAGAAGTCAGGAGGCAGTTCTAAACCTAGGTCTGTGAGTTTCACTGTGTTCTTATAAAGATACTGAACGGTTACTGTTCAGTATAGCATATATTCTTATGTAGTCCTCATACTATGAATTTATCACAGGTCAGGTGGCTAGAAGTCAAGCATCAAGGCTGTGTTGGTTTACTTTCTTCTGAGTTCTCTTGACTTGTAGATAGCCATCTTCTCACTGTGTCCTCAGATCGTCTTTTTTTGTGTGTTGGCACCCCTGGTCCTGTTCTCTCATTATAAAGACATCAGATTAGGTAAAATGCATAATTTTACATTTATTACCCTTTAACGACCCTATCTCCAAAAAGTTGACCCATTCTCAGCTTGTGGCTATGTTTATATCTCATCTACCTGGCTATTTTAACCTTTTTGCAGCAGGAAAAGATGACACACTCAAAGGAGTAATTGAAGAGACTTGAACGAAAGGACTATTGTATGGGTAGGGTTGAGGGAACCAACAGGAGTGGTTAAAAACCCTGTGTACCTTACACTAAAATTAACTCCAGATGGATTAAAGACTTAAACATAAGACCTGGCACCATAAAAACCCTAGAAGGAAATCTAGGCAAAACTATCCAGGACATAGGAGTAGGCAAGGACTTCATGAACAAAACACCAAAAGCATTGGCAACAAAAGCCAAAATAGACAAATGGGACCTAATGAAACTCCACAGCTTCTGCACGGCAAAAGAAACAGTCACTAGAGTGGATCAGCAACCAACAGAATGGGAAAAAATTTTCGCAGTCTACCCATCTGACAAAGGGCTGATATCCAGAATTTACAAAGAACTCAAGCAGATTTACAGAAAAAAAAAAAACAAGCCCATTCAAAAGTGGGCAAAGGATATGAACAGATACTTTACGAAAGAAGACATATATGAGGCCAACAATCATATGAAAAAATGCTCATCGTCACTGGTCATCAGAGAGATGCAAATCAAAACCACATTGAGATACCATCTCACGCCAGTTAGAATGGCGATCATTAAAAAATCTGGAGACAACAGATGCTGGAGAGGATGTGGAGAAAAAGGAACACTTTTACACTGTTGGTGGGAGTGTAAATTAGTTCAACCATTGTGGAAGACAGTGTGGCGATTCCTCAAGGCCTTAGAAATAGAAATTCCATTTGACCCAGCAATCCCATTACTGGGTATATATCCAAAAGAATATAAATCGTTCTACTATAAGGACACATGTACACGAATGTTCATTGCAGCACTGTTTACAATAGCAAAGACCTGGAATCAACCCAAATGCCCACTGATAACAGACTGGATTGGAAAAATGTGGCACATATACACCATGGAATATTATGCAGCAATCAGAAATGATGAGTTCGTGTCGTTTGTAGGGACATGGATGAATCTGGAGAACATCATCCTGAGCAAACTGACACAAGAACAGAAAATGAAACACCGCATATTCTCACTCATAGGTGGGTGATGAAAAATGAGAACACATGGACACGGAAAGGGGAGTACTAAACACTGGGGTCTATTGGGGGGAAAAGGGGAGGGCCAGTGGGAGGGGGAGGTGGGGAGGGATAGCCTGGGGAGAAATGCCAAATGTGGGTGAAGGGGAGAAGAAAAGCAAAGCACACTGCCATGTGTGTACCTACGCAACTGTCTTGCATGCTCTGCTCATGTACCCCAAAACCTATAATCCAATAAAAAATTAAAAAAAAAAAACAAAAAAACCCTGTGTAATCTGCATGTGGTAGTGCATGCCTGTAGTTCCAGCTACTCAGAAGGCTGAGGCAGGAGGATTGTCTGAGTCCAGGAGTTAAAAGCTGCAATGAACTATGATCACACCACTGCACTCCAGCCTCGACAAAGCAAAATGACTCCATTTCTTAAAAAATAAAGATAAAATCCTGAGCAACAGTAAGTGACTAGCAACAGTGAGAAGCCATTACCACTTCTAGAATTAAGGAGGCAAGTGGAAGGAGCTGTTACTGACACGCAGCAAGAGCTGTAGCTGGTGGAGACAGGCTGCCAACAGACACTTTAATCTTAGGTAAAGGGACACACACACTATCAAATGCTGACCAGCAGTGAAGAAACCAGGGTACCTCTCCCACAACTTGCCATTAGCTAAAACCAACCAGCAGCCAAAGAGCCTGGGAATCCAGAATATGTAATACATAGAAGTCAGTCTCCCAGGGCACATGGGAAGGCAGAGAAGGGTGGAGGATACTTCAGCAAACAGAGAAAATCCTTAATCTCCATATCTGTCATCATGTCAGATCAATAATTCAATTAATGTTTTATTGATCATCCTCAAGGAAAGAAAGCATCTATAGATTGGCTTGCTTCACAGCTGATTCAGCTTCTCTCTGGAATACCCTCCTGTACTCAAGAAGCTGTAAGGATAAAAACTACTCTTCCCAGACTTCCTTGCAACTAAGGTGCTGCTTGTAATTGACTTTTCACTAGTAATACTTGCTTAAACTCAGAAACTGAGTTCAATGGAGACTGAAGTCTGTGAGGCATCAATATTAAACCTAGCAGTTTGCATTTAGGATATGAACCAATGAATTCCTGCTAAGGAATTCCAGCAGTGGTGTATGCTTGGAGCCAATACTTGTCGTGGTAGATTACTGTACCCTGAAGGTATTATGGTTTCAACTGTTGGTGCAGTGGTTTCCTGAACCCAGATTCCTGATTGTTCCCATGTCTGGCAGTTTCGTAGCATTGTTCAGAGAATCATTCCTAAAGAGCCTTCACACCTACCAGTGAGTGTAAACTTAATTCTCTGTATTAAATTATCTGTTTTTTAAAATTACTAGTGTGGCTTGATTCTGTTGTTCTGACACAGGGACCAAGCTTGTTACATTCAGAATTTTTTTTTCTACTTTCACATTGTAAAACTGTAATTAAAGACAATTTGGGATAGTAAGAAGAAAAATGCCCACAAACCATGTTACTTCCCTACCATTGCCTAAATCTGCAGTTGGACTCTACTTTTTGCATTAACTATTATTATAAATGTTTTCCTAGGTGTTAAGCATCTGAACTGTTATTTTTAAAGACTGCATAATATTTCTTCAAATATTTTGAAATACTCAGTGGTAATATACAATATTGATACAGATGTGGGTGATACACTATCATTTACACCACTAGGAGCATAAGTTGGTACAACTTTTTATTTTTTATTTTATTTATTTATTTTTGAGATGGAGTTTCACTCTTGTTGCCCAGACTTGAATGCAGTAGTGTGATCTCAGCTCACTGCAACTGCCACTTCCCAGGTTCATTCTCCTGGCTCAGCCTCCCAAGTAGCTGAGATTACAGGCATGCACCACCACATCTGGCTAATTTTGCATTTTTAGGATAGACGGGGTTTCACCTTGTTGGCCAGGCTGGTCTCAAGCTCTTGACCTCAGGTGATCCACCCACCTCAGCCTCCAAAGTACTGGGATTACAGGCATGAGCCACCACACCCAGCTACAACTTTTTCAAAGAGCAATTTATACATATGATTTTAAAGTCTTGAAACTGTAGTTAACCTTTAACATAGCAATTACATTTCAAGCAATTAGCATCAAAGAATCACAAAAATACTGTCTCCAATGAGTTAGGGCCTTATCCAACAGTGGAGAGACAATTAAGTTGTACATACACATGTATATAGCAATTTATAAAATAGAATAATAATTTTAATAGTGTGTCCTCCCATAGGGGAGACTTCAAAAAGGAAAGGTAGATCAAAGTATTTGAGAGATCCAGTCCCACTTCATTATTTACATTTATGCTTTAATTACAGTCCCTCCACATTTTTGTGTGTACATTGGAAGATAAGTATGAGATTTTATTTGAAAAATAGGTTCTACTACCAGAAAAAAAATTTATGCTTATTTTTTGTGTGTCTTTTGTTTTTTTGCTTTTTGTGGAGAACAGGGTCTCGCTATATTGCCCAGGCAAGTCTTGAACTCCTGGGCTCAAGCTGTCCTCCTGCCTCTGCCTGCCTAAGGGCTGGGATTACAGGCATGAGCCACAGCACCCAGAAAATAAACCATGTTAACTCTTGCAATAAAAAAATATTTGATATCATGAATGGTTTTTCAAGACTATTCATGTAAAAATTAAGACTATATAACCTGAGTATAATTGTGTTTTTGCATAAAACTAACAGGATTAAAACAGCAGGATATCACTACAGATACTGCAGATATTAAAATGATAACGAAAAAATTACGGACAACCTTAGGCTGATATATTTGAAAATTATATAAAATAAATCACTAGAAAAGACAACTTATTAAACTGAAAAAATTTGAATAGTTCTATATAGCTAAAATGAATTTCATCATTAAAAACCTTTTTCCAAAGAAAAATCTGAGCTTAGGTAACATCTCAATGGGGTCTACCAAACACTTAAAAAACAAATAATTTTACCAGACATTTAAGAAATTTTAAAAATCCTGATAAGAAAAGAAGGAAGGTTCTTATCAATAAAATAAAAGGGAATTAATCACATGATCATCTCAATTGATGCAGAAAATTGCTAATAAACTTCAACATCTATTCATAATTTAAAGAATAACTCTTAGCAACATGAAATAAAAGGGAAATTAATTAAGAAAAAATAATATTTAAACATCACAAACCACACTTAATGGTGAAATCCTGACACCTTTCTCTTTGAGAGGTGCAATAAGACAAATGTGTCCATTATCACTACTTCTATTCAGTATTGTACTGAAGGATCTATACAGTGAAAATTGTAAGAATTGAACAAAATAAATAAAACTGCGGTTATCCACAGATAACATGATTGTGCATGTAGAACGCTGGAACAGATCTACAGAAAAAGGTTGTTAGAAATAAGGTTAACATATACAAATCAATTTTTGTATTTAACAATTTGAATATGAAATTTTGATAGCATCCAAAAAATCAATGCTTAGAAATACATTTAAAATAGGATGTGCAAAACTGCTGCTATAAGATACTAAGAATAAAGTCAAAATAGAGGAATAAAAAAGAACATACGATGTGCATGGGTGGGTAATTGAAAACTGTGAAGATACCAGTTTTCCCCAAAATTGATCTTTAAATTCAGTTCAATCTCATTCAAAATCCCAGGAGGGTTTTGTTTTGTTTTTGTTTTAAATGAACCTGAGAAACTAATTTTTAAGTATACATGGAAGTGCAAAAGACCAAGAATAGCCAAAATATTCTTGAAAAATAACTATGTGGAAGAAGTACTCTACAAGATTTACAACTTATTATAAAGACATAGCAATTGATTCCATGTAATACTGGCACGAGGAAGAAAATATATGCCAGTGGAACTCAAAAGAGAGCACAGAAACAGAATCACATATATATGGACACTGATTTATGACATGGTAGCTACAGAGCAGTGGAAAACAGTGTTCTTTTCAATAAATGGTGGTGGACCACATGGGTATCCATATAAATAAAGGAAGAAAATTGACCTGTGACTCACATCATAAGCAAGTATCAATTCCTGGTGAACTGTAGATATAATTGTGAAAGGCAAAACAATAACAAAGCCAATAGAGGATAATTTTATCATGATTCCCCTCCAAAAAAAGGAGTCAGGTGTGGTGGCTCACACCTGTAATCCCAGCACTTTGGGAGACTGAGGCAGGCAGATCACCTGAGGTCAGGAATTCAAGACCAGCCTGGCCAACATGGTAAAAACCCTGGTTCTACTAAAAACACAGAAAATTAGCCAGGCATGGTGGCAGGCGCCTGTAATCCCAGCTACTCAGAAGGCTGAGGCAGGAGAATCGTTTGTACCCAGGAGGCTGAGGTTGCAGTGAGCTGAGATCACACCATTGCACTCCAGCCTGGGCAAGAAGAGTGAGACTCAGTCTCAAAGAAAAAAAAACGTTTCCTAAATAGTACAAAAAAGGAATTCACCAAAAAATAAAAGATTGACAAACTGGATTATATCAAAGTTAAGAACATCTACTCATCAATAGATACCACTACAATAACCAAAAGCAAAACACACAGTGGAAAAATTACCAAAGGATTCATAAACTGATTATATTTAGAACTCCTACAGATCAATAAGAAAAATAAAGCAACTCAAAAAGGGGTAGAAAACAAGAGAAATGCAAACAAAACCCACATTAAACTATTACACATCCATCCAAATGATTAAAAAGACTGCAAATACCAAGTATTGCCAAGAATGTGTACGTTCATCTCATGCAGTGCTAGTAGGGGTCAAATTAATACAACCACTTTGAAAGACTGTCATAATTTACAAAAGTTAGACATATAAACACCTTATGGCCTAAAAATTATACTACTCAGTTAGACACAACTGAAATGCATGCACGTGTGTACCAAGAGACAGACATAAGAATGTTCATGGGGAATAGGGGAGGGACAGCGGTGGTGAGGGGAGCTGGGGAGGGATAGCATGGGGAGAAATGCCAGATGTGGGTGAAGGGGAGGAAGGCAGCAAATCACACTGCCATGTGTGTACCTATGCAACTATCTTGCATGTTCTGCACATGTACCCCAAAACCTAAAATGCAATAAAAAAAATTTTTTTTAAAAGCAAAAACAAGCATAGAATTGTTTTAATATGCATCTTGAATCAGAGTACACTGTTTGGAAATAAAGTTGACAGCAAAAAGAAACCTTGAAAAGGAAAAAAAAGAATGTTCATGGTAGTATTATTTATAAAAATAAAACAAGCAAAATAACCCAAATGCTCATTAACAGTAGAAAGGACAAGTGAATTATGTTTTATTTTAATAATTCAGATATGTAAATGAATAAACTACAGGTACTTATAAGCATATAGATGAATTTCTCAAATACAGGCTTGACTACAAGAAGCTAGATACAAAAGAATACTTAACATATGATTTTACTCACATAAAGCTCAAAAACAGACTGCAAAGACTAAACCATGATGTTTAATGCATGCTTAGGTAGTAAAACTATAAAGGAAGGAAGGAGTTAATTTTCTTTTTTCTTTTTTTTTTTTGAGACGGAGTTTCGCTCTCGGTACCCAGGCTGGAGTGCAATGGCGCCATCTCGGCTCACCGCAACCTCTGCCTCCTGGGTTCAGGCACTTCTCCTGCCTCAGCCTCCTGAGTAGCTGGGATGACAAGCATGCGCCACCATGCCCAGCTAATTTTTTGTATTTTTAGTAGAGACGGAGTTTCACCATGTTGACCAGGATGGTCTTGATCTGTTAACCTAGTGATCCACCCGCCTCCACCTCCCAAGCCTGCTGGGATTACAGGCTTGAGCCACCGCGCCCAGCCAGAAGGAGTTAATTTTCATAAAAACGAGGAAGGACAGGAAAAAGTTGGGAGGGGTATGTGTGGTTTTTGGAGTGCTGATAATGTTCTATTTATTGACTTGGGTAGTGGTTACCTAGGTATGTTCACTTTGTAACAATTCATTGTGCTGCATATTTTTGTTTTGTGCACTTCTCTCTGTGTGTTTTATTTCCTAATGAAAAGATTAAAAATAAACTATTGCCAAAAATGTTTGACCTGAATCTAACATCTGGAAGATAGAGTGACAATTTAATTGAACCACCAGGAAACAATCAGACAAAATACAGAACATTCCATATAAGACAACTTGTCCGGTCTTTACAAAAAGTTAAAGTCATTTTTTGTTAAAAGTGAGGAAATGCTCCAGAACAAAAGAGACAAAAGCATAGCAACCACAATATTTCATGGAGTAAGAAAGTGATTTAAGACATTTTAGGCACAAATAACACATTTAAAATGTGAACTAGATAAGAAACAGTATTAAAGAATTCCTCGTAATTTTTCTCATGTAATAATAGAATTATGACAATGTAGTTGAATGTCCTTCATTACATAGATGGCAGCTGAATGATTTAGGGTTAGAACCTCTGAAAATAATATTGGAAAAAATGCACACACATATACATAGATGTACACAGATAAATAAAGCAAAATAATTGGCACGTGCCTTCAGCCCAACATAGTGAGACTGTCTCTTAAAACATAAGATATAGGGGAACATCCAAGATGGCTGAACAATAACAGCTCGGGATTGCAAATCTCAGTCAAAGTGCAGAGAACTAGAGGACGCCACACTTTCAGATAAATTCTGGTCGCTCACGGAGCCCAAGATCCCCAGTGGAGGAACCACACGGGTCGCCACACGACTCTTGTGGCCGGCACAGCGGTTTCGCCGGCACCTTGGCGCTACAGCTCTCGGAGCAGAGTAAACAGGGCTGGCTCCCCTTCTGACCGAGGTTTGGAGGACCCACACGGGTCCCCAGCACGACTCCTGAGGCCGGCACAGCGGCTGTGACAGCACCTCAGTGCAGCAGCTCTTGGGGCAGAGTAAACGAGACTGGTTCCCCTTCTGACCGAGGTTTGGAGCCCCAGGAAGGCAGAGTCGCCCATTACGGACACAAGAAGGAAGCCAGACAGGAGAATCCTGGGCAGAAAAGCACCATCAGTCTTAATGCCGCCATTCTGGCCCTGGAAACTAACAACTTGGATGTCCAATCAAGAGACCTAATCTGAAAGTTGGTAATTTCAAAGACGACAGGAGGATAAATTTACAATGATGGGAAGAAACCAGCGTAAAAAGGCTGAGAATACTCAAAATCAGAACGCCTCTCCCTCTAAAGACAATCACAGTTTCACATCAACAATGGAACAAGGCTTGACAGAGAACGAGTGCATCCCAATGACAGAATCACTCTTCAAGGAATGGATAATAAGAAACTTCTGTGAGTTAAAAGAACATGTTGTAGCCCAGCGTAAAGAAACTAGGAACTTTGAAAAAAGGTTTGATGAAATCCTATTGAGAATAGACAACTTAGAGAGGAATATAAGTGAATTAATGGAACTGAAGAATACAATACAGGAACTCCGAGAAGTATGCACAGGTTTAAACACTCGAATTGTTCAAGCAAAAGAAAGGATATCAGAGGTCAAAGTCCAACTTAATGAAAGAAAACAAGAAGACAAGATTAGAGATAAAAGGATAAAAAGGAATGAGCAAAGTCTCCAAGAAATGTGGGACTATGTGAAAAGACCAAATTTACGTTTGATAGGTGTACCTGAATGCCACGGAGAGAATGAATCCAAGCTGGAACATACCCTTCAGGATATTATTCAGGAAAATTTTCCTGAACTAGCAAAGCAGGTCAATATTCAACCCCAGGTAATACAGAGAACACCACAAAGATATTCCTCAAGAAGAGCAACCCCAAGGCACATAATCATTAGATTCACCAGGGTTGAAATGAAGGAGAAAATACTAAGGGCAGCCAGAGAGAAAGGTCAGGTTACCCACAGAGGCAAGCCTATCAGACTTAACAGCAGATCTCTCAGCAGAAACTCTACAAGCCAGAAGAGAGTGGGGGCCAATATTCAATATCCTCAAAGAACAGAACCTTCAGCCCAGAATTTCATATCCAGCCAAACTAAGCTTCACAACTGAAGGAAAAATAAAATCTTTTATGAACAAGCAAGTACTCAGAGATTTTTATTACCACCAGGCCTGCTTTACAAGAGCTTCTGAAAGAGGCATTACACACAGAAAGAAACAACCAGTATTAGCCTTTCTAAAAATATACCAAAAAGTAAAGAGCACCAACATAAAGAAGAATTTTCATCAACGAATGGATCAAACAGCCAGTTAACATCAAATGGCAGTAACCCTAAATTTAAATCCACTAAATCCCCCAATCAAAAGACACAGCCAAAACCCAACGGCATGTTACATCCAGACCTGTTTCACATGCAGGGATACACAAAGACTCAAAACAAAGGAATGGAGAAAGATTTACCAACCAAATGGAGAGCAAAAATAAATAAATAAAAAGCAGGAGTTGCAATTCTCGTAGCGGATAAAACAGATTTTAAAGCAACAAAGATATAGTGGTAAAAGGATCAATACAACAACAAGAGCTAACGATCCTAACACCCAGACACATAGAGACTTAGATTCAATGAGACAGAAAATTAATAAGGATATCAAGGACTCGAACTCAGATCCGGAACAAGTAAACTTAATAAATATTTATAGAGCTCTCCACTTCAAATACATAAAATATACATTCTTGTCAATACCACATCACAACTACTCATAGGTTTAAATGAAACATTAATTGGCCATTATTAATACCCATTTTTTTTTCAGAATAAAGCAATATTTCCGTTCACCCTCCCTCCCTCTCTTCCTCTTTCTTTCTCTCCTTTCCTCATTTTTTTTTATTTCCTTCTCTCAAAAAAAGAAATCAACTTGTAAACCTCTAGATTCAGGTCGGCAATGTCTCGCTCATTGCTTGAATTCCTTCCTTCCCTTCCCTCCCTCCCTCCCTCCCCCCCTTCCTCCCTTCCTTCCTTCATCCCTTCCTTCCTCCCTCCCTTCCTCCTTCCCTCCCTTCCTGCCTTCCTCCCTTCCTCCTTCCCTCCCTAAAAAAAAAAAAAAGAGAGAAAAAGATATAACTTAAATAAAAAACAAATCAAAATATTAATTATTCCATCCAGGTGATAAAATTTATTGTACGATTCTTACAAATTTTCTATTGAAGAGTTTTATAGTAGAAAGTTGAAAAGTAGTTGAACAATTCAGTTATCTTTCTTATACCTGGAAGAAATGAGAGAAAGAGAGAAAAAAGGAAGGGAGAAAGGCAGGCAAGAAGTCAGGCAGGCAGGCAGGCATGAAGGAAGAAAAGAGTGCATATGTAATAAGTGGGAAAATCCTGGATTCATTAGAATAAGTAAATAAAATATTGGCAATGATTTTAAAGAATTGATTTGAATAATCTCTCTACATATGTTCTCCACATCTTTCTCAATTTCAAGTTAATTTAAATAACACCACAGAATAATTTTTATAAACTATTATTTCTTTCTATACAATGTTTTGAATAAATAATACAATCAGGGTTTAAAACATAAAAAGCATGAAATATTTTACAGAAAAAGTCCCCTTCTCTCCTATGCCATGTTATATGTCATTCTAAAGATATTCTGTATACTCATAGGCAAACTCATATATACTAGTTCATATGTATTAAGGGACTTTTAAATTTAGATTGTCCTCACTTTGATTTTTCCTCCTAAGATTATATATGCACATTGCCAGCAGCAATGAACAAGTTGTTATTTGGTGGACAGCACCCTCTTGTGCATGAACTGAATTTTCAAGGGAAGACTGACAAAAAGAATAAATTTCCATGAGTATTCTCTTATGGAATTACAATTGTAAATGTTCCTTGAAGCCATATGGTCTGCCCCCTTGCCTTCCAATAAGTCAGTTATGACCAGCCCTTAAATATTAGTCTTATTCTTTTAAATCTTCAGAAAAAGTTGTCCCCACACTTGCCTTACCAATTTCACATGTATTTTGTGCTTTTTTGTCTCCAAAACATTCTCACATCCATAATATTTTGTTTGATTACAACTCGAGTTAATTATCCTCATTTTCCACTGAAATATATTAATAATTCACATACCACACAACTCATCCACTTAAACTATACAGCTGATTTTTAGTATATTTGCAGACTTGTACAAGCATCACCACAGTTAATGTAGAGCATTTTCATCAGCCTGAAAAGATTCTATACCCATTAGCAATCACTGCCGATTCCCCCCATCCTGCCCCAGCCCTAGACAATCATTAACCTGTTTTCTGTTCTATAGATTTCCCTTTTCTAGATATTTAATAAAAATAGAACTCATACAATATGTTGTATGGCCATTTACATCTAGCTTCTTTCCTTTAGCATAATGTATACAAAGCTCATTTATATTGTAGGATGCATCAGTACTGCTTTCCTTTTTATTGCTAAAAAATATTCCATTTTATGGCTGTGCTACATTTTAATTATCCATTCATCAGTTGATGGACATTTGGATTGTTTCCATTTCTTTTTTTGTGGGGGCTGGGATGGTGTTTTGCTCTTGTTGTCCAGGCTGGAGTGCAATGGGGCAATCTTGGCTCACTGCAACCTCCGCCTCCTGGGTTCAAGCAATTCTCCTGCCTCAGCCTCTGGAGTACCTGGGATTACAGGCATGCGCCACCATGCCTGGCAAATTTTGTATTTTTAGCAGAGATGGCAGTTCTCCATGTTGGTCAGGCTGGTCTTGAATTCCTGACCTCAGGTGATCTGCCTGACTCAGCCTCCCAAAATGCTGGGATTATAGACAGGCATGAGCCACTATGCCTTCCTTCCTTCCCTTCCTTCCTTCCTTCCTTCCTTCCTTCCTTCCTTCCTTCCTTCCTTCCTTCCTTCCTTCCTTCCTTCCTTCCCCCCATCCCTCTCTTTCTTTCTCACTGCAACCTCTGCCTCCAGGTTCAAGTGATTCTTCTGCCTCAGACTCCCAAGTAGCTGGGACTACAGGCATATGCCACCATGCCCAGCTAATTTTTGTATTTATAGTAGAGACGAGTTTCACCATGTTAGCCAGACTAATCTAAAACTCCTGACCTCAAATGATCCACCCACCCCAGCCTCCCAGAGTGTTGGGATTAGGAGCATGAGCCACTCCACCCAGCTGCGCTCCTTTTTCAGTTGCAAAGATGGAAGTCTCCTGAACTGAGATGATCAAAAGCTCACAAGAGGATTTGACCTTGCTCATCACCACCACCATCACCAAAAGCACTCCAACTACAGTAGCATCCCTCACATCTCCAATTCACTTGAAGTCCTGTTACCTATCATCTCTAATTCTTCACCCCAAAAATGATCATCCCATCAGCTGCCACAGTCTCCCACCTCTTCCTATCCCTTAAGCCTTTGCTCTGGTTCTCTAAAGGAAGAGCTTTATCTCAATTTTATTCCCAAACTGACCTCACTAAACTTGAGCTCCCCTGAGCATAGCACTTCCCATTTCTTTCAAGGGAAAGTATTTTCCCTGTCATATCCTAGACCTTAGAAGCAGGACATAAGTCCCTTTCTTCCTCTTCCAACACTACTTCAAACAAGTTCTCAAACCTCATCCCAAAAATGTAGCTGCAGGAGCTTAAGACACCACCATCCTCATCACTATATTCTAGTGACTATATTCTAGTGTCTAGTGACAGTATAGCATCTGTTCACTTCCTCTCACTCAAAGGTCATTCTCTCTCATTCCCCGTGCCTCATGCCTTCCCTTCTTCTATATCTCTTCCAATATTCTGGGTGACTTTAGTATCCTTCAGGGCAATGCATACAGCACACCAGCCTTAAATTCCAATGACCTTTTCCTCTACCTACTACAGCCAGCCAGCCACCATGAAGTTTCCATTCTAGATCTTGTGGAATCAGGCCAATTCACTAAATGAACAATTGGCAGAATATACTTTAAAATTTGTACTACTAAGAAAGTTTGCAACTGTACACCACATTGGATGGAATAGATTTAACAGCTTTTGATAATTTCTTGTGACATTTTAGTTCAATAGTGTTACTTCATCTTCACAACACTTTTCAAGGAATGTGCAGATCGTTTCTGATCTGACTCTGTTCTCGTAGCTGAGTAACGCTGGACCAGAGAAAAGATGGAGAAAAGTCTGAAGGAGGCTAGGCAGCACACAGCAAGTCTGGCTCCTGATCCCAGAGGGAGATAAGACCAACGGGCAGGGAGGTGTTGAAGATGGAAATGTATTCAAGAATAGAAATATATTAATGGCACATTCACACTTATCAGTGCATTTTTTCTTATTGATAATTTTTATGACCGTCAGTCTTTTCTTTCTGCTCAGATAGTGAATATTCTCATTCTCTTCTCTCTTTCTTCTGCTACTGCCTTAGTTTGCTCCTACCTCTTTTCTCATATGGATCACTGTTACTAACCTCCTGGCTGCCATCGTCTGTACTTAGTTCCACACCCAGTGCCTCCTCTCCTTCTGAATCCACCATCTCTATTTGCCCTCATGCTTGCCAAATGAATCTTTCTTCATCACAAATCTGATCTCATAACTCACTTGTGGGGCCCCCACAGCCTTCAAAATAAAATCCAATTCACTCATTACCTTTTCCCTTACACCCTACACTTAGAGCTGCTACCATCATTGGCACCTCTGGGTAACAATAAATTTTAAATGGATACATTATTTAGTTCTCAACAATAACAATGATTTTAAAAAGTCATATGTAAAGTAAATATAGCATCAGAATAAATTATATATATATAAAATATAGACATGAAATTATAGAAGGTTTAAAACTATCAAAAATCATTGAGAACTCAAAGTCATCATAAACTAATAAAAATGAATTATAATGAGAAGGAACCCAAAGTCACTATGAAGAAATTAATTTTTAAAATAACACTTCACTAAAGTCATAAAAGTAAAGTTCTTTAAGATCATTTCAGTGCTTAATTAATATCTCGTTTTCTTCAGAAATAATTACCAGATTTGCCATTCTTGTGATATTATAGGCTTTAAATGGTTCTAAAAAATTTTAATTTTGAGAGGCTACATTTTCACTAGCAAAATGATTCTAGAAAAGAAGAATATCTTTGAGAATCTCAAAGTATTTTGGAATGTGCTCAGTAAATTATTTCCATAAACATATTATAATAATAAAATAGAATTCACACCAGACTTTGGAAAATAAGATTTCCAGATACTTAGATACTCATACATCAGTGAACTATTGCTATCACATGTGTGGAATCAGAACCTACTTCTTATTATAATACGACCCTCCAGATGACTCATCTGTACATTAAAGTTTGAGAAGCACTGACTTAGAAAAGCCATGATATTTCAGTATTTTCTTATTTTGAAAATATAAAACAGCTTCGTTGAGATATAATTCATGAATCTGAAACTGCATACATTTAAAGTATATGAATTGAAGAGTTTTGATATATGTTTATATCTAGGAAATCACCATCACAATCTTCTTTCTAAAGATAACACTGTTATAGCTAATGGAGAAACAAGAAAAGAACATGTTATTTGATGCTGGATCAAAGCAGGCTTGATTTTGACATCTGCAGCCAAATTGAGACTTCTTGGTCTTCTAGCTTGTCTTTGTTGTATCACTATCAAGGGACTTTATTTAAAAATTGTAACATGCTTTTTAAAGTGGTAAGAAACACATAAAATTAACCATCTTAACTATTTTTAAATGTGCAGTTCAGTATTGTTAAGTATATTCACATTGTTGTGAAATAGATCTCTAGGACTTTTTCATCTTGCCACTGTACACACATTAAACAACATCTCTTGTCATTCCTATTTTAGTATATGTGCTGCCAAAGAAAGCACAATAATATTTGCTTTTGTAAGTATTACCACTTCATAGAATTTCTTAGTTTCTTTGATGCTGTCAAGGCCATTATTTACAATGAACTTAGTCCTGCATCATATTCTATATACTTGTATTTTGACTTAAAATATACCAAGTTAGTCCTAAGAAAGTAAGTTTAAAGTGGATATTTTCCATTGATGCCTGTATCTTGAGTTTTGGACTCTCTATATCTTTATTAATATTATCAATAGTTTCTACAAAAGGATTTTATACTACATACAATTTAGTTCTTAGTGGTCTGATGGTATCATCTCAACTTTCCCATAGATATTGACAATAGTTTCAAATTTATGTTCAATAAATGTTTTTTCTGACACATTTCAACATGTTGGAAGCAAAAATATATTGTTTATTATAATAATTGCATCGTTATTGAGTAAAATAAAGACATTTAGTATGTCAAAACAGCTTCTTCTGATGCTTCATTCATTACCATGTTTAAAGAGTGAATAGAACAAAGAATATAGACTCTCTAGAATGTTTTTTGTAGGATCCTGCTTTGAACCCTGTAGTGTTTGATAGGGAGGCAGAGCACACCTCTGATGGCAGAATAGAAAGCTCCAAAGATCGCTCCTCTAACAAGGACTCCAAGCTAACAACCATCTACACAGAAAAAACTCCTTCATAAGAACCAAAAATCAGGTGAGCATTCATAGCACCTGGTTTTAATTTCCTATCACTGAAAGAGGCACCAAAGAGACAGAAAAAACAGTCCTGAATGGCCAACACCACTCTTCCCCGCCCCACCCCCCAGCAGCAGCAACTCTGGGTGCTGGAGAAGGGAGCACACAGCAATTGTGAGGCATTGAGCTCAGTGCTGTTCTATTAGAACAGAAAGGAAAACTGGACCAAACTCAGCTGACAGGGAGTGAGCATTTAAACCAGGAGCTAGCCAGAGGGAAATCACTGACCCCATCCCAGTGGTCTGAACTCGAGTTCCTACACACCACACCACCAAGGGCTAAAGCACTCCGTGTTTCCAAGTAAATCTGAAAGGCAGTCTAGGCCATAAGGACTGCAACTCTGAGCCAGTACTAGTGCTGAACTATGCCTAGAAACAGTGGACTGCAAGGGGAGCATGTGACATGCTGAGACACCAGCTGGGGCAGCCAAGGGAGTGCTGGCATCACCCCACCCCTAACTCCAGGCTGCACAGCTCATGGCTCCAGAAGAGACCCCTTCCTTTCACTTGATGAGAGAAGGGGGAAAAGTGGGGAGGACTTTGTCTTACATCTTGGATACCAGCTCAACCACAGCAGGAAAGGGCACCAGAAAAAGTTGTGAGGCCCCTGTTCCAGGCCCTACCTCTTAGACAACGTTTCTAGATATACCCTGGGCCACAAGGGAATCTGCTGCCTTGAAGAAAAGGATCCAGTCCTGGCAGCGTTCATCACCTGCTAACTGAAGAGACCTTGGGCCCTGACTAATCAGTAGCAATAAACAGGTGCGACATTGAGGGCCTTGGGTGAGCCTCTGAGACTTCCTGGTTTCAGGTGAGCTTCAGAACATTCCCAGCTGTGGTGGCTATGGGACAGAACTTCTGCTGCAGAAAAGCGGAAGGAAAAGTAGGTGACTTTGACTTGCCCTTTAGGTACCAGCTTGGCCACAAGTGGGTAGAGAACCAAGCAGACTCTTGGGGTCCCCAGTTCCAGGACATTACTCTTGGACAGCATTTCTGGACCTGTCTTGGGCTAGAGGGGAGCTCACTGCCCTGAAGGGTGCATCTCAGGCCAGGCAGCCTTCACAACAAGCTGACTTAAGAGCCCTTGGGCCTTAAGGGAACATCGATGGTAGTCTGGCAGTACTTCTCATGGCCAGGGTAGCAGTGGCTATGGGGTAGGGCTCCTCTGTCTTTGGAAAGGGGAAAGAAGAGTGGAAGGACTTCATCTTGTGGTTTGAGTGCCTGCTCAGCTGTCATACAATAGAACACCTCATAGACTTCTAAGGTTTTTTAATCTAGTTCCTGACTCTTGGACAGCAGTTCTGGACCCACCCAGTACCCGAGGGACCTTGCTTCCCTGAAGAGAAGAACACAGGCCTGGCTGGCTTTGCCACCTGCTGATTGTAAAGTCCCAGGGCCTTAAGCAAAAACAGGCAATAGCCACGGAGTGGTAACAGCAGGCCTTGGACAAGATCCAGCGCTATGCTGCCTTCAGGTCTGACCCAACACGGTCATAGTGAGTGGCCACAAGGGTGCTTGTGTCACTCTACCTCCAGCTTCAGGTGGCTCAGGACAGAGAGAGATTGACTCTGTATGTCTGGGAGAAAGTAACAGAAGAGAACAAGAGTCACTGCCTGGCAATCCAGAAAATTTCACTGGATCTTGTCCAAGATCATCAAGGTGGTACCTTTTACCAGTCTGCAAGAACCACAGTGTTACTGGGCTTGGGATGCCCCAAAAGCAGATACAGCTTAGATTTCAACAACCAAGTTTTTCAACATCTGGAAAGACTTCCCAAGAAGGATGGCCTCAAATAAGCTCAGACAGTGAAGACTACAATACATACCTAACTCTTAAATGCCAAGACACCAAAGAACATCTACGAACATCAACACTGTCCAGGAAAACATGACCTCACCAAATGAACTAAATAAGGCACCTGGAACCAATCCTGGAGAAACAGAGCTATGTGACCTTTCAGATAGGGAAATCAAAATTGCTGTGTTGAGGAAACTCAAAGAAATTCAAGATAATGCAGAGAGGGAATTCAGAATTCTATCAGATAAATTTAACAAAGAGATTGAAATAATTTAAGAGTCAAGCAGAAATTCCAGAGTTGAAAAATGCAATCGGTATCAGATAAATGCATCAGAGTTCTTTTATAGCAAAATTGGTCAAGGAGAAGAAAGAATTAAGTGAGCTTAAAGGCAGGGTATTTGAAAATACATGGTTGGAGAAGACCAAGGATAAAAGAGTGAAAAATGAGAACCCCTACAGGATCTAAAAATAGCCTCTAAAAGGCAAGCGTAAGAGTTATTGGCTTTAGGCTAGGTGCAGTGGCTCACACCTATAGTCCCAGCACTCTGGGAGGCCAAGGTGGGCAGATCATGAGGTCAGGAGATCAAGACAACCCTGGCCAACATTGTGAAACCATATCTCTACTAAAAATACAAAAAGTAGCTGTGCATTGTGGCACACACCTGTAGTCCTAGCTACTCGGGAGGCTGAGACAAGAGAATCACTTGAACTCGGGAGGTGGAGGTTGCAGTGAGCCAAGATTGTGCCACTGCCCTCCAGCATGGTGACAGGGCGAGACTCCATCTCAGGAAAAAAAAGTTGTTGGCTTTAAAGAGGAGGTAGAGGAAGAGCTGAGGTAGAAAGTTTATTCAAAGGAATAATAACAGAGAACTTCCAAAAAGATATCAATATCCAAGTATCAGAAGGTTACAGAACACCAAGCAAACTTAACTCAAAGAAGACTACGTTAAGGCATTTAATAATCAAACTCCCAAAGGTCAAGGATAAACACAGGAGTCTAAAAGCAGCAAGGGAAAAGAAATGGAGCTCCGATATGTCTGGCAGCAGACTTTCCAATGGAAACCTTACAGGCCAGGAGGAGGGGCATGACATATTCAAAGTACTGAAGGAAAAAAAATCTTCTACCTTAGAATAGTATATCCGGTAAAAATATCCTTCAGACATAAAGAAGAAATAAAGACTTTCACAGACAAAAAAAAAAATCTGAGGGATTTAATCAATACCAGACCCATCCTACAAAAAAATGCTAAAGGAGTACTTCAGTCAAAATGAAAAGGACATTAATGAGCAATAAATAATCACCTGAAGGTAGAAAACTCACTGGTAATAGTAAGTACACAGGGCCGGGTATTACCAGCACTTTGGGAGGCCAAGCCAGGCAGATCACCTGAGGTTAGGAGTTCAAGACCAGCCTGCCAAGGTGGTGAAACCCCACCTCTACTAAAAATACAAAAATTAGCTGGGTGTGGTGGTAGGTGCCTGTAATCAGGAGGCTGAGACAAGAGAATCTCTTCAACCTGGAGGTTGAGTCTGCAGTAAGCCAACATGGTTCTACTGCACTTTGGCTTGGGCAACAAGAATAAAACTCTGCCTCAAAAACAAAAAGAAGAGCTTTTAACATTCAAATTATTGTTTAACATTCAAATTACTGGCCATGACCTAGAAAAATTATTAATAGAGTCTCTAAGGTGTTTCCTCTTTGGGTTTTTATTTATATTCTTTAATTATGGTTGATACGAAAGTAGAAAATAAATTCTTAACCTGTTCCATCTAAATAATATAATAATAAATTTTTGATTCATAAATGATGATCTGGTTTTTGTTGCCTAAGTTGGCCTTGAACTTTTAAGCTCAAGAGACCCTACAGCCTCAGCCTCCTGAGTAACATGATAACATGATCTGTTTTACATACTTATGGATTTCAACTGGGACTCAGCAATAGCATTTTGATAGAGTAAAGAAATGGAAGAAAATCTGAGCTGCAATATAAAATGTCAAATTTAGCCAGTATACCAGTGCCAATAGGAGATTTTTTTAAAAATTTCAAGACATTTGATAATCATTACATCAGCCAGAAAAACAGCTCTTTGTTTATAAGCATGGGTTATTTTAGACATTTTAGATGTTAAACCAAAGAGATTGTCAGTTATTAAATTTGTACCTCTTTTACAAGCAAAATATCTATCAGGTTAGAAAATGGCCCTTCCATCTGTTAGAAAATTGTACTGATTTTTTTAGAATAAGATATATTAGATATATTAGTGCCATCTGTTGGAAAACTATCACTATAATTATACAAATCATCTGAAATAATTAAGATACCAGTATTAGTCATCTATTGCTCCTTAACTACCTGACAACTTAGCAACCTTAAACAACAATATGTTTAGTATCTTACACAGATTCTCCAGATCAGCAGTTGGAAGCTGCTTAGATGGCAAGTTCTTAGCTATAATCCTAAGACTGTAGCCAAGATGTCAGCCTAGGCTCCAGTTATCTGAAGGCTTGACTGGAGCTGGAGAATCTGCTTCCAGCACAGCTTCCACACATGGCTGTTGGTAGGAGGCTTCAGTTCCTCACCCAGTGGGCCTCTACCTAGGTCAACTTAAATGTCCTAACATTGTGGCATCATGCTGAAAAGCAAGTTGAATATTCCTACAGTGTCTTTCCTATCATCCTATTCAAGATGTAAATGAATAATTAAGAGATGAACATCTAGAGGTTTGAATTATAAAATGAACGTTTCGTAACAGATCATATCATACTGTTTAGAAAAACGTGGCTTAGTCCAAACCAAAATACTTAGAAAACATAGGAAGTTAGGTCCCAGACTTAGAATGTGGCTAGTAAAATGATAATAAACACACCTTAATCCGTATGAGTTACACCATGGGCACAAATCGAGAATTTCATTTAGTTTTATGAGGTTATAATGGTCTAGCTCAGGATTAAAGTAAAACAAAACAAATAAATAAATAAAACATTGTCTTCCTATTCCCCTTGAACTGAAAGCAGAGTTAGGGAAAACATTAAAACTCATAAAAGTTTAAGATTTAGTTGCAATTATATCTTTGAGTGTATTTTTTATTTACAGCTTTAACTCTTCTAATAAAAATTGTTTGTAATGTGAAATTAAACCCTATTAATTCAGAGCAGTAGATTCTTTTTCTAATGAGAGATTGTTACCAGAACATTGAGTTTCCTAACTTACAAAAAAATCACCTGGTAAGGTATTGGAGCACAAACTCAAGAGGCAAATAACAAAAGAGAATAAGGCTTCTAACAAGAGAGTGGGCAGGGTCATACTCCAGGCAGTAATCAGCTCTGGAAATATGATGTGTGAAAGAACACTTGTTTAGGGCAAGTTTTGGACCAAGCAGGGGCCTTTTCCCTATATTTAAGACCCAGGGTTGGCTGGGCATGGTGGCTCATGCCTGTAATCCCCACACTTTGGGAGGCCAGGGCAGGCAGATCACTGAAAGTTAAAAGTTGGAGACCAGCGTAGCCAACATGGTGAAACCTCATCTCCAATAAAAACAGGCAAACAAACAAACAAAAAACAAAAATTAGCTGGTATGGTGGCTGGAGTCTGTAATCTCAGCTACGCCGGAGGTTGAGATGGGAGAATCCCTTGAACCCCAGAGGCAGGTGGTTGCAGTAAGCCAAGGTCATGTCACTATACTCCAGCCTAGGCAACAGACTCCATTTCAAAAAAAAAAAAAACCCAGGATTGTTTGTAGTGAGAGCAGTACCACTTGGCTGAAGGCATCTGTATTCAGGCATAGGTGGTGGCAAGAAAGAGTTACTTGGCATAAAACATGGAAGTAATCAAGAGTATTATTTAAAATGCTGTCAACAAGATCAACTCATCCGTCATTCTCATACATAGCATGTGATTTGACCTTACTACTATGCATTTCTCTAATGTTTCAACTGCCTATTCTTTGTGCTATTATTTTTAACAAGGAAATGGAGGTTGAGAGAAGGGAGAAAAAAGCTGCTGCCTTAGTTCCAGAATCAGCCGAGGCTTTTTACATTTCTTTACTTTTAATCCAAATTATCCTGGAATCAAATTCACAGCATATTGGTCAAGGTTTTGCTTCCTGTTAGCAAATAAAGACAGCATCTCATACTCTAAAATAGAAAAGATGAGTTTCTCTCCCCACAGAGCACACCGGAGAATTCAAAAATGGAAAGTACTTGTCTTAGTCAATTCAGGCTGCTATTAGGTTGGTGCAAAAGGAATTATGGTTTTGGCCATTACTTTCAATGGCAAAAGCCACAGTTCCTTTTGCACCAACCTAATATAACAAAATACCTTAGACTGGGTAATTTATAAACAACAGAAATATATTTCTCACAGTTAGGGAGGCCAGGAAGTTCAATATGAAGGCACCAGAAGATTTAGTGTTCTAATCTTCACATTTCTCATAGATGGTACCTTCTGTCTATCCTCAAATGAAGGAAGGAGCAAACAAGATATCTCTGGCCTCTTTTATTAGGGCACTAATTCCATTCATGAGAGCGCTGACCTCATGACCTAATCACCTAACAGATGCCCTACCTCCCAACACTACTGCACTGGTGATAAAGTTTAACATATGAATTTTCAGGGGGCACAAACATTCAGATAGTAGCAATCCTTTAGATAGAAATCCATATAACTAATAGAAATGAAATAGTCAAAAAAGGCAACAAGCCTTTGAAATTTTGCCTGAAGTTCTCATTTAACTCTTTACTTTTATGGACGCTGATGTTGTCTTTTATCTTTTATTATTAGTGGCATTGTTGTTGAATTCCACGTTTTAAAAAGGTCTTTATTTTAAATCCAGATATTTAGGCTCTTATTACTCTACTGGCTCAACTGTTAAATGTCAATTAAGGTAGTCAGCAGACATAAATGAAACAAATTAAGATCAAGTATTAATTGATATTAAGAGCTGTCAAAGACTTTTCAAAAAACCTGATCTAAAAAAATGAAGTAGAACAAGTTTGGTGGGTCTGTTCTGGAACATTGCTTAGGTTCCATAAGGGCTAAGATAAGATACATTAACCATACTCATTATGGGATATTTCAGTTGTAACTTAATACTTACACTACATTTAGTTAGGCCCCAATACACTTACAATTAATTTTCCTTCTCTTCTCCTCTTCCTCCTTTCTCTTTCTTTTCTTCTCTCTTTCTTGAGACAGTGTCTTGCTCTGTCATCCAGGCTGTAGTGTACTGAGGATCATAGCTCACTGCAACCCTGAACTCCTGGGCTAAGCAATCCTCCTGCCTCAGCCTCTCAAAAGGCTAGGACTAAAGGTGCATGCCACCATGTCTGGTTAATTTTTATTTATCTATTTTTTTTGTAGAGATGAGGATCTCCTTATGTTGCTCAGTCTAGTCTAGAACTCCTGGACTCAAGGAATCCACCCTCCTTGGCCTCTCAAAGTCCTGGGATTACAGTCTTGAGCCACCACACCCAACCTCATCAGGCCATTTTAACAGTCATTTCACAAAGAGCTGCCTGTGTCCCAGGGTGCAGCCAGGTTCCTGGGTCCCCTCTTAACACTGCATTGGAACAGAGTTGATAAGCCCTTGTGAATATGCTTGGTTTTCAGCAGTTTTTCTTCTGAGCCTGTATTTTTCCCCTCCTCATTCTGGTGCTTGAATTTTTCTGTCACCAAAAATATGGAAACACAGCTAATAGTTCATGTCCTCTCTAATTATGTGGCATGAAGCTGGGCAAGGAACCATACAGCCTGCTTGGAGCTCCGCCATACAGTAGGGAGGCACAAGTTTGCTCCAGAGCCGCATTCCTTTTTCAGGTTTCTGGTAACAATCTGTAATAACACCTTGTTAATGAACTGAAAAATGATTTTTCCTCTCTTTAATATTGGTCATTTAACACATTTCCATCTTTTGCTGAAGAAGAGGAACGGACTGGCTCAAAATTCTGCCCACCCCCAACTCCATTTTCCCCATCTTTAAGCCTCTAAATCCACAGAAGCCATAGATATAGGGCACTCTCACAGCTAATATAAGCCATTGTACTATATTTTTTACTCCAAGACTTAAAAAATTGGTGATTTTAAGCCATGCATTTAGCTTCTCCTACTTAGCCTGGTAAAGTAAGCTTTACTTAAAATTATATATGAAATAGAAAGTTATTTAATATTTTGATATAGTGTCAATACAGTTTGATTTCAGTAAATGTAAAAACTGTGGCTCACTCCTGGAATTGAAGAATCTTTTAATTATGATATATTAAATGTATTTTAAACAAAAATTTGCCATTGTGTCTGGACAGGGGACATAGATACATTTATCTATAAAGCAGGATTTTTACAAATAAAATTGTTGGATGTTTGAGAAGTATGAATTTTATGTGCCAATGATGTCCTTTTGTTTTTCATTAAAGGGCACTGTATGCATAAAAGCATTTAGGGTCTCTGCCTCTAGTTTTTTTCCCCCCTTGATCTCAGTTAGTTTTGAAAATCATAGTCTCAAAGGCTAACATTATGCAAAGAAGAAAAATTAAACGTGGTATTATTGAATGTAGTTTAGTGGTGTGCAGTAAGGGGCTCAAAATAACAATGGCTTACACAGATAGAAGTTCTTTGTTATCTGAGTGAAGCATGAGGAATTGCACTCATCCATCACTCACATGGTAATACGGTTTGGCTCTGTGTCCCCACCCAAATCTCATCTTGAATAGTAATCCCTATAATCCCATGTGTCAAGGGACGAACCCAGTGGGAGGTGACTGGATCATGGGGGTAGCTTTCCCATGCTGTTCTCATGATAGTGAGTTCTCACAAGATCTGATGGTTTTAAAAGGGGCTCTTCCCCCTTCTCTCTCTTGCCACCATGTAAAGAAGGTCCTTGTTTCCTCTTCACCTTCCACCATGATTGTAAGTTTTCTGAGGTCTCCCCAGCCATGTGGAACTGTGAGTCAACTAAACTGCTTTCCTTTATAAATTACCCAGCCTTGGGTATTTCTTTCTTTCTCTCCTTCCTTCCTTCCTTCCTTCCTTCCTTCCTTCCTTCCTTCCTTCCTTCCTTCTCTCTCTCTTCTTTCTTTCATCTCTCTTCCTTCCTTCCTTCCTTCCTTCCTTCCTTCCTTCCTTCCTTCCTTCCTTCCTTCCTTCCTTCCTTTCTTTCTTTCTCTCTCTCTCTCTCTCTTTTTTCTTTTTGTTGAGACCAACTCTTACTCTGTTGCCCAGGCTGGAGTGCAGTGGTGTGATCCTGTCTCACTGCAGCCTCTGTCTCCTGGGTTCAAGCAAGTCTCCTGCCTCAGCCTCCCAAGTAATTGGTATTACAGACATGCAACATCCTGCCTGGCTAATTTTTGTATTTTTAGTAAAGATGGGGTTTCACTGTGTTGGTCAGGCTGGTCTTGAACTCCTGACCTCATGATCCACCTGCCTTGGCCTCCCAAAGTACTGGGATTACAGGCGTGAGTCACCATACCCGGAAATATAGAGTCACTGCTATATTTCCTTATAGCAGTGTGAGAACAGACTAATATACATGGCCACCTCTGGCAGCACAGGAGGATGAATATGAAGTCTATTCAGGATGGGCAGATGCCTGGTTAACTGAGAGAGTACTGGAGAACAGTTGCTGGAGGATAGCTCTCAGCTGGTCACAATCACACATTGTAAAATACTTTCTTTTTTTTTTTTTTTTTGAGACAGAGTTTCGCTCTTGTTACCCAGGCTGGAGTGCAATGGCGTGATCTCGGCTCACCGCAACCTCCGCCTCCTGGGTTCAGGCAATTCTCCTGCCTCAGCCTCCTGAGTAGCTGGGATTACAGGCATGCACCACCATGCCCAGCTAATTTTTTGTATTTTTAGTAGAGACGGGGTTTCACCATGTTGACCAGGATGGTCTCGATCTCTTGACCTCATGATCCACCCGCCTTGGCCTCCCAAAGTGCTGGGATTACAGGCTTGAGCCACCACGCCCAGCCTTGTAAAATACGTTCTCAGGTAAAATTTAATATAGGAAATAGCAGAGGCACTAACCTTTTGAATTTTCATAGAACTAGGCTTCTTCACTGTTGTACTTACATATACTATATATGTGCGTATATATAGATATGTACAAATAATACAATTATATACATACATGTGTATATATATTTATTAATATTTTTATTAAACATTTTTATTAAAAATTAAACCCTAGACTGGGTGCAGTAGCTCATGCCTGTAATCCCAGCACTTTGGGTGGCCAAGGCAGGCTGACCAATATAGCAAAACCCTATCTCTACTAAAAATACAAAAAATTAGCTGGTGTGGTGGTATGCGCCTGTAATCCCAGCTACTTGAGAGGCTGAGGCAGGAGAATCGCATGAACCTGGGAGGTTGCAGTGAGCTGAGATTGTGCCATTGCACTCCAGCCCAGGCAACAGTGCACGACTCTGTGTCAAAAAAAAAAAATTAAACATGAATATGTTAAATTTTTATTGGCCTTTAAAATAACCTAAATAGCATTTTATTGATATTACTATTAAATAGAAGCAAACTATAGTCAGCAGAATTATTAAGTTGGTTGATTTTCCCATTGAGAGACTGAACATACAAACTGACTTTTTATGACAACAGAATTGTGACACATAACATCTGTAGCAACTAGTTTGAGAAACTATCTTAGTCTCTTTGGGCTGCTATAACCAAATACCAACAACTGTTTCGATTGGAAAAAAAAGAAAACTAGAAATTTATTTAACATAGTGTTGAAGACTGAGAAGGCAAGGATCCAGACAGGTGCTGGCAGATTTAGTATCTGGTGAGGGCCTACTTCCTGCTTCACAAATGGAGCCTTCTCACATGGTAGAAAAGACAAACCAGCTCCCTTGGGCCTATTTTATCAGTCCCATTCTGCAGAGTTATCATGACCTAATCACCTCCCAAAAGGCCCTACCTCTTAAAACCATAACCTTGAGAGTTAGATTTTCAATATATGAATTTGGGGGAGACACAGACGTACAAACCACCACAGGAGCTGTACCCCGACCTCTGCAGCAACAGCTTAGTATGGTCACAACGTGGTTAGTGACTGCTTACTTCCCTATTTTTTGCATCAGTACAACTTTCAACTCAGGATCAAGGAGAGAAAGCCAAATACACTTTCCAAACCAGTCATCCTGGATGTCTTATTTTATTTAGCCTGCCTCCAGTTCCTCCATGCCAATGAGCTCTACTCAGAACACAGCACTATAAAGCTTTTCCAGTTCCTATTCTACCACCTTCCCACTTTGCCAAGAGCAAGTGATGGTGGTTAAGTCCCTTGATATAACAAGTTCTGAAAAAATAGCATGTTTGTTCTTATTGGGGTGACCTTCATTTATTTCCATATCTCAATAAGCTACTATCCTTGAGCCCCAGGTTCATCTTATACTCTTAGGCAATTTAGTCTAATCAACCTGCCGTATCACACATTGACTGTATAATACTATGTAAGACAAGAGTGTCTGTTTCTCTGTCTGCAAAATGGGGATAAATATTACCCCTCCATAAGGGCTAACGTGAGGGTCAATTAAGTCAAAACATAAAAAACTTGATACACTAATCAATCTGCTGTATCACACATTAACTGTATAATACTATGTAAGACACTCTATCTTCTGTGTCTGTTTCTCTGTCTGCAAAATGGGGACAAATATTACCCCTTCATAAGGGCTAATGTGAGGGTCAATTAAGTCAAAACATAAAAAACTACACACAACTAATAAATCTTTAGTTATCATTATCATTATCATCACTGTCATCATCAAAATACAAATCTTCTTTCATCTAAATTTTATCTGAGTACCTGGGATCTCTGTGAGTCCAAAATCAGGATTCAATGATAAATATATGTTTTATTTTTCATCCTAAATATTGTGTAGTATGTGTATGTGTGTGTGTAAAATTAGTTGAAATTAATTAAATTTAATAGCTGAATTTATGGAAAGTATACTACTTTCTCTTTCTATGTCTGTATATTCTTGTGGTGACCATGAAACTCTGACACTTAAATCTACTATGGCAGCCCCAGCTGTAGCCCCTCTGAATCTACCTCCCCATCCCTCCATCCTCTCATCCTTACCCCTACTTACCCCATGCTTGTGCTTAGGGCTCACTTTTTTCAGGCTACTCCCAGCAGGCAGTTGTACTAATGCAGGAATATTCTCAAGGAACATACTACTCATCTAATGAGTGACTTTGGCTTAAAGATGCTCCCTCAGCCTGGCCAAAACTTTCTCAGAGCTCTGCTATAAACTGAAATTCTTCTTTCATAATCCTCCATCTTTTCCTTGTCTTTACAAATATTAGTTGCCTCTCTGTCTCAAGTCACTCCCTTCTTACTTATACTTTCTCCCTTTATTCTTAACAGTTAGTTCCTCCAGTGAATATCTTGCAAGCTTAACCCTGTCTTGGTGTCTGTTTCTGTGGGGAGGGACACAAACATAAGTAAATAAAACACAAAACAGCTAAATGATATTATTGCAATCTCTACCATAGGTTCTGGTTTAGAATCAAAGTGCATAAGATATACTCGTTTTATAAAGGAAATTGCAGCTCCTTAAATTACTACTTCATTGTGAGTTCAACTATAAATCTAGAATTAAAATTCAGTCTACTTCCAAATATCATGATTCATCAATTCAGGTTACTGAAAGAACTGTAAAAAAAGAAAATTCAATGATAAGGAATTTAGTTTTGAAATGTTCTGCACAAGCTGTGACAAAAGTGACAAGCTAGAACAAGTTGTAAAGGTTACAGTCTTACACAATATGTATTGTCAAGGTCTCTGTCCTATAATTCCTGCTTCTTTACAAAATAGTAAGTGGAAAATTCCATTGACTTACATCCTCTCTTTTGTTTCTGAATGTGAGACTTACTACTTCTTTCCACTAAGACCCTGAAGTGGCTTATCTTGCTAGGGTAAAACCAAAAGTGGACTCTTCTTAAGAACACAACTCAGTGGGTATTCTGACCAGTACCAGAGTCACTGGGCTTCCTCCTTACCTGCTTTCTGGAGCACCTACAACACAGAGTTTAAGTTCAACACTTGTGAAGAACAGGTACTTTGAAACGAATCAGAAACTAAAAAAATGTTTCTTTGAATTTATAAGATACTAAATCCATATTATCTTTCATGATGAGTTATTACAGAATAATAATTATATACTTACAAGTGTTAAGAATCAAATTTTCAAAAGGTCAGAATTAATCCCCAGCTCTTGCAAAAACATACGTCCAATACATTTTAACTGAATAACTCAGTTTCAAGTGCAACGGAGCTTAGAATTGGCAACTTGGATGAACATTGAACCATTAATGAATCTAGAAAATAATAAACTTCTAATACTTTAAGTGTGCTAAAATCTAAAAGAAAAGTATTTTTACTGAAACTGACAAGTAGAGAAGCCATGTTCACAAAGTTTAGGTGAATATTTGGCAACAAGACTAATTTAATATTTTTGTTTTAATAAAATCATCTATGTCTTCTCTGATTTACCAATGCTAAATATAATGCAATCCTAAACTAATTTTAGTTGAAAATGTTTTTCCTAAATTTATATTGGTTTATTGATCAAATAAGCTAGCATTACTTCCACTTTATTGTTTAAGATTATGAAAAATATAAATTTAAATTTGGCCAAATTGAATCATTTTTATTTTCAACAAAAGCTTTATGTCAGATTGAAGATAATTTCACTGATCTCTATTTTTCCTTTTCAGCACTGTGTTGAATAGGAATGGTATAAGCAGTAAACCTTCCCTGTTTCAGATCTTAAGTGGAGAGAATTCAATCTCACTAAGTATAATGTTTGCGGTAGGTATTTTGCAGATGCTTCTTTTTTTTGAGACGGAGTTTTTGCTCTTGTTACCCAGGCTGGAGTGCAATGGTGCGATCTCGGCTCATCGCAACCTCCGCCTCCTGGGTTCAGGCAATTCTGCCTCAGCCTCCTGAGTAGCTGGGATTACAGGCACGTGCCACCGTGCCCAGCTAATTTTTTGTATTTTTAGTAGAGACGGGGTTTCACCATGTTGACCAGGATGGTCTCGATCTCTTGACCTCATAATCCACCCGCCTTGGCCTCCCAAAGTGCTGGGATTACAGGCTTGAGCCACCACGCCCGGCCCAGATGCTTCTTATTAGGAGGAAGTGCCATTCTATTTCTGCTTTCTATGTCTTTTTTTTTCTGCGAATTTTGTTATAAATCGGTGTTAGAATTTTGTCTGATGCTTTTTCCTTATCAATCAATATAATTATGTGAGTTTTCTTCTCTAGCCCGTTAATATGGCAGACAACATTGAATAATTCTCAAATACTGAATTAGTGTTGAACATCTGGAATATCTTCAAATTTGGTCAGGGTGCATAATTCTTTTTACACATAATTTAATTGTATCTGATAATATTTTGTTAAGGATTTTATGTATCTATATTCATCAGCAATATTGGTCTGTCATTTTCTTTTTCATAGTGTCTGTCTGATTTGGTATTAGAAATATAATTAATATATAAAATGAATTATGACATATATCATCCTCTTCTATTATCTGTAGGAGATAGCATAGAATTGGTATTAATTCATCTTTAAATATTTGGTAGAATTTTTCATTGAAACCATCTGTGCCTGGAGATTTCTTTTTTGGGAGTTTTAAGTTATAAATTTAATTTCCTAAATAGTTATAGTGCTATTCAAAGATCTTTTTTATATTGTTTGAGTTAAAGGGGCTTGTATTTTTCAAGGAAGTGTTCTACTTAAGTTGTTAAATTTATATGTATTGTATTCCCTTATTATTCTTTTGATATTTTCAAGGTTTGTAATGATAGGTCCTATTTTATTCCTGATATTAGTGATTTGAGTCTTGTTTCTTCCTTCCTTCCTTCCTACCGTCCTTCCTTTCTTCTTTCCCTCTCTTTTTTCCTTTCTTCCTTGTCAGACTTCTGGAGGTTTGCCAATTTTACGTATCTTTTCAAAAAAAAAAAAAGGTTTTTGCTTTTTATTTTCTGTATTTAATTTCATTGACCTCTGCTCTTACTTTTATTTTTTTAAGACAGAGTTTTGCTCTTGTTGCCCAGGCTAGAGTGCAATGAATGGCACAATCTCGGCTCACCACAACCTCCGCTTCCCGGATTGAAGCCATTCCCCTGCCTCAGCCTCTGAGTAGCTGGGATTACAGGTGCCCGCCACCATGCTTGGCTAATATTTGTATTTTTAGTAGAGACGGGGTTTCACCATGTTGGTCAGGCTGGTCTCAAACTTCTGACCTCGTGATCTGCCTACCTCGGCCTCCCAAAGTGCTGGGATTATAGGCGTGAGCCACCGCACCCAGCTTCTGCTCTTACTTTTATTATTTCCTTCCTTTTGCTTACTTTGGATTTATCTTGGCTCTGCTTTTGTTTGGTTTTTGAGGTGAAAGCTTATCTCTGAGACTATTCTCTTTTCTGAATTTAAGTATTTAGTGTATAATTTCCCTTTGAGACTGCCTTAGCTGTGTTCCACAAATTTTGATATATTGTATTTTTATTCTATTCAATGTACTTTTTGATTTCTTGAGACCTCTCTTTGACCCACAGATTAGTTAGAAGCATGTCATTTTGTTTGAATATATCCCTGGTAACATTTTGTTATTGATTTCTGTTTTGATTCCATTGTGGTTAAAAAACATACTCTCTATGATTTCAAATTTTTAAAATTTGTTGAGGTTTGTTTATCGTCTATCTTGCTATATTTTCTGTGGGTTCTTGAAAAGAATGTGTATAGTCCTACTTTTGTAGAAGAAACAAAATTTGTGCAGTGTTCTACAAACGTTGGTTAGATTCTATTGGCTTTTGTTAAGTTCTTCCATACCCTCGCTGGTTTTCTGCCTAGTTGTACTATCTGTTGAGAGATGCTGTAGTCTCCCCATATAATTGTGGATTTGTTAGTTCTCATTTCAGTTCTATCACTTTTTGCTTTACCTATTTTGCAGCTCTGCTATTTGGTACATATATAATTAAAATTGCTATGTCTTCTGGGTTGACACGCTCATCATTATATAATGTCCCTCTTTGTCTCATAATTTTCTTTGCTTTGAAATCTACTTTATCTGGTAACGATATAGCAACTCTTGCTTTCTTTTTACTAATGTTTTAATGTTATATCTTTCCCTTCTGTCTACTTTCAATACTTTGAGCAAAAGGCCGCCTAATTTTCTTTGTCTGAAGTTCCTTTTAATAAATGAGATAAAAAATAAATAATCTCTAATTTCTTAATTGAAGCTTTGTAGTTTATTCTTTCAATAATGTTTCAAGAATGGTGGTTAAAATATAACTTTGGACCATAATATTTGAGTTCCTAGAAATATTTTACCTAGACTAACCAGTCCAACAAAAAAGAAATTATTTTTTTCATGAGCAGGAAGAAATGCAGAGAGAACTTGAAGAACTTTGACTACATAAATATATGCATATATGCCTAGCAGATACACAGTTCCTCACTATTTATTTGATGACTACATATGAAGGAAATGAAGGGAATATATTTTTACCTATTTATTAACAGTACAGTCGATGTTTCTCTTTAACTGAAATCTCTGTACACTGACAAAGGACCTAAGTGGGAGAACTTTAAAAAAAGATACATACAAGGTATAATCATTGGTATCTGGTGTTGGAAATACCCATTCTTATATACAAACTCAGTACTGTTTTGTTGTCTTGTAGTAATCAGACTTTATTTTCTTAGGCTTTGACAAAATAAGTATGCAAGGAAGAGAGGTGCTGCATTTCTACTTTGTCCTTGAGAAAACTTTAACTCCTTTCTGTTACCATTCAAGGACACATGCTGAGAGAGCTCTGGCTCTTTGGCATATTTTGTCTTCTGGCAACATCTCTTTGTTCCATTGTATTTCTGTACTGTACATGCTGTTCTAGCACATTAACTCTAACAGAAGAAATTTTAGGTGGAAACTGTGTATATACATATTGGAGCTAGAACACTAACATTGTTTTACATTGTAGCAGTCTGTTGCTGGGAACATGGCTAAAGCTCTAATCCTTTCTGGTGTTTTCTTGCTACCACACCCCTGACCCTCCTCCTTCTTTGGTTCCACTTCTTCCAACTGCACTCTGAACCTCAGATTTAAGATTCTTAAGGATAAGACTATCTAACACTTGAACCCACAGCTCACTATATGTGAGGCACTGTATCAAGCACCTTGTACTGTCTCATTTAATTCTTATGACATCATAATTAGAATATTATCTCAAAATAAAGCTAGGATAATATAATAATAAAAAGATGAGAAAACTGATTTCAAAGAGTTTAGATAACTTGTCTGCATTCACACAACTATGAAGTTCCAGAGCCTGCACTGGAATCTAGGCTTGCCTGCTCCCCAAGCTACTCTTTTACCAACACATGAATTCTATATGATGTGATTAATTCCACAACTAGCTGATAGTTTTGGCCTTTTAGCAGGATTTTGTGATTTGGCCACCATATTAGTACTGCTGTCTGCCTGAGGAACACAGCTAATGCCCCTGTAACTGTTTCTAGGCATCCTGTCTTTTCCGTAGCTCCTCTGTGCTTTTCCTTTCTTGTTCTGGACTCTGCCAAAAATCTTTTTCTCTATCCCTTATGCTAGATAACTGAGTTCAAACATTTTGTGTCCTCTTTCTAGTTTCTATCTTTTCTCTATAATTTTCCCCCAGATAATTCTAATACAGCTTTCATATGATCCTAAGAAAAACTCACATATAAATGCACAGATTAAAAGACAACCCCATTTTGGAGGCAATTTTTATTTAATTATGTGCATTATTTTCCTTGCTATTTATTGCTTTCCTTAAATAGTTATCAGACTTAAGATCCTTCCTTTTATATACCTATGTATAACTTTAGGGTTTCCAGACCAAGACCCAAGATTTTTACCTAAGACTATAAAAAGTGAAGAAACCTTTAATGTAAATACTAAAAAACTATTCATCAAGTATTTCTTAGGTATCTATATGTCAGGTTCCACCTTCTTGCCCTTCCACATAATTTTTTTGTTGAAAGAACATTTTTAAAAATTAAGTTTTCGTAAAATGGGGAGATGATGGTCAAAGAATACAATGTTTTGGTTATATAGAATCAATAACTTCTGGAGATGTAATAACTATTGTTAATAATACTGTTTGCATAGTTGAAATTTGTTGAGAGTAGATCTTAAATGTTCTCACCATGCTGGAAGGCAGTAAACACATGAGGTGATGGATATGCTTATTAGCTTAGTTCTGGTAATCATTTCACAATGTGTTTATATATCAAAACATTATATTGTATGCCTTAAATATATGCCATTTTTGTCAATTATACCTCAATAAAGCTGAAAATTTAAAAAAAGTTTTCTTAATGCAATAATATGAAAATTCAGCAGCCCAGCACAGTGGTTCTCACCTGTAATCCCAACACTTTGAGAGACTGAGGCAGTCTCTCAATCTCAATAGATTGAGCCCTGATTGTTGTGCAGGGCCAGTCTGGGCAACATGTCAATCCCTGTCTACACATAAAAAATACAGAAATTAGCTGGGTGTGATGGCATGCACCTGTAGTGCCAGCTACTTGGGAGACTGAGGTGGGAGAATTGCTGGACCCCAAGAAGCTAAGCCTGCAGTGAGTCATGACTGTGACACCCCACTGCAGCCTAGGAGACAGAGCAAACCACTGTCTAAACAACAAAAAGGCCAGTTGCGGTGGCTCCCAGCACTTTGGAAGGCCGAGGTGGGCAGATCAAGAGGTCAAGAGATTGAGACCATCCTGGCCAACATGGTGAAACCCCAATTTTACTAAAAATACAAGAATTAGCTGGGTGTGGTGGTGCACACCTGTAGTCCCAGCTATTTGGGAGGCTCACACAGGAGAATCACTTGAACCCAGGAGGTGAAGGTTGCAATGAGCCAAGATCTCACTATTGCACTCCAGCCTGGCAACAGAGCAAGATTCAGTCTCAAAAAAAAAAAAAAAAAAAAAAAAAGGCAAATTCATTTTGGACAAATGAAAAAAATGCAGTCAAGCAAAAACGAATTAGGAAATACCAACAGCAATTATTTTCAATACTTTTGTAAATATGCTTCCAACTTTTATGTACGTTTTGAACTTTAAAACATTTGTTTTTCAGTTAACACTTTATAATTAACATTCTTTGGCTGGGTGCGGTGGCTCATGCCTGTAATCCCAGCACTTTGGGAGGCCTAGGCGGGCAGATCACTTGAGACCAGGAGTTTGAGAGTAGCCTGGCCAACACAGCAAAACCTTGTCTCTACTGAAAATGTAAAAATAAGCGGGGCATGGTGGTACATGCCTGTAATTCCAGCTACTCGGGAGGTTAAGTCATGAGAATTGTTTGAACCCGGGATTTGGAGATTGCAGTGAGCTGAGATGGCACCACTGCACTCAAGCTTGGGTGACAGAGAGAAACTCTGTCACAAAGCAAAACAAAACAAAACAACACAACCATTATTCAATATTAACAGTTGTTAAAGGTTAACAGTTCATTTATGGGTGTATGACAGTTTTAAACTCATAACTTTCAATACTGAATTCAGCCTACTCTTGTTAGCTTTTTGCAGTTATGTATGAAGACTGTGATGGACATCATTGCAGGTATTTATCTTTACACATATCCTTAGACATTTCCTTTTAGTCTAAAAACTAGCATTTCTAGTGGACTGGGGACATTTTTCCAGACCTCAAAGAACTGTCATTTCATTAGTTAAAAAAATTGCAGGATATATATTCAAAAGGGATCTCTTCTGTTTGGAATTCAACATCACCAGTCAGCTCAAATTTCAATTCTTGAAAAATGATGTCTCCTTTATTCAACGAACATTTTTAGAGTACTGGATACGGGGAATAAAAAAAGCTAAATAAAACCCTGTGCTGGGTAGAGAATCTACTGCAGTATGCATATTTATTATCAAATAGACTATACTATATTTAAATTTCATAGGAGATGAACACAGAAGGCCCTTAAGCTGCATTGAAGGCTGCCTAAAGCAGTATACAAAGTAATTAGTGCTGCTGGGTGCAGTGGCTCACGCCTGTAGTCCTAACACTTGGGAAGGCCCCAGGCAGACGGATCACTAGGTCAGGAGTTCTAGACCAGTCTGGCCAATATGGTGAAACTCCGTCTCTACCAAAAATACAAAAATTAGCTGGGTGTGGTGGCGCACGCCTGTAGTCTCAGTTACCGGTGAGGCTAAGGTAGGAGAATGGCTTGAACGCGGGAGCAGAGGTTGCAGTGACCCGAGATCACGCCACTGCACTCCAGCCTGGGTGAGAGAGCAAAACACCGTCTCCAAAAAAAAAAAAAAAAAGAAAGAAAAGAAAAAAAAGAAGTAAAAAAACAAAGTAATTAGTGCTATTTGTTAATACTTCTTTAAGGAGAGTGTACGTTTTAATTTTCGTGTTCGATGCTTGAGGAAAAGATTACATCGCACCACCTATCTTCCCCATATATTAGTTGTGTTTCTCTTATGTGGTAGTGTGCATGTTATTTGCTTACTTTTAGCATATAAAACCAGAAGTAACATTTAACTCTGTACCTAAAGGAAAGAGGGTATTCAGAAATGACTGAAGTAGCTAACATGAGAAGGCCAAAAAAAAAAAAAAAAAATCACACTAACGGACCCTTTTTTTTTTTAACAACAAAACAGTGAGACGTTACTTGGGGTAACCATAGCGTCGTCAAGGCTGTGGCGTCACGCCTCTAAGCGGATACCGCAGAAGTATTGGGGCCAGACACAGACTTCCAAGTTTGAATGGGCAGCGCAAGACCAAGAGAAGTTTTCAGGAAGTGCCGCCCACCTCGGCCGGGTCCCTCCGACCCTAGCCAGGCCCAGAAGACACAGCGACAATCGTAAGCCGTTACGGACTCCTAAAACACTGAGCTCGCGTCCTACCAGGAAGCCCACGCACTAAGCTACGTCTCTGAGGATCCCTCGAGGTCCCGCCCACTCTTCTCTCTCGAGACCACTAGAGGTCCGGAGGAGGAGGGGCCAGAGGGAAGGAGAGCAGCATGCGCATGCGCGCCCGGGACCCAGCCAGTGAGCCAATAGGGAATCTCGCGAGGGTTGAAAGTCGGTGGCGTAGGTAGTTGTCCCGAATGCTGGCGAGATAGAAGGTATCTACCAGAGGAAGAGGAGGCGGTGAAGCGTTTTCCCAGCCTCAGTCTGTCTTTCGTTTTCCTTTTCCCTTCCCTCAACCCTCCCCCATCCTCTAAATCAGCCCGCCTTCCTTGACCTCAGTGACCTGTCTGGCCCCGCCCACCCTCGTCGAGGTGATTCCCGCCGTAAGGTAAGCGTCGGTGGAACCCAGAGCCCCGCGGAAGAGCAGAACGACTTAAGAGTGTGCAGCTCCTGATCCCGGCTCGGGCCCGTCGCGGAGGCGCGGCGCGGGGGAGCGCTCGGGTGGGAGTCTCGCTCCTCCACCAGTTTATTGCGACGTAGCCACCCAGGCCTAGGCCTCCCCGTCCATCCCCGCCAGACCCGGCCTCTGGCAGCAGAGGGTGACGCAGACGGAACATCATGTCCTCCGCGGCAGAGCCTCCGCCACCCCCGCCTCCCGAGAGCGCGCCTTCAAAGCCAGCAGCCTCGGCCGCTAGCGGCGGGAGCAACAGCAGCAACAAAGGCGGCCCTGAGGGCGTCGCGGCGCAGGCGGTTGCGTCTGCGGCCAGCGCAGGTTCCGCAGACGCGGAGATGGAGGTGAGGGCGGCTTGCGGCTTGGGGAGCGGGCGCAGCGGGGAGGAGGAGCCGGTTCCCTCGCCGAATCTTGGCGATCGGACGCAGAGCCTGGCTTCTCTCTCTGCACCAGACTCAGTCTCAGACAGTGTGGATAAGAAGTGGTGCTCTCACTCTTGCTCCCTTGTTGTTAACCTACTCGGCCAAGCAAAATGGATTTCCGGCTTCTCACATTTGAATTGTTTGTCTCTTTGGTGAATCTTGACAAATCTTCGAACACCCTCAGTGAACAGATGTTCTTGGTCACCGTGGCCCAGGGGAACCCATCCGTTTTTTTTTTTTTTCCTCTAGATTCCCGCAATTCCCACTCCTATCTCTGAATTTGGGTTTTACTTTACACCAAACTTCGGGGAAGGGCGGGGAGATGACTGCTTCGGAGCAGGATGCACGGGCGGGGTGAAGGAGGCATTTAAAAGCGCGTCCGAGGACTTGGGCCTCCTTTTCTTCCTCCCGGTCCTTGCGGGGGCGGTATCTGTTCTGGGCCGAAACAATGGCGAGAGCTGGATGGCCGAGTGCGCAGTGGGGATAAGCGGGGCGCAGCTGCTTCTGTGAAGGGAGAGGAGGCCCCTCCCAGGCACTGTTCCATTGGGAGGGAAGCTACCAAGGCAGCAGCAGCTGTCTCGGATCCCCATCTAATTTAGGGGGGATAAATAAGTGTATGAATGAATTAGAGAACCAGGCGCAGTTGATAGGCTCTCAATCTGGCACTTTTTCTCTTTAGCTTCTGGCCTTAAGAAGAAAAAAAAATTAGTACCAGTCGCTGCCGAGAGACTTCTGGGTTTGGGTTGGCCAAAGGATGCTGACAGTACTGAGGGGGCTGGAAAGATGGGGGAGCTGCCAGGCGGATCTCTTGGATATGCTCCCAGGCTTTGCGATATCTGGGAACAAAGTAATTGCTCCTTCCAATTTTTGTTCTTGGCCTTCGACATGTTTTGAGATACTTCGTAAGTCGGAGCCCAAAGCTTTATGGGATTTTCCTATCCTTAGAATGAAAATAATACTGTTCCGAAGATGGGTCTTGATGCAGAATTATTATACGGTAAGGTAAGGAAATGGTAGGGTAGTGGCACAGTAGCTGTGTTTGGGTAGTTAAGTAACATTAATGTTAGTAATCTTTTAAAGAACTTTTGGTGGTGAGGGTAGGTTTATTGACGTAGGAACTCCTGGTAGGTCCTGTAGGACCTACCAGGTTTCAGTGGTTAAGATTTCTTTCAAATTAAAATATGTTGTGTTGCCTTTTTTTTTTCTCTTAAGGAAATGGTTCTTTCGGGTTACCAGGGCTCATTAACTTGGATTCCTGTTTCAAGGCTTCAGGAGTTTGAAAACCGGAGACACAAAGCAGTTGTGTGTAAATGTGCAGTTCTCTACAAAAAGTTGTTTATAGTTTTCCTCAGTTTCTCAAAAGGGTCTGCCATCGAAATTTTGGAAAAATAAATATCTCTCTCTTTTTTTTTTTGAAATGGAGTTTTGCTTTTGTTACCCAGACTGGAGTGCAATGGCACGATCTCAGCTCACCGCAACCTCCGCCTTCTGGGTTCAAGCAATTCTCCTGCCTCAGCCTCCCGAGTAGCTGGAACTACAGGCGCGCACCACCATGCCCAGCTAATTTTTGTATTTTTAGTAGAGTCGGGGTTTCACCTTGTTGACCAGGATGTTCTCGATCTCTTGACCTCGTGATCCACCCGCCTTGGCCTCCCAAGTGCTGGGATTATAGGCGTGAGCCACCGCGCCCGGCAAAATAAATGTCTTAGTATCTGAATGCAGAGTAGTTTTGAGCCTAAAGTATTTTGACTTGAGGTTGCTATTTTAAATGAAAATGGAATTAAAGTTTAAAAATGAGTATAGATATTATCACTACCGTATTAAATTAGTGATATTTTCATTTGCCTGATGGGGAAATAGAGTTCTGGTAGGCAGAACCTGTAATAAAACTCGGATCTGCCTTTAAAAGTGAGCCTTTTCTCACGTATCTTGCTCTGTCGTGTTCTTACCAAAAAAAAATTGGCAGTTGAATTTATTGAATACCATAGTCTTTTTTACCTTCCTAGTATAGAAATATTAGGAATTTTATTTTGTTTTCAGAAAATTATTTTAATAGTTACAATTTTTTTTTTTTTAACAGAATCAGTATAAAAATAGCAGTTGATTTCTCCATAATTATCGGAATTATTTATACTTGCGGTCTTGGCTAAGTGGGGCAGAAATCAACAAAAGGTCTTGGACTGTTGGCTCAGAAATGATCCTAGGAAGCCTGCCCTGTTGATGTCTGTTATGCTTAGCTCTTATGAGATGACCTGGTCCTTTAGAAAAAAAAAAAAAAAGTATCTCTTTATTCATTCATTCTTTGGAGGCTTGAAATGAATTCGGCAGCATTCATTATACACCTTCCAGCTCATACCATTTACCACTTCTTAAACATTCAGTTCTGACTGCATCCATTGCGATAGCTTCTGGGTTTGGGGATGTCGGTATCTGAATCTTTTCCCTCAGAAAGAAAATGAAGAAGTAGAGCTGTAACATCTACAAGAGCTCCCTGATTCCATAATCTTCATAACAAACTTTTTCTGTTCTTCCCTAAGTTGCTTTATCGTCCAAATTCTTTTCTCTCTCTTCTCGGAGCTTTTTTACTACTGCTGAGGTCTGGGCTATACAATTTTTTATGATTCTGACTCTACTGGCATGAACTGCCATCAGAGACTCATAAAGTTGTTTACAGTTTTGGCTGGCATCAATTTTTCCTTCAGAGGAAGCTGTTGGAACCATAGTGTTTAATTCATGTACTATTCTGTCATCAGTTGTCCTCATCACCTTGAGTAATTCCTGAAACTCAGCGAACTCACAGTTCGCACTGCCACTGTGCGGCCCTGTATTGGACCAGGAGTTTTAGTTTTCATCCACCTTATCACTGACTCATTTTAATTTTTTTCTTTTCACATTGTAGTGTGTGTATGTGTGTTTCTCTTAAAATGTACTGTCAGTCTGTTTTCTGTTTAACAAAATTCAGAATCACTGCAATTCACTGATAAAGACAGTTTCTGCACACATGCCTAATATATGTCACAACTTAATCTGTTTTGCACTTGGAAAATGAATATTCTATAAATGCTTTTTTCTTGTTTGAAAGTGATCTAAGGTGTTTTTCTAAAAGCACAGAATATACAGCATTCATGAATTTTTTTGTGTGTGTGACAAAGCTGATTTTCTCAGAAACAGCCTTCCTATATATTCAGTTACTTTTTTTCTTTTTGCTTGATACTGATAGGTCAGTGGAGCAACTTGTTTTTTAGTTATTCTTCTGGCAATGTGGAACTCTTCTGTGTTGATCCTCATCTCTATTGACTAGACTGATTAAATAACCACCTATTTGCCAATAATGATAATGATGTCCAGATGCCTGGGATTTTTTTTTTTTTAAACTATGGAAGAAATAATGACAACCATTGGAAAGCACATTTTATTATTTTTGTATGTTGCATTTCATGGCGTTTCGGAATTTTGTAAACGACTGGGTAGGTGGCATTGTCACTTAGGTATGGACACCAGAGATTTATGATGAACGTAAGTTCACACAAGTGCCAAGGGTCTTAGCGATGAAGTAAGGCTTGCCTGAAGGTCCTTTACCTTTTGTTCCAGTACCATACCAGGTCTCTTCCCCACAACTTTTTAGTCACGGATAGTTATATTATAGCATGTATTGCCAAGCGTAGATTTGTGTATCATTAATGAAGATTATACTTCTGCCAGTTTTTCTTTAATGGATGAACAGAACTTGACAGTATATAAGTTGGTGATTTTTGTTGCTTGTGACATGAATGTCAGGATAAATAACATACTTATTACTAGTTTAGGAATCAGACTGTAGTTATTCAGTTTAGGCTGTGAGATAAATTTTTTGTAATATTCCAGAAGATGGAAATCAGGTTGACTAATCCTGATTTCTTTGCTTACATTTGTGTAGTAGCACAGCAGATACTGTAGTTTTATGATAAAAAGGGAACTTTTTTTGCACAACTATTTAATTTGGTTTCATGGTAATTACAAAAAAAGAGAAATAGATTGTATTAAATGTAGTTTTCTTTTAGGATGGTGAAGATAATCTTGTTCTAATCTTGGCACCCATACAGTATATGTGTGTGTGTGTGTGTGTGTGTGTGTTTGTGGGTGTGTATATATATGGGTTAAATAGGTTATTATCCCCATGGTGTTTAATTTTATCAGTTTTTCTGTTAGGTTAGATGACAATGATTTAAGTTTCTAGGAAATTTTGGTGAGAATATATTATTTAAAATGTGTTTTGGGCAGAAATTGGTTTATAATGGTATGTTTAAAATTTTTGAAGAACAATTCTATTTAATTTTTTTCTTCCTACCAGGAAGTATTTGATGATACATCACCTGGAAAGCAAAAAGAAATCCAAGAACCAGATCCTACTTATGAAGAAAAAATGGTATGTTCTAGGCTTATGAATAGTCTGTAAGGAACACTTTTTGTTAGGTGATTAAATGTACTAAACATCTGTCTTAGTTCATTTTGTGTTATAACAATACTACATACTGGGTAGTTTATAAAGAAAGGAAATTTATTTCTTAATAGTTCTGGAGGCTGGAAAGTCCAGTGTCAAGGCCAGCATTCTCGCAGTGTCATTGTATGGAAGAAGACCAAGAGAAGAGAGCAAGACAGGACTGAACTTTCTTTTATAACAAGCCCACTCTGGTGATAACTAACCACCTCCTGAGATAATGACAGAAAGTTTTTCCTAATCACCTCTTTATTAGGCCCCACCTCCCAACTCTGTTGCATTGGGGATTAAATTACAACACAGGAGATTTGGACGGCAGCACAGTCAAACCGTAGCAATATCTGTTTAATTTTTACAATGAGGGCACAAATACCCATTTGAAATATGTGTAAGTAACATAGAATACTGTAACTTCCATATCTTATTTGCCTGTGTAAACCAAATGAAAATATTGTGTGAATTAACATAATGTCATTATCTAGTTACGGTAACAATACCTTTAAAAATTTAACTTTGGAAGTGAGGTGAGAACCAGAATAGTTTATCCAGTATATGTTTCTTCTGCACCTTGCTAGCATTGTACTCTCCTGGTTACAAAGAACAAATATATGCTTCTTGCTTACAGCATTTTTATATTATAGATGGAATCTTTACAAAAATAATATGACATTATACTGGAGTCATTTAAGTCCCAGTTCACATCCCGTATCTTCTAAGAAACCTCTCAAAACTATGACTTGATTTAAACAGTACCACCACAGAGCTTTAAATTTAAATTCAGTTTTACTAATAGTAACAGTGGCTAACAGTGAATGCTTACTCTGTATCAGGACTTTTTCTGAATGCTTTATATGGATTGAACTCATTTAATTGTGTTGAAATCTTAAAAGTTAAAATAACAATATATTAAGAAAAGGACTACACAGTGTGCTCCTCTAAGGTAGGAACAGTATCTTAATCTGTCTATCTTCAGCAGAACAATAGCTGGCATATAGCAGATACTACATATTTTTTAAAACATACTTTTTTTCTTGTCTTTTGACTTTCTCTTCCAAATCAGTAAATATTTTGAATAAATAGCTTCAAAAGTCATGATATGTAATTTATGTACACATATAATATGCACAGCACATATAACACTGTAAATTATAAATGGTACATTTTTAGATTTGATTCGTCACATATGTATAAACTGTCTCTTTTTTTTTTTGCTATCAAACTTAGGAAAAAATATATTTGCCACTCTTTTTTAAAGTGAATACTACTTTGAACTGAATACAGTCTACATATTTTAATACTGCTTTAACCCTTTACAGTTTAGATTCTGACACTAGCACTATACTGGTGAATCTGATTGCCAATTCTGAGGCTTAGTTTTAGTTTTAGTTTCTTGATTTGTGCTTAACATTGTTGACCACTCTTCAGAAGTCTTGACTTACCTTGTAAGACACTTTTTCCCTTGATGACATCCTCTTTGCTTTTTTATTTCTTTGTTCTTCCCTGTTAAGTTTTGAACATTTCTTCCTAGACAGTTTGATTCTTACTGGTTTTCACCTGCTATCTTTAACGAAATACTTTCAAATACTTAACCTCTAGCCCAGAAGCCTGTAATCAGTATTTTCCTTTGCTTTTAAAATCCTATTCGTACCTCTTATTTGAGAATATCCAAAACTGAATTCACAAGTTTGACTTCATATACCTTAGTGTTACCTCAAGAAATGAAAGTTCCTCTTCAGGTATACTCAATTTTTACTTCACATACTTTAGTGTTACCTTAATGAAAGAAAGTTCCTCTTCAGGTGTACTTAAGATGTCCATGACAGTACTGCATACCTTTTAATAGTAAATTTACTTATGAGTTCATTCCCTTTTCCATATCACCCTAGTTCAGTATTTTTCTATTACTGCATGGGTTATTTTATGCTTCTTTATTTGCGTTCTTTCTTATGATCTGGCCTCTTCCAGGTTTCTTAACATTTTTGGAAAGTATTATATTTATGACACGAATCTGACTATAAAATGGAGGTTTTTTCAGTGGTTCTCTACAGTGCTTTTTATTTTCTTAGTGGTCTTTATTGGAACTCTTCTCTTTTCTTCCAGGTTTTTTAGTCTCCCACCATCATTTTCTTTTTTGACATTGTGATCTTCATCTGAACAGTTTTCTTCTAAGCAAGCTACCTTGTCATCTGTTAGTTCCTAACCATAGATAAGTTCACTATCCACTCTTGATTCTTGAACACAGAAAGCTGAGTACTACTTCAGAAAACTAAGTAATAGTGCTTATTGGTGTCAGAATAAATTTATGGTTTTTATTTTCTTGAACGTTGAGTATTTATTGCCTGTCAATCTCATTTAGCCATTCTAAAATGTGTCCGCTCTGATCAGTCTTTCTGCTCCATTTCTATCATGCCATCATTTTCAATATTCCTCCATAAAGAATTGCAGGCCTGTCTTTATTTTCTTTCTCTTTGAAACATAGCCTCTACTGTCCTACATCATTTCTTCCTGTCTCAGAGAAAGAAGCTAGTCCAAGGCTATTCACTTTAATCTCCATTTGATTTTATAAGTGATTTCTTTCAGGTTCCTAATCATACTCTTATTTCTGCTTTTATGTTTTGTTAGTTTTTCTCCGTCAAGACATTTTAATTTTAACCTTCTCTCAAGCAGTTTATCTTGAGTCCAAACAAAATTACAATAATTTAGTATTTTTTCAGTCCTAACATCTTCTAGTTGCATGCTCTTTGCTTTTCTTTCATTATATATAAATTAAGAAATGTAATTATGTAAAATATGTACTCACATATGTATCTTGTTCAGTACTTTAAAACAGTCTGTAATCTTGAAAAACATAAACAACGGAGGCTTGTCATGTGTAGGACATTACTAGGTTCTAGCATGTTCACGGTGTTGTTATTGTGTAGATCCATTTGGTCATTTGTGACCCAATGAAACACTATAACCATGTGCCTTCCTAACAGCAAATTGGGCTTCAGTTTTTACGTTGTTGTGACCTTGAAAAATGATTGTGTTCCTTTTAAAAATGTGTAGTTTTTATATTATGACATTTGGATACTTCTGGGCTAGGTAAAATGTCTTTTTGTAATTCATTCCAAAACTGACATTTTAAATATTTATAGACAGAGATGTTGGGTAGTTGGTTTCTCTGTTTTTTGAGCTTTTCTTGTCTTCTTGGTTTCATCAAACTATTATTTTTTTTTTTGTATAAAGGCTGCCTAAATTTTTAGGCTCTCAATTTTATTATTTTTATGAAAACTTGTCTTCAAAGCTTTTACATTTTTTTTGGTCCAAGTAAATTTCTTCCATTCTCTTGGTATTAGGGAACATTCAAAGGAGCAGCTTGCAGATATGAAAGAGGAATAATATCAAGCCTAATACCTTTGTAAAACTTGTCACAGCCTGACTAATGAATGACCAATGCATTTTTACCTGCTTCTGAATAAATTCACTTGTATTGCACAATGCCTCTTAATATTTTAAAAATTGTTCCAATCAACTATGTTGAAGTTTAATTGACATAAAATAATTTTAAGTTTGTAATTCAGTGAGTTTTAGGAAATATGCAGTTACTTAAATACTGTCACAATCATCATGCAGAGTAGTTCCATCATCCCCAAAAAATTTGCTCCTGCTCCTTTGCAATCAGTTCTTGCTCCTGCCTCCTTGCCACTTTTGATCTGCTTTCTATCACTAGTTAGTGTTTCATTTAAGTGGAATCATACAGCATGTACTCTTTTGTATTTGGCTTCTTTGACTTTGCATAGTGCTTTTGAAACTCATCCATGTTGTTGGATGTATCTGTAGTTCTTTTTTTGTTTTGTTTTTGCTGAGTTCATTGTGTGGAGGCATGCTGAAACTTTGATTTCTGGAGTTTTAATGGATACCTTGATAAAATGTATCTTAATTTTTTTATTTCAGCAAACTGACCGGGCAAATAGATTTGAATATTTATTAAAGCAGACAGAACTTTTTGCACATTTTATACAACCTGCTGCTCAGAAGACTCCAACTTCACCTTTGAAGATGAAACCAGGGCGCCCACGAATAAAAAAAGATGAGAAGCAGAACTTACTATCAGTTGGCGAGTGAGTAACTTAGTTCAACGAAACTTACTTTTGATAGTATTCGGTAGAGGCATAAAGTCACTTTTATGATAACTGTAATTTCAAAAAATTATTTTAGTGCCATTATTTATTAGGCCCTGCTTGGCTTGGCATGCTTTAGCCATAAATGTATAAGCATATAAAAATATGCATAATTGTTAGGGTGCAGTGCTATTGCCTATAATCCAGCATTTTGGGAGGCCGAGGTGGGAAGATTGCTTGACTCTGGGAATATGAGAGCAGCCTGGGCAGCATAGGGAGATCCCATCACTACAAAAAAAAAAAAAAGAAAAAATGTGCGTAACGCCTTACTTTTTATAGCATTATATAGGTTATGAATTGTAACAATCATTGAGTATGGAATTTAGATGTCACGTCATTCCTCAGAGAGGAAACAAAGGCTGAGGTTAAGTGGCTGAACATCACATTGAAATAGTAAGAATGATCCAGACTTGAATTTGGATCTGACTTCGGTGTGCTGTAGGTACCTGTATCACATGCACATATTGACGGTATTTTATTTAAAGTCTAGTGTGTGGGATATTGTGATGACTTAGGTCACAGCAGCTTGTTTAAAATTTTTGTTGCATACTTAGTTGTTTTTATATAAACTAGTGTCAAGTTGTATGCCATTCTTTGGTGGCGAAAATAATTCTTACATGTTGAATTTGGGAATTCTTTAGAATTTGCGTTCTGGTTGGATAACTAAGATGTTTAATTAGTAATAGTAGATTTAGGGCTATCTTGGCTCCCTGAAATAGCTTTGTGTAATTCCCAAGTGAAAACTAATTAGCAATTAAAATATAAAAGATTATCTAGAAGAAGAAATAGCAACAAGGTTAAATTCACTACACAGTTTATTGTAAGAGGGAAGTATGATCTTCATCTTGAAGGGATTATTGTTGTAAGCATAATATGTTTTATTTTGCATATTCCACTCATCCAGTATATCTTATTTCTTATTCATTGTGACCAAAGCACTATTTTAATACTTAGGAAACTTTGTAAGAGACAACTTTGCACTTCAGCTGTGTTTAAAATGTTTCAGACATCAGAATTTTGCAGATACTTAAATATCAGTGTCATGGCATGAAACTAGAAACTACTGTAATGAATACCGTTATGGGATAGACAGTATGATGTCACAAAAAGAAACAATTGTGTTATTCTTTTCTATTTTTTTATCCTAATTTATCTTTTTTTTTTAATAAGAAAAACGATTCTGTTGGAAATACATAATAAATTGTTCGTCTTGATCTATTCAATAGTGTTATTGGGGAAGAAGAGTCCTAGTTAACAGATTTCTTTACTCTTAAAACCATCTTAAATGGGAAGCTAATTTCCTAAAGTAATGAGGGTGACTACTGTCTGAGTATCAAGAATACATTTTTTAAAATCTTTTTATTTGAGACAGAGTCTCATTTTGTTGCCCAGGCTGGAGTGCAGTGGTGTGATATCATGTCACTGCAACCTCTGCCTCTGGGGTTCAAGTGATTATTGTACCTCAGCCCCTGAGTAGCTGAGTTTACAGGCTAACGCCACCACACCCAGCTCATTTTTGTATTTTGAGTAGAAATGGAGTTTCACCAAGTTGGCCAGGCTAGTCTCGAACTTCTGACCTCAAGTGATCCACTCACCTCAGCCTCCTAAAGTGCTAGGATTAGAGGTGTGAGCCTCCATGCATGGCCAAAAATCCTTTTTTTTCTTCTAGTTATTCAGAATTATGTTCAATTTTTAACAATAAAGCAGACCTCAGCTTTAATTTTGAGTTTTACAACTGTAATAAGCATTTTGAAAATAATCGTGAAGGAGATTTTATAAAAATAATGTTAAAATTATCTCCCAGTTTATGGAGAATAAACTGGGGATGGAAGTAGATCTTTATACTCAATTTCATAGGCTCAGAATGCAGAGGAGTAGAAGGAATAAGACTAGGATGTTCTGATTAGAAGCATATATAAAAATAAGGCCCCTGAATTTCTGAGGATTGCTGCTTCTGTCTTGGAAGGCCACTTATCCTTTTACCAAGCATGTAGTTTTGGTTGAATGAAGTTATAAATTAGATTCAGGGGCCTCAATAGAGGAATAACTTGTTTTTTCTAAATAAGTTGAAAATATTTGCTGGATGTATGAAAGTGTCACATTGGAAGTGTCAGAACTGGGGGATAAGTATTAATAGTATGACTGAACTGAGCCCTTTAGACATTCATTGGCAGTATTAAACTTGAGAAACACCAGTTTTTAAGGGGGTATATCTGATTCTCTTAGGATGTAGAATTTAGATGTGTATTTTTAAAGCTTTTTGATGAATCCCTGATCACTGCTTTAATTTCTGAGTTTTTATGCTGCAGGTTTTGCTCAAAGTTGTAGTTTTAAAAATGTAGTTTCTGGAACATTTTTCCCTTGGCAAAAAGATTTTTTAAAAAGGGGTGGCTCAAGCCTGTAATCCCAGCACTTTGGGAGGCCGAGGCGGGTGGATCATGAGGTCAAGAGATCGAGACCATCCTGGTCAACATGGTGAAACCCCGTCTCTACTAAAAATACAAAAAATTAGCTGGGCATGGTGGCGCGAGCCTGTAATCCCAGCTACTCAGGAGGCTGAGGCAGGAGAATTGTCTGAACCCAGGAGGCGGAGGTTGCGGTGAGCCGAGATCACGCCATTGCACTCCAGCCTCGGTAACAAGAGCGAAACTCCTTCTCAAAAAAAAAAAAGGTACACTTTAAAGTACAAATAATGAGATTTTTCTGACTACATAGTTCTTGAAATTTGACTATTATATTTCTGTTTACTGGGTTCTGGTTAGTCTACAGTACTACTGTATTTTAATAACAATGTATATTTTAATTATTTAAAACATTTCAGATTTAAATTTACTCATATTTTCTTTTTTCTTTTTCTTTTTTTTGAGATGGAGTATCGCTCTGTCCCCCAGACTGGAGTGCGGTGGCACTATCTTGGCTCACTGCAACCTCAGCCTCCCGGGTTCAAGTGAATCTCCTGCCCCAGCCTCCTGAGTAACTGGGATTATAGGCACGCGCCACCATGTCTGGCTAATTTTTGTATTTTTAGTAAGATGGGGTTTCTTCATGTTGATCAGGCTGGTCTTGAACTCCTGACCTCGTGATCTTCCTGCCTCGGCCTCCCGAAGTGCTGGGATTACAGGCAAGAGCCCCACTGCGCCTGGCCAGTTTTTTCCGTATTTTCTACTGTTCACTGGTTGATGCCTGTTAAAAATTGTGATTTTGTGGAATCTTGGTCAGCTGCTTGACTATTATGTTGAAATAGTAGCTGTTTTAAAGCCAAAACTTAAATCAGGTGATTTTATTTTCAACTTATCAGTTACCGACACCGTAGAACAGAGCAAGAGGAAGATGAAGAACTATTAACAGAGAGCTCCAAAGCAACCAATGTTTGCACGCGATTTGAAGACTCTCCATCATGTATGTTAGACACACTTGATTTTTTTAAAAAGTTGCCCTTCGAGACCTCCTTTGATTAATGTTTTGGATTTGTGTTGGCTACTATTTGTAAAGCAAATTTGTAGTAATCTTAGATATTTATTGGTTGTGAAATAAACTTCAGCTTTTGAAGGAGATGATAGCATATTATATGATAGTAGAGCTGTATTTCAAAATTATATAAAATGTCATTGTGTTTGTTATTGCCCTGAGGTATATGTAAAACTAGAGATGGTTTTGTTTTATATTTGTTCCAGATAAGAAAACTAATTTATTTTTAAAAAGGTACTTCATGGAGACATTTGCTTACTTATCATCTAATGTTTTTATATTAGTTTTCACTTTTTTGTGTCATGTATTTGTTTATTAATTAGCTTTTTTTTTTATCTCAGGTGTTTTTCAAAAGGAGATGGGGGTACACTGTGTACATATGAAAAGAAATCAGATGACTATTATGCATATTTAATAATTATTCTGGGAAGCAAAATAAGTAGTATACCTTGAAAGAAGAGAGTACACTGGAATGTATAAGATATATTGGAAAAGTAACTTAGGAATAACCTATTTCCTTTGTTTTAATGGAAAGAAAATAAAACACCCAAAGAATCTGTATGTGTAACTTAAGAACTGAGTTACTGGAGTGGGTACTCTGATGCCCACAGTCATTCTTCCTGGACTTGGTTGTCTTTCACTTCAGACCATGGCAACTACCTCTAGTATTTTGTAAATGCAGAGTTCCTATTGTTCAAGAATCCTTCAGTAATGAAAATGAAGTCACTAGATATGTGTAGACATACATGAAAGAGACTGCCTTGTATTTCTTCTCTTAAAATTCGTATTGTGCTTTTCTTTTGTTCTTAGATGTAAAATGGGGTAAATTGAGAGATTATCAGGTCCGAGGATTAAATTGGCTCATTTCCTTGTATGAGAATGGCATCAACGGTATCCTTGCAGATGAAATGGTATGTGTTTGGTAGTTTTTTGAAGGGTATGTTCAGATATTTAAAATATCTGATATATTAAATTGATAAAAGTATATAACACAGTTTTGTTTCTTAGAGTCTAGAACTGTTAGCAAACTGATCGCTCTGAAACTGGTATAAGCAGCTTGCCTTAGTTGCATAAGTGTGATCTGTACTTGAATTGTGAGAAATCTCCGTCTGTGAAAATACAATAAATTTAAAAACAATCCATTTTGAGAAACATATTTTTGGATGACTTTTGTAGTACAATGATTTATTTTCTTCCACTTCTGTAAAACACAAGTGAGATCATTAATTGTTTACAGCTGATAAATATTTTTTCAGAACTTTTTTTTTTTTGATTTTTGTCTTTATTTTAAAAATCGTTTCCATCTTACAAGAGATGCTCGTTTGAAGGGAAAAATTTCATGGATGATGAAAATTTGTATTGAGAATAGATTTTCCCTACACAGCTAAGTAGCATCAGCTTCTGCCATATACCTCTTGAAGATAACAGCATCAATAAAAACAATAATAAAGTTGAAATAGGCCATAAGCTTGTACAATTCTTAAAAGACATTTTATCTCTTATTAACTACTAGTTATGTAATGAATATTTTATTTCTTTATTGTTCTGGTGCTAAAACATTTAATTGGCTGGAGAAAGTACAAAGTCAAAAGAATTGCATTTCAATGCTAGCTCTGCTAGATGGCTTTGAGAAAGTCACTTAAACTGTTTGGGCCTTATGTGAGTGATAATACTTCCCTTAGAGATTTGTGAAGATTATATGACATAACACTTACAAACTTTCACCTATATTAAGTTTTTGCCATTTATTAACTATTGAAAATATGTAGCATTTCTTTTACATATGGAGGTATAATTGTGAAATAATGTTCTTGTGGTTATTCATTGCTTTGTGGTTATTTTGAAATCTTTCAGGGCCTAGGAAAGACTCTTCAAACAATTTCTCTTCTTGGGTACATGAAACATTATAGAAACATTCCTGGTCCTCATATGGTTTTGGTTCCTAAGTCTACATTACACAACTGGATGAGTGAATTCAAGAGATGGGTACCAACACTTAGATCTGTTTGTTTGATAGGAGATAAAGAACAACGAGTAAGTTTCTAGTATTTCGTTACATTTTTGATGTTAAAATAATTTGACTTCAGGCTTGGGTATGGGTATAGCGGGAGAAGGATAAAAGAGACGGGATCTTTGCAAATACTAGTATTTACAAATGTAGTGTTGTCTTGGTGGATAAAATCATATGAAGTGATGGGCATGGTGGGCTCATGCCTGTAATCCCAGCACTTTGGGAAGCCGAGGCAGGTGGATCACGATGTCGGGAGATTAAGATCATCCTGGCTGCCATAGTGGATCCGTGTCTCTACTAAAAATACAAAAATAGTAGTCAGGCATGGTGACATGTGCCTGTAGTCCCAACTACTCAGGAGGCTGAGGCAGGAGAATCACTTGAACCTGGGAGGTGGAGGTTGCCGTGAGCCGAGATTGCACCATTATGCTCCAGCCTGGGTGACAGAATGAGAGTCCGTCTCAAAAAAAAAAAAACACGAAAATTCTATTGGGAAGATGTTAGAAACTGCAGAAAGCTGTACGAATATAGTTTGTTTTTCTCCCTTTTGGGAGTGGTTGTTTAAAATCATTGGTTTTGCTCTCATTCTTAAAAGTGTTTTCTTGTTTTTAAAAGATGCTTTGAAATGTGAGGTGGTTGGAAATTTAAGGAGCCACATTTTTAGATTAATGTGTGTAGTGGTAATAGTAATAGGATTATAGTTTTTAAAGGCAGATTGAGTCAATTACAGTAATTTGATGATTTGTTATGATATCTAACGAAATAAGTTAAAATTTTGATCAGTTGACATCATCCTTGTGGGAAGAAGAGATGGAAATAATAACATTAGAATATAAAGCTCAGATTTGAAATTTATTCAGACTCTACTGAACGGCTGTGTACTTGTTTTGTTTTACCCTTCATTTAGCTGTGAGTGATAAGCTAGATTTTTTTTCTCTCCCTTTCTAGTTATGTTGGGTATTTTAAGTTAACAAGTTGTTTTGTTTTGGGGCCCAGAGAGTGGTAATTACTTAGCCATTCTTTGCTTCAGTTTTCTTACCTGCAAAGTAATACTATTAGCAGTGTGTTAATACATTTATAAACCTGAAAGGAATGAAATGGCTACTAATGCTAACTATCTTTCTGTCCTCTTCCTTTCTTTATGTTAAAATGCCCCTCTTTTTCTTGTCTAAACCTCTCTCTCAAGATTTTCCAGATCTGGTGGAATTGTGGAAAGACACTTAAAGTCTTTCTATTTTAATTCTGTTGAATTTTGCACTGATTAACTTTGTCAGTTTTTAAAAACTCAATGGTTCTGACATTTAAATGATTCATGAAGTTACTTTAATCTTAGGAAAGCTGGTTCTAAATGTTTACATAATGTAGCTACTCCACTCCTTTTTAATATTCCCACCTCCTTTTACATACTAGATTACTTGTCATTAGTAAATTTCATGTCTAGTTTATTTCTGTGTGATGTAATTTTTTTCTCTTGTTACACAGGCTGCTTTTGTCAGAGACGTTTTATTACCAGGAGAATGGGATGTATGTGTAACATCTTATGAAATGCTTATTAAAGAGAAGTCTGTGTTCAAAAAATTTAATTGGAGATACTTAGTAATAGATGAAGCTCACAGGATCAAAAATGAAAAATCTAAGGTAATTTGATACTTAGATGTGAAAAGCCTTCACGTAAGAATTTGATTAAAATGCAGAATATTTTTCTTTTTTAATTTAAGTTCTGGGATACATGTGTAAAATGTGCAGGTTTGTTACATAGGTATGCATGTGCCATGGTGGTTTGTTGCACCTATCAACCCATCATTTAAGTTTTAAACCCAGCATGCATTAGGTATTTGTCCTAATGCTCTCCCTCCCCTATTCCCCCACACCCCGCAGGCACCTGGTGTGTGATGTTCTGCTCCCTGTGTCCATGTGTTCTTGTTTTTCAGCTCCCACTTACAAGTGAGAACATGCAGTGTTTGGTTTTCTGTTTCTGTGCTAGTTTGCTGAGAATGATGGCTTTCAGCTTCATCCACGTCCCTGCAAAGGACGTGAACTCATTCTCTTTTATGGCTACATAGTATTTCATGGTGTATACATGCCACATTTTCTTTATCCAGTGTGTCACTGATGGGCATTTTGGTTGGTTCCAAGTCTTTGCTATTCTAACTAGTGCAATATGCAGACTACTATAATGGTATATTTGTTTTTTTTCTTTCAGTTGTCAGAAATAGTGAGGGAATTCAAGACTACAAATAGACTGTTATTAACTGGAACACCTCTTCAGAACAACTTGCATGAGCTGTGGTCACTTCTTAACTTTTTGTTGCCAGACGTGTTTAATTCTGCAGATGTAAGTATTTCCTGGTGCTTTCTGGCTAATAATATTTTGTTTAGTGCTATGTATTTTTGTAATAAAAGTGGCTTGCTTTTTATAGCACGGCTTGAGATTATCATTAATTTTTCATGCTTGTATTTACATAGTTAGCCTGGTGTTATCTACTAGGTTGTCTCTGTATAATGGGAATGTACTTTTTTGCCTTTGGTTTTAATCTTGCTTTATTATTGTTGTTATATATATTTTTTGAGACAGAGTCTCACTCTGTTGACCAGACTGAAGTGCAGTGGTGTGATCTTGGCTCACTGCACCCTCTACCTCGGGGGTTCAAGCGATTTTTGTGCTTCAGCCTTCTGAGTAGCTGAGATTACAGGTATGTGCCACCATGCCCGGCTAGTTTTTGTATTTTTTGTAGAGACAGGTTTTGCCATGTTCAGGCTGATCTCAAACTCCTGGCCTCAAGTGATCTGCTTGCCTTGGCCTCTCAAAGTGCTGGGTTTACAAGTGTGAGCCACCACACCAGGCTTCAGTCTACTTTAAATCATTGTTTTCTCTCTCTGAAATGGCATAAATTATCACTCCTATTTGGTAAATCATGTTGGCCTGACTTTGTTTCAGTGGCTCTAGGTTGACTGGTTGTGTTTTTAAGGTGCTGCTAAATGTATTCCTGAAGTGATTTGTATACCTCACATTGCTTATGTTCTAAGTCCCAAGGATGACTGTTAAATACAGTGAAGTCTGTCTGGCATTTCTTTTAGTCTAACAAACAAATAGAACCTAATCTTTTTGGATTATTTGTAGTCATAGAAATGATAGCAATGGTGAATTAGTTGTTTGAACTGTTAATAGTAATGTGATAACTATGTCAAGAGTTTGTGCTATTAATAATTGCAGGGTTTTTCTTTTTTTTTAATTGCTGTACCAGCTTTTATTTTTGAAGCTTTGCTTGCCTAGCTGGCGTATTGTGTGTATTAGGGAGATTTGAAGAGCTCCACATTAGTATGTTTTTGTACAATTAAGTTATAAAAAGGTATTAATTTTGGTTTGTTCTGTGAAGATTATTTTAAAAGAAGAAAGATTTTGTGTTGTAAAAAGATTGTTAAACTAACTCCAAAAGCAGTTTAGTTTTGATTTTACATATTTTGATGTTTTTGAGGTAATTCCCTTTTCTTACTACATTGACACTTTCATTTGCTTTAGTTATAGCAGTGAATTCTAAGATTATGTTTACTCAAAAACAAAGCACACATATGATACATGTATTCAGGCTGGACATGGTGGCTCACTCCTTTAATCCCAGCACTTTAGGAGGCCGAGGTAGGTAGATCACCAGAGTCAGTAGTTCAAGACCAGCCTGGCCAACATGGTGAAACCCCGTCTCGACTAAAGATACAAAAAGTTAGCTGAACGTGGTGGCAGGCTCCTGTAATCCCAGCTGCTTGGGAGGCTGAGGCAGAAGAATGGCTTGAACCAGGGAGACAGAGGTTGCAGTTAGCTGAGATTATGCTGTTGCATTCCAATGTGGGCAACAAGAGCGAAACTCTGTCTCAAAAGAAAAAAAAAAAAAAAACCAACCAACAAAAGAACTCCATGTGTTCAAGAGATGAGGTTAGGGAAACTGTCCTTGTTGAAATCCTAACCAAATATTAATGAAATGCTGGTAATTTCAGTTTAATTCAGTAAGTTTGATTAAAATTGACATTGTTCTGTAACCTTGTATTTGAGTAGTCTGAATGGTCTTAGAGAATGACAAAATGGTTTAATTTTAAAGCTTTTATGAAACTTGAAAGATATTTTTCAAGAATATTTTCTGATTCTGTAGAATATGCTTTCCAACTCTCAGCGTGAAACTTGTTATTTTGATGTTTTCGAGAAGAATGTTTAGAAGGTAGTATGGTTTCTAAACTTTGTTTTAAAATTAGTTGGTAATAATGACACATAAAAAATGGGGTTGGACTAAGTGATTTTTTTTGGGGGGGATTACAATTCAAATATACTAATTCTAGAAATCATTTTTATTATCTGTTATTATAGGGTGTTTGTTAATATCATCTCTGACCTGACTATATTTTTTGTTTGTTAATCTAGGACTTTGATTCCTGGTTTGATACAAACAACTGCCTTGGGGATCAAAAGCTAGTTGAGAGGCTTCATATGGTAAGTATTTTGGAGTAGTGCTAAAGCATATTTCTGATGGGAAAAAGGTTAGAGGTTTAAATTAGTAGATTATTTTCCTGTAAGCAAAAAGCACAATGGCTTAAGAATCAGATCTGTTTGAATTCTGCCGCTTAATTGTTACATCTTACAATCAACGTAGGGGGTGATGTGTGGTTGTTTCAGTGTTAGAACCTAGAATGGAATCCTGACTTAAAGGAAAAAGTAATCTCTTGTAGTTATAAAAAGTACAGTGGGGGAAAGAAGAATTGCATAATAATGTAGACAGGTTTTTGAGACAGAGTCTCACTGGAGACTGGAGTGCAGTGGCATGATCTTGGCTCACTGCAATAAGCAGTCTCTCCTATCTCAGCATCTAGAGTAGCTGGGACTACAGGCACCTGCCACCATGCCCAGCTAATTTTTGTGTTTGTTGTAGAGACAGTGTTTGACCATGTTGCCCAGGCTAGTCTCAAATTTCTGAATTCAAGTTAACAGCCTGCCTGCCTTGGCCTCCCAAAGTGTTGGGGTTACAGGTGTGAGCCACCACGCCCAGCCTTATAGACAAGTTTTTAAAACTTAGTTCCATTTCTATTCCATGGAAGAATCTAACAGGTTCACTTTTGAAAAGGCTAAAGATATATCTGTTTTTTCTTAAATCTAGTGACTGTGTATAAGCAACTGCTAATATTGCATTATGAGCAGAGATGGTATGTTTTTGCTTTGCTGTATGGCTTTGTGCCTACATATAGCTTCCTATGACTTCCTAGTTTACAAGTAAAAGTTGGTAGGTAGAGAAACTTCTCTAACAGACTCCAGATTAAAATACCCTGGTCAGGTATTTTAATACCTGACCAGGAGCTTATAAGAATGTCACATACAGCCCTTAATTATTTAACTTAGGAATTCTCAGCCTCTTTTGACATTTTGGTCTGGGTATGTCTTTTAGGGGTAAGGAAAGAGGGGAGAACGTGGTTGTCCTGTGTATTGTGGTATGTTTAATAGCATCCCTGACACTTCTACTCACTAGATGCCGGTAGTAACATTCCTCCAGTTGTGACAACCAAAAATATCTCTAGACATTGCAAATGTCCCCTGGGGGACAAAATTGTGACCCTCCATGGCCTAACCTTTTTCACGTTCTTTGGCATCTGTTTTATTTCTTCATATATTGAGCTTTAGTTTGATAGATTACTGACTCCACTGTTAGTTTTCTATAAACATTGTGCTAATTCTAATCTGTTTTTGCTACATCTAGAATCTTTTTTTTCCTGGTTTCTTTACTAATAATACCTAGTCCGAGACTCAGTGACATCACCTCCACTGACCCACCCAGGCTGAGGCTGGCCTAGGTGCTCTTCTGTGTATTCTATCTTTAATAATCTGAGCATTCTAACGTTATAAGACTTTGCAGAGGTTATTTAGATGATTCACAAGTGTTTTCCATACTGGATTGTAAGCATAAATATATATTTATTTGTAAGCAGGATATATATGTCTTTGTATACCTGGCACAATGCCTGGTTAGAGTGGTTATTTAAACAGGGAAAAAATTTAAGTTCATGAGTGTTCACATATTTCAGTATAAGGTACTTTAAAATTCTTAAATACTGAGAGTTTTGCTAAATATTATAGGTAGTAATTTCCTAGCTACCTTTATTTCAATTCAGATGGCATTCAAGCATCTAAGCACTCCCTTTATAGTGTTATGTGTAATATTGGGGGTAGAAAAGAAGGCAGAAGAACTTGATTTTTCTTCATGCATTTTTTTTCCTTATTCCACTGCTCTTGGCTTTCCTTTAATATGAAGGTACATCTAGGTAAAGCAAATGAACAGTCCACACAGCAGAATCAACCAGATTTGGAAACTATTTTGTTCACAGGGCATTTTAAAAATGCTGCTCAAGTCAGGGAGAAGAGGTCTTGTAGCTATCTCTCTACTTTGTCCTGATCTTTACTCTGAAGTTTCTACAATAACACCTGTGTTCCTATAATGAAAGGAAGATTTAGAAGTCAGTATGGATATGCTTAGGAATGAGATAACTCTTATTTTATGTATTAGTTATCTAATGCTACAAAGGAACCCCTTATTTCCTCCACCCCCCAAATATCTTAATAACCCCCCTTAACGGTTAAGAATCCCTTATGTCCCTACCCTTCAAAACATCTTAGAACCCCTTATTTCCCCTACCCCACAAACACTTAATATATTTTGTTAACAACCCCAGAATTTATGGGTTGACTGGATGGTTTCTTGTGGGTTACACCTGAGTTTATCTAGTTGAATTTAGCTGGAAAATGCTAGAAGAGCGCCAGTCAGGGTAAAGGCCTTCACTTACACATCTGGCAGTTGCTGTTGCTTGTTGACTAGGGCTAAACTAGCTTTTCTACATGGTGATATTAGAGAGGTGTTGCTGATTATTTTTCTCACTAACATCTAATTCGTTTTGTGATAATAGTATTTTTAAAAAATCAGTGTAAATAGAACAAAGGTACAAAAAAGGATATTTTTAGTTGTATGAGTAATTTAAAAACTTACTGTTTTATGAAAATGAGTGAACTACTGCATATAACGTTGAAATGTCTTATTGTTTAATAAAAGCAACCAGATATAAATGGGTGTATATCAAAGGAATCCATGTATATAAAGTTAAAACTGATAGTCAGAATTAGTCTATGGTGTCTTAAAGTCAGAATATTGCTTTCTCTTGGGAAGGAAATGAGGAGGGGATAGTGACTGGAAGGGACACAAAAAGGATTTCAAGAGTGTTCAATTTAGTGTAATTACATGAGTTTTTTTTTACAGTACTTGAATAAAATTTGTAACACTGTACAGTCATTTATTGAATTATATACTTTCATATTCCTTCCGTAAGTTAGGGCAGTAAATTTAAACACTAACCATAAAGAGATCTTAATGAGACACTGGCCCATTCTTAAGCAACATTATACAGTCTGCATGCAGGTAACTAGTTTTAGACCTGAAAGGCAATGAATTGTTAAAAAGACTGTTTTAAAAATTTACTATTGTTTTTAGTATTTTATGGTAGTATAACAAGTATATACTAATAATATATATAGGCACACCTCATTTTATTACATTTTGCAGTGCTTCACAGATACTGCATTTTTTTAAAAAAATTGATTTTGCAAAACAAATACATGGTTTGTGGCAACCCTGTGTGAAGGAAGTCTGTCAACACCGTTTTTCCAACAGCATGGGTTCACTTTGTTAGCATTTTTAAAGCAATAATGTATTTTTAAATTAAGGTATGTATGTTGTTTTTCTTTTAGACATAATGCTGTTGCACACTTAATAGTGTAAACATAAGTCAGTTGCACTGGGAAACATGACTTACTTTATTGAGGTAGTTTGGAACTGAGCCTACACTATCTCTGAGGTATACCTGTATTGAATAAGTAATGATCTTGGAACCCAATAGTCACAAATTATATACAGTTAGCCCTTTATATCCTTAGGTTCCACATCAATAGATTCAGTCCACTGTGGATTGGAAATATTTGCCCCCAAAAAGGATTAAAATGGATGGTTGCATCTGTGTTAAACATACTGACCTTTTCTTTGTCATTATTCCCTAAACAGTATAGTGTAACAACTATTTCCATAGCATTTACATTCTATTAACTATTATAAGTAATCTAGAGATGATTTAAAGTGTATGGGAGGATGTTTGTAGGTTATGTGCAAACACTACATTTTATATAAGGGACTCAAGCATTTGTGGATTTTGGTATTCAAAGAGAGGAACTAGTCTCCCACAGACACTGAGATATGACTGTATTTGCAAGGAGAAATCCTAAAAATCACTTGATATGCACACAGAAATTTCTTTTTTATATATTTTATATGCAATTCTGAGATTCTGAAAAATGACCTTATGTGGAATATTGTTATTACCTATTTATTTTTGCCCTAAGGTTTTGCGTCCATTCCTCCTTCGCCGAATTAAGGCTGATGTTGAAAAGAGTTTGCCTCCAAAGAAGGAAGTAAAAATCTATGTAGGTCTCAGCAAAATGCAAAGAGAATGGTATGTGTTCTCAGATGTATTTGATAGCACTATTGATTCTTCCCTAAATTTCATTTGTATTTTGTTTTCCTAATTTGTGTTTTCATGGAATTCCAGTTTGCTGGATTGAACTCAACCTGAAAGGTTTTTTTGTCATGTAGTATAGGGCTTGATCATTAAATTCGTTACAGAAAGTTTGAACCTATTAGATGACAGAATCAGGATGGAAGACTTATGAATCCAACATTAGAATTGGGATTTAATTGAATAGGGTTCACCTGAAGCCATCTACTTGGGTTTTCTAAAAGGAAACTGTGATAGCACAGTACGGGAGACATACGGTTGACTTGGAAGTTCATAAATACTTGGGTCAGTGTAAAGTGGCTGCAGAAAAAGATACTGTTAACTTTAATGTAAGTGTAGTGTTCAAAGGAGGGAAATAAATATAGCTACCCTTCTATTTACTGGTCTCATTATATTTCAAGTATATTTAATTGGATACTTAAATTTTGAATAAGTATTTCCAGGAGGCCAGGGTTGTTTGGTTAAAGGACTTAATATCATCTAGAGAGCTGGGCATGTTATCTGAGTAAAAGGTTATCTGTAGAAGTTGGTCAGTCCTAAATGTCTTCAAAACTTTTAAAAGGGTAGCAGGTAATAGGCTTACCTTGGATATCTCTAAAACAGAACTAAGACGAGTTAATGCTAAGGGAAGACAAATCTTTTTTAGTTAAAACACAAGTGAACTTTATATCAGAATTGAGATGGAAAGGTCTGCCTTGTTGTTTAAGCAGAGATTGCCTTTGAACTTACTTTGTTCAAAGGATCCAAGGCGCCTAAAACTTTGTTGCTCAAATTACTTATTCTTGCATAATAATTTCTGAATTCTCAGTATACATTCAAGATTTTTTATAATCTGGCCTTAGCTTAGGACTGTAGCTTCACCAACCTGTCTCATAGACAAATCTCCCTCCCCCATGTATTTATATGTATGTTTTAATCACATTTTATTCATTCTATTCTCATCATCATGCCTACTATCTCATTATTCTTCCTCTCTTCTCAGACCTTAGGGTTCTTACCTAAATGTTGCACTAGCTACGGGGTATATTGTAGTTGAATAGTGGCACTTTCTGTTGCAAAAAACTACACCTAACATTTTTTTTAAGTTTTGCTTACTTAAAAATGTTATAACTTACTGCTTTGTTTTAATCTACCCAAGGAAACTTTTTTTGTACTTAAAAAAAAAAAGTAATATCCTCAAGGCCCAAGGCATAAGTATGAACATTGGAACACTATGGACAATAAAGAAAATTGGAAACAAAAAGAAAGAGGGTACAGATGTTAAATTCTTAACCATACGTAGATGTTGATGAATAGTTTCTTATAGGTATTTGAGGGTTCCACTGGGGAAGGCGATTAAGTATGTAAAGTGGCAGCGATGGATCAAGGAACATTTGAGCTCTTAAAATATTTTTCTTCTTTGAATAGGTATACTCGGATATTAATGAAGGATATAGATATACTCAACTCAGCAGGCAAGATGGACAAAATGAGGTTATTGAACATCCTGATGCAGTTGAGAAAATGCTGTAATCATCCATATCTCTTTGATGGAGCAGAACCTGGTCCTCCTTATACAACAGATATGCATTTAGTAACTAACAGTGGCAAAATGGTGGTTTTAGACAAACTGCTCCCTAAATTAAAAGAACAAGGTATCTGTTACTCATACCAAATTAACAAAACTTTTAAAATGTTCATGTTAAAATGAAGGAGTACTATACTTTGAAATGACTGCTGATACTTTGTAAAGTTGAAGTGTAGAACAGTAAAAACCTATTCATTATTTGAATGCTAACCCCCACTCCTGGTTTTAGGCCTTAAGTCTCTGAGAAGGTCAGCAATAGTTAGAGCAACCACACTCCCTGGATTTTGGGAAGAGTTTGCACTTTATATATGACTTCCTAGAAATCATAGCATTCTGTCATAAAATGTGAAGAATGCACCTCCCTCCCATATATGGTTCCCAGATTCATCGTTAGATAGCGGTGGTGTGTTCATGATACTGTTTTTCAGTTATTTATGTGGAGTTTTAATTTAATTAGGTGCCATTTACATGGACCCAAAACATTTTTATTTATAGTATGCTGACTTCTTATATGTCTGTGGGGAGTGTTTGAATATATTTAAAATTACACGAATGTAGAAAGAACTTCGTAAGAAGCAGCTTACAATTTTAACTAATAAAAAACATCTTTAGTCTACTATAGCTTTCCACCTCCCAGATTATTTGAAGCAAACCTCAGACACTATAGCATTTCATAAATTATTATATATCTCTTAAAGATAAGACATATCACTGTTATATTATCAAGTATACAGTTTCAAGGTTATTTTTGTTTCTGTATTTTAATAAGAATGACAGTTGTACCGGTAAATGAATCTCCTCTATGTTACTATCAAAAGCATATATAAGAATTGTCAGTGAATGGGTTTACTTTTTCCTTTTTATACCTTTTTGTGGAGATAGATTTTTAAAAAATGTTTTCCTTGAAAGCAAAGTAATTAAAGGAATTGAATTGGTGGGAAGGAGTGGCAGAAACTTAGTGGGAATACTCAGCTATAACGAAAGCTTTATTAAACTCTGCAGGGAAAGTGGAGACTATGAAATATTCTCATGTCCCAGCACTTTTTGGGAGGCTGAGGTGGGTGGATCATTTGGGGTCGAGAGTTTGAGACCAACTTGGCCAACATGGTGAAACCCCATATCTACCAAAAATAGAAAAAATTATCTGGGCTTCGTGGCATGTACCTGTAATCCTAGTTATATGGAAGACTGAGGTAGGAGAATCACTTGAACCTGAGAGGTGGAGGTTGCAGTGAGCTGAGATGGCACCACTGCACTTCAGCCTGGGTGTCAGAGCGAGACTCCATCTCAAAAAAAAAAGAAATTCTTATGTATTCAAGATGGAGGAATGTGTGGCAACAGCAGATGTTCAGTCTCTGCTTTGAAAATAGGATCATTTTATAATCATTACTTTTCAAAATGATCCTTTGTCTTGATACATTCTACTGAAGGGTATTGTGTAGCTGCCTAAAGAAATGGAAGGCAGTGAGATAATTTGAATCATGTCAGATAAGTGAATGATAATCACTGTAGATACACGAGACACATACTATGGTCCTTTCATCTGGAATGGGTCTTCAGAACCAGGCTTAGACCAGGAATATTGGGTGTGTGTTGGGGGTTGGAGGAATTGTATGCATGGAAAAGTTGTTGTTTGAGTAGTTGAAGTTTATTTTTAAATATATGGGGTAACAAGATGATGATTATCTTACCCTTTGGGATAGCAAAGCCTCCCAGACCAGTGGCAGGTATGCTTTTCTGTACAAATGTTATCCTTTTTTATTTTTGCCATGGTGTGAAAAAAGTGGGGAATGACTGACTTGAATAGTAATGTAGATTTTTTTCCCTGCTTAGGTAACTTTGGAATTAAGGGATAATTGGTTAGTCTTAGTTTTGGTTACCCTTAAATTTTGCTTTTTTGAAGCCACTGATAATGGATTATTATATTCACCAACAGGTTCGCGAGTACTGATCTTCAGTCAAATGACAAGGGTTTTGGACATTTTGGAAGATTATTGCATGTGGAGAAATTACGAGTACTGCAGGTTGGATGGTCAGACGCCCCATGATGAAAGACAAGTGAGTAAAATATGGGGAGGGAGAAAAAAAGAATCATGAATTTCTTGACACTCATTTTATTTTATCCATAGGACTCCATCAATGCCTACAATGAACCAAACAGCACAAAGTTTGTTTTCATGTTAAGCACGCGTGCTGGTGGTCTTGGGATCAATCTCGCAACTGCTGATGTAGTAATTTTGTATGATTCTGATTGGAATCCCCAAGTAGATCTTCAGGCTATGGTAAGAGATAACAAATAAATGTATTCTGTGCTTAGTAGGTACATTAATTAGGGCAAGCTAATTCTACAAATATCAGTGACTTAACCCAATAGAATTTTATTTTTCTCTAATGATTGAGCAAGAGTATTTTGAGGTGATCTTCCATCTAAATAAGGATATTTCCATCTCAGGCCTCTGCTGTATCTTAGGACCCTGGAGTCCTCTGCTATCATATCCTCTGCATCCTACTGGCAGAATGGGGAAAGGACAGAGTTAGGGATTGCCTGGGAAATTTTTTATGGGTCAGACCTTGAAAGAGCCTCCTTGTCTCTTCACCCCATTGACCAGACAGTTGGAAAGAACTCAAATTATATAACATAACTGACTGCAAGGGGATTGGTAAATGATAGTATAGTTGTATCACAGGAGGAAAGATAATTGGGTTTGATGAGCAACTAACTTGTCTGCCATTAGATATTTAAAAGATACGCTTGTGTGAGAGTACCTGGTAAGATGAGGAAGATTATTTTTAGATTGAGAAAATTGATACTGCAGATTGGCCTGACCCATGACATCGGTGACCATAAACCCAACTACCCAACTTTATTTAATCTTTGTCATTTTCCTTCCCCCACTTTTTTTTTTTGAGATGGTGCTTCGCTCTTGTTGCCCAGGCTGGAGTGCAATGGTGCAATCTTGGCTCACTGTAACCTCCGCCTCCCAGTTTCAAGTGATTATCCTGTCTCAACCTTTCGGGTAGATGGGGTTACAGGTGTGTGCCACCATGCCCAGCTATTTTGTATTTTTAGTAGAGACGGGGTTTCACCATGTTGGTCAGGCTGGTCTTAAATTTCTTACTCAGGTAGGTGATCCACACACCTCAGCCTCCCAAAGTGCTGGGATTACAGGAGTGAGCCACTGCACCTGGGCCATTAGTCACTTTCCCTATTTAAATATTAGAATTTTAATATTGTTTGCTAAGTTCATTGTTTAATGTCACTTTTTTTTTTGCCTGATAGCAGTGCAAATGATTTGATTTATGTAGAAAAACACTTTGAATTTAAACCTAGGAAAAAAGACTTAAAATCTTTTATCATCAGACTTAACAATTACAATTTTGTGTGTTGTTTGGAGACATGTGTTTTATCTTAGTGTATTCTAAGTAGCAGAATTCATCTGATTCCTTTACAGATTCAGTGTTACTACAGATTTGTAAAACTTCTGTACTGTAGAATATTTTAATTTTGTTTCTCAGTGTACCCATTTCAGTGTTATTTATTTAACTTTTAAACTAATAACATGGTAATTTATTTAGGACCGAGCACATAGAATTGGACAGACCAAGACAGTCAGAGTGTTTCGCTTTATAACTGATAACACCGTAGAAGAAAGAATAGTAGAACGTGCTGAGATGAAACTCAGATTGGATTCAATAGTCATTCAACAAGGTTAGTTATGAAACTTTTTAAAACTTTCCAAGTTGGATTGACACAACCTGTTTTTTTCTGAAAATCGTTTTAGAAGATTCTTGTTACTAAGCATCTGTTGAGTCAAGCTTGCAGCCAGTAGAGATGACTGGTATTGCAAATACAGTAAACTTTAGTTTTGTCATTAAAAAGATGGATTTTGGGCCCAGAACAGTTGAGGTTTGAATAACGACTCTGCCAGTTAGCAGTTCTCTCTCATTGCTTGAATCCATTTCCTCATCTGTTAAGTAAGGATAAAAATAGCTACACTTAAGGATTTTAAAGGATTAAAGGGGATAATTATATAAAATATCTGACATTCAATGTGTTGGTTAATGGTTTATATGCACTAGGTACTCTTGATTACTGTGGGGAATACTGAAGAAATAAAAATAAAAATCAAAGAGTCTGATTTTATTTATTTTTTTCTTGTCTGCAACTTATGAGTACCCCAGATGCTAGGCACTGTTCTTGTTGCTGAGAATTCAGTGGTAAATGGAACATACAAGTATTCTTAATTTCAAAGAGTTTACAATTTAGTTGGGTGGGAAAGAAGAAGTAAACAATGATATAAGTAGAGTAGGGGGTGAGAGTGGGATATTGTTTTGGATTGAAGGAAACTTAAGTTCTCATTCCAGAGCAGCTTTTAAGGCTGACATAACTTACGTTTTCATGAACCTTACTATTAAGTTGATGATGGGAAATATAAAATGCAAGAAAAGGTGTGGGGAACTTAATAACTTCAAGTGAACGTTGGTTTCCTTTATAACTGCATTGTGAGCGTATATTTACCATTTGTCTATAAAGCTGAGAGGCGTATGTACATTGTTTTATGATTATGTAAGTATCTTGATTTCGTCAGTCTCTAATTTCCATGTAAGAGAGTATTTTATATTTCTTCGTCATCCGTAGTGCTACTTGTAGTGTTAGCCATATGTCTGCATACCTGAAGACAACTATTGCTTATATTTACAAAGCGTTTCTGTTAATAAAGTGTTTGTGTCAGGCAGTGTACTGTATACTTAAAATTTCATTTTCTTTTTTTTTTGAGACAGAGTCTCTTATTGCCCAGGCTGGAGTGCAATGGCGTGATCTCAGCTCACCGCAGCCTCCACCTCCTGGGTTCAAGCGATTCTCCTGCCTCAGCCTCCCAAGTAGCTGGGATTACAGGCATGCATCACCATGCCCAGCTAATTTTTTGTATGTTTAGTAGAGACTGGGTTTCACTATGTTGGCCAGGCTGGTCTTGAACTCCTGAACTTAGGTGATCCACCCACCTCGGCCTCCCAAAGTGCTAGGATTACAGGCCTGGACCATGGTACTTGGCCCATTTCCTCCTTTAGTCTTCATGCCAACTTGAGATGTTAGCATCAGAGGTAAAGACTTTTGAGGAGGTTAAATTACTTGCTTATTACATATACAGCTGGGAAGTGATGGAGGGGGGTGGCAATCAGAACTTTGTTAACTATTAAGTGTTTAATTAGGAAAGACTGCCATCCCATGAGGTTATCTCATGGGTGATATAATGGCTAATGTCTTACTTTTCTTCACACATCCATGTGTTTTAAAAAACACCTGCCATGTGCTTTTGTTCTGAGTTATTTTCATCCATGAAGCACTGTTTTTTTTGAGATAGAATTTTCCTCTTGTTGCCCAGGCTGGAGTGCAATGCACGATCTCAGCTCACTGCAACCGCTACCTCCAAGGTTTAAACAATTCTTCTGCCTCAGCTTCCCTAGTAGCTGGGATTACAGGGGCCCCCACCGCTGCACCTGGCTAAGTTTTTTGTACTTTTAGTAGAGATGGGATTTCAGCTTGTTGGCCAGGCTGGTCTCGAACTCCTGACCTCAGGTGATCCATCCTCCTCGGCCTCCCAAAGTGCTGGGATTACAGGCGTGAGCCACCATACCTGGCTGGAACACTTTTTTTTTTTAAGTTTAGAAAACCCTTGATTGATTTATTTATAATAAATTTAGAAATCTTGTGGTTTTTTTTACTTCATATTTACTGTGGCAATTTTGGGAGCAAACCTCCAGACTAATAGCTTTCTTGTGCCATTTGTAGACATGTTAGTCAAACACCAGGCCTTAAGTGCATGCCTCTGTGTTACTGTTTTTTGTTTGAGGTACATAATTAAAAACAAGAGTACACAAGCACTTTACATCTGAAGGTTCCCTCCCTACCTGACTGGGAAGTAGTTTGTATAAGCCTAAGAAAATTTTGGTAGCAATGAGATAGCTTTCAGTTCAAAGAAACATACTTAGTGGATATGTCCTCACCTTCAGAGTCGCGGATATTTGATTGTGCATTCTGTTATGGGTTCCAAAACATGATAAAAATTTTAAAAGAAGTTATTGGAAACTTGTATCTTTATCCACTTACTACAAGTTGGTTGGCATATAAAAATCAAAGCTTTGTTTAGGTGTATGTGAGTGACCATTGAGGAGGGTGAAACAAAGTGTTTTCTGTTTTTTTTATTTTTAAATATATACTTGTATTTTTGAAAACACAGATTACAAGGTTGTCCAAATTCCTGCCAACTGAAGATCTTTGTTAATTTATTAATGTTGAGTTTCTTTAATGATCCAGATACATTTTCTCCTCAGGTGTGGCGGTGCATGCCTTTAGTCCTAGCTACTTGGGAAGTTGAGATAGGAGGATGGCTTGAGCAGGGAGTTGAGGGCTGCAGGGAGCTATGGTCCTGTCGTTGCACTCCAGCCTAAGCAACAGAGTAAGACTGCAAAAGAAATAATAAGTTTTTAGGGGTTTCAGCTCTTCTGGAAGTTTTCTTTAAAAAGAATCTGATGTTAGATATTTCAGTTCTAGTGTAAAGTTTGGCCTATGTGAAGGATTTTTTTACTTTTTAAAGGAGAAAAAGCTGATTTGGGGAGTATTAGTAATAACACCTTTCTGCTCATCAGAAACTTGTGTATATGTAATGTTTCTATCTGTTGAAACTTGTGGATTTTTGAAAATTAATTTTGTTATATGCAGCTTTCACAAAAGATTATATTTCACTGACACAGTATACAGTAGGGTTCATTATATGATATATAAGCTTTATAAATTTTTTGTAGCTTACCAGCTGAAAATTTGATATTAAATTTAGTGTAAAAATGAAAATTATCAGATGTGAATAAATAGTTAACAGAAATGATTGACATTTGAGACAAAATTATAAGGCATTAAACCTTACATTTAAAAATTCAAGTTACCAGAAAAATAAAGTCTGTTCAGTTAACATTATACAACACAATATTTTTTCAGGGAGGCTTGTGGACCAGAATCTGAACAAAATTGGGAAAGATGAAATGCTTCAAATGATTAGACATGGGGCAACACATGTGTTTGCTTCAAAGGAAAGTGAGATCACTGATGAAGATATCGATGGTATTTTGGAAAGAGGTGCAAAGAAGGTGAGATGTAGATTAAATGATAATGCTTTTAATATAAAATGTTTCAAACCAGAAACTGAGGAAATATTTGTTACATTGCTTATAAATAATTTTATTTCCCTAAAAAGAGGCTTTTGTGTACATGAAGTTAATTTATTTTGACTACAGGTTCATGCTTGCTTTTTGTTTTGTTCTCTAGACTGCAGAGATGAATGAAAAGCTCTCCAAGATGGGTGAAAGCTCACTTAGAAACTTTACGATGGATACAGAGTCCAGTGTTTATAACTTTGAAGGAGAAGACTATAGAGAAAAACAAAAGGTAATTTAGAAATAGGTTTGGGATGCATGAAAGCTTTATTTTACTAGAAACTTGGAATTTTAAGTGGTATTATAATGTCTTGTAATTTTGCTTAAAACAGTATTTTTTGCTTATTCACATCTGAATCTTTATTATATAAAACTTAAGGCTGCTTTTTGAGTTGGGAAATTCTGAAATATTTTTACAGTTTCTGTGATGAAGTTTGTAGTATATATTGACAGTGAAATATATTCTTGTATGGGATGAATATAGTAATTTAGGATGTTAATCTGATTCATTTAATTTTAAACAGCCAAAGTGATGGTAATAAAGGGAAACATTTCTTAATTTCATAAGTAATACTTGGTAATATAGAGGGAAATTGGAAAATACCCATAGAGTAGAAGAAAAAAATAATTCTACCCAGTGTTTTTCTCGTTAACATTTAGGTCTATATCTTCAGAATTTGTTCTAGGCTAAACACATGTCTACAGTATTCTCCTAGTTTAGATTTATAGCAAACATTCTATAGTGTTTCTCCCTCTCATTTAACAGTTGTTCCTTTAAGCAAGAAATACTGAATGCTTACATTGTTGCTTATTAGGCACTGTCTCATGTGTTAATTATATACATGATATTGAGCAAAGTATTGTAGTCCCCAGCCTCATAGAGCTTATACCCAGGATTGAATGTCTTTCCATTTACAAAAACATCCTTCTTGATGATAATTTGTTACTGTGTGTAATAGAAGTTGGTGATTTGAGTTGTTTCCCATGTGCTAGATTGCATTCACAGAGTGGATTGAGCCACCTAAACGAGAAAGAAAAGCCAATTATGCCGTTGATGCATATTTTAGGGAAGCTCTTCGTGTTAGTGAACCTAAAGCACCGAAGGTGAGTTAACTGACACAGCATAAAAAGATCTAAAAATTTTTAAAATGTAATTATTTTCTTATATTCTTGCAAAAACATTGATAATTATATTTTGTATTTCTTTAGACTGTATTCTGTTTTTAGTTAACATTTTAAAAAAATCAGTTTTGAATCTGCATTTAAAATTAAGGTAACAATTCAGTTTTATTAAAAGATGCATTCATTTGCTTGGAAAATTGGCTGTCATGGTTTATGAAGTAAGAACTAAGGATACATTTAAAACAAAATTTCTTTTTTATAGATAACACTGTTTTTTTTTTCTTTAGGCTCCTCGACCTCCAAAACAACCCAATGTTCAGGATTTCCAGTTCTTCCCTCCACGTTTATTTGAATTACTGGAAAAAGAAATTCTGTTTTACAGAAAAACTATTGGGTACAAGGTAATTGAAATTGTCCACTTTTCTGTCCATTGCTATCCAGAATTTATGGAAGGTATAAACATTAGTTATTAATATTTATCTAATTTGGACCTAGTGGGAAAGAATATTGCTTTAGCCTATTCTAGTTGTATATGTCAAATACATAAGCTGTGTGTCTGTTACTCTTTAAAAAAGAAAAATAAGATTTCATGACGAATCTAGGTTGTTTTTAATGTAGTAAATGCAAGATATCAGTATATTTTCTTTCCTGGTTGAACAGAAACTTGTGAAATGTCAGTTAATTGGTTACACTTATTCCCGCCACCTGAAGTTAATTGGTTAAGAATTTAGTTCATCACTTGCTCTTTAAAACTTACTTACTGATGGCATAGAAAAATATCTCTTAGGTACCTCGAAATCCTGAGCTGCCTAATGCAGCACAGGCACAAAAAGAAGAACAGCTTAAAATTGATGAAGCTGAACCCCTTAATGATGAAGAGTTAGAGGAAAAAGAGAAGCTTCTAACACAGGTATATAGCCTTTATTCAGTACAAACTTTAATAACAGTTTATTGTAAAGTACTGTGTTGGGTGATGTTGGGGCATACAAATAAGTACAGGTTTCTGCTTTTAAAGATGGAATAATTGGAGACAACAAAGCATGGGCATGTGCATAAATGCTCCATTTGATTGTCACTAATTGTTGACGTAGTTGAGAAGACTAGTCTTGCCTTGGTAGGGTGGGTATCCTTTTTATCACCTTACTTTGAATGTTCTTGTCTTTCCTATGATTTTCCACATTGCTACCTAGTCACCATTTTCAATTATAAATCTTGGCTTGGTATGTTCTTAACATCCTTTGGTGTTCATCAAGGTCTTTTAGAATCTGGCCTTTAACCTACCTTTAAAGCTTTATTTTCCTTCCGTTTTTCTACTTGTTCATATTTTTGCCCTTTAGGTTATTCACTCTTTGTGGCCAGCAAAACTGTCACGTTTTCATACAGTGTTTCTTTTTTTTGGGTGGGGGGCAGAGTTTCGCTCTTGTTACCCAGGCTGGAGTGCAATGGTGCAAACTCGGCTCACCACAACCTCCGCCTCCTGGGTTCAGGCAATTCTCCTTCCTCAGCCTCCTGAGTAGCTGGGATTACAGGTGCACGCCACCGTGCCCAGCTAATTTTTTGTATTTTTAGTAGAGATGGAGTTTCACCATGTTGACCAGGAGGGTCTTGATCTCTTGACCTCGTGATCCACCTGCCTCGGCCTCCCAAAGTGCTGGGATTACAGGCGTGAGCCACCGTGCCCAGCATACAGTGTTTCTTGCTCTCTCCCACTTACGTTTAATTGCTTGGGTATTTGAGCAATATATAATGTATTGCCAAAAGTGTACATTAATGTAAATGAAAAGATGCCATTTTAAAATAACTTAGTAAATAAACTAGGAGCAATTTAAAATTTGTTTTTATAAAATTTAGAAGCATTGCTAAAATTTTAGTAGCATGTTTTCCAAGTTTAATATGCTGTGATTAAATATTTTGTTTCTGTTCCTGTGAAGGGATTTACCAATTGGAATAAGAGAGATTTTAACCAGTTTATCAAAGCTAATGAGAAGTGGGGTCGTGATGATATTGAAAATATAGCAAGAGAAGTAGAAGGCAAAACTCCAGAAGAAGTCATTGAATATTCAGGTAATTCTTTTAACCAGGCTGTTGGAGTTTAGTAAGAACTGTTGGAAGATTCTTGTTTTCTTACTCTGAATTATATTATGGTTAGCTAATTTTGCCATAGCGTAGTTAGTACGTTCTTTGTTGTTGTTGTTGTTGTTGTTGTTGTTTTTGAGGCAGAGTTTCACTCTTGTTGCCCAGACTGGAGTGCAGTGGAGTAATCTCAGTTCTCTGCAACCTCCGCCTCCTAGGTTCAGGTAATTCTGCCTTAACCTCCTGAGTAGCTGGGATTACAGGTGTGTGCCATCACGCCTGGCTCATTATTTTGTATTTTTAGTAGAGACGTGGTTTTACAATGTTGGCCAGGCTGGTTTCGAACTCCTGCCCTCAGGTGATCCACCCGCCTCAGTCTCTCAAAGTGCTGGAATTATAGGCATGAGCTACTGCGTCCGGCCTGTTGTTTTTTTACAAATCAGAAAATGTCTCCTTCCCAAAAATGGCATAATTAAAAAAATTTTTTTAACCCTAGATAACTCTAGCTACAGCCAAGAAAATCAGAATAAGTCACAGGATAATTGCACTTTAATTTTTATCTTATTTCTCTCCATGACATCCAAGTATTATGTGTGTGTTTGCGGAAGTCATCAGTTGTATTACCATGTTAATATATGAGGGTATGCCGTGGTGAGTGTCTGATTAGAATAGCAGAAATTTAAGAATTAGAAGGTAACTGAAATCATCCAGTTGATTCCCCCCCCCCCTTTTTTTTTACATTTAAGAAAAAAAAGTATAAGTGGCTTGTTTACTTTGTCCAACTTTTGTAGCTGTGTTCTGGGAAAGGTGCAACGAGCTCCAGGACATAGAGAAGATTATGGCTCAGATTGAAAGGGGAGAGGCAAGAATTCAAAGAAGAATAAGCATCAAGAAGGCACTTGACACAAAGGTAATTTGCTGGTTAATAAGTAGGATAGTTAATAAAATAACTCCTAGCTGTGAATATGAGAGTTTTTTATGAAAGGAAAAGAAGTGAGAGTTTCAAGTTTAAAATTTCTCCAGAGTAGCATTCAAACATGGTATTGTCAACAGAATTTACCTCTATGTTAGACTGATAGATCAGAGTCACAGGCACTAAGATTAGTTTTTTACTAAGTAGTATCAGAAAGTCTGAGTCTGTTTTTCTCCTTATAATAATATAAAGACAATAAAGGTCTTTCAGGACAAAGGTTTTATATATAAAGCAGTTGAAGTGCTCTGGATAGAAAATTGTTTGAAATGCAACATTTTAGCTAATTCTACTAAAGCTGAGTTCGAAATACAGGTTATATAGGATTTGTATTTTATGTAATGTAAAATCTCACTTTCCTAGATTGGACGGTATAAAGCACCTTTTCATCAGCTGAGAATATCGTATGGTACTAACAAAGGAAAAAACTATACTGAAGAAGAAGATCGTTTTCTGATTTGTATGCTTCACAAACTTGGATTTGACAAAGAAAATGTTTATGATGAATTGCGACAGTGTATTCGCAACTCTCCTCAGTTCAGATTTGACTGGTTTCTTAAGTCCAGAACTGCAATGGTGAGTGCTCAAGGGTTTTTTTTGTGTCCTGTAGCAGAAAGTTCAGAATAAGTTCAGAATAAGTCTTTGGTATTCTTTAAGATGACCTTAAAAAAAATATTTGAAGTAGACTTTTGATGAAATATTGTTGGTATCATAAAACCTAATAGCATGGATAACTTACAAGTTTATTGATCCTTTAATATCTTACATCTTTAAATGTCACTATATGCTAAAACCAGCTTTTCAAGTTCTAAGTGAGAGGAAATATCATTAGTTTGAACTTCTGAATGTTATTACTTTTTCATTTCTCAGATGAACACATTTCTCCAAAAAAAATGGTCCTTGCATTCAGACATCTGCACATTAGAATGCTGAGTCTGGGTTATTTTAAGATGGCTTAATGTAGTGAAACACTGTTTTTGTACTGACTTAATGCTAGGTTTTGTTTTTATTCTCAATGTCTGGCTGTTTCTGACCAAATATTCCCATTTCAAACAACCTAAAATTTGAATTCAGAAAAGTTTAGCTTTGATGGATTGTTCCTTTTCTTTCTTATTTCACCACCATTGAACTTTGAGCTTCAACTTTTTGCCAGATGAGGATAATGCTAATAAGTTCTGTATTTTTAAGTTTGGGATATTCTGGAATAAGCAAAGTTTAAACATCTTCATGTTTGTTTATCGTAAGATTTCTCTGTGTATTAAAAATGTCACTTTGTAAGACAGTGGATAGTTAAAACAGTTTTTTTTTTTTTCCACTAGACATCACAGTTTTGTGATACTCAAGTTTGGAAAGTGTACTAAACTTAATGCATGAAGGTACTTTTAAGATAAAAACTGTATAAATACCTCATTAGAGAAAAGATCCGGTTGCTGTAAGCTTGGTCTTCTTAAGTGGAAGTAATTTATAGAGTTAATAAAGAATAATTTTGTAGTGATTGTTAACAAGACAGGGCCATGTTAATTTACTAGTATAATACCATGGTTTGAAACTGTTACTTCTTAACATGTGTCATGTTAAGATGCACAAAAAAATGATAATGTAGTCTTCTATCTATAATACTATTTTTAAGCCTTGTGTGGTGTATTCTATAGAGTAGTATTTTAAAATTATTTTATCATGGTTGTGTGTATAGAAGTATTACTTACTATAAGAAAAAAATAATTTTGCTCTGTAAGAAAGGAAGCTGCTAACCAGCAACCATGCAAATGGACTTCTCTTTTTTTTAGGGTTATCTACTACCTCTACACTATAGTTTAAATCTTTTCTGGAGGCTGTATGTCCAGTTTGCCAGAGAGAGAGAGAGATGAAGTAGAACTCACCGTAGACTTCCATGGCTGATTTTCCAAAATTGGGAAAGGTGCCATGTGATTCATTGACTACCAGAATTCTAGGATAATACTTTGAAGGGAAAGATTATACACACCTGTTAAAGTTCTTGTTGCTTTTGACCCTCACATTTATGCACTATATTAATCTTTTTAAGTTTTGGCTATAAGTCAGTTCTCAGACATACACACTAAATAGCATTGTTGCATGTGTTATGAGATGTTCATTTTTATTGCTTTAATTCCTAAGTAAAGGAAGAATTTTTGAAGACTATACAGTAGCTTGGCTTTAAAGAATGGAGTAAAAACATTTACAGATATCTTGCCTTTAATCTTCATAGCATGAATTGTATATGAAAATCAGTTCTTTAAAAAATCAGGGGTGTAGTAGTGGTTTCATATTATCCTTTAAAAAACATACCCTGTTTTAAAATTGAAGTCATAAACTTGCAGATGGAAAGTGCCTGTGCCATGTTTGTTTGTAATTTAGGAGCTCCAGAGGAGATGTAACACCTTAATCACACTGATTGAAAGAGAAAACATGGAACTAGAAGAAAAGGAGAAGGCAGAGAAAAAGAAACGAGGACCAAAGCCTTCAGTAAGTATTCATGAATATGTAAATGTTTCGATTATGTAAATTTTCCCTTTCTTTTTAAGTATTTGAACACTGCTTGGCTGTCATTGATATGTTAGTCCTCGTTGTGCATTGCCTGTCTCCCTCCTGCAAATTGCCTTGAGTTACCTTTTGTTTTCATTAACGGGGAACCTAAGGTCATAATTGGAGATTTCTTCCACTTTTCAAATTTAGGTAGTGGTATAAACTTCTAATTTTTAATTTTTATGGGTAGGTATATGTATTTATAGGTTATGTGAGATATTTTATTTATTGCTGTAGTCACCCTGTTCTATCAAATACTAGGTTTTAGTCACTCTGTATTTTTTTTTTATCCATTAGCCAGCCCCACCCGTGCTAACATTCTCAGCCTCTGATACCCATCCTTCTACTCTCTATCTCAATGAATTTAATTGTAATTTTTTTGCTCCCACAAATAAGTGAGAACATGCCAAGTTTGTCTTTCTGTGCCTGGTTTATTTCACTTAACCTAATAAACTCCAGTTCCATCCATGTTGTAAATTACAGTCTCATTGTTTATGGGTGAATAGTATTATTTTGTGTATACATGCTATGTTTCCTTTATCAGTTTATCTGTTGATGGACACTTAGGTTGCTTTCAGATCTCAGCTACTTTGAATAATGCTGCAGTAAACATGGGAGTACAGATATCTCTTTGATACACTGACTTTCTTTTGGGTATATGCCTAGGAGTGGGATTAGTGGATTGTATGGGAACTCTATTTGTAGTTTTTTGAGGAACCTCCAAACTGTTTCCACAGTGGTTGTACTAATTTGTGTTCCCACCAACAGTGTACAAGGATTCCCTTTCCTCCACATTCTTGCAAGCATTTGTTATTGCCTGACTTTTGGATAAAAGCCATATTAACTGGGGTGAGATGTTACCTCATTGTAGTTTTGATTTGCATTTCTCTGATGATCAGTGATATTGAGCAGCTTTTCATATACTTGTTTGCCATTTGTATGTCTTCCTTTGAGAAATGTCTATTTACATCTTTTGCCCATTTTATAATCGGATTATTAGAATTTTTTCAGAAGAGTTGTTTGAGCTCTTTATATATTCTGGATATTAATCCTTTGACAAATGGGTAGTTTGCAGGTATTTTTCTCCCATTCTGTGTGATGTCTCTTCACTTTGTTGTTGATTGTTTCCTTTGCTGTGCAGAAGCTTTTTAACTTAATGTGATCCCATTTGTCCATTTTTGCTTTGGTTGCCTGTGCTTGGTGGGGTATTATTCAAGAAATCCTTGCCCAGTCCAATGTTCTGGAGAGTTTCCCCAATGTTTTCTTGTTGTAGTTTCATAGTTTGAGGTCTTAGAGTCAATCTTTAATCCATTTTGATTTGATTTTTGTATGTGGTTAGGGATGGGATCATGTTTCATTCTTCTGTGTATGGATATCCAAATTTCCCAGCACCATTTATTGGAAACTGTCCTTTTTCCAGTGTATCTTCTTGGTACCTTTGTCAAAAATGAGTTCCCTGTAGAAGTATGGACTTACCTCTGGTTTCTCTGTTCTTTTCCACTGTTCCATTGATCTGTGTATCTGTTTCTACACTAGCACCATGGTATTTTGGTTACTATAGCTCTGTACTATAAGTTAAAGTCAGGTAATATGATTCTTTCAGTTTTATTCTTTTTGCTTAGGGTGGCTTTGGCTATTTCTGGGTCTTTTGTGGTTCCATATAAATTTTAGTTTTTTTTTTTGCATATTACTGTAAAGAATGTCATTGGTATTTTGATAAGGATTGCATTGACTGCGGATTGCTTTGGGTAGTATAGACATTTTAACAATATTGATTTTTCTAATCTGTGAACATGGATTATCTTTCTACTTTTTTTGTGTCTTCAGTTTCTTGCATCAGCATTTTATAGTTTATTATAGATGTCTCACTGTTTTGGTTAATTCCTAGGTATTTAATTTCATGTGTAGTTATCGTAAATGGGATTACTTTTTATTTCTTTTGCACATTCTTCACTGTTGGCATATAGAAATGCTACTGGTTGTCGTATGTTGATTTTATATCCTGCAACATCACTGAATTTGTTTATGAGTTTCTAATAGTTTTTTGATGAAGTCTTTGGGTTTTTCTTAATGTAAGATTATGTCATCTACAAACAGCAATTTGACTTCTTTTTTCCAGTTTAGATGTTCTGTATTTCTCTCTCTCTGATTGCTATAGCTAGGACTTCCTTGAAATACTTAAAAAGTACAAATTTAGCTTGATTGGGTTGTGTAGGAAAAATCACGTCTTGATGATGCGGTAGTCCTTAATATGGATCTTCATGAAAATTTGGAAAGGTATGTCTTCTGAATGCCAACTGTGTATACATCTCATTGGGAATACAAGTTATAATTTTAGGATAATATAAGAAACATTAGAAAACAGTAGCATTATGACTTTTACTGTTAGTCTCTAAGCTTTGATTTTTTTCAGTGATGTTTTAGCAACCTGAAGGCAAACACTTTAAGGGAAAAAAAATTACTATTTCATAATAGTTAATTTAATTAAAATGAAAAATAATTTATAGAGTCATGAATAACGAATGTCTCTGGATAATATTTGGTATTTATGTAACTTCCTTTTAAAAACTCAAGTGTTTCTTATACTCTTCTTTTGGGAAGAGTGCATTTATTTGATATTGATTTACTGTTGTTAATTGTGCATTCTGATAATGTCATTAACATTAAAATGTTTTTATTGTGTAAGTAAAATAAGTAGATAAGATTATTTCGAGGCTTTATAGTTTGCTTTGAAAGATTTATATAGTCTGGGAGAAAAATCTCATCTATTTGTAGTAGTTATTACTAAGGTGTTATAATGTGTCTGCAACTATATTTCATGTTTATATTAGTCTTGTTGTGAAAAGTAATCCTTCTTTCTGTTTGTAGACACAGAAACGTAAAATGGATGGAGCACCTGATGGTCGAGGAAGAAAAAAGAAGCTGAAACTATGAATATGTTTTTGTTTCATAATCACTAACTTTAAACCAGTAGTTCTTTAATTTACGGGTCTTCATAAGATGTACTGTACAATGCTCAATTGTTATGTCATTTAAAGACATCAGGTTCATCTGTTTACTGAGCTAGAAACATAGTATGTAGTTTCACTTTTTTAAATGCAACAGCTGTGCTGAAATTTTTTTATCATTAACACTTGAAGTAATAAAATAGGCTTCATTTATTACTAAATGTTTCATTTGATTTATTTTTCTATTGTAGTTCCATTTGTGAAGATTGTGACTTTTTGTTTATTAGCTATAATTTCTACACTTGTAAGGCTTAAAAACAAGCAAGTTTAAAAAAAAAAAAGAAAATTGCAGATAACATTTGTCCCTTTCAGTCTTCACTTGGTTGTGTAATTACTTTAATCCACTTTGCCTTTGCAGAAATTTGGGTATTTTCTTTGTAGTGCTATTGAGTCTCATCTGGAAAGATTATGTAAATTGCATTCTCCTTGCTTATGTGGGTAGAATGGGAAAAGAAGGCAAGACAAAGTATACTTAAATTCTATGCATATTTCTGTTTTGCTTTCTGTTTTCATAGGTGATTCTGAAATAAATATGCCCTATTCTTTTGGAAGAATGGCCTTTTAGTTGTATAGCCAAAGACATTTAGTATTTTCTGGTTCCTTAAGGTATTACTGTACCATTTTGTAAAAGGAATATTATTGTTATTTCTAATTATTTGGTAAATATTTTGACATGACCTTCTGAAGCAGCCACGGCCTTAGATAACGTCAGAACTAAGGTGATTTTTTTTTTAAAATTCTGAAAGACCCAGCCAAAATGAAGTGTGAATTTGTCATACTGTTACATGGAAATTGGTAACAAAGTGTATCCCCTCCCATTTTGAGTTTTAGAGTAAATGAAAATTTTATTATATTTTAAAGTCATTTCTAAATGTTAGCAAGACTGACTATAATTCCAGTATTTGTTTTCTATGGACAGACTTGATAAACTGGAGACCCTGAAGCAGGAATACCCAAATTATAGTGTCAGGATTTTAGCTGTACCAGAGGCCTTTATGTGCTACACATAATTTGTATAAAATTTTATATGTGCAGATTGGGTACATAAACAGTTCTCCATTTTTCTAAGGGAATGCAATAAATGTAGCATCGTGAATAAATATAACTTTTATAATCTGTAAAGTGGTCTTTTCTTTCAATTCCATTAATCTTTTTCTATATTTTAATTCACTTTTTTTCTTAGGACACGGTGTTTCCCTTAATTGGATTTCTTCCTCTTAAATTTCTATCGGTAGTTTTCATCTACCCACATGTAATTGGAGATTAAAAAAAAACCTGATAACTGCAGTATTACTAATACTGCTTAATTTCTTGAAATGTGGAGTTGCTGCTGTTAATGTCAAAAATGCAGGGTTTATGGCAAATTGTAAAGTAATTTGAACTTATTTAGTGCTCCCTCAAAATTAACTTTTTAAATACAGTGTTAGAGTCTTGACAGTTAAAGGTCTAATACATGCATGAGGAGTGGTTACCTTTTTCATGAAACGACTAATTTGTAACAGTTCTGACCTCAGTACAAAAGAAATTGAAAAAAAATGTAAGGCTGAAGAAAACTTACAGAGGTCAGGGAAGTGATGTTTTCAAGAGGAAGAGAAACTGGGAGGGAGATAAACAGTGGAAATGCAAAATGAATCCAGAATAGTGCTAGCTCTGAGAGCTTATGGACTCATGGAAACTGAAGAGAAAAACTCACTTGGAAAGAGCATGAACCAGCTAGGCCTGGCCACCACTGTGCTTGGCTGAGTTCACAAATGTCTTGTAACCTGTAGCTTCCCTGTGACTTCTCTGGCTTTCCTCTCCTGCTAAGTTTTTGTTTCCTGGCAGTAATTAAAATCGTCTGCCAGTGCCATAGCTACTAATGCTACTGGAATTGCCATCGCCACCTTTGTTTTGTGGGTTGGCAAACTGTTGGCCTTCACAACCACAGGGGCAGAGCTTCTGCCTCCAAAGTTTCCTCCCTTCATGGGTCTAAAATTTGAAGACTGATGGTTGATTGTCAAAATCATTGTAGCCTCCACCTCCAAAATAGCTTCCACTATTACCAAATCTATTATAGCAATCACCACTGTATCTACCACCACCACCGAAGCCACCACGACCACAGAACTTGATGACTATTTGTGACTAATTGTATAATACGTTATTTTAGTTTCTGTTCTGTGGAAAGTGTGAGGCATTCCAACACGGGTTATGTAGATTTTTTGTTTTGCATCCATGCTGTTGATTGCTAAATGTAATAGTCTGATCATAATGCTGATTAAATAAAAGCATGAAAGAATGCTTAATTGTACATCTGACAAAGTGCTGGCAGCTTTTAAAGTGTAATTATTATTACTATTTTTCTTTTTGAGATGGAGTCTTGCTCTGTTGCCAGGCTGGAATGCAGTGGTGCGATCTCGGCTGTCTGCAGCCTCCGTCTTTGGGGTTCAGGCGATTCTCCTGCCTCAGCCTCCCGAGTAGCTGGGACTACAGGTGCACACCACCATGTCCAGCTAATTTTTGTATTTTAGTAGAGGTAGGGTTTTACCATGTTGGCCAGCATGGTCTCGATCTCTGGACCTCATGGTCTGTCCCCGCATTGTCCTCCCAAAGTGATGGGATTACAGGCATGAGCCAGTGTGCCTAGATTTATTTCTACTTTTTAAGAGCCAGGATCTTGCCCTGTCACCCAGGCTGGAGTGCAGTGGTGCAGTCACAGCTCACTGCAGCCTCAAACTTCTGGACTCAGGTGATCCACCTCAGTTTCCCAAGTAGCTAGGACTACAGGTGTACACCACCATGCCCAGCTAATTTTTTTTTTTTTAAATACAGTCTTGCTATGTTGCCCAGTCTGGTCCCAAACGCCAACCTCGGGCGATCCTCTTTCCTTGACCTGCCGAAGTGCTGGGATTGCAAGTGTGAGTCACCACACCTGGCCAACAGTGTAAGTTTCATAAAGTTGAGAGAAGCAAATCCTAGCTAGGCATAGAGTACAGGTTGAGCATCCCTAATCAAAAAATCTAAAATCAGAAATGCTCCAAGATCTGAATGCCCAAAGGAAATGCTCACTGGGGCATTTCAGATTTTTTGATGAGGGATGCTGAACTGTTAAGTATAATGCAAGTATTCCAAAGTCTGGAAAATATTAAAAACACTTCTGGTTCCAAGGATTTCAGATAACGATTGCTCAATTTGTACTTTTGAGTATTTAAAATGATTGTTTGATCTGCATTTAATTATATAAATGATTATACAAATGATCTTTGGCTTAGTACCTTTCTTTTTCCCCCTCCCCCGCCCCCAGACGGAGTTTCGCTCTTGTTACCCAGGCTGGAGTGCAATGGCGCGACGGCTCACTGAAACCTCCGCCTCCTGGGTTTAGGCAATTCTCCTGCCTCAGCCTCCTGAGTAGCTGGGATTACAGGCACGCGCCACCATGCCCAGCTGATTTTTTTTTATCTGTTGACCTTGTGATCCACCCGCCTCGGCCTCCCAAAGTGCTGGGATTACAGGCTTGGGCCACTGCGCCCGGCCGGCTTAGTACCTTTCTGAATCTCGATTAAAAAAAAACAAAACATTAGCTGGGCACGGTGGCACGTGCCTGTAATCCCAGCTACTCAGGAGGCTGAGGCAGGAGAATTGCCTGAACCCAGGAGGCGGAGGTTGCGGTGAGCCGAGATCGCGCCATTGCACTGCAGCCTGGGTAACAAGAGCGAAACTCCGTCTCAAAACAAAACAAAACAAAACACGAAACACCTCTGTGGTTTTCCAGAAAAAATTCTGAGTAAAAAAGAAACTTCATCTTGTTTTATTCCTTTTAATCTAAAAAAACAAACCTCTTTGAAAGGAGATGCTGCTATATTTTAAACCAGTTGTTTTGGAATAGAATGTGTGGGCCTAGATATTGCTAAAAAAATTAGGTACTAAGGAGGGTAATTTGAGCAAAGTAGATTAATGACACAAGATGGATTGATGAACTCATGAATCCAGATGAATGCTAGAAGACAGGTATTAACAGAGTAGGAACTTGGAGGTGCATAGTTGTTACCAAAATATATCCTTACCTGTTGGAATCTGATGTCATGATCAAAGGTGTTAGCATCCCTCAGATGACAGATAACGGGCAAAATATTCTTGATGTGGGCCAGTGCTACAGGGAATTCACTGTGTACATACCAGAATCGTTTTGGATCTGTTAAAATTTTTATTAGAATGATTAGGCTTTTGCAGCATTTTTACAGTAGTTACCAGGAAAGACTATGATACCAGAACCAACATTGAAGTAAGAAGAAAGATTGAAATGATATGATTCTAAATGAAATAAGTAAAATTGTTTCTCCATAGGCATAGGAGGCAAAGCACTGTTTCAGAAGTGGACTGGCACCTCACCTGAGATATCCAAGTTAAGACTGGCAACATGGGTCTTCATTCTTTGAGGTTCCCTTGTGTCCTAAGAGGTTCCCAGCTCTAATGACATTTTATTTGGGAGTAATGAGGCTATGAGGGGATTGAGGATCTAGGTGCTTGCCTCTAATTTTACAGCATACAAGGTGTGTGGCTCTTAGCTCTAGGACACCAGTATTTAATGTTGCATGTCATGTATCTCCAGTACAAGAAGAAAGTTTATCAGAATTTAGTTAATGCTGGAAAGTTTGTAATTTAATCAAGATAGACATCACACTGACAAAAACATTAACAACACTTGCAAAGTCAGAATAATTATGCATTTATTTTGCTTACTATAGAAATTCTTGTTTTTAATGTAGACAACCCAAAGGAGTTTTTGTATATATAATTTGTGAATAAATTGAGAAAAGAAATAGAGATAGGCATTATTTATTCATTTCACCTTAAATTTGTGGAGTCCTAATTTAGTTCATGAGATTATTTTTAAGCTTTTCTTTATTAAGTCTTCATCAATCATTGAAGAACCCAGGATTCAAATACAGTACTTAATAGAAACACTTTTTCATCCCAGACTAAATCCTGTCCTGAAAGCTGAATTCACTGTGAAATCAGATGAAACCCTAGGGCTATGCTGGCCAGTGGAAGGTTGGTTCACCCCTCAAGAGGTGACATTAGGGTGGTCTGCAGACATCACTGGAGTGGACAGAGATGCCTGGGTGGTTGGGGAAAGGGTAGATCATAGACAATAGCAGCCTCTTTCTAGAGCTCAGTTGCAATGATCAGACACACTGAAAGTTCTGCTTCCCCTGTTTGAAACTCAAGAATTCTAACAAGGACTAAGCACTGCTTCAGTAGACCATCAGTATTTCCCCATGGCTGTTTGAATTTCTGTCAAAGTTTCTGTGTCTCTTGCAGATTAGTGACTTTTGAAACAGTCTTGCTCTGTCACCCAGGCTGGAATGCAGTGGTGCAATCTAGGCTCACTGCAACTTCTACTCTCCTGCCTCAGCCTTCTGAGTAGCTGGGGCTACAGGCATGCACCACCATGCCTGGCTACTTATTGTATTTTTAGTAGAGACAGGGTTTCACCGTGTTGGCCAGGCTGGTCTCAAACTCCTGGCCTCAAATGGTCTGCCCGCCTCAGCTTCCCAAAGTGCTGAATTACAGGCGTGAGCCACTGCACCTGGCCTGATACAGATTGGTAATTTCTTGAGTGAGGCAGTGCTGTTGACTAGAAGCAAGGTTTAGCTGGGTGAGACTTTATCAGCTGCTCTCAGGAGGCTCTCGGCCCTGAAGTTTACCACTAGTCTGCTTTCCTTGATGTGCATGCTGGCTGGGTGTAGGGAATCCTGAGTGGAAGGAAAAAGAATATAGATGATACAGATTGCTGTGCAAAGGCGGAGTTCTTACTGGCTCCTCCTCACAAACAGGTTGGTGATGAGCTTTGATGACTTTCTAGGAGGTGGTAAGGGGCCATCTGGTCATCCTAGCTTTGCAAGGAGTAACTTTTTTTTTTTTTTTTTTCATTTTGTATTCCCTTTGATCCTGGTAGATGGATAGGTTTGCTTTCTTAGTATGGTTTCCAGTTGTAGAAAGGTCTTTTCTCTGGGTACAGGCTTTCCCCCAGACCCCTATTTGGCAGCCTCTTTCCCTGGGAGCCAATTGGAGAAAATTAATGGCACAGGTCTTGCAGAATACTTTTATCAATCTAAGTGCTACAGATGCAACAGTGCTTTCTTCCCACCCTAATCGTCATAAGACAGGTTATAGGAAGCTCCATCAAGAGTACGCTGAGTTTAGTTTCTTCAGAGCAGTAACTAAACTTTAAAAAAAAAAATATTATTGATCTCCTTACTGTACCTGGACAGTACTGGGACTGGGGGCTTGGTAAGAGAATGTAGTTTAGTTACTGTGGAACCGCAGGCACCTGTAGAGGTCTCCCCAGGCTTACCTTGAATTGAAGCTCTGATTGGCGGCTGCAGACCCCATCTATCCACAGGATGGCAGTGTTACACGAACATGAGCCGCAGCTCTCACTGCAGGTCAAAGTGCTGCCAGTTACCAGCTGCAGCTGGGAGTGCAAGACGAATACAGAGAGGTGCAGGTAGTCCCGTAGGATTGGCCTGGTTTAACATCTGAACAGTGGGGCTAGAAGGTCAGAAGAGTCCTCTAGGTACATGTTGGAAGCATCCTTGTTTGTCTAGCACCAAGACTTTTAAACACAGGTGAACAAATCATCCCTTTGGGTATTTGTAACTGTTCCTCAGTTTAAATCTCTTGGTTTTAAAAAAATACTTTTCTTCTTTCCATTACTTAAATTTCACATGAGAGGTTGAAGTTGGCACCCAGTGATAGCATTTATGGGCACATTTTTCTACTGTGTGGTTAACTCTGCTTGGTATCTGACTTGTTACAAATCTTCTTTCTGGATACATAGCTCTAGGAACAGAATTAATCTTTTTTCCATTTTAGAGACCAGAAAGCCCATGAAGAAAGGTAATAAGAAATTTGATTCGTGGTTATGTTATAAATTATTGAAGGTAATTATTCAAGGAAGCCTCTCCCTTTGCAAGCCCAGAGGTCTAGGAGGAAAGAATGATTTTGGGAACCAAGCCTGGGGCCCCCATGGCCCTGCGCAGTGTCGGGATACTATTCCCTGAATCCTACCTGCATTGGCTCCAGCCTCAGTTCAAAGGGCACCAGATCCTGCTTGAGTAACTGCTCTGGAGGGCACAAGCCATAAGCCTTGTAGACTTCCACATGGTGTTAGGTCTGCATGTGGGCAGAAGGCAAGAGTGGCAGAGGCTTGGCAACTTTTCCCCTAGATTGCAGAGGATATGGCAGAAAGACTGGGTGCCCAGGAAATAGCCTGCTGCCGGAGTGGAGGCCTTGTAGAGACACTTGATAGGGCAGTGCTGAGGGGAAATGTGAGGTTGAAGTCCCCAATGGAGAGTCCTCACTGAGGCATTGCCCAGTGGAGCTGTAGGAACAGGCCGCTGCCTTCCAGATCCCAGAATGAAAGAGCCAGCTTATACCTTCAGCCTCTAAAAGCCACAGGCACTTGACTCCAACCCCCGAGGGCAGCTGTGTGAGCTGCACCCAGGGAGTCATAGCAGTGGGGCTGCCCAGGAGGGGTGCAAGGAGCACATCCCCTGCACCACTGTGGCCTGGATGTGGAACATGGAGTCAAGGAGATTATTTTGGAGCTTTAATGTCTGCCCTACTGGGGTGCATATTTCTGTGGGGCTTGCTGCCCCTTATTTTTGGCCTGTTTCTCCATTTTGGAATGGAAATGTTTATCAGTCTCTGTTTCATCATTGTGTCTTGGAAGAACATAATTTGTTTATTTTATTTTATTTTTCAAGGTAGTAGTCTCAATACTATTTATTATTTGTTGATAGCACACGACTTCAAGAGTTAACACATTGAAGTTTAAAAAAATGATTTGCTTGTATTTTTTACTTGTACTATTTTTTTACTAAAAAATAGAATGTAACCTGCAGAATAGAAATCTATATAGAGAAAATCATACAGAGTAAAAAGAATTGAATTAATTAGAAAATGCTCATAATGAATAACAAGTATTACTTTTTAAAAGAATATTTATCCTTTTGGTTAAATATTATAGTGAATGTATTTTTATTTTCCAGAGCTATGAATAAATACTTAAACCCAGTCATATTTATCATTTTCTAAAATTATGTTTTCTAGAATAATTATTATGTCATGGAATTCTGTCTTTTTATACCTGCTTCAAAAAAATGCATGGAAGTGCAATGGCTCACGCCTGTAATTGCAGAACTTTGGGAGGTGAAGGTGGGTGGATCACCTGAGGTCGGGAATTCGGGACAAGCCTGACCAACATGGAGAAGGCTTGTCTCTACGAAAAACACAAAATTAGCCAGGCATGGTGGTGCATACTTGTAATCCCAGCTACTTGGGAGGCTGAGGCAGGAGAATTGCTTGAACCTGGGAAGCAGAAGTTGCAGTGAGCTGATTGTGCCACTGCACTCCAGCCTGGGCAACAAGAGTGAAACTCCTTCTCGAAAAAGAAAAAAGACAAGAAAAAAAGTGCACAGAAAACAACAGAGGAAAGATTCAATTTATCTAAAGCCATGTCTACACAGGTTTAAGTAAGATAGATATTTGATACTTATGTAGTTAATTACTGAAGATAACCCATATTCTTCCAGGCTGTATTTCACTTTGTCCCTTGTGGTTTCCATTTGAAATTTCAGATCTGGAGCTGCCTCTCCAATTAATTGATTGATCTGGAGATCATTCACATTTATACTCACATTTAGGATTGCTCTAAGCCTCTAACGGATTGTTCTGTCCCCAGTTAGCGAGTATGGATTGCTGCTCTGCTCCAGCTGTCCCCCACCATCCATCCCCAGCAGTCCTCCTGTCAGAAGCATACCTGGCCATAAGTGCCAAAGGAGCCACCATACTCAGTCAGCAGTTTGGCCATGTCATGGTATCTGCTGAATTCACATGGGCAGGCCTCCAGGTTGAGGTTCTAGTGAAAGCAAAGGGTTCCAGCAGGTGTTAGGGAGGGACTGCACCATTAGGGAGGTTCTGCCTGGACACTTCCAGGTGCTTGGCATGTGTTGTGGTGAAGCCATGCTTGGTGTCGAGCTTGCTGTCATGAGAAGACTGGAGCATTGTGTTTGTCCACATGGGAGGAAGCTCAAACATACTTAGCGTCTGCCCAAGAGGAAGGAGCTCAGACACACTTAGTGTCTACCATGGCCTGCCATCAGGGCTGAGAAAGAGCTCAAAATTGGTAAGACGCTGTGTGGGCATGACAAGCAGCATTTCTGGAACCCAGGGAGACGTCTTCAGTTCTTCCAGTGGCCTGAGGCATGGCTCTGAGATCCCCCTTCCCCTTGAAGAGAATGCATGCTTGTGTCTTTGGTTTTGTGCTAACACCTATCATTCATGTGCAGCATCACCACAGTGATTTGGATTAAATTGAGGTGATCAGTGTCATCGGCCCCATATGTTGAATCTTGGCTAAGAAAGGCTCAGCTCCCACTGTGTCAGAGAGATGAGGCTGACAGACACGTGGGAGAACAGATGCTAATGAGAACATAAGGGACTGGCCATTCCAAAATAATAAGAATAAAATAAGGAATAGTAATTACAGTTTGCTGAGTGCCTAGTGAACACTAGCGTACATGTATCGTCATACTGATTCAATAATCCTACGAAGGAGATATTCTCATTTTGCAGACAAAAAAACTGATCATTGACACAATTATCTCTGTAAATTATTGACTTCTATATTATAAGGGAAAAAGTCTTGGAATAAATTGATTAATAATAATAATCAATTATTGATTTTAAGGATAACAATATACTTCTCTCAAAAAATTCCTTGTGGGAGAGAGATCCAAGATGGCCAATTAGCAGCAGCTCAGGATTGTAGCTCCCAGTGAAAGCGCAGAGAGTGAGTGGATGCCACACTTCTAGATGAATTTTTGTTGCCCACGGACCAGGAGATTCCCAGCTGAGGAGCCCCATGGGTTGCCAGCGCGACTCTTTTGGCCAGCACGGTGGTTCTCAATACAGAGTATATGGGACTAGGTGCCCTTTTAGTTGGTGTTTGGAGCTCCAGGAAGGCAGAGTCACCCATTCAGCTGATTGAAGGGGGGAATGAAGCAGGGAGCCAGACCGGGAGATTCCCGGGCAGAAAAGCACCACGAATCTCAATGCCGCTGTTTCAGTCAGCGCAGGGCCCCCACAAAAAAACCACCAATTGGAGGTGCTGAAGATTGAGAGTTTCACAGCAAGCACAGCTTAACCCGGGAAGGTCCAGCTCTGTGGGGGAGGGGTGTCCGCCGAAGGGAAACTAAGAAACAGAAAAAACTTTATCACCAACAAGCTGGACATCCACTCAGAGACGCAATCTGAAAGTCAGCAATTACAAAGACGATAGGTGCGTCAATCCACAAAGATGGGAAGAAACCAGTGCAAAAATGCTGAAAATACCTGAAATCAGAATGCATCTCCTCCTACAGGAGATCCCAGCTCCTCATCAGCAACGGAACAAGGCTTGATGGAGAATGAGTGTGATGAATTGACAGAATCAGGCTTCAGAAGGGGCATAATAAGAAACTTCCGTGAGCTAAAAGAACATGTTCTAACCCAATGCAAAGAAACTAAGAATGTTGAAAAAAAGGTTTGATGAAATGCTAATGAGAATAGACAATTTAGAGAGGAATATAAGTGAATTAATAGAGCTGAAAAACACAATATGAGAGCTTCGTGAAGTATGCACAAGTTTTAACACTTGAATTGATCAAGAAAAAGAAAGGATATCAGAGGTCAAAGACCAACTTACTGAAATAAAACGAGAAGACAAGGTTAGAGAAAAAAGGCTAAAAAGGAATGAGCAAAGTCTCCAAGAAATATGGGACTATGTTTGATAGGTGTACCTGAATGTGACCTAATCTATGTTTGATAGGTGTACCTGAATGTGACGAAGAGAATGAATCCAAGCTGGAAAATATTCTTCAGGATATTATCTAGGAAAACTTTCCCAACCTAGCAAGGCAGGACAATACTCAACTCCAGGTAATACAGAGAACACCACAAAGATATTCCTCAAGAAGAGCCACCCCAAGGCATATATATAATCATTAGATTCACCAGGGTTGAAATGAAGGAGAAAACACTAAGGGCAGCCAGAGAGAAAGGTCAGGTTACCCACAAAGAGAAGCCTATCAGACCCATAGCAGATCTCTCAGCAGAAACCCTACAAGCCAGAAGAGAGTGGGGGCCAATATTCAACATCCTTAAAGAAAAGAACTTTCAACCAGAATTTCATATCCAGCCAAACTAAGTTTATAAGTGAAGGAAAAATAAAATGTTTGTAAACAAGCAAGTACTCAGAGATTTGATCACCACCAGGCCTGCTTCACAAGAGCTTCTGAAAGAAGCATTACACATAGAAACGAACAACTAGTATCAGCCATTCCAAAAACATACCGAAAGGTAAAGAGCATCACCATAATGAAGAATCTATATCAACTAATGGGCAAAACAGCCAGCTGGCATTAAATGGCAGTATTAAACTCATATATATCAATATCAATCCCAAATTTAAATGGACTAAATGCCCCAATCAAAAGACACAGACAGGCAAATTGGATAAAAAGCCAAAACTTATTGGGTATCCAGACCCATCTCACATGCAAGAATAAACAAAGACTCAAAGCAAAGGGATGGAGGAAGATTTACCAAGCAAACGGAGAGCAAAAAAAAAAAAAAAAAAAAGCAGGAGTTGCAATTCTCGTCTCTGATAGAATAGACTTTAAAGCAACAAAAACCAAAAGAGACAAAGAACGACATTTCATAACAGTAAAAGGATCAATGCAACAAGAAGAGCTAACAATCCTAAATATATGTGTACCCAATACAGGAGCACCCAGATACTTAAGGCAAGTTCTTAATGACTTACAGAGAGACTTAGACTCCCACATAATAGTAGTGGGAGACTTTAACACTACATTGTCAATATTAGACAGATCAACCAGACAGAAAATTAACAAGGATATCCAGGACTTGAACTCAGACCTGAAATAAGTAAACTTAATAAACATTTACAGAACTCTCCACCCTAAATCCATAAAACATACATTTTTCTCAGTATCACATCACACCTATTCTAAAAGTGACCACAAAATTGGAAGTAAATCACTCCTCAGAAATTGCATAGCATTTCACAGGTTTAAATGAAATATTGGTTGGCTGCTTGTTTGTTATTTTCCACCCTTATTCCTTCCTGTCTCCATTGTTAAGCACATTTATTGGCACAAAAGAGGTTTTTAATACCCATTTTTAGACTGCATTCTAGCCTGGCAATAGATCAAGATTCCTGTTCTCTCTCCCTCTTTCTCTTCCTCTTTCTTTCTCTTTTATTTTTTTTCTCTCTTTCTCTCTCTTTGTCTTTCTTCGAAAAAAAAAATTTCTTGTTCAAATGTGGCCTAATTTCTTGTTGCTTCAACAAGGTGAAAACATGTGGAGCCCTTCCTTCAATGTTCGTGCTTAGGAGACTCTCTGATTCAATTTCTTTTAGCCCTTGGAAGATGGATGTAATTGTGGACATAAAAAAATCATAAACACCCACACATGCATACAACACATATTTAGTGAAATTATTTCATATTTGTTGACTACTATGTTAGAAATACAGTACATTTTTACTTATTCAGAATGGCCCAAGAAAAGAAAGAGGAGGAAGCTCAAGTATACTTAGTATCCACCATGGCCAGCCAGCTGGAAAGAGCTGAGGCAGGGTCAGGACTCAGTGAGAAACATTCGTAAAAAATCACTACATGGGGTTCGCACTGATCCCATCCTAGCACAGACTTCCTCCTCACTGGGAGCCCTACCCCACTCAGCCCTATTCCTGAGCCCTTTAAACATGCTGTCTCACCAATGAAGTGTTCTGTCTTAGAAAAGGTTGCTGTCGACCTCACTCACTGAGACTAGGAGTGCATTCTGTGGCAGGATGTGCCTATACCTTTGCTTTAACATTCTTTGAACAAGTATAAGAGTTGCTTAATTTCAAAGTTCTTCTTCAGTTAATATATTTCTTGTAGCATTATGTCTATTTAGGTTAAGCACTTCTATTCAAAACAGATAACTTTACAATTCAAGATACTTCTCAACATGTATATTATATATTATGTAATCTATTAAAATATACATGAGAAATATATTGATTCTGATATTGTAAGAGCAATAAAAATTATTATCCATAAAAAGACATTTATGGATCTTAAAGTACTTGGGGACAGCGTTACATCTGGTTTTTATTAAGGCACAAGACAATATTGAGGACCAGAGTGACCCAGAAAGAACTGGAGCTTTATTTTTTTGTTATTTATTTATTTATTTTTGGGATGGAGTCTCACCTGTTGCCCAGGCTGGAGTGCAATGGCACAATCTTGGCTCACTGTAACTTCTCCCTCCTGGGTTCAAACGATTCTCCTGCCTCAGCCTCCCAAGTAGCTTAATTACGTGTGCAAAGATGTTTTTTTCTATATAAGGTAACATCCATAGGTTCCAGGGATTGGGGCAAGTCAGTGCTAAACATTCCTGCAGGGACCCTATGAAACGTCATCATGAGGTCATTATGATCTGTTTAATTTCCTCAATTTCATGAATAGCAACAACTTGCTAATGAGCACATATATTTACCGATGTAACTATAGAGTAAGTTTACAAAAAATGATTGATAATCTCATTACCCTAATACAAAGTTATTGCCATTTCCAGGCATTTTTCTTTTAGACTTTTCCATATGTTTAAGGACTGCAATAGCCACATGGTCATGAATACTCTAGAATTCATACTATTCTATTAAGTAGATGTCCTATAATTCAGTTAACCAGTTCCTGAGTATTGGGCATTTAGGTTGCTTATAATTATTTATTATTATAAATAAGGTTAGGAGCAGCAACATTCTGCTGCCTTAGTGACAAAGCTTTGAATGCTTAGCTGGAAGACTCTATAGCCAACGATAGAGTCATCAGTGTTGGGTTGCTCCCCATAGTTCACTGTCTCCCGGGCTGAACCCGGGCAGGTACAGCAGTGCACCAAGGACCTATGACTGGTGTCTCTGCTCCAGTAAGTGATGGCCCTTAACTGCCTGTCTTTTTCATTCACCCTGTCAGTGGACCCCTTACACTGGACCCTGGGTACTGGAATAAAATATACAACGTGTTTCCATTTAAAGTTTACACACCCACAGCAACATCATGGGACCTCTAGTGTATCTCCATTACACTTTCCAGCTCTGAGAAAACGCAAGTATTAAGTGAGAAAAGAGTACTTAATATCTTTTTCTATGAAAATGTTAGCATAGGGGAAGAGCATATCAGGGATGACAAATGAGCCTGATTTTCCATAGTATGCAATTCCATTCCTGGTAGGAAATCAGGCATTTTTTCACTTTTTCGGGCCACTAGATTACTTTCATTATTGAACTGTAGAATCCACTATAAGTCATAACTAGAATACACCAGGTTTTATCTTAGAAACCTAAAAATGTAATTTTGTTTCTCCGGCACGTCTTAATGAGTAGAAACTGGAAATGAAACAGACTTTATAAAAAGCACTGTTTTTAATATCCCTCACCCCAAAATATGAATGCCTAAACACTGCATACATCTGAGTGTACTTAAGTAACAAAAATTCAATGAGAGAGAGAAACGATGATTTTCTGAAAAATACTGAAGGACTGGAATTAATTTCAAGTTCCAAACAGAATCTTCCATAATCCTGACAATGTGAATTTCACCTGGGCACACAGGAACTCAGCAGGAAATTCAGTTGTTTCTTCATTTGGGGCCCAAATCAGGGCCTCTGCGGGGTCTCTTAGGTATATCTGAGAGTTATCTTCGTCCATGTGTAGTTTTTCTATTACTTTTTTTCTAATGTGTGCGAAAGAAACATATCTCATTAACCTGAAGAAGAAGTCCAATAAATATTTGTTGAATTTAAATTAAAAGATGTCTGGGCCGAGCACGTGGCTCATGCCTGTAATCCCAGCATTTTGGGAGGCTGAGGTGGGCGGATCATGAAGTCAAGAGATCGAGACCATCCTGGCCAACATGGTGAAACCCCGTCTCTACTAAAAAATACAAAAGTTAGCTGGGCATGGTGGCGTGCACCTGTAGTCCCAGTTACTTGGGAGGCTGAGGCAGTAGAATTGCTTGAACCCAGGAGGCAGAGGTTGCGGTGAGCTGAGATTGTGCCACTGCACGCCAGCCTGGTGCCTGGTGACAGAGCAAGACTGTCTCAAGGAAAAAAAAAAAAGGATGTTTGACCCTGGTAGTTGGGCAAATTACATGGTAAGGGAGGGTGATTTTTTGTTAGTAGATATGCGCTCAGACAGGAATCAGATGGAACTGGAAGAGATCTTAACAGAAATCAAGTCTAAACTTCTCATATTACAGAGGGAGAAGTGAAGTCAAGAGTTACAAGGTAGCTTAAAAAATATTTTCTCTGATTGAGAAAATGAAAGTCTAGCAAAGAAGCAAAACCTGGGCTAACAGTAGACGAGGACTTCTTGACCTATATATGCAGAGAACCTTTTTAGCCCCATTCAGTATTTGGACAAAATACTTCTGGAAATGTTTTCTGTTATACACCATGTTGGCTTGAGAATAAGTTAAATAAATGTCTGAAACACAGATTTTAAAAAAAGATCTGCACAAGAAATACCTAAAAAATAATGGTGGGGCATAAAAATGTGGCTTCAAAACAATTTGGAAACTTTGATTTATGCGGTATTGGTCACGTCTATATATAGTGTCAATTTAACATTAAATAAGAACCAACTGGGCAGTTTGTGAACCATGCAAATCTTCAACTTTTCTTTCTTTTCCTTTCCATTACTTGCATTTTTATCACTTTACTGTTTATTATCCTTTTTTACAAAAGAGTGAAAATGAATGGAGAGTTGAAAAATTTCCCTACCAAGTAGTCTGATAAGGACTCGTGAAGAAAACTGGAAGAATTAGCTAAAAGAACTTTATCTATGAAAAGAGAGACAGTTGAAAACTGTTTCATATCCAGCATCAATCAGTAAAGAGAGGTTAGTCCTTTGATCTTACCTTTTAATTTAATTGATGACAAGGGTTTCTTGCTTTCCTCAGAAACAAAATAAAACAAAATAGAAAAAGAACATGAACACGGTCTAATTCTTTGTGGGCTAAATATTTTCTCTCTATATATATTTCTATCTCCATGCAGTCACATAAATTACATTTCCACATATCACCAGAATATAACATCAATGACAATATCATTGACACACCAGAATTGCTAACATCTATAAACAGTAGAATTTCATTCCATTGTTAGTAGACATGCCTTGGCTGTTTTATTCCCTCTTAAAGTCTTTCAATCAAAGGAACTACAAGCACTCAGCTTACAGTCAGTGATGGTATCCTTGATGAAAACAGTAGTTTTATTTGGTTCTCCAAGCACTGCACCCACAGGCATCTGAAGGTGTAATTCAAACTTCTCTGGGCCTTCCAAGGTGGGCTGTCCCATGTCATCAAGGATAGTCACTCGGAATGTCTGCATGCGCACTCCTGGAGCAAAGTCCAGATTTCGGTTGATGCCAACATAATCTGTTCCAGCTAGTGAAAAAGAAACAGGCACTAGTGAGACTGCAGGATTTGTCGTAAGTTTTCCTTCAGAGAAAAATGAGCGCTCTCATCAACTCTGTGGCATTATCCTTTGTACTCAACACTCTCAGAATCATATATGGTGGGTTTGGTCCCCAGAAGGGGGAACTTCCATGTTCTACCAAACGCCTTATAGTACCTTGTGCCACGCCCACATGCCATCCTCACCAGGACTCTACGCATCTAGACCAGGCACACCACCTTCCAACTACTTCCACCAAGATGCCAATGATTTAGAAGGATCTGTGAAGGCAGCTTTAATTTGAAATGAAAGGATTTGGCTTTCTTATTTTTAACCTTGGAGATAAATATAATACATTTTTTTAATTAGGTTTCACTCATTTACTTTTGCCAGACATCTATTTTAACCTCACAACATTCTGCTCAATTTTATGAAGCCATGAAGTTCTGCCATTCTTTGAGTTGTAGGTAATCATTTCTGCAGGCCAGCCCACCTCACCATACAGCTTCTTCGCGACTTATTTGAAAAGTCATCAAATGTAACGATAGTCATGTATGATAATCAATGGAATTAAATAGAAACAACCCCGAGTGATATAAATATAAAAAGAAATTGAGGAACAGGACATTTATATTGTCTCAAGGTACTTCTCCATAAAATATTTATTAATTTCAAAGGAAAAAAAGTGAGTATAGTGAGGAACCTTGGCAGATACTACCTTACCCAAGTGATCAAAGTTAATAACCACCAGTAATGGGATAAATGGAAACTATGTGCCATTTGATAGAATACAATAGGAGGATAGTATCATCCTTGTGATATTCCTGCTAAAGATGCATTACCTGAATCTAATTATGGAAAAACAACAGACAAACCCCAATTTGGAAGACATTCTACATAGTATCATAACTGGGTTGTACTCTTCAACAGCATCAAGGTGTTGAGAGGACTGATAAGAAAACAGAAGCAGACATGACAGCCAAATATAACGGCTGCTTTAGAACTGGATTCTTTTGCTGTAAAGTATAATTTGAGGACAGCTGGTGAAATTTTAATGAGGTCTGAGTAGATTATGGAAATGTATCAAGTTAATTGCTCAGTTTATGCTTGTTTTGTTGTTACACAAGAGAATGTCTTTGAAGGAATTACATTGTAAATTTTCTGAGACACGGTTCCAAACTTACTCTCAATGGTGGAGAAAAAAAAAAAAGCATCTCACTCTACTTACTGCTGTTTGGTAAATTTGAGATTATTCCAAAAATTTTTTTCAGAGGCACCAAATAATGAAATTAAGAAAACAAAACGAGGCCAGGCCCGGTGATTCATGCCTGCAGTCCCAGCATTTTGGGAGGCTGATGTGAGCAGATCATTTGAGGCCAGGAGTTTGAGACCTGCCTGGCTAATATGGTGAAACCCATTTCTTTTTTTTTTTTTGAGACGGAGTTTCGCTCTTGTTACCCAGGCTGGAGTGCAATGGCGCAATCTCGGCTCACTGCAACCTCCGCCTCCTGGGTTCAGGCAATTCTCCTGCCTCAGCCTCCTGAGTAGCTGGGATTACAGGCATGTGCCACCATGCCCAGCTAATTTTTTTGTATTTTTTTAGTAGCGACGGGGTTTCACCATGTTGACCAGGATAGTCTCGATCTCTTGACCTCGTGATCCACCCGCCTCGGCCTCCCAAAGTGCTGGGATTACGGGGGTGAAACCCATTTCTATTAAAAATACAAAAATTAGCAGGGCATGGTGGTGAGTGCCTGTAGTTCCAGCTACTTGGGAGGCTAAGTCTCAAGAATCGATTGAACCTGGGAAGCAGAGGTTTCAATAAGCTCAGATTGTGCCACTGCACTCCAGCCTGGGCAACAGAGCGAGAGCCTGTCTCAAAAAGAAAGAAAACAAAACACAATTATAGTGAAAATTGCTGAGGCAGGAGAGTAATGGAGAAAGCTTTGTATCTCATGCACTTTGACTCAAATCTTGGTTTATTGCTTGCTTGTACTAATTCTTTAACCTCTGTGAGTCTCAGTTGCTTTTCTTCACCTGCAAAATGGAGATAATGATAGCTACCTTATAAGGTTTATCGTGAAGATTAGAGATAGTAGAGCAGGGATGCTAACACAATATCTGGCAAATAGCAGGCATTAAAAACATAGAAGTTATAACTATTAATGTAACAAGTTATAATCATACCTGGTAAATATATACATAAGATTAATATAATTAAGTAACCTGAGAAGATGTCAAATATTTACTAGGTTCAATGGATTATCAAGTATAAACCATTGCTTCTGCAACTCTACTTGTTAAACCCATGAATCACCACCCCAAGCATGGACGTTACTTCTATTAGTTCATCCCTACCAGACAGCCAGCAGAGGCGTGATTACTTTTATGCAAAGAGGTTTATCTAAAGGAATCTAAATTTCCCTTTCAAACCACAAGCAAAAAAGTCCAATGAGCCAAATGGGTTTATTCACTCTTGGTTTCATGGATACATACAGAGTGAGACATGACCCTCGCATGTCTGGTCAGGAGGCACTGCCCAGTAAGAGGCAGCAGGGGCAGGACTCATGGGGAAAACAGTCTGTTTTCTGAAAATTTTAAATTTAAATTTTCTGTCTGGCCCTCTCTGAAAATTTTAAAAAGAATGAAGAAATGGGGAGGGGAGTGCCAAGATGGTTAACTAGAAGCAGCTAGTGTGTGCCGCTCTCATGGAGAGGCGAGAGAGTAGGGAATAAACATACAAGCTCTTTAGCTGGATTATCCGGGTGGACACACTGGGATTCATCAGGGAAGCAACATGACCCACAAAGAATAGAGAAGAGTGAGACAGGACGGCTGCCCACCTAGGACTGGGGCAAAGCCTGGGAAGGATCCCCACCGTGGGTAAATGGTGAATATGTGTCTCCTGGGACCCACAGTTTTCCATGAACCTTTGCAGCCCTCAGCTCAGGAGATCCCCATGACCATCCCCACCACTGGTGCCTCCAGACAGACATAAACAGCTATGTGGAGACTAGGCAGAGCTAAAGCTCAGGCCTTGGACCCCTGGGAAACCTGGCACCAGCAGCTGCAGGTCCTGTTGCCTGGCATGCCCCCAGGATAGGGGTCGAATCAACAGAGCTGCCGAGCAGATGGGCTGCACACCCTGCCTCCACTGCACTTGCTAAACAGACCATAGCATGGCCACTTGAGCTTGCAGGCTGGTAGCAGCCCCGTACTTCCCTGGGATGGAGCTCCTAGTGGTAGCAGGCAGGCCTGTCAGTTTTGCTGCTCTGCAGCTCTGGCCCCTGCAGTCTTCAGGCTCTGAAGAGAGCAAAAAGATTGAGAACTAATGTGACCCCCAGCACAGCACAGCTGCCTTATGGAAAAATAGCCAGACTGTTTTCCCCATAAGCCCTGCCTCTGCTACCTCTTACTGGGCAGGGCCTGCTGATCTGGGACGCCAGCCACCCCAGCCCCACCTAGGCTCTCAGCTGGTAGCAGCTCTGTACTTCCTTGGGATAGACCTCCCAGAATTAGCAGTGCCACCGTTTTTGCTGCTCCACAACCCCCGCTCCTGCTGTGCTCAGGCTTGAGCAGGGGTTGAGGGAGCAAAGAGATTCCACACTAACTCAGGCCTCCAGCCTTACAGTGTAGCAGCCTTACAGAAAAGTGCCCAGACTGTTCTTCATTTGAGTCCCTGCTTCTGTTACTCCTCACTGGGCAGAGCCTCTCAACCTGGGAACCCAGCACAGCCACCTTGTCCCCACCTTCAGTCATCGGTGGCTCTGCCTTTCTCTGGGGAAGAAATCCCAGAGGCAATGCAAAACCTCTCAGCCGTTGCAGCTGCTGTGGCACCGCCCTGTCTGCCCTCTGGCTGGGGAAGGAACAAAGGACTGGTCAAGTCACTGGCACCTCCAGCATGCCACAGACACCGTACAAAGGGGAGCTCAGTTTCTCTCCTGTGAGCCCTCACTGTCTACTGTTCACCAGGCAGGGCCCTCAGCTCAGGACTGCAGAGTGGCTGCCCTGCCCCTGGTTGAGCATTCCCACTGGTAGTGGCTCTGTGTCTTCCTGGGGTGGAGCTCCCAGAGGCAACTGACAGCCCCTCTGCCACTGCCACGACAGTGGCTCTGCCAGTGCTGTCCTCAGATTGGGGCAGGAACAAAGGGTTTGAGGGCTTTACTCCCAGCTCTAGCATGCCAGGTGCCATATGGAAAGGTGCTAAGTATCTATTCTTTGTGAGCCCCTAACTCCCTGCTTTTAACCAAACAGGGCTCCTGGATCAAGCCCACGGCACAGCTGCTCCACCTCCTGGCTGAGCATTTCCACTGACAGAGGCTCTGCATTTCTCTGGGCTGGAGCTCCCTGAGGTGACTGAAAGTTCCTCTGTGGCGGCCACTGCAGTGTTACTGTCTTTGCTGCCCCCAGACAAGAAAAGGAACAAAGATTCTGAGTGCTTTACTCACACCTCCATCTCTCAGCTGCCCTAAGGAGAAGAGGCCATTCTGTCCTTCCTGTGAGCCTCCTGGACCCACTGTTCATCATGAGGCAGGCCCTCCCCAGACCCCCAAGCTTGGACACACAACGCAGCCACTCTGATTGGTAGCAGCTCTCTGTTTCTCTGGGGTAGAGCTCCAAGAGACAAGTGAAAGGCCCTCTGCCGTTACTACGGCTAAGGCCCCTGTCCCTGTTGCCCCCAAGCTGGAGAGGGAATGTAAAGCCTGAGCTTGCCCCCGGGTGTAGTGTGTAGCTTAGGTGTGCAAAACTGAGATCTGCAGCCAGCACTCAAGTGGGAGAGGAGCCCACACTGTTAGAGAGTGCTGAGGAAAATGGCTGCAAATGACAGAGGAGCCACGTGGCTGAGTAACACCCTGCCTGCCAGCCATGACACTTACACACCATCTGCTAGATCACAGCCCAAACGTCAACACCAAAAATACTTTGCACATACCACCCTGTGAAACCAAGGACAAGAATTCAGCTGCAAATGAAGACCCTGAACAAAGCCTTGGCCCCCTGCTGAAAACATCCAGAAACAAAATCAATGGACTATGCTAAGATTAAGCCACCGTTAAAGGAATATCAGCCCAACAGATGAGAAAGAACCAGCATAAGAACTCTGGCAACTCAAAAAGCCAGAGTGTCTTCCTTCCTCCAAATAACTGCTTCCCCAGCAATGGCTCTTTACCAGGCTGAAATGACTGAAATGGCAGACACAGAATTTAGAATATGGATAGGAATAAAGATCATTGAGATTGAGGTGAAAGTCAAAACCAATCCAAGGAATCTAGGGATAACAATAAAATGGTATAAGAACTGAAAGATTGAAGAAAGAACCAAACAGATCTGACAGAGGTGAGAAACACACTACAATAATTTCATAATAAAATTGAAAATATTTATTTTTTAATTAATTAATTTAATTTTTTGAGACAGAGTTGAACTCTGTCACCCAGGCTGTAATGCATGGCTCATCACAGCCTCAACCTCCTGGGTTCAGGTGATCTTCCCTCCTCAGCCTTCCAAATAGCTTGGACAACAGGTGCATGCTGCCATGCCTGGATAATTTTTTTGTATTTTTTGAAGAAACGGGTGTTTTGCCATGTTGTCCAGGTTGGTATTGAACTACTGAGCTTAAGCAATCTACCCGCCTAGGCCTCCAAAGGTGCTAGGGTTAAAGATGAGAGCCACTGTGCATGGCCAATTGCAAGTATTAACAGCAGAATTGACCAAGCTGAGGAAAGAATCTCAGAGCAAAAAGTTCTCTGAATGAACACTAAAACCACCTTTGTTTAAAAACCAAATTAAAGTTAAAAACGAAGAAAATAGAATAAAAAAGAATGCACAAAACTTCTTCCCAGAAATGTGAGATTATGTAAGGAGACCAAATCTACTACTCATCGGCATCCCTGAAAGAGAGGGAGAGAAGTCAAACAACTTGGAAAACATATTTGAAGATATCGCCCATAAAAATTTCCCCAACTTCACTAAAGAGGCCAACATTCAAATTTAGGAAATGCAGAGAATCCTGCCAGATACTGAACAAAACAATTATCCCAGGACACATAGTCATCATATTCTCCAATGAAAGAAAAAAATATTAAAGGCAACTAAAGAGAAGGGACACGTCACTTATGAAGAGAACCTCATCAGACTATCAGCAGACCTTTCAGCAGAAACTCTACAGGCCAGAAGAGATTGGGGGCCTATATTCACCTCCATTAAAAAAAAAGAAGCTCAACCAATAATTTCATATCCAGCCAAACTAAGCCTCATCAAATAAGGGGAAGGAAGATCTTTTTCAGACAAGCAAATACTAAGGGAATTCGTTACCACCAGACATAACTACACGAGGGTTTTTTTTTTTTTTTTTTTTAATGGAGTCTTGCTCTATCACCCAGGCTGGAGTGTAGGGGCACCATGTCGGCTCCCTGCAAGCTCCGCCTCCTGGGTTCAAGTGATTCTCCTGCCTCAGTCTCCTGAGTAGCTGGGACTACAGGCGCTCACCACCACACTTGGCTAATTTTTGTATTTTTAGTAGAGTCGGTGTTTCACCATATTGGTCAGGCTGGTCTTGAACGTGTGACCTCATGATCCACCTGCCTTGGCCTCCCAAAATGCTGGGATTACAGGTGTGAGCCACTGCACTTGGCCACAAGAGGTTCTTAAAGGAGCACTAAATATGGTAATGAAAGACTGTTATGGCCACCAGAAAAACACATTTAAGTACATAGACCATTGACACTATAAAGCAACTACACAATTGAGTCTGTATCATAAACCAGCCAACAAGAAGATGATAGCATGAAATATCAACATATCAATATTAACCTTGAATGTAAACATGCTAAATGCCCTAATTAAAAGGCTACAGAGTCACAAGTTATATAAAAAAGAAAAACCCAACTATATGCCAAGTACCCATCACACATGCTATGACAGCCAGAGCTTCAAAGTAAAGGGATGGAGAAAACTCTACCAAACAAATGGAAACAGAAAAAGCAGGGGTTGCTATTCAAATTTCATACAAAACAGACTTTAAGCCAACAGTGATAAGAAAAGACAAAGACGAGCATTATATAATGGTGAAGTCTTCAGCAAGAAGACTTAACTATCCTGAATATTTATGTGCCCAACAGAGGAGCATCCTGATTCATAAATCAAGTACTTAAAGACTGATGAAGAGACTTACGTAACTATACCATAATAGTGGGGCTTTCAACACCGTATTGACAGTATTAGACAAACTGTCAAGGCAGAAAAGTAACAAAGATATTTGGGACTTGAACCTAACACTTGACTAAATGGACCTGATAGACATTTATAGAACTCTTCACCTGCAACCAACAGAATATACAGTCTTCTCTTCTGCACATGGCACATACTCTAAAATCGACTATACCATTAGCCATAAAAAATTATCAGCAAATTAAACAAATTCAGAATTATACCAACCACACTCTTGGACTATAGACCAATAAAAATAGAAACCATTGGGAGGCTGAGGCAGGTGGATCACGAGGTCAAGAGATCGAGACCACCTGGTCAACATGATGAAACCCCGTCTCTACTAAAAATACAAAAAATTAGCTGGGCATGGTGGTGCGTGCCTGTAATCCCAGCTACTCAGGAGGCTGAGGCAGGAGAACTGCCTGAACCCAGGAGGTGGAGGTTGCCGTGAGCCGAGATCGCGCCATTGCACTCCAGCCTGGGTAACAAGAGCGAAACTCCGTCTCAAAAAAAAAAAAAAAAGAAAGCAATACCAAGAAGATCACTCGAAAACACACAATCACATGGAAATTAAACAGCATTCTCTTAAATGACTTCTGGGTAAACAATGCAATAAAGGCAGAAATGAAGACTTTTTTTGAAACTAATGAGAACAAAGATACAACATAGCAGAACTTCTGGGACACAGCTAAAGCAGTATTAAGAGGAAAGTTTATAGTGCTAAATGCTCACAACAAAAAGTTAGAAAGATATGAAATTAACAACCTAATAGCACACCAAAAGGTCACAACTGCAGATGAGAAAATGTGGGCATCAGTGTACGTGGAAATGTCCTTTTCTTTTCCTATTAGGTCCTGCCCTTTTTAATGATAAAACAACTTACAGGTACTCTAGAAGAAATGGTATCTAGAATTGTGCCTTGCTGTCAGCTAGGCCTTGGTCATCCATGTCAGGAAATGCTAAGGTGAGCAGGGGATGAGGACATGCTGTTTGAAGGTAACAGAAATACCTGAGTCTGAAGTGAAAACCTCCCATACTTCAAAGGTCTAATACGTGATGAAATTCTTCCAGGAAGTGGGACTTGCTTTGCCATTATGGGAGTAATTTCATCTGAAATATTGTTTATTTAGGAATCTGAAAATATTTTGAACTTTGGAAAATTAATTTGAGCCCACAAAAAGCAAGTGGGTAATAAATAAATAATAAAGGCTGCTGTTTAAATAATGTATTTATTAGGCCAGGCGTGGTGGCTCATGCCTGTAATCCCAGCACTTTGGGAGGCCAAGGCGGGTGGATCAGGAGGTCAACAGATCGAGACCATCCTAGTCAACATGGTGAAACCCCGTCTCTACTAAAAATACAAAAAATTAGCTGGGCATGGTGGTGCATGCCTGTAATCCCAGCTACTCAGGAGGCTGAGGCAGGAGAATTGCCTGAACCCAGGAGGCGGAGGTTGCGGTGAGCCGAGATCACGCCATTGCACTCCAGCCTGGGTAACAAGAGAGAAACTCCGTCTCAAAAAGAAAATAATAATAATAATAATAATGTATTTATTTTGTAACCAGAAGAAGTCATTACATATACAAACCATCTATGTGCTCAAGCCAAAGAAACCTTCAATCAGAGCCCATCAACAAAGACTAAACATACTTACACTTAGCAGACTAGACCCCCCATAAATGTGTATCATGATAATGACATATTCTTTAAATGGCCCTCTCACCTTCTGCTGACTCCTTCTCTGACTTTCTGGAGAACACGGTGATGGATGATGGTTGGGAAAGATCAGTGCCTCTTCTCCAAACACAAATCTCCACATAGCCAGCACTTTCATTGACATGATATTCAGCATCCCCAAAGTGCAGGGCAGGTTCTAGAGAGGCAGAAAAGACAAACTAAGAATGCTTCAGCCTGCCTGGTATACCATCTCCTCTGGCCCTGTGTGAGCCTGGGCATTCTCGTAACTGTCAGACATGACAGACCCCATAGGTCTTGTTTTTTTATATAGTTGAGGGAGAACAAAAACAAAAACGCACAAAAAGCCACATCAGAGTCACATGCTATGACTTTGACTCCAGGAAATGCCAATGAGATGAAGTCAGTTGGGATGCTATTCATTTTTGTGTTTTAAGAACTATCCATTGCATAGAAGAGATTTTCCTATTGGGGAAAATTGGCCAATCAGCTGTAACTCAGGCAAGTCCGCTATTGTTTGGGAAAAGATGGTGTAGAAGTTAGAGAGGCTTTTTGGTGGGGAGAAAATTGTTCTTCCTGTGGAGGGACAGTTGAGCCAGAATTCTGAGTTTGATCACGGTGGCTGTTCCTTTTCTTAGGGCATTTGCTGATTACAGGGACAGGGAGAGATGGAAACCCTGGGGCAGTGGATGAATGGGAAGAGAGATCCTGTTCGCTGAGATGCCAGAAGCACTCCACCAAGAGGCCAAGAAGTGGCTCCATAGAAAGAGATGGTTGAAGGAGACCAGTACAGGCACCAGGCTTCAGCAGCAGGTGGAAGGGAATCGTACATCTTCTAAAAGGAGGAAGAGGTTGACAATGTGAATGTTGCTTTGGCCAAGCAAATACACCTATCCATACCCAGTTCGCTCTGTTCCAAAAAATAGCTTATGAACTTAGCTGATAATTTAAAGTATATACAAGGCTTAGCTGTAATACCTACTATATGAACTGTCATTGAAAAGGTTTTGAGATGAATGCTTTTGTTGGCTATAACATCTGGAGGCAAAAATTATAAATATTAAGAAGCAGATTCACTGTGAAGAAATGACCCCTTGAGCTTGTCAAATGGAAAATTAGTTATGGAGATGACACCTTTGCAAACATATTGCAATTCAGCAGAAGCATATCTGAATTTAAATTCAAATTTTGGAGGCTAGAAATCAGATTTAGTAACTATTATTTGCTTCAGGATATATTTTAGTAAACTGCTTAACTGCTGAGAAAGTAGTAGTAACAGAAACACTGCTAAAAGGTTTACCATGGCACACAAGACCTCTCCCAGTCTGATTTGAGTTCATTTTTTGCTGAACCATCTGGTGCCATATTGACACTATAAAGCACTCTGTGCCTTCTGTCCCACTTATACCAATCAGCTCCCAAAATACTGAACACAGCAAGCGTTTATGAGCCTCCATCTTCGTTGGCAATTTTCTCTGAGCTGGAATGTGTCAATTTGGCAATTGACACATTCATTTTTTTCAGGCTTTGATAAAGAGTTGCCTCCTCTGGGAAGCCATATGTAGTCCCTCAAGAAATTAATTATTCTTCACTCTGTGCTTCCCTAACATTTCGAATAGTTCTATAACTGTGGTAATGGAACACACTTGCAATTTGCTCACCTCAGGCATATAGCAGGCAGGTGGCCTGCACTCAGATAATGGTGGTAGAGTCATTCTTAATTTTCTTTTTAATGAACATGTAGTAATTGTACATATTTATGGGGCACATAGTGGTGTGTTGATATATATAAAGCATAGTGATCAGGTCAGGGTAATTTGCATAACCCATTCTTCCTTCTCATACCAAGAACTTTCTCCTCGTTATTGCTAATGGGTGCTTCTGATGTCTCCACGACTGGGACAGGAAAGAAGGAGGAGAGGCAGGAGTAGCAGGAAATTTCTTTCTTGAAGACTGTCATGGATGTCAGTACTCTTTGGTCTTGGAAGATGGAAGAAAAGCTGATTCTGTTTAACATGGGCACTTTTGCAGATTCTTTAGAGATCTCTCACTCCTACAGTTGGGTATCTCTTACTTGCAGTTCTCTTGATGATGATGAAATAGCTATATTCCGGGCTGGTCACTTAATCATTCCTCAACTATTTAGCATTTGGCAGTACCTCTTTTCAGCCCTTTAGATGGCACTTTTGGACAAGACCTAAGACAAGTTCATTCTGACTCATTCTTGCATGCATGGCTCACATTTGGTCCATGGCGACCTTTTCGCATCCTCTGCCTTGATAAACTCTAGGAATACTACTTAGCCCCAGTGCAGTCCCTCTCTTTTGTTCACCCACCAAAGCAGCCAATCAGTTTATCTCCCACATTGAGAGTTTCTGGCAAAGCCAGGTCCCAGTTCATTGTGTTCCCACTTTGCAGGTAGCACACATCATACTGCCCAAATGGTCTTCTTCGAACCCCCCTCTTGATTTAGCACTGCTTTAAAATGCAAAAATTCTAACATGCTGCCCTGTGTTTTTATCAGACCTCTATGACCTGTTCTCAGGGTCAGGGACCATATTCTGTACGCCTTTGTATTTTTAGTGATGCAGTGGCTAGCATATTGACAAAGTCTCAAGAATTTGTCAAATGAACAGTTTTACCTCTGTTTTGATATGTTTGGAACTTATTACAAAGTTTTTTTAAAAGTTTGAACAAAATTATTCGCGTTTTTAGTAGAGAAAATATATGGTGTGCATTGAAGGGCAGGAAGTGAGAAAGCTAAAAAAGTTTGATCAGTTATACTGTTGTTCCGAGAAAAAACTGTAAGAACTCAAGCCTCTGAACACAGAAATATATAAGACATGAGAGGAGGATAGTGTCACTTGGAAAGAATGTCATGAAATTCTTTCTAAATGCTCTATGTATTGAGCACCACGAGATCTGTCAGAATAGAGAAAACAGCTCCTCCATGTAGCACAGAAGAGTTTCCCAGTACTCTTTACCTTAACTCTGTCTGGGAAACTGGGATGCTAGCAGTGATTCTGAGGACGGGCAATTAGGAGAGTGCGATGCTTTGGCCACATCATCCTTATGTTAAATGGATTCCAGAGCCATATGTTTTCATCACCTTTAAGGGAGAATGTCCTTTAAATGAAAATAGAAAAAGTAAATATGACAAGGTCAGAAATTAAGCTCTCAAAGATATAAGATTATCATTTAAAATGAGTTCAGTGATCATAATGCCAAGTTTTGCAGGTGAGGTAACAGAAACCTGTTGGTAAACTGAGAAAGCACCCAGAACAGAATGGATGCCAAGAGATGGAATATAGGAAAATTTTTTTCCAGTTGCCTCAGGATAGAAAACAGACTCTAGAAACAGACTGGTAGGTGTAATCTTTAGAAAAATTCTAAGTGCTTATTTAAACAGGTTTTGAAATCTGGGAAAAGAAAGATAATGCCCATTGGTCAGTATTGGATCTTTAATATTCAATTTGGCAAAGTCAATTCAATGTTTTTTTAAAAAAATATTTTTTAGTTCAGTTCAACAAACATCTACTGAGCATCTCCTATGTGCTGTAAGCATGGTGCTAGTTACTGGGAATGTGAGGAGAGATACAGTCTTGTTGTTGAGATATTTTTGGTATAACAGGACCTCCACACCAGTTCTTTCTTTTGCTGTAGCACCTAGAATTTCATTCAGCTGATGTTCAGAAGGAGTCCTAAAGAAAATATGGTGCTATGTCTTTAAAAGTGAATGAGACTTGACCAATGAAAGAGGTTCCAGTGAAAATGTTCCAGCTAGACTGGCTAGTATGAACAAAGACACATAGCATGAAAAAGCTTAGTGTTTAGGAAGTGATGCAAGAACTTGTTTATTGGTAGTGTGTAAGGTGAGAAGAGCGGAATGTTTGAAATGAATTGAGAGAGGAAGATAATCATTTTAGGTTGATGGGACTTGACATTTTAGATTCTATAAAATGTGGAAACCAGTCTAGGCAGTGAAAAGTTGTTTGGTTTTTGTTTTCTGTACATCTGTCCAATGTCAGTGTGGGACATAATTTAGGAGAAATTAGTGTAACCCATTGGAAAGGCATTGCAATTATTCATGTGAAATACGAGGATCTAGGCGGTAGTATTAGGGATGGAGTGGAAGTGGTGAATGTAAGAAGTGCCCTGAACAGTATCCAGTGACTAATGTAGCAGCTTCGAGGATGTCCTTCACTTTTCTAGTGTTTGTGGGTGGGAGTGGGAGGCACTGTCTAACTCAGTTGGGAATACAGCAGGTGGAACAGTGTTGACTGAGGGTAAGAGAAAGAAAGATGATGAGTTTGGTTATAGGTATGTTGAATTTGAGTGGCCTGTGGTACATTTGAGTGGATATTTCTGAAAACCCTTTCATGTGTGAATCTAGAGTGCAAGAATCACGCCTCACAGTGACTCATGTCTGTAATTCCAGCAGTTTGGGAGGCTAAGGTGGGAGGATCATTTGAGACCAGCAGTTTGAGACCAGTTTGGGAAACATAGTGAGACGTCATCTCTACAAAAAATATAGAAATAATTAGCTGGGTGTGGTGGCGATGCCTGTAGTCCCAGCTTTGTGGGAGGCAGGGGTGGGGGAATCATTTGAGCCCAGGAGATTGGAGCTGCAGTGAGCCATGATTGTACCACTGCACTGCACTCTGGGCAACAGAGAGAGACATCATCTCAAAAAAATAAAAAATAAAAAATCAAGCCAGGGCTGGAGATATGATTTGGGAGTCTTAAGCATACAGATTGGGGCTAAACCCATATTAGATGGTATGATTATCTACTGTGGATGAATAAAAAGAGGATCATAGCAGGGAGCATCAACCTTTAAAGAGAAAGATCAAGTGAAAGGAGCCCCAAAAAGAGACCAAAAACAAACAGACCAAAAAAAAAAATAAGCAAACGCAAAAACAGACAAGCAAAAAATAGTTGGCAAGATGGAGAGAGAGGCATTTGAACCAGGAAAATCAAGAGAGTAAAGAATATTGAGAAGAATGAGTGGTCCCAATGTTAAATGTAGCGAGTGTATTCAGAAAGACACATGTAAGCCGACAGTGGACGTCAGTGGCAAAATCCCAAAACATAACATATGAAACTTTCAGCTGCATAAAATAAATCAACTATAGTGCCCAAACGAAAAGAGATAGGAAATCTACTCAGGAAAGTCCTGCTTAGAGACACACAGTTTTTAATGCCAGTATCTTACTATTTTGACTACTGTAGCTTTGTAAAGATTTTGAAATCAGGAAATGTGATGCTTCCAGCACTGCTCTTCTTTTTCAGAACTGTTTTGGCTATTAAAACCAATAAATCAATTCAGTACAGGTGCAAAGTAGAAATCAACATAACAAAAATCACTAGCATTTCTTTACACTAATAACGAACTACCTGAAAAGAATATTAAGAAAACAACCCCATTTACATTAAAATACTCAGAATAAAACACTTAGGCACAAACTTAACTAAGGCAGAGAAAGACCTGTACACTGCACTGAAAACTACAAAACATTGATAAAAAATTAAAGACATATGAATGGAAAGATAACCTGTGTTCATTAAAATATCTATTCTACTGAAGGCAATCTACAGATTCAAAGATCATAAACTGAGTAACTTATAATCAACAGAAATTTATCACAGTTCTGGAGGCTTGGAAGTCTAAGACCAAAGCATCAGTGGTTTCAGCATCTGATAATGGTCCACCTTGTAGTTCACGGATGTTGCCTTCTTGCTATACACTTAACATGACAGAAGAAGTGAGGGATCTCTTTCAGGTCTCTTACATAAGGGAACTAGTACCATTCATGAGGGCTCTGCCCTCATAATCTAATCACCTTCCAAAGTCCCCACCTTCTAATGCCCACCTTGTAATTCCACCTTGGAGGTTAGAATTTCAACATATGAATCTGGGGAAGACAGAAACCTTCAGTCCATTGCAGTGGCTCCCAGCATCTAGAGTATGCTGGGTTGTATCAGTGGTCTGAGACAGGTAGACAGAAGCCAGTGACTCGGGCAAGCCACAGCAAAAATTAGAACATTTATGTGTGGTCAAATCCTTTTCTTCCCTGCCCAGGCACAAGCTGTAATATCAGCTCAGTGCTGTTTCTTTTCCCCTGCCCACTCACTTTGTGGGCTAGAGGTTTTAGCTGTGGCATATGCTAGCTTGCTATTATGAACTCTAGTATTTGTTCTCAGTAGTGGCTTCTGGACATCTATAGTATGTGAGGTTGTTAGTGCTCAGAGACAGATGACACAGAAGCCAGTGTTTTGTGCCTGCCCCAGAATAGTCAAGGCATTAGATGTATGGTGTTTTTCTTCTTCTCCTTCGCAAAATAAAAGCTTGGAGGTGAGGGTTCTCTCCCAGTTATATGGCACTGTGCTAGGGCTTTGGGCAAGAGGGTATCTTGAACTCAACTACCAGCTTTTATGTACCAGCATAGTGATGTTTTGCTCAATTGTTGACCACATATATAATGGTTGTCCCATATGATCACAATACTGTATTTTTATTCTACTTTTTCTATGTTTAGATACACAAATACTCACCCTTATGTCCCAAGCACCTACAGTATTCAGTACAGTAATGTGCTGTGGAGATTTGTAGCCTAAGAGTAATAGGTTATACCGTATAGCCTGCATGCATAGTAGGCTAAATCATCTAGGTTTGTGTAAGTACACTCTATGATATTTGTACGACATTGAAATTTCCTTAAGAGATGCATTTCTCAGAACACATTGCTCTAAATAAGTGACACATGACTGCAAATGGTTTTGTATTCAGCCTGGCTATGGGAGCCTTACAACTTGTTGTTGAATTTCTCATAAAGAGAAATGGTTAGTATTTTGCTGTTGAGTCAGTATGTCTGTGGGGGGAAGAAGGGTACAGGTCTCTTCTGCCATCTTGCTCAGAAAGCATATTTTTAAAAAAGAATTTTGGATCAGAATAAGAAAGGGCATTCTGTTAATTATAGTTATTTAACCATAAATTTGGCTTTCTTTTAAGTAGCAAACTCTGGGTCAAGAGAATTATTCAGAACAAAGAAAAATAACTAGCTGTCAGAGGGGCTAAGGGACATGATATTGGAGAACGAGCACTGAACCAGGAATCCAGAAATAAGAGGCTTCTCAGATTGTTCTTGCCTTGGCTCAATATGGACACTTGGGCAAGTCACTTTAACTCTCTGGGCTTGCTTTCTTCATTTGTAAAGTGAAGAGGTTGAACTAGACGACCCTTGAGGTTCTTTCTGCCCTTAATGATTCTGTGATGCTGAAGACGTTTTGGCATTGGGATGCCATCCTTATAATTTGTTGAGGTGGAGATTAGAGGATTATGGTAGGAGGTGAGGAGGTAGAAACAGATCTGACTTGAATCATGTCAGACCTACCAGTGGAGAGTCAGCCAGTTGGCAAGGCATGGTGTCCAAATAATGTAGTAATCTAAAGTGTCATCTCTGGCAAAGGAACACTGGGCTAGAGCCAAGGAATGGGGGAATCCAGAGCGGTTGAAATAGAGAATGAGGGGAAGGGCCTGTTATTCTTGGGCAGCGGGCCTGGAATTCAGGGATACATTCTGGCCTCCAGGGAAGGTATCAAGTCCTAGGAGTGGAAACCAGAGTCTTGTTGATACTAGTGCAGGATGTGGAAAAAGAATTCTAGGCAAAAAACCAGATACCCATACATGAAATGTAGGATGGAGGACTTTGGCTCCGGACTATGGGCTTAGAAGCACCTCATCTGAAGAGTGGAATATAACTTGGGGAGCTACTGAAAAACCAGTGGCTGGTCTTCATATTTTCTGAGTCATGCTGGCATCCAGCATGAGCTGGAGAATAAATTTTATCCTGGAGCAGAGTTAACTGATTTCTTAAAATCTTCCCAACTGGTTGTAGTGGTCTTATTAAATCTGCCAGTGGCTAGTATAAAAAGGAACAAAATAATGGCGTTTGTAGCAACCTGGATGAAATTGGAGACCATTATCTAAGTGAAGTAACTCAGGAATGGAAAATTAAACATTATTATGTTCCCACTCATAAGTGGGAGCTAAGCTATGGGACTTTGAGATACAATGGACTTTGGGGGCTCAAGAAAACGACTGGGAGGTGGGTGAGGAATAAAAGGCTACACATTGGGCACAGGGTACACTGTTCAGGTGCTGGGTGCACCAACATCTCGAAATCACCTCTCAAGACCTTATTCATGTAACCAAACACCACTGGTCCACAAAACCCTATTGAAAAAAAAATAAGAAATGACAAATGCATTAGTTTAGACCTTAACCTGGGGTGCTTTCTATGTAAAAAGTAAAAAAGTTGCTTTGAACTTTGCAGTTGCCATTAAAACTATAATATGCTGTCAGCATAATGCGTCTAACAGTAAAATAATTCCAGGTCTACTTACTTCACCCAAGGTTACCTTCAAATATAAAAGTTGTGAGACTTCATAAAAAAATCTGACAATGGCTAGGAGAATGTAATTCATTCTCTTCAAGATTCAGCATAAAATCTAAAATTAATTTAACATAACCAACAAATATGGACTGTATGAGATTAAATCTCTTGTTGACTCAATGCAGAAGAACTTAAAGTATCATGGAGGCTGAAAAGACCACAAAAGTATCATGGAGGCTGAAAAGACCACACACAGCCAACATCTCTGCCTGAGAACTACTTTTTCTCAGTGCTATAATTTCTATTGCAAGCAAGGGTGAGCACTGGTCACTATGCTCTGGGAATGCTCTTTTTTCCTTTCTGTTTCCAAAGCCTTTTTTTTTTTTAGCTGTTGGGTAATGGCTTCTGAAATATTTTTTCTCATTAACTTTAAACTAAAAAATAAGATCAAAAATTAAAGATACGATATATCTAAAGCCTGTAGTAATTGTGTTATAATATGACTAGCTCTAGAAAGCATAGTAATACTATTTCTTATTTATTTATTTATTTTTTAAGTGATACTATTTCTTTGGAACAGTTTCCTGGGATTTTATAGCACAGAAATATATGTCTTTCACATTTTAAAAGCATTTATGTGTTGAAGTTTTCCTTGGTCCATAACCACATTTTCAAAATTTGAATGTGCTGATTTCACCAAAATGACACATTGTTTATGCACGATTTTTCCTTACAATGTTTTCTTAAATCTGTCATCATTATGTTAGATGCCCATTTAATGACAAAGATACTAAACTAGCTGGTAATATTTCTAGGCAAATGTTATGCAAGTTTTCCAAATCCTACTGCCTCAGGACAAAATATATAACCCTCTGTGAAACTGAGCACTTCTTTTTTGTGGCGGGTTACTAGAGTTTTCAAATCACGTACTAAAAATTGAAAGAAAGTCTTCACTAGTTGAGCAGAGACGGTATAAAGTGCTTGTATATAGAACAGACACATTTTTCATATTAACAAGTGTTCTCAATTTTATCTTGGCCTTCATACAGGGCCAGTGGAAGTTAGGTTCTAAAGCCAGGTGAATAAACATGAAGTTGTCACACATTCATTCAGCAAACATTTGTTAGGCAAATACCATGGCCTCTGCTCTCACGAAGCTGATATTTTTAAAATGACTCCCTTGGCAGTGTGGGTCAGGGAGTCGTCCCTGGCCTGGGGTAATCTTAGCCTCTGGCTGCTCCTATACTCTTTCTTTTGTCTTACTCCATGATAGTTGTCCTTATAAAACAATTTCTTCAGGTGATCCATTTGACAGGGGGATATTTGATCTCTGCTTAAGAGAGCAAACATTTCCTTGAGTTCAGCAAAATAGAATAAAAGTCCCCAGCTCTATCTGGAAAAAAAGAAAAGCTTGCCCTTGAGCAACTTGGGTACATCTTCAGGTTGTTAGATATTGTGTTATTACTTGACCTAAATGAAAACATGCTTTCGTTACAAGATTATATATTTGACTCTACTAAAAAGGAAGCATTATTGGTATCTAACGTGTGCCTAGACTGGTAAATTATATGTAAAATCCTAACCCTGAAAAATGAATGTATGCTTTTCCCAATATTTTCTTAAACAGTCAATTCTGAAGGACATATGTTTTATTTCTGACTGAAAGGAAACTAAACTACTGCTGGAGATACACCACGCACAGGAATTTGACAAGTGGCTAATGCTTAGAAACTCGAATGAACAGAATTATCATTTCATGTCGTTATTCTAAAAAAATTATAATTATGTGGGAAGTGCACTAATACTCCTTGTGGTTGTTTCCTCAAGGCCAAAATAAAATGATATCATTCAAAGCGATCATTAGAATCATGACTGGCAAAATCCGCATTTCTCTAGGGTAGGGACTAAAGCAGAAGCAGCTTCCATAAGAGTCATACACTGGCAGCTGCCACATGAGCACACCACTGGGGAGCTTGAAGATGGGAGGAAGTCACACCTCAGAATTACCAATACTTGCTCTGAAATACCATTAACTCTGACAGAAGACCCTGTCAGAGTTACATACCGTTAACTCTGGAAATGAGCTGTTTTAGGCACTCTGTAGAGTCAAACTTGGGCTTAATGGAATGTGACAAAGCATGACTTCAGTAGTCAGGCTAGGTCAGCATGGTTATATCTGTAGCATGGCCAACTGTTTCGTGCTGTATTTAAGGGAAAATGGCTTTAGCTGAAGTTAGTTCTGCGTGAGACCTAGAAAACAGCAAGAAGCCAAAAGAAGGAGAAATGAGTTGCCTGTTGCCAGCCATCTTAAGACAAAAGGTATTCTGACCTTGGATGTTGAGTCTTTAGGACCCCTGGCAGTTATTTGCCCAGGATGAAGATGGCTGTATTGGCTTGGTGCGATTTCTAGGATCCCATCATCATCAGTTTCCTGCTTATGAAGGGGCTGCCCAGTAGTCTCCTTTAAGGAGAGAATGTGTTAACCAGGGGACTCTGATTTTCAGTTTTCTTTGACTTCGGTTTTCACTGCAATTTATGATTTGTCATTTTGGCACATACATCGTGTCTCTTGTGGGTCTACATCCCGTCTCTGTGCCCACAGACAAAATTGAGCTTCTAGACCTCTGACTCTGGCAGTCGGGTCATGGACTAGACTGACCAGCCAGGGAACTGCTTGTACATGACTGGAAGATGTCTAGGTGGTTTTAGAAAAGAGTGTTGTATCACAGTGCTTTGTAAAGAGATTGTGAAAGGTACATCATCCTATGGATATTTATTTAACCTTAAAACAATTTTGATACATTTTCTCTGATTTCTGGGATAAAAATCAGTGGCAATCAGCTGTTATTGTTTGCCTTATTTCCTTTCTCCCTGTTGTCTCTGATTGTGATGACCTCACATGTGAAATGGCAAAAGCAGTCTGTACTCTAGACATAGTTGATTCATTTAATACATTCCGTAGCCTCAGTAGACTGACGTATTTCTGAGATGAGGATTTCTAGATAAAAGAACAACTTGAAGTAAATATATTGATTTGGAAATAATTTATGTATTATCTATATGAGAAAGAAAAAGAAACCTTTTTATATGAGGAATGCAAGTCCCTTTAAATTATTCAGCCCAGAAAGGCATTTGAAATGTAGCACCTGTCACATCCTACTCACCCTTGAGCTAAATAATACATTTCTTGAAGTCACTTGCTGTGGGGACTCTAGACTAACTGATGTCAAGCAGCCATAAAATGTCATATACCCTATAATTCAACAGTATAGCCAAGCACTAACCAATGTTATTTCTGTAAACCACTGAGAATTCCTGACAAACAACTTTTTGTAATTGCCTTCTGTTTCAGTTTGGACATTTGTTCCTTCCAAATATCTGTTGAAATGTGATCACCAGTGTTGGAGGTGAGGCCAGGTGGAAAGTGTTTGGATCGGGGGTTGGATCTCTCATGAACATCTTGGTGCCATCCTCAAAGTAATGAGTGAGTTCTTGCTCTATGAGTACCCGCATGATCTGATCATTATAAATAGCCTGGCACCTCCTCACCTCTCTCTGTTGCATCTCTCTTGTCATGTGATCTGCACACATCAACTTCCTTTCCCCTTCTGCCATGAGTGGACCTTCTTGAGGCTCTCACCAGAAGCAGATGCTGGCACCATATTCCTGTACAGCCCACAGAACCGTGGCCCAAATAAACCTCTTTTCTTTATAAGTCACCTAGCCTCATGACCCTTTTATAGGAACACAAATGGACTAAGACATTCCATCTCCTGATTTGTTCCTTTTTCTCTAAAATCTTGAGCTTCTTCTTCACTTACTGGAGCACTCTTCAAGGCAACCTGGATGATGTCCCAGGCTGCAGTTGTCAAACTTTGGCTTAGATAAACTCTATATTAACTTTGCCTCAGCTTCTTCTTTTTAGGGGGACATATTCAGGATACTAAGAAAATAATTTAAAGTTATAGTTATAAAATTAATTGTTGATATCTTAAATGATAAAAACAATGGCAGAACTCAAATATCAGGGGTCCTGAGAACTCAAGAGCACAACCAAAATCATTTAGGAAGCTCCCGAAAGGTAACTAGAAGCCACAACTTGACACTTGCCTCCTTTTTAAATTAAATAATATTTTAGTGTGACTTCATGAACAAATCACACGGATGATCATGTATGTGGATTCTAGCATTACATTTTAAGCTTAGCAATATGCTTGATCCTCAATAAATGTTACAGAATCTAAATGCAATTCCCACAATCCAGTAATTATAAATAATGACTTGCTCAGATAAGTATGTAGCAATTCAGACTGTTTACACTGAACTAGGAATCTTCCATCATTAGTTCTGTGCATAATTTTTTTCTCCATTAAAAAGCCTTCATTCATTCAAGGATAATATTATTACAGATCAAATTGGGTAGGATAGAAGGCAGGGATAGACTTTGTAGTTCTGTACTAAGCAGGTGGCAGTTCACTATAAATGTCTCTTGAATGAATTATCTACTTGTTAAGAATCTACTCAAACCATTTCAAATAACATTGCAACTTAACATTTGGATTGTATACTGGATTTTGTGTAATTTTCTTCCTTTCTTTGCTTTTTTCTTTTTTTGAGACAGAGATTCCCTCTTGTTGCCCAAGCTGGAGTGCAATGGCATGATCTCAGCTCACCACAATCTCTGCCTCCCAGGTTCAAGCGTTCAAGAGATTCTCCTGCCTCAGCCTCCTGAGTAGCTGAGATTACAGGCATGTGCCACAATGCCCAGCTAATTTTTTATTTTTAGTAGATACGGGGTTTCTCCATGTTGGCCAGGCTGGTCTCAAACTCCTGACCTCAGGTGACCCACCTCCCTTTGCCTCCCAAAGTGCTGGGATTACAGGCGTGAGTCGCCATGCCTGGCCCTTTCTTTGCTTTTTTTTCCTTCCTTTTTATATTTGATATTGGGAATTTTCTTAAGTTCTCTTCTGAAAATTAGAGGATTTAGAACTACCGTGGTGGCTCACACCTGTAATCCCAGCACTTTGGGAGGCCAAGGTGGGTGGATCACAAGATCAGGAGTGATCTGCCCATGTGAAATGGCAAATGCATCAGTGGGTGGCAGGTGCCTGTAATCCCAGCTACTCGGGAGGCTGAGGCAAGAGAATCAGTGAGCCAAGATAGTGCCATTGCACTCCAGCCTGGGTGACAGAGCCAGACTCTGTCTCAAAAAACAAGCAAGCAAGCAAGCAAGCAAACAACAAACAAAAACTACCAAAGTTTTAAGTAAAAATTAAGTAGGAATATGGCAGGGCTCAAGGATATAGTTCTTCAAGAAATCGATATTAAGACTTCTACTTGTTTTTACATATTCCTATATGTAACTACTCTTAGAGGTAGGTACCACTTAGCTCATCTTACTAGCTTTATTGCTCACATGATGGTTTTGTTGTTCATTCAATGCTGTGGCACTAACAAAATTCAAGTGTTTTGGTTTCATTTTTAGAATATAATTAGCGTTATTCTGTATCTGTGGCCACCATGATTCACAGATGTAACTTTATTATTTGAAATATAAAAAACAAAGTCAAAGAGAGAGAAAAATGTAGCCAAAGTGGTTTGCCAGAATATGCATTGGATTAATTAAGAAAGTGGTGATCACAAGGAAAGCCATTTACAGTCTTTATTCTCTTCCTTCCTCTGACTTTATGTGCAGCCAATAAAGACACTCTCCTTTTAATTTTCTACCACGTAACTCCAAATACTGAGAGGCAATTTACTACTTTGTAAGTGAGCAAAAAGTCTCCTTTTATTATCTTACAATCTTTACTTACTTACTACTTCATAAACAAAGTGGTGATTTAATGCCCTTTCTATTTCTCTGAAAAGTCAAGCATACCCAAGTGTTTTCTTGGGCAGATTACTTATATTGGCTCATGGTTCTTTTTTCCATTGTGGCCAATTTTCATTTCTATACAGACATTTGTTCAGCCTATGAAATGACTGGCAAAATGTGCCAGCTCCTTTTATTTCAGACTTTTGTTCACTTATTAAGTAGCATGTTGTTTGCATCTCTTTCTTCCAGATATTTACTGATGAACAACCGGATTCTTTGTTCAGTTATACACACACAGTCAGCAGGTCTCCACATAAAATGAGACAATGCTACAGACCCACAGTATTAAAACAGGATCAAGGTGCATTACAAAATCCAATTGTTCACCTGTGTGAAGAGAACCAACATGAAAGGGCTGGTATCTCCTCCAGACTACCTACGTTTTGGCTATGTGCATATGAAAACATGTTCTTCAAGAGGTTTGCTTGATAAATGGTACCTGTGAAGTTACTGTATTATTAGCAACTTTTTTTTTTTGCATGCATTTGAAGACAGCTGAAACAATTTTAAACTAATGATGGGGTCAAACTTTACTGACTGGTGGTTTCCTGTGGGTTTTGAACATGAAGGTACATTTTTATTATCAGAAACACTAGATGGCCACCCGTATCACTGCAGTTAGTAACTTTATTTATTTATTTATTTTGAGATGGAGTCTCACTCTGTCGCCAGGGCTGGAGTGCAGTGGTGCAATCTCAGCTCACTGCAACCTGCGCCTCTTGGGTTCAAGCAATTTTCCTGCCTCAGCCTCCCCAGTAGCTGGGACTACAGGCACCTTCCACAATGCTTAGCTAACTTTTTATATTTTTAATAGAGACAGGGTTTCACCATGTTAGCCAGGCTGGTCTCGAACTCCTGATCTTGTGATTTGCCTTCCTCAGCCTCCCAAGGTGCTGAGATTACAGAAATGAGCCACTGTGCCCAGCCCGTTAGTAACTTTAAAAGGAAGAAAATATTTACCTGTGGAAGGTATGGCTATTTCTTAGGGGTAAATGCATCCCAGAACCACATCGCTGAAGGATTGTAGGAGAGTACAAAAGAGTTATGAACACAGGGGGGCAGAAATCTGGGCTTTAACTGGCTGGGCAAACTTGAAAAGCCACTTAGTACATTTTTTTGTGAACCTAGAAGGATTTTAATCTATTTCTTGTCCTTAGGCAAGACTTACATACAAACAACTTAGGTAATACTATATTGCATACTCTCTTCTTAAAAGTATTCAAAAAAAAATCTCTTTCTGCAGTATATTTTGGTATCTAGAACTTTACCAGAAAAATTTTCTTAGCTTTGAACCTGAGATGCAATGGCTGAAAGTTATTATTAATATCCTTTATTTGGTTTCAAGAAAAACTCCAGAATAGTGTTTCCCCCTTGATTATATAATGGTTGGATTCTTCACTGCTGTATCCTCTATGCCTAGCAGAGTTCCTGATACATAATGAGGCTCAACAAGTGCTTTTGGAACTAATAAATTAATAAACAAGTAGTTCTTAATAAATATAAAGTGTGAGGCTAATTCTCAATCCTATTGAATAAAGAATTGACCTATGGTATTCCTGCACAGTCTTGAACCACGTTCTCGATATTGCCTCATTTATGACTCTGCTCAAGCTGTTTCCTCCACCTGAAATGCTGTTGTCCTTCCTTTCTCTATCCTCAAGTTTACCCATCCAGACACAGCACAAATGATACATTTTTCTTGAGCTCCTCCAGCTAGAAGAAATCTCTGGCTTTTCTTGACTTCCTTGGTCCTTCATCTGAGCCTGTCTTGCCTTAATCACTTTTTACCTTGCTCTGTAGTTGGTTCACCGTGTTACTAGAATGGGAATTGAAGATTTGGGAAAAGGACATGCAGTCAGAAGCGGGGAACTCAATGATTAAGAGTTAGGTTGAGCATCCTTGACTTACACTCAGATATGCAATACTCTTGTAGGATTATGAGTGTAGCAGAGAAAGCTGTATTTGCTTAATGATAAGAAGAGATCATCTTTCCATTTCATTCCACAACAGTCACTAAATTTCCTAATTATAAATTGGTAACTTATATAGATATTTCCCCCAGAAACAATATTAACGTTATCAATTTCCTTTAGTTGCCGTAAGAAGTTACCACAAATTTAGTGGCTTAAGACAACACAAATTTATTCTATTATAGTTCTTCGAGTCAGAAGTCTAACTAAAATAAAGGGTGTTATCAGGGCTGTGTTCTAAGTGGAGGCTTCAGGAAGAAATCCATCTCCTTGACTTTTCTAGCTTCTAGAGGCTACCTGCATTCCTCGGCTTGTGGCTCTTTCCTCCAGCTTCAAAGTGCCTCACTCCAACCTCTGGTTTCGGTCATCGGATACCCTTTTTCTCTGTGATCCTCTTGCTTCTCTCTTATAAGGACCCTGCTGATTACACTGGGCCCACTTGGGTAACTCAGGATAATCACTTCACCTCAACAGCCTTAGCCTCAAAGTCCCTTTTGCCATGTAAGGTGACACATTCACAATGTTGGGGGTTAGAATGTGAGTATCTTTGAGGTCCATTATTCAGCCTACAATATTGACCAAAGGACGTGAATGTCTGCTCTTTTGGCAGCCATTCATTTGTTATGATACATACAAACACTAATATTTTGGTTAAGGTGCTCTCTCTTCATTCTTTCGTGTGGTGGTCCCCAAAGTCACCTCAGTTCTGAGCATACCAACAGAGTCATATAATCTCACCCGAGTCCCATTAAATTGCTTGCTTGGATCTAGTATCTGTTGTGTACTTCATGCCTTGTTTCCAGTTATTGTAGTTTTCAGATAAGCTCTGGTTTTTGAGCTTATTCTAAAACTATGTTAGGTAAAGAGCATGCAAAGGAAGAAGAGATAGAATAATTGAAAGTCAGACAATCTCATTCTTCATTTTTAGTTAAAATTTTCAGGCTAGTTTTAAAAGAAATTTCCTTCTAATTATCTGGGTAAAATGATATAATGCACTTGCTTATCAAAATGTAACTCAATATGTACTTGAAAAATGTTAGAGCATATAGCATGAGTCAAACAGGGGTAGGCCTTGGAAAAATAAAAGACAAAATGGATAGCTTAAAATGCATAAATGCATGACCATTCAAGTTTTTGCTTCACCAGTTAACTCTTTTTTACCTGGCTTATTTAGAGCAAAACTTTGACACATATTTTTCTAAGTTCATGACAAAATTTTAATAGAAAAGCTCAGCCTACAGGATGCATCATTTTTGTGTACGGGTAGTGTTTATTAACTAATACCTTCTTCTTAGAATGACTTAAGAATCAAAGAATTATGGAGTGAAAGGGCAACCCAATCAATTCCCTTATTTCATGATTGGGAAACAGAGCCCCAGACAGCTTGACCTAGTCAAGGTTACCCAGAGACAGTGTGTCTCAGGCTTAGAATCCACAATCTCCAGGCCCTCAGCTCAAGCTTTTCTGGCTCAGTTGTTCCACTTTTGATTCTCTTCCTTTTTTTCTCCCATTTCTTTCGTTGTATACTTTGACCTATTACTAGCTTCACTAGAGAAACATAACAGAGACTGTTCTGACACCAATCTTTCTGGCTATAAGAAAAGATGTGATAGTGAAGGGAAAAGGAATTTGAAACTTTTCTGTTTACAAATTTCAACTTTTCATGTTAATTCTTCATCATGATGGAAAAGTAAGCATTGATTATAAAAAGGAGAATATACTGTATAATACAATTATGGATTTCCATAGAAAGTTGAAAATTCATTCAAATTATTTTAAGAAAAACAATCTTTGTTTTAATTCCAATGAAGAAATTTTTGAAAAGAAAAGTACACAATGAAGAAAGCATGGATCTCAGGGCCTATTCTTATTCTTAGCTCTTGATACTTGTAAATATGTGTTTTGGAACTGAACTTAGTCCTTGAAAATTCTTTTTTCTTTTTAACGGAGCAAAACTAGTCTACTGAACATTTCAGAGATCTGGTCCACAGGGTGCAGTATTCCCAAATAAAGTCATTTAGGAGACTAAACAACAAACAAACTGTAGGAGATTGGTCAGGATGGTGGGAGAAGCTATAGGGAAGGAAGAAGGCCTTTTGAAAGGTCAGAATGCTCTGCAAAGCTTCTGGCGAGAATAAAGCTGAAGGCAGCTGATTCTCTTACTCCGAGGCTGAGGGTGAAGAATAGGTAACAAGGGAGTGTAAAGAAATCTACCTAGATAAGTTATTTACTTAATGTTAGTCAGAGACCGACGTTAGATCATTGACATGCAAGATTCCTCCCTGCAAAGGGAGACAACAATGTTAATTACCTACAACTGTGTTGGCTTCAGGCCTTTGACATTATACCAGTACTGAATAAATACAAGCGGCTCTGGCTTATTGAGACTGCTCTCTCCAGCAGTACCCTAGCTGCTCTTATGTAAAATACCAGTGTCTGCATAGTCCTTTCCTCTGCCACTGGCCAGAGTCTGCAGGATAGACTCAGCAACAAACAAACAAGCAAACAAAAGACCACTTTTAATCTCATTCATATTTTCCTTTGTTCTATGGTTGTTATGAAGACATAATTTCAAACAGAAGATGATAGTATACGATAAATTTACCATACCTAACTGGAGGGTGTATAAACTGTTCAAACTTTACAAATCTGTGTTTATCTCTTGGCATAGCTCTCAGTTTAATGGAAGCTTTGTGTTGCATCCATAAAGCAGTCATATTAATTTTGGGTCTAGATTAACAGCCCAGTCTAACCCTTCTTAGGCCTGAGCTCAGCAACTCACAGCCACTCAAATCCTGATAGAAGCATGGTTGAGAGATGAAGCAGTCAAACTAATATGAGATTAGTAATAACACAGTCTGATCCTGGCCTTGTCTTTATTACCATTTTCTGTTAAAAGTGCTCCTTATAGAAAGGGCAGGTGAGACCTAGGAAAAGCATACTGGGCTTGATATTTTATGTTGTGTCTGAGAGGGGAGGGTTGGTGTTGAGGAATGAGGCAACCCTCTCTTCTCTGGCCAAATTTCAGCTGGGCTCCTCAGGGACTGGAAACAAATGCCCTGCTGGGTAACCATAAAGAGGTCCAGATGCTAACACGTGGGGCTCCATCTTGTCTTTGTACCACTTGACAACTCACACCCTTGCTGTGAGGGATGATCCTTTCACTGCTAAGATGAGGGTCCTCTTGGGGTAGTTCTGGTTGGGTGATTAGATACTTGACTTAGGTCTTCTTCCTAATTTCCTTCTAAGTCTTAGGTCACCTCCTTGGGCTATGCTTTTCTTGTGTCATACCCAAATATTTAATCTTCTTGCATGGCTATTTTGTTGTTAGTGTTGGTGATGTCTATGCATTTGAAGAGCTACTCACAGTTTTTGGAGAAGAAGGAACATAAAATATTCTTTTAAAGACAAGTTAAGCTACATTTGCCTTTTCACTGTTGGAAGAATGTGTGAGAAGAAGGAAGCTATTGCCAAAGGTTGGGAAGCAAGAAATAGACTTACCATCATAACGATCAGCCATGATAGTCACCTTAGTGGTGGGGAATCTGGCTCCCAGCTGTCCTCCCACTGGCAGCCTCAGTGAAACACTGAAGGATTCCTCCTCTTCATAAAGGGAGTCGTTGATGATCAGGACCCTGCAGGTCTTCTGTGTCTCGTTCTTGCCAAAGTGGAGGATGCTGGTGTGATCTTCTGGACGTGAGATGTAATCAGAGAATGATAATACTGTGGAAGAAACTGTGCCTGTGGCAGAACCTACAAAAATAGGAGAAGGAACAGGGAGGTTGAGAAGAAATAGAATTCCAAACAAGAAGCATGTTTGTTTTCTTTAACCTATTTTTAGATAATAGCTATCTGAATGATACAATGTAATTACACTCACAAATGTTAACATAATCAGAAGGCTTCTGGAATAGACTCTGGTATTTTGACATGATCTAGATTAGTGATTTTTTTAAATAGAGTATACTGAATAAAGTTGTTTATACTAGGGGCTAAAAAACAGGATCACAGGATGCTGGGGCTAGCTTAGCTCAATTATCTCATATATAGATGGGAAAACTGAGGTGCAGTGAAATCAGGACTAGAGAATCCACAGCATGAAAATGGTATAGATTTTTTTCCTGCTGCTGCTCTGCCTATCGTGACAAAGCTGTGCACAGCATCTTTGTAATCTGATCATCATACAGCCCAGCTAGAATTCCTTGTATGACACCGTAATATGGCCAGAATGATATCTTATTTTGCAAGGAGTGCAGGACTGATTAGAGTATTTCAGTTTACATCCAGTGTGTTTTAAATGTTATTTTAATAATTTCCTTGGATTAATATTCACCAATGTGGATGCACAGTTTGAAGAGTTTTGACCAGTGCTTATAATCATGTGACCACTGTCACAATCATAACATAAAACTTTTTTTATCCATCCACAAAAGTTGACTGTGTTTCTTGCAATCCATCTTCTTCCCGGTCTCCCAGGCCTTGGAAATCACAGATCTGCTTTGTGTCATTATAGATTTATTTGCCTTTATGAGAAGTTTTATACAAATGAAGCATATGTTTTGAATATTTCATTTAGCAGAATGCTTTTGAGATTCATCTATGTACAGTGATTTGTTTTCCCTTTTATTGCTGACTATTGTTTCCCATTGTGTGGCTATACCACAGTTTGTTTATCCATTTACCGGTTGCTAATTTGGGTTATTTCTAGTTCTTAAAAACTGTAAATAATGCAGCCATGACTATCCAAGTATGAGTCTTTGAGTGGGTATGCATATGTTGGTGCAAAAGCAATTGCGGTTTTCCCATTACTTTTAATGGCAATAACCACAATTACTTTTGCACCAACCTAACAATTTTTTTCTAGAATAAATACGTAGGAGTAGGATTTCTAGGACTTGATGCAGTTTTTGCAGTTTTAAAACAGCAGGTCAGGCTCAATGGCTCACACCTGCAATCCCAGCACTTTGGGAGGCCAAGGTGGGTGAATCACAAGATCAGGAGTTTAAGACCAGCCTGACCAATATGGTGATACACTGTCTCTACTAAAACTATGAAAATTAGCTCGGTGTGGTGGTGCGCACCTGTAGTCCCAGCTACTCAGGAGGCTGAGGCAGGAGAATTGCTTGAACCCAGGGGCAGAGGTCGCAGTAAACCAATATTGTGCCACTGGACTCCAGCCTGGGTGACAAAGCAAGACTCCATCTCACCTCTCAAAAAAAGAGAGAAAAGAAAAAAACTAGCAACACATAGGTTTAGAGCTAAAAGACTGAAAAGTATTCATTGTAATTTAAATGATTTAGGCAGACCAGATTTAGGCAGAACAAACACTATAAAATAATATTATACCAGATAGGAAGTTTTTGAAAAGTATAAATATTTCCCACCATAGAGCATTTTAGTAAGAAGCAATGGGGAGGTTCTGGACTGGATGCTCCAGGCTTGTAAGAGTGTTTCTTGCTTATAGCTTTGGTACATGCACAGATGCATAATGACACCACTGTCATCTAAACATCAGTACAAGTTGGTGTCCATCACTACACATTGCCTGTACAGATCTAGGTTGCTAAAAAGTGATAGTGGTCTCCAACTGACCTCAGATGCTTTGCTCAGAAGGGCACTGACTAAAGTGTTTCAGAATGGTTTTTGTTGAAAGAACAAAAATTTTAGAATTATTCAAAAGTAACAAATTGACTGTTTTGCTATTCTGGTAACAAAAAAATTGTTAGAGTTGAGGAGTTGATGAAAATAAAATGTGTTTGCTAGGGCAGAGGGTAGAAACATCAAAATGGAGAGGCACAAGGGGGACTATCACTTGGTGGGGAAGCTAGCTGAGTTTTGTGGAGGTCTATGCTTTGAAACCTTATTATTTCATGAGATTCCTTCCCTGGGGAAACGTATGCTTGAAAGAGTTTCCGCGCTCGAGTCAAGCAGGATAGGCTGGTTCTCGAGATATGAGACATAGTTCTATCACTGAATGCCTAAGACAGGCACTCTCCAGTTAAATGGGGAAAGAGGTGAGGGGCTAGCAACATAGAAAGGCTCTCAGGATAAGATGAAACACTGTCAGAGAGACCTTCTGTGTTCCAGGGCACATGGACAAAGGGAAAAAGGTCTTAAGCTCTTACAGCAATCTGATTAAATAGCAAACAACTTTTGGAATGCCTTTTAAAGAGCCAGATGTTTAAACAGAACTCTACCTTGGAGAACACAAGTCTCAATTTCGCCTAGCCATCAAGGGTGCAGTATGTTGGTATGACAGTGATATGACAAAGAACCTTGTCAGAAACTGCATGTTAACTCCTCAGGATAAATGCCAAAAGCAGATACTATACACCCTAGACTCACATAGTAAGTATCGAATACTGTCTTCACTAAATATAACTATCTGTATTAAACCTCTTTCTCAATATATATCACCTAATGAATATTCAAATAATGATTGATTTATAGTTCATGAAACAAAAGCAGTTGAGATTTTTCTTTTTCTGTTTAATTTTTTTTTTGGTTTTTGTATTTGACCAATCCACTGGTTGACACAGATATGACCTTTAAGAAGGTTGATTTCTGGGTTAAATGAAAGACTGAAATATAACACTTCTTGAAAATCATTTGGCTGTTGAACTCTTTTAGAGCAGAAATCAAGACAATATGTTTTAGCAAGATTTTTAAACAAAAGTTGATGAAAAAGTTGTCTGTGTAAATTGTATTTAATGAAAAAATTCTGTTGATCTAAATGGAATATTCCTTTTAGGATTCTAGAAAATTTACTTTGGGAAACGCTTTGATTAGTTATACTCAATAGCTGAGAATGTGAATACTGACATTCATTTACATAGTAAAACAAACAAATAGTATTTTAGCTTCAGCAAGTTAAGAATTCTCAGGACTTAGAAAATTCTGTTCTGAAAACATCAAATATATTCTGAGATAAAAGATACTGTCCCTGGTGATCGTCTGTACATATCCCATATTTAACAGTGAAGAGGCTTCAAGGAGTAGAAGTGTATGATTTCCAGGTTGGTATCAAAGACACTTTAGTAATTGGGTCTCAAAGCTTGTTTGAGTGGCTTGACCAGTGGTAGTGCATAGTATCTTTGTGAGAAACATTAAAGAAGATTCATTGTTTGCAGGGGTAGATTATGAGGCATGATGGATTACAGTTTTAATGGGTATGGGTTTAGTTCTCCAAAATTAAGTTTAAAACCAAAGATTCATTTCATATTAACCTAGGAGTTCCCTCCCTTAGCATGCTGATGTGCTAAACAGTGTTTTCCAAGCTGCTCTCCAAACAAGTCACACAAAGCTGATTTGCAACCTTTGCTGATTTTTGTTGTATTAATATTTCCACCATAGCCAACTTCAACTAACAATGTGAAGTCACTGAGCACAGAGTAGGGAAGAGGTGCACAGAATCAGCTTTTAAGAGCAGTTACTAGCTGGATCCAGCATACCACTTTATCCATGATAATGATGGCTTCGATTTCCCCTGTCCAGGCCCCCCTCACCTCACGGGCAACCTAAGAATTTGTGAGATTATTTTTAAAATTAATTATTTATTTACCAAAGAGTATTTACAGCTCAGTCTCTGTGACTACATGTTACATTTGCATTACAAAAATCATAAATGTTAAAATCAGAGAGAAAGTCTTATTAAGGAACTACACTCAAAGGTAATTAAACCATTATATTATGTTGTTTGATTACTTTATGAGGTAGCCAGGACATTTTTATCAAATAAGGAAACTGAGGCAGAGAACGTCCCATGTTATCTAAGGAGTCGAAGACCCATCTCCTGAGTATCAGCCTGAAGCACTTTTCACTTTCTCACATTGTCTTTAGTTATTTGATTATAAATTCTTTTAAACACATGATTTTCCTTTAATATATACATTTTAATAGGGCAGCAAGACAAGCAATCAACCCTTTTAAAGAGCAGCAGCTAAAACCTGGTTGGAGCAGGAGGCTTTCAGAGCCCCAGGCACAAGTCACTTCCTGCCCCAGCAGGGCTGATGACTGAAGGGAGGTGGGGGAACCAGACGAGAGAAGAGGAGGGTAGGAAAGGCTGGGCTGGAGCAGCATGGGAGCTTCTATCTAGAGGGGATTTGGGGACTTTTGTTTCCAGCAGACTGGCCAGTCAGGTATTCTGGGATACCCTCACATTAAAAAACAACTAGACAAAAATAATGATTCTGGCTTTTCTGTTCTTATAGGATGTAGGGAATATTGTCAAATGTCAAATAAAACCCTCCCCACAAACAATACACAATTGAATTTAAAAAAACCTAAAACAAACCATAAAAACCCTCCCTCGACCTGAAATCCATAGAAGCGATTCCCGTTCAGTAGGTGGTATCCCCACAAGAGCAGGTGCACTATCACCACTGCAGGTGGAGATAGGCCTTGGGCATAGGGCACCTCACAGAGCTGACCAAGAAGCTGCGGTTACACCTGAGGATACAGGGCAATAGGAGTGTGTCTGGATCAGTAGTACCTTCTGAATCCTAGAATAAGCAAAGGAAACCTTTTTGGAGGAAAACATTTTCAAGTGGAGCCCTCAGATCTTTCACAGATTCAGATCAAATACATACAAGATTTTAGATGTATAGAAAAGACATCGCTACAAAGACAACTTTTAGATGAAAAGCAAACTTCTTAACAACAACGGAAGCCAGAATACAGTCGAATAATAACTGTAAAATGCTGGGAGAGTATTACTGTCAATCTAGAATCTCAAGACAGGAGTTGAAATAAAGACACATTCTGATAAACGGAAAGTAATGAGAGTTTGCCCCCAGAAAACCTGCAGTAAGGGGATTTTTCAATCATGTGATTTGTACTTCAGGAACAGAAAATGATAATCCCCCCAAACTGTCTGAGGTGGAAAGTATAACTTCTATAACCTATGAACACATCTACAACTAAATAAACTAACACAGAATCTTTTTTTTTTTTTTGAGACGGAGTTTCGCTCTTGTTACCCAGGCTGGAGTGCAATGGCATGATCTCGGCTCACCACAACCTCTGCCTTCTGGGTTCAAGCAATTCTCCTGCCTCAGCCTCCTGAGTAGCTGGGATTACAGGCACGCACCACCATGCCCAGCTAATTTTTGTATTTTTAGTAGAGACGGGGTTTCACCTCATTGACCAGGATGGTCTTGATCTCTTGACCTCATGATCCACCCACCTCGGCCTCCCAAAGTGCCGGGATTATAAGCCTGAGCCACCATGCCCAGCCCACAGAATCTTTTTTAAAAGAAAAGAAAGAAGAAAATCTTTCACCTGGATATGCTTGGAATCCTTTCAAAATTTTCTGCTTTCTACCTCCTTCTTAGGAGGTGACCCAGAGAAGAAGTCCAGTCAGAGAAGTGGGGCTGGGTCCATGGCTTGTGATTTCTACGCAGTTCTTTTTAACTGGATAGAATAGATCGTTAAAAACCTCAACATATTTGACTTGTTTCTGACCAAAAACCATAGGATGATTCAATACTGTTCCTACTCATTTGATTTTAGGTTCTGTGGTTTGTTCTCCATTGGCCGTTCCTTTCAGTAAGAGCAGTTTTCTAACAAAAGAGTGACTAATGAGAAGAAAAAGATAGATGAGATTTTTCTTAAGTATGAAATAGGGCCAAGAAATGTCTAATTTGCAAGTCTTTACTTAAAGAATCCTTGAGCTTAAAGCATTTCATTATATAGCAATAGTTTTTAGTTGGGCTGATTTTACCTGCTAGGGGACACTTGGCAACATCTGGTGACATTTTTGGGGCTTACAGCTAGAGGTGGGGGATGCTACTTGCATTTAGTATATAGAGGCCAGGGATGCTGCTTAACATACTCTTCTTTAAGATTTCCTCTTGAAAGTACCAGATACAGCCAGCTCCATATAACATTAGCAACTCTTGTGTTTAAGCTCGTTTTACTCCACTACAAAGCACAGGACAGTCCCCACAATAGTTATTCATAACATTAATGGTGTCAAGGTTGAAAAGAGAAAAAAGAATAAATTCTCCTTTGCCCTGGAAGACAGAGGATTTGGCAATAAACAGATAATTTATTTTAAGAGATTTAAAACCAACTGCAAGGACAAACTTTTGCAATGCATCTTCAAGATCTTCATGTTTGTTGCATTTGCCTGTGTGTCTAGAGATAGATAGCCCTATTGTCTGTTCTTTAACTAAGATTTCCTCTTGAAAGCACCAGATATAGCCATTTCCATATAATGTTAGCAACTCTTGCATTTAAGCTAGTTTTACTCCATTTGGGAAGTAAAAAGTGAAGGGGAGAAAAAACAAGCTAGGTGAGGTACTCCTTGGGGTCTTTCTCCTTAGCTAGCTGATCACCGAAAGGATGTGCCTAATTCTCTTTCATTGCTGCACTGGGGCTCTAGTTTGGGTCTTGTAATAATGGTAAGTGCGTGGGAGCTAGGTGGTGTGGTTGAGGCCAGACAGACCAGCTATTGTAGAAAGTGTACTCATGCTTTGCTCTGGGCCTCAAGTTGGGCTTCTTCTGGTGTTAGTGGCATATTTTCTGTCTACAGCCAACGTGTCCAGCAGACAATGGTGCTAAGGTCTCTCAGATGTGAATGAAAGAGACAAGATGGTAAACAGCTCAGTTGGATATATCATATGCAATTGCTAAGCTGGAAGGATTCACTGAGGGTCTGTTCATCCCTTGGAAAGAGCTATGCTGCAGAAGGACCATCCAAATGAATAGGGAAGCTCAGAGTGTCTGGCAGGGAGTTAGAGAGGATGGGGGGGTGCTGCTTCCCTAAGTGGGAGGGCTACACCTAAATTTAGCTTCTTATAGGATTCCCTATAGAATCCAACTTCCCACGTGATTTGCAGATGTGAAAGCTGGCATGCCTGGAAAGCTCCCTGCATAGCTGGTGCATAACTCACACTGCTTGACACTTCAGCCTTGACCCCCGGAACCCCACATAAGAAGGTATTTTTATGTTTGTGGTTAAAAAAAAAGAAAATAAAAAGAGAAAAAGATATAACAGAGTTAGGGGCTCTTCCTGGAACACTAAGCCGCTGTATGCATGGCATCTTGACTCTTGCATACCTCTTGGTGGAACTGAAACTGAGGGCTAAGTTGATTAAGTTCGCCAAACTTAACCTGTCTTGCTTGCTTCTAACAGCTTACTTATGGTTGGTCTTAAAACTCCCACTTAGTAGCCAGGTATGGTGGCACACACCTGTAATCCCAGCACTGTGGGAAGCCAAGGCAGGAGAATTGCTTGAGGCCAGGAGTTTAAGACCAGCCTGGGCAACATAGTGACAACTCCATCCCTACAAAAAATTTAAAGAATTAGCCATGCATAGGTTGGTGCCTGTAGTAGCAGCTACTCCAAAGGGTGAGGTGGAAGGACGGCCTCAGGCTCAGACCAGGAGTTTGAGCCTGCAGTGAGCTGTGATGGAGTCACTGAACTACAGCCTGGGTGACAGAGTGAGACCCTGTCTTAAAATCCTCTCCCAACCTACCAAGAAAACAACAACAAAAAACTCCCACTAGCAAATCGCTTAGTCAAACAATATATAACTAAACTCCCACTAGCTTCCTTATAGATAACATCTCTGTGGGGCACTATAGTAATGTTGCATAAAGTTGTTTTTCAGGAACGAGGGGACAGCTGTCATCTAGTTCAAGCTGGTCGAGACCACTGACGCTTCAACTGGACCTGCTCGTGTGACCTTTTGATGTCAGAGGGTCAAAGGCTCCAACCTCAGATTGTGCCAACACTGCCATTTTGTGCATACATGTCCTGTGAAGAACCGTGTAGCGTAATTAGGTTTGCACAGGAGCCCTGATTACCTCAACCTTCCCTACTTGCCAATTACCTTTCCCCATGCTTTCGACGACTCTGCTTTCTATTTCACAAGTACCCCAAACCCTCTTTTCAAAGAGATGAATTTTGATTTGTTCTCTTGTATCTTTGTATGGCGGCCTTGTGAAGAAAATCTTTTCTCTTGCAAAACCTGTCACCAAGGTGATTGGCTAGCTGTGCACAAGCAGAATGAACCTGGCCAATAACAGAATTACAGGAGTGAAAGTTGTAAACCTTATACTCATATTGTGTGCCGTTGTGGAATTTGTTCTTACCTACTCCCCATGTATACGTAAATATCTCAGAGGATGAAAGTTCAATTTGGTTATTTAAACATCTCTGGAAGTTGTGTTAAGGTAAATGTTTAACAATTACTTATTTATATAAGTAAAATGAACACAGGAGTATGTGTCTATCCTTTTTAACCTTTCAAATATAAACTGTTAATTCTCTGGAATATAAACTGTTGATTCTAGAAAAGACAGCAGAAGACTTTTCACTGAGATTTAGATTTGATCCGTGATATTTGAAAACACCTGGACAGAAATGTACAAAGTCTTTGACCCTTATATTTTCTAACATAACTGTATTAAATATGGTGAGAATTGGAAACATTATTTATTATTGAGTGGAGCAAAGGAGGCAGTGGAATTGGGTTTGGGAGACCTCTTCTAAAAGGTTAAAAAGGATAGACAGCATATCTACATGTGTATGTAGGTGGGAGCTACATACACAGTGCAATGGAAAACAGACTCATGCTTTGTATGTTACTAATAATTCACAAATACTAAAAATGGCTACAGGTAAGTGAAGGAGGCAACTAGTTTTATGCTGTGTTTTGCTGGGGATCTCAAGGCCCTACCATTAGAGTTTCCATCTGCCAAGGTACTGCGTGCCCTTGCTAAATGATTAGTCCATCATCAGTGTTCACAGACAATGTTGTGGGGGTATAATGTTAAAAAATTGTTTGGGAGAGAAAGAAAAGCTGGAGGAATAGATTCTTCTTCACTGACGTACCAATAAGCAGGAGCATTGATTTTGAGAGACCGAATATACAGATGGACAATGGCCATACCACATATAAAAAGAGAACTCTGACCCACAAACTGCAGCAATTAGTCCAGGAAGCCAAGCCACCATCTCTGTAGCAATCATTAATCAAATAGTCAAGACTTAATAACTGCAAGCCTCTCTAATTTCTGCTCCCACTTTGAATTTAGGACCAACCAGAGAGAGCCAAATATGCTCTCCTTACCAATCAGATCGGATGCCTGCTTCTACTAAGCGGATCTCCAGATTCCCAGGCCAACAGCTTCAAATCAGGGCATACCTGATACCTTTCCTTTTTCTGCTCTAAAGTTTTCTCATGCTTCTGCCTGCCTGTGAGTCTGTCACATGCAAGTGATGGTGGCTGACTCATTGGTACTGTGAGCTCCAAATAAACAGCCTTTTCTTGGTGTCATTTGGGTGGTCTTCATTTATTTCTGCAATTTTCGTTTTCTGCATAGTTACTAATGAGATGTTAGAGAATCTGACCCTGCAGGGATGAGACATGAGACAGCTAAATTTGGCTGTATAGAAGTGGTCAAAAAGAATGGAACCTTGTTGTGGGTGCACAGATGCCTGAACTCATGGTTGGGGGGCATCTGTGCTTGTGAGATGGGGAGAAAGGAGAAGAGAAACTGAGTAGTATATACAGATTATTTTACAATATTGCCCGGAGGCAATGCTGACCATTAAAAATAAGAATCTTGAATTTATAAATTTTTGACCATCATATATAAACTGTGTTGACGTAAAATGTCTCATTTGATGCTCGTTAATGTCTCATTTGACTAACCCCTTCGTGGATTCATCAAAATAGATATTTTAATCTCAATTTTGAATAAAGTTTTATCCCTGGTTGAGGAGACCAGCTCAGAAGAGTAGCAAAGGGGGTTTTCAGCAGGGCGTGCATGATGAGGGGCCCAGGCATCCAGCATCTTAACTCTGCTTTGCTCACCCGCTGTGCTACTCCCAGAATTACCACAATCCTGTTCTCATCATCTTATTCCTGCAAACAGGACCCCACAGAGCCTCATACCTTGACATGTGGAGCAAATGACCATTAGTTCCTGGCTTGCATCTCCAGATCGTCTTACTGGAATCAAAAGTTCCCCAACGTCCTCTTCTACTTTGTATTCCGCCTCTGGAATATAAACTGTTGATTCTAGAAAAGACAGCAGAAGACTTTTCACCAAGATTTAGATTTGATCAGTGATATTTGAACACACCTGAGCAGAAATGTACAAAGTCTTTGACCCTTATATTTTCTTTTTTTTTTTTTTTTTTTTTGAGACGGAGTTTCGCTCTTGTTACCCAGGCTGGAGTGCAATGGCGCAATCTCGGCTCACCGCAACCTCCGCCTCCTGGGTTCAGGCAATTCTCCTGCCTCAGCCTCCCGAGTAGCTGGGATTACAGGCACGCAGCACCGTGCCCAGCTAATTTTTTGTATTTTTAGTAGAGACGGGGTTTCACCATGTTGACCAGGATGGTCCCGATCTGCTGACCTCGTGATCCACCTGCCTCGGCCTCCCAAAGTGCTGGGATTACAGGCTTGAGCCACCGCGCCCGGCCGACCCTTATATTTTCTAACATGATTGATTGTATTAAATATAATGAGAATGGGAAACATTATTTATTATTGAGTGGAGCCAGAAAGGCAGTGGAATTGGGTTTAGGAGACCTCTTTTGAAAGGTTAAAAAAGATAGACAGAATTAAAATGGAAAACAAAAATCTTGCAGCAATTTCATGTCTTTTTTTTTCTTCTGAGGTCAAATTTTAAGTCTTCTAAATGGAGATCATGTATTTCTGTCCTTGCTTTACTTTTACTGTTTATTTTTAATATTTTAACAATCAAGTACTCTAATTCATTAATGAGGAAAACTTTTCTTGCTTCATTCAACAAACAACTTACTTAACATTTATTGAACAGACACTGTGCGTAAGACACTGCGCTGGTCATTTAATATGCTGAGAAAAATAAGCTACGGGTCCTTCCCTCAATTTTAAAGATAATATTACTGCTGAACTTAACTGAGTTGTGAATATGTGCACACATGTTTGTGTGTGTGTATATGTGTGTGCACACACCTAGACGTTATCAAAACATTCATTGAAATATCGATATGAATATTGGTTATGTCTTGTTGATGGGATTATGTGTACTATTTTTTTGTGGGGGCTAAGAGATTTTAGATGTTTTCCAAGGCTTTTTATTAAGCACGCATTGTGCAATTAAAATATAGGTGCTTATTTACAAATAAAGTTTAAAAGGAGGCTGTTCCAATGCATTGCATGAAGTGGAGAACTGTAGGAACTATCTATGAAACCACATTTAATTTCCTCAGTTCTTTTCCTCATGTTATATATACACCTAGATTCTTCCTCTTAGTGATGAGACCAAAAAGGGAAAAGATTGTAGGCAATCAATTTTTTTTTTTTTTGAGACAAGGTCTTACTCTGTCACCCAGGCTGGAGCAGTATAATATCACGATCTTGGCTCACTACAACCTTTGCCTCCCAGGTTCTAGCGATTCTCATGCTCCAACCTCCTGAGTAGCTGGAATTACAGGTGTGTGCTACCATGCCTGGCTAAATTTTGTATTTTTAGTTGAGATGCAGTTTCGCTATGCTGACCAGGCTGTTCTTGAACTCCTGGACTCTAGTGATCTACCTGCCTTGGCCTCCCAAAATGCTGGGATTACAGGTGTGAGCCACTGCACTCAGCTGACAATCATCTTCCTTTTTTTTCTTTTGGAACTATTACTAAATGATAATTCAGAATTCAATGTTAAATTATCTAGCTATTACATATTAATTTTTTTCTTATTTGCTTTCCTGCCTACATTAGCTTCAACAGATACAAGCATCAGCCTCCAGGAAAACACTGGCCCTGAGTCACAGGGAGAAAAGAACAGTGATAATTTTCTCTCCTCCATTTTACCCATGTGGTAGTTCGCTATCTTGACATCTTTCTATTCAAAACGTTGGCATCATGGAAGAAGCTAAAAGTAAATGAAAATTATCAATGTTGTGTGAAAAAATAGATACAATAGGACTAAGTTATTCAGTCATGTCCTCTATTTTTTTGAATCTGGAAAGCCTGTTTCTATATGCTCTTCTAATCAAAATTGCATTTATTTTTCAAGATTCAGCTCAAACTCTGCCTCTTTCATGAGCCTTAATTACTTGGAACCATGATGATCTGTCTATGTTCTTCTCCCATAGTGCTCAGTGTTTTCCCCATGGGTCTTACATTTGCTTCATAACTGATTCATGTATCAAAGTGTTGTGTTCAACAAAACTGGTCTAATACCTGGTTCATTAGACCAGTTGTGGGGGCAGTGTTTTCTGCTTCTTTTGTATCTGCCAAAGAGCAGATCATATAGAACAGTACTTCTCAAATTATGTTGTAACAAAACCGAAACTCAGAGATTTTAAAAGACATTCCTTGAAAATGATGAAAAAAAAAGAGAAAAATATCCATAGTCCAGTTTGGAAAAATTAAACACAATTAAATGTGCTTCTTTAAAGGAAAGTTTCTCAGAATCCTTAATATGTTAACATGAATTATGATGCCTCAAAAGTGGAATGAAGTTCGAAATGGTTCCTAGACTTGTTTGACAATGAAAAGCTTTCCATCCCCTGTGGATGTCTATTACACTAATGTTCTCTTATGCAGTTCAGAACATGCTAATGCAGGGGATTCTTCATCGAGCCTTGTGGAGCTTAAGTCCTGCTCCTGGGTTGTAAGCTATGCACTTCCAGGTGGTACATGACCTCTTTTAACTACTGTGTACAATCAATGTGCTTAATTAAAATTCAGTGATGAATACAAATCCCCTGCTCCCTTTAGGGAATATTCTTCTACTTCCAAAAAAGGGACAGCAAAGCATGATTACTGCTCAGATTTCTCTTCCTTCTAATTTATCTGGGGAGATGTTTGCTGAAAGAATGAATGCATAAAATGAACCAATGAGTTCAAGGAAATGATGGACAATAATAACAAAACTTCAGGGAACACATGTTAAAATGAATGAGTTGGCTGGTACCCAGGAGCCACATCTAGGACAATCAAGTGTCTGAGTCCCCACTTGATCTGGCTGTGAAAAGATGGGGGCCCTGGAATGAGTCCTGAGGATTAGCCATCTGGGAGCAGAGCTGCTTCGTACCTATAGAGTGCAGAAAGCATGCAGTAAGGACTTGTATATATATATTACAGGAATGCTGGTAAAGATCCTCTCTAGTTAATCTCCTATATTCTCTTTCAAAAATCCTGAGAGCAAAAGAAAAATTATTGTCTATAGAGTGATTTACTTCACTTTAAATCCTAAATGGATATGAACACATCTAGTGGCTTACAGAGCCTGAGGGAAGTATGAATGCTGGAAATGGAGCCACAAACCTGTACTAGTTAATAAAGCAAATCAATCAGTGTCACATACCATCTCCAGGGTCTACAATTTCAACTGTTGCCATTTCTGGAAACTCCAGTGCAGCCATGAGAGGTTCTGACAGAATGATCTGGAAGGTCTCTGATGTCTCATATTCATTGTCAGGTATAATTCTCACCCTTAATGTGGCTGTAGTCTGTCCAGGATTGAATTGGACCTGTTTATTGCTCTTCCATTTAAAATCTTTATCTTTTTTTGCAGTTTCATCTTTGGTACCAATGCCTGAATAAAAATCAGAAAACTATAAACATAGTCAAGTGACTGAAGGCACGTTCTCCTGTCAAAGTGGTTTCTATTATTAACACAAGTAGATAACATAGAAATTTCTTTTTGTAAATGATACTTCCTGGCTAAGAGAGTGTACGTAAGCAGAATTGAATAAAATTGAGAAGAAAACATGGAAGGGTGTTGGTGTCACCACATACGGGGGTCTGTCTTGCAGACTTTGACTCAATGATGAATGAATAAAGTACACTGTCACACAGATATTATGATTTGCTAGTTCAGCTGAGGGTCTGTGGCCACTTACAGACTCCTTTGAGGGCTCTGTAAACAGCTGGATCTGCCAGCCCTCCCCAGCTAGTAAGACTTGCATTTATTTAGTAAAGTTTAATTGACAAAGACTTGAGTCAACACCACTAGAGGTTGATTAAAGGACAGGTTCTGATGCTTAAAGCAAACAATATTAGTAGGTAATTTCCTTAGTCAATTTCCTTTTGAGACAGCCATCTGGCTCAAAGATTAGCTTTAAGACTACATGAGTAAACAAGCTAGATAGGTAAACTACTCATATTCCTTTGTATTAGCATCTTAATCTCTCTGGCTCCTGCAAACAAAAGTAGAAGAATATTCCCTAAAGTGGGAGATGGGGGATTAGTATTCATCTCTGAATTTTAAGTAAGCACATTGATTACATGCAGTAGTTCTGCCTTCAGTGAAGAACTATAGAAAAAACCTTTAGGCCTTCCAAAAGGGTTTTAGACTATATTCTATAACTTTCTCTGATATTTTTCCCTTAATATTTTTGCCACAACCTTGAGTGAATTCCCACAGAAGGGGAATTGACAGACAGAAAGAAGAGAACAGAGAACAGTCTTATTTAACTTATTTATTCTAGCAACATTTACTGAGATCCTCTGATGTGCCAAACTATACCAGATGCTGGGGATTCAGAGATGAATAATAAATTGTCCCAACCCCCAGAAAGTTCACAGTCTCAAGAGCAAGACACTAGAATACAAACTCTATGGAGGTAGAGATCTTTGGCCATGGTGTTCACTGATGAACACCATGTTTGGTGTTAGGACAGTGTTTGGCATGTAGTAGGTATTCAATAAAAATTTTTGAGTGACCATTTTGTATCTGATAATCTCAATTCCTACAGCCTTTGGAAGAATGACCCTGAAAGTTGTTTTCTCATGCAGATTCTTATTTGTGGTGGCTTGTTTCCTCATATGTTTAGTGATTTTTTGATTGTAAGAGAATTCTTAGTAATTTTTCAGGCAATTAGTGCAATGTTGGTGAAAATGGAGAGAGACAAGAGATTTGAACTCTGTTAGGAAACAGTAGTTAGTAACTTACTGAAGAGACTAAACAACAACAGCAAAATAGTGTTAAAATACTCAGTGTGAGAGACAATGGTGAAAGGCGTTACCCCATCAAGACTAAATAGACCTTCCTCTCAGCCCAAAGTGCTCAAGCAGCATTCTTATATTTTTTGGTCTTGATTTTAACATACCCAGAAAGCAATACTTAGGCCTCACCATTTCAGATGTCATTATAAGGGTTAGTTACATTTTGCAGTTGTTTGGATGTGTGAAATCACATATGGTGACCTGACACCAGCTATGGTGAAAACTTGATATAAAGTAAGATTATTAGCCCCTCATGCAATTCCTTGTCCTCATTCTCAAATAATCTGAAACCTCGTAAAAGATACCCAAAGCTATAGAACACGAAAATAATTTCAAAGGTAGACTAGCTAGTGTTGCCCTTGCAAAACTGCTGAAGAAAACCTGCATAATAGGTAGAGCCTCTTTGGCCACGTGTTGGAAGTAGAGAACATAAAGAAGAGTGAATGATGTCCTCAGCCAAAGCTTAGGTAGAGCTAGGTGGCACTGCTATAGGAATGAAGCAGGCACATGGCTATTTACTTAATATTTGGTGAGCATCGTCTCTTTGTGAGGTGCTGAGGATGTCACACAGAATTAGGCACAACCACCACTACCCTCAAGAGGTTTTCAATTTGGAAGAGGCAAACAGATAAACAGGTGGTTTTAATTGTGTTTGGTGAATGTTACAGAATGGTATTTATCACTTACTGAGCATCTATGGTATTCAAGGAACTGTGCTAGATTGATTTATAATCATTATTACAAATTCTCTTCAAGCACATAGTGAGGTGGATAATTTATTGACGTATAAGGAAACGGAACTCTTTTGAAAGTCACAAAAAGATTAAGTGACAGAGCAGGAAGTCAAACTCCACAGTTTTGTTTCTTTTTTCTTCTGGATCCTGTGCATTGACTATTAGCCTGGGGTGGGGTGGGTGCATCAGGAGGACTTCCTGGAGTGTCTGAGTGAGCTGCTTTAGAGGTTCCTGTCTGTGATGCTGTGTAGTATTGTGATCTTAAAGAGTATTTACAGAACAAAAAGGCTGGCTGTAGTTTACTTAACAACAAATATTGGTGACTACCATATGCTCCATGCTGTTTGTAGGGTTGGACATAACCCAAGATGTAGTTCCTGACCTTGTGGAGCTGAAATCTACTTGGGAAGACAAATAGACACATGATCCATGCCAATTATGGTAAATGCTATGAAGAACCATACAGCAGGGCACAGAGATAGAGCGTGGCAGGGGTGAGTTTAGACAGGTTGGCCAGAAGGTATTCCAAAGGGTTCAGTTAGTTGGCAAACATTCACATGATTCTGAACAGATGAACTTTTTTTTTCTTGAGTCAAGATACAAAAATACTTCTTGACATATTAACCCAAACCCACAAGAAGGCCTTGAGATAAAGAATTGTGGAAGCAGGGCCTGACAAGAGGCGGGAAGCATATTTCAGCTGAAGGTTCCTGGCAGCGAGTTCCACCATGTGTTGATGAAGTAACCTGGAATGCAGACTGAGGCTGAGGGCCACCCAGAAATCAGGGTGCTCTTTGGCTGACCCCTTCTCCTAAGAGAACAGTCCTATTTTAGGAGCCCTGGGCCTGGAGCAGAGACCGAGGAAAGCTTGCCTTTTCTTGATTGCTTGTTTTCTCTCCAGCTTATTTCTTCCCTGGCTTCTCTCCAACAGTTTTGATACTTTGCCTGGGCTCTGAGTGGGGTCCTGTGTGTCAGGGAACCTCAATGCTTAATTGTAAAATGAAGACAATATAACCCTATCTGTCTTCTTAACAGATTATGTAAGTAAAGGCAAAATGATTTCTGAAAGTTCTGGCAGCTAAAGATGTTGTGAAAATTCAATGGCATATTAGAACAATTATTGTTAATTATTAATGATAATGAGATATATTATGCAGGCATTATATATGTGTTTACTCAAAGAAGACATGTTTTTGTACTAGGTCCTTGTAGAACATAAAGAAATTCAACACTGTACATGTCCCCAAGAAATTTATAACCTACAAGCAAGGTTAAAACAATTATACATAATCAAAAGAAATTATACATAATCAAAAGAACTAAACACAGTAATGCATCATGTACTCATAAATAATTTTTCAAAAGAAATAGCTGCAACTGAGGCTAAAAATATATGCTTAAAACAACTTTGAAGTAAATTGAGTGACTTGAGGATTGTGGGATGGCTCTGAAATGTCTTAATTTTCCTGGAGACTGGTGAGTTATAAAAGAGAGAAAGATGTAACTTGCTAGAAAGAGGAAAACAGGGGAAGAATGATAAAAATTGATATACATCTAAGCCCCATAACTCACATGGAGCAAAAACCACAGTACAATTTCACACACACTCTTTTAGAGATTTCTCCAGATCAATTATTTATTCTCTTTCAGTATACTTTCTTATAATCATTTTTGGTCCTAGATTTCATGTTTCCATAACCTTTTACCAACAATCAATCCAAAGTTACTTACTGATAAATGATGTTTCTCCAAGGTGTCCTCTGCGTATAAGGGTCACTTCTAAGAATGTGGAGTCTTCATCCACGATGTAGTACTCTTTCTCCAAACAAATCCAAGCCCAGTTTAGACGGAAAGGCTGATTTGTTAGTTTATTCCCTCCTGCAATTGATAGGGGCAAAGGAGAAGTCAGCTAGAGTGCTTAAAGGCAAAAGTCAATGATCAAGGTGTACATTTTGCTTCTGAAAACCGGGATTTCAAAACATACTCTTGTTTTATTTTATTTTTTGATAGAGGAAACGTTCTTTGCTTCTCTAGAGGATGTCATGAGCATCATCTTACGCCCTATTCCCCCTGCTTAATCTGGAGGGAGGTGCCTTCTAGTCACATAGGCCCTTGTGCACCAGGCTTCCAAAGAGCCAGAGCTTGGTAGTTTTAAATTCAGCTCATGCTTAACACCTCTCTCCTTTTCTCTCTGCTTCTCTTGTTCACTTCCTCTCTCTCTGCCTTCTCCATTTTTTTTCTTTGCCTTTAATTTACTCTTTTGTATTATTTGCGCATTCATTTGATCTCATATTAGTCTGGAACTTCCTTGAAGGCAATGCCGACATTATATTTACTTATTTTATCACTGTCACGACCTGATGTATTGAACTTACACGCACTAATGTTTAAAAACTACCCACGAAGAGGACAATAGACAGGGATATAAGGGCTCTATCTTATTCCCTCTTGTCCACACTGAGTCACTGGCCTCTTTGTGAAAGATCAACCCAGCCACTTATTGTGGCTGTATAACGTTTGTGTATTGGTAGCCAGAGAAGGTCTCCCTCAACCGGGGAGTGGGTGCTGCAAATAATCATCTGGGAAAGGATGCTGAAGTAGAAATCTTTAGGACTCAGTTTCAACTGATGGGGCAATATGATACATGTCAGATACCAAAGTGATTGTGTGTGAACTTTACCAAATAAATCTTTACTAAGCAGTTCCATAGTTACTGGACCCCTTAGTCAGATCAAACATATCAAAACGGGGCAGTGTGTGGACAAGAATTTGTGAAGAGAGTACTTTAGAAAAAGTTGATGCTGTGGTGGAAATCTCTATTACCACCAAGAAGGGTATGGGTATGAGGTGGGGCTACAGCCCTACCTCCAGCCTATAGGCTTCAGGGACATCCTGGAGAGCTTGACATATTCTATCGTTGGAGTCCATGTGATTTACTCATTTCCAAAAAAGACTGGCAGGGCAAAGGAGTGAGCAGAGAGGGCTGCACTGGGAAGCAATTGAGTAGCTGTGAAGAGTAGGACAAAGAAAGAAAATATATGGACTAAAGGTTGGCCATCCATCCAATAGGACCATTAAAGAGGCAACAGGATTTCAGCAGAAAGGAAGCTGAGAGCTAACCACCAGATTCCCATGGGTTGCACAGGTGGTAAGAGATGAGGAGGTTCCAAAGATAGGAATTTTCAAGGAACCCACGAAAACATCAAGTAAAGAAGGGGGTCCTTTTTAAAGAGCTGCCACCGAGGGACCTCCAATATCAGAAGGTCCAATATCAGAATACTTTCTTTCTTTCTTTCTTTTTTGCCATCTCACGCATTCAAAATGGCAATTACTATTATTATTATTTTTATTATACTTTAAGTTCTGGGGTATATGTGCAGAATGTGCAGGTTTGTTACACAGGTATACACGTGCCATGGTGGTTTGCTGCACCCCATCAACCCATCATCTACATTAGGTATTTCTCGTAATGCTGTCCATCTCCCAGCCCCCTAGTCCCCAACAGGCTTCTGTGTGTGATGTTCCTCTCCCAGTATTCATGTGTTCTCGGCAATGATACTTTCTATACTAGACTGTGCTCTGCCTCCCTTATCTCCTCTCTCTCTAGAGTCGACCTTGGAAGAGCAAAGGCTTGGTAGTAAGCAAGGGGAACCGTGAACATGGAAAGAAGGAAGCCGTCTTCAGCCTTCCTTCACACTGCAGGTTCTGACCCATAGTGGCAAACAAGGCTCAGTAGAAAAGAAACACTGCGATTTAATCCTACCTGGGCTTACACGAACTCACTGATGTGTAACTGTGAGATAAATGCATATGTTGATTTTCATGTTTACTCTCCGTCGTTTTCTTTCTCTTTAAAAAATAACATTATTGAAACTATTGTGGGTACGCTGATAAAGAAAAAGACAAATGTGCCCCAAATCCTATTGTTATTTTTTAAAAAACATATTGTTTACAGTTTGAAACCACTTTAATTCTTCATGTATCTAGTCCTTTAGGTTTTGAAATCATAAGTCATGACAGTAGTTTATATTTGCTTATTTATTTTGTGTCTTTTTCACAGTTCTTTTATATACTGCCACATGTTTTATTCTACAAACACATTATAGAGTATGGCAAATATTAGTCTCAGTTTATAACTGGACAGTTTCAGGAGAAGGAGGCAATTTGACCAGGTCCCCACAGGTGAGTGGTGAGGTCAGTTTTGCAGTCTGCTAGTCCAGAGCTCTGTCTTTCACGCTGAGCTGCCATTCCTGTGAGTTAGGAATCAATGCAACCCAAACACTTCAAAAGCAAAGTAGGAAAAACCTAGTGCAGATCAGCCTCTCTGAATCAATTAGAGATAGAAACATTTCCAGAATCCAAACAGCTAATTTGTAGTCTAGTGATGAAGAGCATAGACTATTGAGTTACATGGACCCTGGTTCTGGGTCTGCCACTTAAGAGCCATTTGATCATGAGCAAATTACAGATCTTCGGTTTCTTCATCTGTAAATGTGATATAGTAGCATTATGTGCTCTATAGGATTGTTGTGTGAATCAGAGAAAATAATGCTACCAAATGCCTGACACAAATTAGGTGCTCAATAAATGTGGGTTCTTATCATGGTTTCAAAACAGCATAGAATTGATTTCACTAGGCTATATTGCTTCTTTTGACTTTGCTTTCACTATTAACTGGCTAACGTGTCTTTTAAAAAGTGGCTAGTATCATGGAAACAGCCTATGTTAGAACTTTGAACTCCTCTTTCATTATAACATTTTGCTTTTTAAAGCACTTTCCTGTCACATTTCATATTCCTTTGCAATCTGCCTACATTTTGCCTGCCCCCCATACCCAGCAACACTATTGTTACTATTTTGTTGAAATTTTTGTATGCCTAGCCCTTGAGCAAGATAAGGATATATGAAAGCATCATCCTCCTCAAGCATAAGCTGCTTAGTTATTGTAACCTGACATCACCGGCCAACTCAGTGCTTTCTGTGAGCACATTCTTGCTGTTAGGCACCATATCAATTCACTTTCTAGAAGAATGAGAAAGATAAAAATGGTTTTGGGTAAATAAGAAATATTCTGTTTCAAAACCTTTAAAGGGGGCCTACTTTAAACCAAGTATGCTAGGAGAAAGAGGCTGGTAGGAATTGTTTCTGGTTTTAGATGAATCCAAGAAGGTGAAATCCATCTATACATGGTTTAAAACTATATTCATTAATATTGCTAAATAAAATTAACCTTAGAAATAGAGAAGTAAATATCTAAGGAACAACTCAATGGGGTTTTGGCCTAAAGATACGAGTGGCTAAAATGTAGTAGGTACATGTATTGGCGAAGAACCAGAAAAAAGACTGTCGATCAAAAGTCAAAATACAATGCTGTTGACAGAGCAGAAGAGAGTTTTCATTAAGGTATTTTCTCTTTCCCTCTCCCTATAAATTAACAAATCAGAAAAAAAATGGCTTCCTGGTGTATTGGTCATATCCTACAAATTGATCCCAAGTACCCACTTCTTATTCTCTGCTAAAATGTTATTTTATTCCAATTAAATGGGAATTTGTGCCAAAGACAATATTATTTGATTCTGGGACTGTCTTAGTACTAAATGCTTAAATCTTGAAGGAGCTACCATTGTCATTGCCAGTTTACTACAGAAATAAACATCCAGAAAAGTTGTGTTATTGTAATGCTGTATTATTTATTTATTGAGACAGAGTCTTGCTGTCACCCAGGCTGGAGTACAGTAGTGCTGTCTCAGCTCACCGCAACCTCTACCTCCCAGATTCAAGCAATTTTCCTGCCTCAGCTTCCTGAGTAACTGGGATTATACGCAAGTGTTACCACATTCAGCTAATTGTTTCTATAAGAGTCATTCTAAATAGTGGAGATAAATCTATATATTTTAGTTTCCCTACTGTGGGCATTGACCTTTAGGATTCTCTAATTCAACCAGAAAATAAGACATGTATATATGAAACTGTTAAATTACAACACAAGGCCAATATAATTGTGGATAGAAATGAATGGAGCGAAGTAAGTAGAAAGGAAGACTTCCTGGGAGGACAGGACTAGGAGAGATGGGTAGAATTCTCTGCAGAGAAGAAGAAGGAGCCAGTTTAATATGGAGGGAGAAGAAGGTAGACTTGGGGGAGCAGAGTGAAGGAGTTATAAGGGCATGGGATGTTCTTGAAAATCTGTGGCACAGTATTTATAGTAAAATGTACTGTTTCTAAGGCATGACAAGACCATTTCAGAATGGATTCACAACTATCCCTCATGCCTTTCTTTGCCTGGTTTCCAACATAGCCGTTCTTGTCTAATTCTGCTTTAAAGATATATCACATTTTATGCATTACTAGATCAGTTACTGATCAGTTACTGCATATCATTGGATTTTCTGCAATGCCTCCAAGTATGGCATGTTACAGGAGCAAGACTGAAATTCTTGGAATATTATTTTTTTGAGTAGTGTTACCTGAAAAAACTGTAAGTTGCAGTATAGCCCCAGTATAAGTAAAATCATGAGTGTTAGAGTAATAACTTGTAAACAATAACCTAAAGGTAGTATTTTAAAAATGTAAGTGCTTTAGAAAGTTATTTTAAGTTTATGACCAAAGTTTTCCAACATTTTTCATCCCCATCAACTAAAAAGATAAAATAATTCTTCATTCAAAGCCCACAGAAATTAACGTATATTTCTTCTTCGAAGATCTCTTGTGAATGAAAATTTATATCTTAAGATTCTCGGGCCGGGCACGTGGCTCAAGCCTGTAATTCCAGCACTTTGGGAGGCCGAGGAGGGTGGATCACGAGGTCAAGAGATCGAGACAATCCTGGTCAACATGGTGAAACCCCGTCTCTACTAAAAATACAAAAAAAAAAAAAAAAAAAAAAAAATAGCTGGGCATGGTGGGGTGTGCCTATAATCCCAGCTACTCAGGAGGCTGAGGCAGGAGAATTGCCTGAACCCAGGAGGCGGAGGTTGCAGTGAGCCGAGATCGCGTCATTGAACTCCAGCCTGGGTAACAAGAGCGAAACTCCATCTCAAAATAATAATAATAATAAAAGATTCTCATCGAATGCTCTTGTTTTCTGTTATCAAATAATTCTCCTAACTTTCTAATTAGAGGCAAAGGGCTTTGAGACTTCTAAGACCGATAAGAACCAGGTATTACAAGTTCAATGAGACTTCCTTATTGGTATTTGGCTTTCAACATTTTGCCTTTTTATCAGTTGCATGTGGTCATTTAAACAAAAATAGTCTAAAATTTTTGGTGTCACAGATTTCTTTGGGCATATGGTAGTAAATTTCTCCCTTAAAATGCATATGCAAGTATTTCCCAGATTTTATAATTCCAGGGGATTCATGGAAACCCCTCAACCCACCTGTGAACTCCTTAAGCTCAATGCTAAGCAAAGAAGACAGATTATGTACATAAATTGCTACAGGTTTCCAGATTAATGAATAAATTAAGCATTTTCCTAGTGATATTAGCCAAAATGACTTTGTCAATGGAATCATCATATACTTGAGAAAAGGAAATTGCTAATGTCACCCTAGTTCCATGAAGAATGGAGAATTAAAGAGGTAATTACTAATAATATCTCATATATCTAAATTTTCAAGTCATGTCTAGCAAACATATTTATCTAAAAGTGGAATATTTCTGATTGTCAAAATACTTGCTTGCATTTACCACAAAAAGAGTAATCCTGATAATCTAAAAAGATTTCAGGTACCCTTTCAGTTTCTTGGGCTTGATAATTATAATAAAAATGTGTTCATGCACTTTAGAATTCTCTTGTAGATCTAAGTTATAGTCTAGGTTTCTGAAGGATGATTGATGAAAAGTTACAATTATTTAAGCCATCCATTCAGTTATTCCACCAATATTTATTGAATACCTGTTATATGCTATTGACTCTTTCAAATGTTGAGGATAGAACAGCGAAATCAATAAAATTCCTGTTCTTGTGTAGCTTACTTTCTAGTGAGTCAATAGGCAAGTAATGTATAATATAGTTGATGGTATAAGTGCTATGCAAAAATCAGGGTAGGTGGATAAAGCATGACTGGGAGAAACAGAAGGAAATATTTTATAGAGTGGCTAGAAAAGGCTTTTCTAAAGTGGTGATATTTGATTAGAGATTGTGGGAAGAATATTTCTGGCAGAGGGAAAACAAACACAAAAATAACTATGTCCATATATTAAAACTCATCAATATTCTGCCATGACCAAAATCTACTTGGGCTCCAATTCCTTCTGATGCCCTTTTTATTCCAATCACAGTACTTAAAAAGGTGGACTGGCTTTCCAAGGCCAGTAGTGTTCATTAGGGCCATTTAGTTAACATGATTTTCTTTTGTAACTATTCTGCAGCTTTTGTACGCCCTGTCCATATTTGGAGGATTTGGCATTTGATGAGTCCTGTCACCTATAGAGGAGGTGGGTGGCGGGGTGTGTGTGTGTCTAATCTTTTGGTTTCCCTGGGCCATACTGGAAGAAGAAGAATTATCTTGGGTCACACATAAAATACATTACACTAATGATAGTTGATGAGCTAAAAAAAAATAAAATAAAACTTATAATGTTTTAAGAAGTTTACAAATTTGTGTTTGACCACATTCAAAGCCATCTTGGGCTGCACGTAGCCCATAGGTCATGGGTTGGACAAGATTTACCTATAGGAAGGAATTAGAAAATATCATATTGCAGTTACAGCTAGGGCCTCAGCTTGTCACTTAGGCGCTGCCAGTGTAGCTTGAGAGTTAATTTGAAAGTGTGCAATGCAAGGAGGCTGCAGGTCAACTGCATGGAGTCCAATTTTGGTGAGGGTTGCAGTGGAGGCTCCTGGTTTTCTTGGGCATTGGTAGCAGAGATGTAGTGTCCAGGGACAGCTGTACCTAGTGCCAATGGTTGTCCACAGAGTGCTTTTGGCATTCTTTTTAGATGCATGGCCTGTCATTCTGTCTCTCTGGCCTCCTAGAGATAAAACTATAGCTTATTACTATGCCATAATAAATTTCTTCATTTAACTAGCAATAGTATTTAATAGGACTTAAATAGCAAGGTAGGTTTGCAACTAGGAAAATTCTCTTGTAGACCTAAGCTATATTCTAGGTTTCTGAAGGATGATTGATGAAATATTACAATTAACTAAGCCATCCATTGAATTATTGCATAAATATTTATTGCTCACCTGTTATATGCTGTTCCCTCTTCTAAGTGTTGAGGAGAGAACAATGAAAACAACAAAATCCCACAGCAATGAACTTGTTTTTGTCTTAGTTGGGTTTGTAAAGGAATAGGAAGACACTGAACAGTGAAGGTGAAAATGATTAGCATAAAGCCCGACATGCAGTAGGCACTCAAGACACTGGGCACATTAAGGCTATATTAATATCAATGTAATGCATGCATTTTAATGGACATACAGGAGAAAATAAGTACAAATCGTTGTTTTGGAATGCATAAATCAATTACATACTTGCTTATGTAAATGAACGCTTATTTGCCCATTTACACAATATGTAATTACTTTGAAGTCAAACCATATATCAAGCACAGTGCTAAGGATTGTAGATCAAAAGACATGTCAGGTATGGGCTCTTTGGAGAGAATGTTGACAGGCTTTATGAAATAATAAGACCTTAAGCATGAAACAGTGACAGTGGAAAGAGAAAAGATGGGTTAAAGAAAAATGAAGGAAGAACCAACAGGCTGTAGGAGATGACTAGATCTGAGAACTAGTTATGGGGACCGTAAACTATGAATCACAGAAACCAAACAGGGCAGCTGGAGGAGTTGTGTAGGTATAGTACAACAGCAGTATAGATACTGCAATAGCTGATTTAGAAAAGCCAGGAAGGAAGATTTGGTTTTAGATTTGGCTTTGATGTGATGATAAGAAGCCCAAGTGCAAAAAGCTCATCAGATATTTGGATATATCAGATATTTGGAACAAAGGTTTGGAGGACAGCCAAAGGCAAGACGTATACATTCAGGAGTAATTATTATGCAGGAAGTTTCTGAGAGAGAGGTTTAAATTTGGATTTCTGAAAGTTTAATAGAGAGCTAAATCTGTATTGTTTAATTTTTGTATTTTGTTAGGCATTACTCTGAAAGGATTTAGGCAATTGTGGAGTTGGATAAGAAGATTTATAGCTAGTGGGACCCCAGCTGCGTATCTGACATAAGATACCCCGGGGTTCCTGAGTTACCTGATTCAGCCATCATCCTTTTCCACCCTCTTTCAGACCTGCTACTGGGGTCTTGATGGACAGCTGGCCACTCCTGGACTTTGAAGCGCCAAGCCAGGAGCAAGGTAGTGGAAAGGGCTTCATCTTCACAACACATTCTGCCTTTTCATGTGTGGCCCCAACTGAGGGTCCCGTTCTGGCTGTGCATAATCACTTGCTGGAGAAAGGGTGTGAGGGGAAGGAAATGAAATATTAGAAAGGGAGGAGCTGGGCTGGGCCAGGGAAACCCTGCTAAGATGGAGGCTTCTTGTGTGAGGGTCAGTTACAGGCTCTCTGGCTTCTGAAGTCAAGGGAATTGTGAGGGGGTGTGGGATGAGAAGATGTCACTGTGGGCCTTCCAAATAGAGGCCAGAGAGATCACTGCCTATGCCTCAGTTATGCCCCCACAGGCTTCAATTCGGAGCACTCAACTTTCTCCCTCAGACCCAGCAGCAGGCAGTCAGCCAGATGACGCATTAACAATTGCATTCTGTGTATGAGAGGTGGTTTAATGTGTAATAAATAAGAGTGCAGATTCTGGAGTGTATGAAAACCCAATTTATGTAAGTCAGGGATTTTGTGTAGCTGACACTATGTACTTCAATCAGGGAGACACTGTAGAAAAGAGGAGAAGTATGAACTAAACTTTGGAGGCAGTTGGATTTGGAAAACAGTGAAGAAAAAGAAATCCATTACAGAATAGAAAATAAGAAATATTTGAATTAGTTTTTTCACATTGTGGAAGTCTGGTATAAAATGATCATCTAGAAGTAAAAAAGAATAGTTTGAAGCATAAGTATAATTTTTACAGCAAAGCGTGACACTTTGTTATTTGCTATATCAAACTGTTGTAGCTAGGTATTTAGTTATATTTTAGTGCATGATTTTCCATCTCAGTACTACTGACATTGTGGGCTGGACAATTCCTTTGAGAGGGTTGCCCTGTGCATTGCAGAATGCTCACCAAACTCCCTGGTTTTTACCTACTAGATACCAAGAGCATTCCCTCCCTGCTCCTCCTCATCCTCAATTGTGACAATCAAAACTATCTTCAGACATTGTCAAATGTCCCCCTAGGGAGGAAAATCACCACTGATTGAGAACTACTGGTATAGGTGAAATGAAATAATTTTACTAAATCTGATAAAAATCTTCATATGTCTTGCATGTCTGTGTTTTAGAAGAATGATAAAACATTTTAGATTTCAATTTGATATAGATAATCAACCACTATCTTTTGCATTCAGAAGGTAGTCTTAGCATTGCCTAAATTAATCCAAGGAGAAAATTAGAGTTTACGAGTCATGAAGAAGAGCTATTTAGTGGGGTTTGATTTACCATCACACGTTTTCAGCAGTATTTTGAAGTGGAAGCATCAGGTTGTCAGATTCAGTTGGCAAGACCTGATACTCTGTTCACTCACACAGTAGCTCTGTGGCCTTAGGCAGCTCCTCATCTGCCCCCTCATCTGTAAAGTGGGAGTAAAAGAGGTGCAGAGAAGCATTGTGCATGAGAGACCTCAGAGGTAGGGGAGTGCAGGACAAACATCATCTTTATAACTTAAGTTTTTATTATTAAATTCCTTTCTTGCCATCATAAAACAGGAGAATAAATTATTATTTTTAACTACATAGAATAAAATTGATGTCCTGATGTTCTAAAAAGAGAAAGGAAAACATATAATCTCATACTGGGAAATGATAGTAAAGAGGGACCAACATGCACCAAATGCCCATTAATGACATTAACATTTGGCTGGGCACTGTGCATCCTGCCAAAAGAAAAAAAAGATGGAGAGATGGTCAAGATGAAGGAGACAGAAGTCAGTGGACAGACTCTGATAGGACTGGCCAGGATGAAAAAATGACTTGAGTGCACAGTAAAGTGAAGAAAAACAGAAAAGTGACTTGAGGAATAGGAATGGCTTAGAAAGTGACTATTAAAATAATGATAGAGAAATATAGCCAACTGAAGAATTTTTAACTTATCAAAATGTGAAGAGCATAATGACATTTATGTTTTCACAATTATTTCCCATTAGGTCAATTATTTTTCATGAGGTAAAAAAATATTGGAAAAAGACATCAAGTATTTTATCCAAATACTGTATTCAGAAAGATTTAGTTTTGATATAACCTAGTTATTAATTCTAATTTCTAATGTAATCTCTTCTTTTAAAAATAAAAGAAGACACACTTTCAGACAAATTTTGGTCACTCATGGAGCATAAGATTCCCAGTGGAGGAGCTCCACGGTCGCCAGCGCGACTTGTGGCTGGTGGAGAGGTTGTGCTGGCACCTCGGCGCGGCAGCTCTCGGTGCAGAGTAAATGGGACTGGTTCCCCTTCTCACCGAGGTTTGGAGCTCCGGGAAGGCAGAATTGCCTATTACAGACTCAAGAAGAAAGCCAGACTGGAGATTCCTGGGCAGAAAAGCACCATCAGTCTTAACGCCGCTGTTTTGGCCAGCACAGTGGGTTGCTCATATTTTGGCCCTGGGAATTAACAACTTGGACGTCCACTCAGAGACCTAATTTGAAAGTTGGTAATTACAAAGACGACAGGTGGATAAATTTACAATGATGGGAAGAAGCCAGCGTAAAAAGGCTGAGAATACTCAAAATCAGAATGCCTCTCCTTCTAAAGAGGATCACAGTTCCTCATCAACAAGGGAACAAGACTTGATGGAGAATGAGTGCATCCCAATAACAGATTCAGGCTTCAGAAGATGGATAATAAGAAACTTCTGTGAGTTAAAAGAACATGTTGTAGCCCAGCATAAAGAAACTAGGAACTTTGAAAAAAGGTTTGATGAAATCCTATTAAGAATAGACAACTTAGAGAGGAATATAAGTGAATTAATGGAACTGAAGAATACAATACAGGAACTCCGACAAGTATGCACAGGTTTAAACACTTGAATTGTTCAAGCAGAAGAAAGGATATCAGAGGTCGAAGTCCAACTTAATGAAATAAAAGGAAAAGACAAGATTAGAGATAAAAGAATAAAAAGGAATGAGCAAAGTCTCCAAGAAATGTGGGACTACGTGAAAAGACCTAATTTACATTTGCTAGGTGTACCTGAATGCGATGGAGAGAATGAATCTAAGCTGGAAAATATTCTTCAGGATATTATTCAGGAAAATTTTCCTAAACTAGCAAAGCAGGGCAATATTCAACCCCAGGTAATACAGAGAACACCACGAAGATATTCCTCAAGAAGAGCAACCCCAAGGCACATAATCGTTAGATTCACCAGGGTTGAAATGAAGGAGAAAATACTAAGGGCAGCCAGAGAGAAAGGTCAGGTTACCCACAAAGGCAAGCCTATCAGACTTACAGCAGATCTCTCAGCAGAAACTCTACAAGCCAGAAGACAGTGGGGGCCAATATTCAACAACCTTAAAGAACAGAACTTTCAGCCCAGAATTTCATATCCAGCCAAACTAAGCTTCACAACTGAAGGAAAAATAAAATCTTTTATGAACAAGCAAGTACTCAGAGATTTTATTACCACCAGGCCTGCTTTACAAGAGCTTCTGAAAGAAGCATTACACATAGAAAGAAACAACCAGTATTAGCCTTTCTAAATATATACCAAAAAGTAAAGAGGATCAACATAAAGAAGAATTTACACAATGAATGGATAAAACAGCCAGTTAACATCAAATGGCAGTAATCCTAAATTTAAATCGACTAAATCCCCCAATCAAAAGATACAGCCAAAATCCAACGGCATTTGGACATCCAGACCCATTTCACATGGAAGGATACACAAAGACTAAAAACAAAGGGATGGAGGAAGATTTACCAACCAAATGCAGAGCAAAAATAAATAAATAAATAAAAAGCAGGATTTGCAATTCTTGTATCTGATAAAATAGATTTTAAAGCAACAAAGATAAAGTGGTAAAAGGATCAATGCTGATCCCAACACTCAGATACATAGAGACTTAGACTCAATGAGACAGAAAATTAATAAGGATATCAAGGACTCGAACTCAGATCTGGAACAAGTAAACTTAATAAATATTTATAGAGCTCTCCACTTTAAATACACAAAATATACATTCTTGTCAATACCACATCACACCTACTAATTGGCCATTATTAATACCCATTTTTTTTAGAATAAAGCAACATTTCCGTTCTCTCTCCCTCTTTTTCTTCCTCTCCTTCACTCCTTTTTTTTCTTTCCTTCTCTCAAAAAAAGAAAAAAAAGAAATCAACTTGTAGACCTCTAGATCCAGGTCGGCAATGTCTCTCTCATTGCTTGATTTCCTTCCTTTCCTTCTCACCCTCCCTCCCTCCCTCCCTCCCTCCCTCCCTCCCTCCCTCCCTCCCTCCCTTCCTGCCTTCTTCCCTTCCTCCCTTCCTAAAAAACAAAAAATAATAGAATTAAATACAAAGAGGGATGTGGAAGTTTTAGAAAACAGAATTTTCCTAATCTAAGTTTACAGAGTTCTCGGTAAGAAGAGAAAAGTTCTTCACCCGCAGAAATTATAGAAGGAGATAGTATTTAGGAGGAAATCAGCAGGGTGAGTCCTTCTCATAGACCGATCCAGAGGAAACTGTTTTTCTCTTTAGGTCAAAAATGGGTGAGTGTCAGTAATTTGGTATACTTCAATTTGATGTATGAGTGGTGTCAGCATGTTGTGGGAACAGAACTAGACTGAGAACTGGGCTGGAGTCTTGGCAACAGCACTAACTGAAAGTGTGGCCCTGGGTGAATCACTTACTTCTCAAGGCATTATTTCCTCACCTCTCAGATGAGGGAGTGGAATTCAAACTTTTCTGAGTTCCTTCTTAGGTTTAACATTCTGTGATTCTTTCTGCCCCCACTTAGCATGTGGCACCATTATAGCAATACAGAAAACAAAGTAACTTATTATGTCCCATTTTGGACAAATAATGGAATTACTCAGCAAAAGTTGTTGTAACTTGATATATTAAGTGAACTTTAAGCTCCCTGGAGGTCTAGGGAGTTGTGTGAGGAGGGTGAATTCCCAAAAAGGCATACAAATTGTTTGGGTACAGAAGTGCACTGGCAAATCAAGAGGTGTAATCTTAACTCTGACTAGGTATTATCACCAAGTCTTTTCATATCCGTTATCTCATAGCAAATCCAATTCTGATAATAATTTTCAAGATTGGGAACAGTTATACTCAACATTTGACAAATAGAGTACCTGCAGTTCAGTAACTGTGCCTTTCCTGAGGTCACAGAGCTAGTAAAAAAAAAAATTAAAAATAGGAAAAACTCTAGTCTGGATCCTTTCCACCTCACCATCATCTCCTACCTCTCTTACTGACTTTGGAGTCAACAGGCCAGTGATACCAAGTTCTCAGTGCTGTTTCACAGCTCTGGGAACTCTTATTCATCCTTGAAGGCCCTGTTTGAATGTTGCTCTTTAATGAAGCTTCCCTGGATAATGGTTTATCTCTGCTACCTTTGCATGTATTTCCTTTTTGCACCTCTCAGGCTACTGCATGCAATTGTCTAGATGTCAGCCTCCTTCCAGAGTTGGAGCTGACTGCTCCAAATTACTCCAAGTGTCTTTTCACTGTGGAGCCCCTAGCACACAAGCACTGTTTCTGGCAGTTAATGGGAGCTTTATACATACCAGTTGAATGACAATGCTTTCTGGAGAAAAAATAAATGTACTAAATGTAGACTTAAAGAATAATAGTCTGAGCACTGCTAATAATTTAACCTATGTATAGTTTGTAAATGTATTACTTTTATTATCTTATTACATAACTATGTAGATAATGGGTTAAAAATTTCTAATAACCAGCCTGAACAACATCCTGAAACCCTGTCTCTACTAAAAGTACAAAATTAGCCGGGCGTGGTGGCGCATGCCTGTAATTCCAGCTACTCGGGAGGCTAAGGCAGGAGAACTGCTTCACCCTGGAAGATGGAAGTTGCAGTGAGCTGAGATCATGCCATTGCACTCCAGCCTGGGTGACAAGAGTGAAACTCCATCTCAAAAACAAAAATTCTGATAATATGGTATAAAGCCATGGTATTTTTTTTTTCTAGTTAGCAACAGAGCCAGTACCTATAACCAGGCTTTAAGATTCTTAGCTTAGAGCTTCTACAAAATACTGTATGTACAACCAGGTTGTGAACCAATCTTTAGGTATGAGGGTCTTATTCTGGAGCAATCTTTAAGAAAATGATAAAAATGACTTACAACACCATAGTATATAATATTTAACCTTTTATTCACAATCTAGCATTCTCTTGTTCTATAAATCAATCACATCACACTGGCCGTATAGAGTTGTACTTGATTGGCATTAGAAATGAGATAGTATAGTAAATAAAAACAAGTATTTCCTGAAAGCCATAATGCACTGTATATCTTAGTCTGGTCCCAATCGAACCAAGCTCCCATACTTACTTATACACACAGGAGACAGCCCAAGTGTGTCTGTGCTAATGTCAGTGAAATAGGAGGTGCAAAAGCCAGAAACACTTAGTTTTCTAAGAAGACAAAGATAAATGTCACACAGTGTATTCAAAGGAGAAATAAGATAATTCAAAGAGCAATTTGATTCATAGATGTAAGGAAAAGGGAAGCCCCCTGAAGGTCTACATGAACAAAAGGAGGCAAAAAAGAAGCTTTGTAGAGGCATAAAAATAAAGCTCTACTGACGACAGGCCATATTTTAGAACCAAGTATATTCACTAACAATTGTAAGTGTTTGGCTGAACCTTGGATCTAACAAATCCTTAAATAAATGTGGGATGACCTCTGGTTGAGACTCCTTTTTGAGGTTTAATAAAACAATAATTATGGAAGAAAGGTTGGAAGCTAAGTGAACCACAGCACAGCTCTGTAGTCATAATCTCCATTGTTAGTCCACACATTGCAAAAATGGCCAAACCACAGAGGTAACAGATGCCATTAGCCAAGTTCTTGGCCAACACCTATCAGGCTAAGAATACAAGCTGAGCTTTTCTTTTCAGCGGAAGCATTCGATTTGCCAGAAATTCCTTCCTGCCAGACCACAAATCAACAATTGCTAGATAATTAAAAAGCTTCCACTTAACTTACAAACTCTTGGGTAAAATATTCATTTTTCTAGAAAGAAAAATGCCTTTTTTTTATAGCATTAGATCTAAATGATCCCAAAGAGTTCCACTAAAGCGATCGACTGCCAAATTCATAAATCTTATATACCCTTAAGGAAAATAGAACTGGGTCTGTTAGGCATCATTTTGAATGATGCTATAGAGAGGCAAAAATTTTAAAAATGGCAGAATAGTCACAACTGAATCATGTTCAGTGGCAGACTAAACTTGTATACTGCCTGCAGCCATGGTAACAGAAATTTAGTTCAAAAACCATTTACAACTCTTAGAAAGAAGCTTACATCAATAGGTGAAAGATCTCTACACTGAAAACTATAAAACATTGATGATGAAATTGAAGAAGACACAAATAAATGGAAAGATATCCTGTGTTTCTGGGTTGGAAGTATTAGTATTGTTAAAATGGCCTTACTACCCAAGGCAATCTACAGATTTAATGCAATCACTGTCAAAATAACAATGACATTTTTCACAGAAGAGATAACAATCACAGAATTTATATAGTGAGTAGCTAAACAGTCCTGAGCCTAAATAACAAATGTAGAGGCACTGCACTACCTGACCTCAAAATACACTACAAAGCTATAGTAACCAAAACAGCATAGTACTGTCATAAAAACAGACACACAGACCAATTAAACAGAATAGAGATCCCAGAAATAATTTTGTGCACCTGCAGTCAGTTTATTTTTAGCACAGGCAACAAGAATACACATTGAGGAAAAGTCTCTTCGATAAATGGTGCAGGGAAAATTGGATAGCCACTTGTGGAAGAATGAGGCTAGACCTCTATCTCTCATCATGTACAAAGATCAACTCAAAATGTTTTAAAGCATTAAGTGTAACACTCTAAATTATGCAACTATTGGGAGAAAACACAGGGAATACACTTTGTAACACTGGGCTGGGCAAGAATTTTTAAAATAAGGCCTTAAAAGCACAGACAATGAAAGGAAAAATAGGCACATGGAATGACATCAAACTAATACGCTTTTGCACAGCAAATGAAACAACCTACACCAATGGTAGGAAGTGTCTGCAAACTACACATCTGGGAAGGAGTTAATAGATAGAATATACATGGAACCTAACAGCCAAAAAAAAAAAAAAAATTCAACAAACAGTGGGCAGAAGACCTTAATAAACATTTCTCAAAAGAAGATATACAAATGGCCAACAGCTATATGAAAAAGTGTTTAACATCACTAATTATTAGAGAAATGCAAATCAAAACGGCAATGAGGTACCACCTCACTCTAGTTACGATGGCTATTATCAAAAAGACAAAAGCAAACAAGTGTTGGTGAGGATGCAGAGAAAAGGGAACACTTACACGCTGCTGGTGGGAATATAAAGGAGTACAGAAATGATGGGAAACAGTATTTTGGAAGTTTCTCAGAAAATTCAAAACAGAACTACCAAAGGGTCCAGTAATCCCACTCCTTGGTATATATCTAAAGGAAATAAAATCAGTATGCTGAAGAGGTGTCTGTACTCCAGTGTTTATTGTAACATTATTTATAATAGCCAGGATATTGGATCAGTGTACATGTCCAACAACAGATGAATGGATAAAGAAAATGTGATATAGAAACACAATGTTTATATTATATAATATATAAAATACATAAATATAAACACGACCGTAAAAAAGAGGAAAGCTTTTGTCATTTACGACAACATGAATGAACCTGGAGGACATCATGTTAAGTGAAATAAGCCAGACACAGAAATGCAAATACTGCAGTCTCACTCACTTGGGATTTTTTTTTTTTTTTAAAGTTATGTCATAGAAACAGAGAGCAGAACAATGGTTACCAGAGACTGAGGAGGGCAGTTCGGAGGGGAGAACGAGGAGAGACTAGTCAACAGGTAGAAAGTTACAATAAGGTAGGAGAAATAAGTTCTGGAGTTCTGTTGTACAGTAGGGTGACTATGGTAAATGGTAAGGCATTACATGCTACAAAATAACTAGAAGAGAGGCTTTTGAATGTTCTCACCACAAAGAAATGATAAATGCATGAGGTGATGGATATGCTAATTACCTTGACTCAACTGGTATTTAACACATGCCTTGTGGAATTATCAGATTGTATCCTATACATATGTGCAAGTATGGCATATTAGTTACAAATTATTTAAAATATATTTTATTCAAATGAAAATAGTTTTGGAGACTTTGGATTGTATATACTGTTTTATGAATTATGCTGCTGCATAATTTGACATAAGGTATTGTTTTATATGATGATCAGGAGCATCCAAATATGGAAAAGAGAACAATCCAGGCTCTTGGTCTCTGTAACTTTCTGTTATTCTTATTCCCCTCCTGTTCTGCGTGTGTGTGTGTGTGTGTGTGTGTGTGTGTATGTGTGTGTGCATATGCATGTTTCTTTTCCCAAGCCTCCTTTCTGTTTCTTTTATCTTGCTCTTCTCCACCTGTCTGTATCACCTTCTTATTTCTACTTCTTTGTCTTTATGCATATGTAAGCTCTGTCCTGTTTTCAGAAGGCAGTTTAGTTTTTGTATACACTACCTTTAAAAAATGTAAAATATAAAGAACGAGTATTTAATAATCTGCATCCACAAAGAGGTTTCTCAATATATTTGTTTCCTTTACCATGTCTCTGGAATCAAACTTTGTAGATTCCTGGAAATCTGTGATAAAAATCTCAAGGTAATGCTTCACTTCCACATCTTTTATTGAACACAGACACAAAAATGGGCTTGATCTCTGAGGTTGTTTCCAATCTTTAGATCTATAAATTTGAGGACAATAATAATTATAATAGTTTCTATAATTTTACCTTTTTGAAAAATAACAAAAGGCAAGTTCAACCTATAAAGCATATAATTTTAAAAAAGTATTTCTTGGAGTTTATAAGGAGAATAAACATTTTTACACCAAGAACATATAAATTTTATAGCACAAGCTATAGAACAAAAATATGACTGCTGCAGTAGGCTAAGGTCCTCTGCCCAGCCATAAATGTTCTGTAGTTATATTAGGGTAGGTGGCCTCTTGGTTTCCCAAGGAAAGCCCAGGCAGCAGTCATAGATTGAGGGTTAAAATGCACCATTTCCCCTCAAATCTCTCCTTTCCAAAATTGTTATTTTCGTAATTTCTGATTCTGGCCTTCTTTCTATATATTAATAATGGGTGACAAAGCAAACTGGGGATAAGATCACTAGTGAAAAGAGAACTATTTCTTAAGTGAAGACATATGAATCTGCTTTTCTCATGCAGCTTGTACGCATGAGAGTACAGCAGGTCTGTGGTCCACCTCAACAGGAGAGAAACTGTGTGCTCCGTGAGGACGGTGAGATAATCAGTGAAAGCCTAGTGGTTTTGCTAGTGGGGGATGAATATATTAATGGTCTGTGGAACCGTTTCATAGCTCTTGCAAACTCTCTACTTAAACCTGAGCAAAGGAGCCACCAATTTACTCTGAATTTTCACTCAGGGTACCTCTACTTGCTTCAAGAATGGTGACAACTTTTTGATGGAGTAGTCACTGGGATAATTAATTTCATGTGTCAATGCAACTAGGCTGTGGTGCTCAGTCTAGATGTTGCTGTGAAGGTATTTGTGTATGTGATTAACATTTCTAATTAATTGACTTTAAGTGAAACAGATTACCCTCCATAATGGTGGTGGGCCTCATTCAATCAGTTAAGAGCCTTATGAGCAAAGACTAAGGTTTTTCCAGGAAGCAATCCTGCCTCATGACTGAAACATAGAAACCCTGCCTTACTTTCCCACCTGCTGGCTTGTCCTGCAGGTTTCAGACTCAAGGCTGTAACATCAACTCTTAACCGAATTTCCCGCCTTTCCTGCAGATTTTGTATCTGCTAGGCCCCACAACTGTGTCAGCCAGTAAATATTTATGCTTTATCTGTCTATCTATCAATCTATCTACTTATCTATTAATGTATTCGTTCTTTTTCTGCTTCTCTGGAGAATCCCAGCTAATATAATTGCCATGATATTTACCCTTTGCCTTTTTTTCTTCCTCTCTGAATGTTTTCTAGATAGAGGCATCTTATAAAATCTCATATTTTAATCACTTTTAATTATTATTTACATGTTTGGACCCTGTCTTCATGTTTCATTTGCTTGTTTTAATTCAGTAAGAAGTATTTTGTAGGTAGCCTTTGCAACAAGAACCCTTTGTAGGGGTAGATTTTCCCCTTCCCCCATGAGAGAGATGAAGTATTTTCATGTTACCTAATTTGTCCAAAGCACTTTTATGAAGATTTAAACTCAGATCCTTCAGTGGAGAATACATAATAATAATAAAAAAGAGAAATCTTCTATGTTTATAAAAGTTGCCCAACATTTAAAATTGTTGGAAAATATGAGGAAGAGTAAGACATAAAACACGAAAGCTTAAGAATTTTTACATAAAATACATCTAATATTCATTGGATGATGCTTCAGAGGAAAATTTGCATAGCAAAATTGACGCATTGGCAATGCATAATGTATTTTCACATATGAAGGATTAGCTGGTTTTTTTTTTTTTTTTTTTTAGAGACACAGTCTAATGTGATTTGGTTCTGTGTCCCCACCCATTCTCACCTTTAATTGTAATAATCCCCACACATCAAGGGTGGGACAAGGTGGAGATAACTGAATCATGGGGGCAGTTTTGCTGTGCTGTTCGCATGATAATGAGTGACTTTTCACAAGATCTGTTGGTTTTATAAGGGGCTTCCCCCTTCTCTCAGCACTCACTTCTTCCTGCCACCAAGTGAAGAAGGACGTTTGCTTCCCCTTCTACCATAATTGTAAGTTTCTTGAGGCCTCCCCAGCCCTGCAGAACTGTGAATCAATTAAACCTATATCCTTTATAAATTAGCCAGTCTCAGGCAGTTCTTCATAGCAGTGTGAGAACAGACTAATACATTACATTTTGGACTGTAGAGAGTGGGTTGCTGTTATAAAGATACCCAAAAATGTGGAAGCAACTTTGGCACTGGGTAACTGGTAGAGGTTAGAAGTTTGGAGGGCTCATAAGAAGAAAATGTGGGAAACTTTGGAACTTCCTAGAGACTTGTTGAGTGGCTTTGACTAAAATGTTGATAGTGATCTGGACAATGAAGTCTAGGTAGAGGTAGTCTCAGATGGAGATGAGGAATTTGTTGGGAACTGAAAGGTGATTCATACTAGGCTTTAGCAAAGAGATTGGTGGCACTTTGCCCCTGACCTAGAGATCTGTGGAACTTTGAACTTCAGATAGATGATTTAGGGTATATGGCAGAAGAAATTTCTATGTGGCAAAGCATTCAAGAGGAAGCAGAGCACAAAAGTTTGAAAAATTTGCAGTCTGACAATGTGATCGAAAAGAAAAACCCATTTTCTAGGGAGAAATTCAAGCCTACTGCATAAATTTTGCATAAGTATTGAGGAGCCAAATATAAGTCACCAAGACAATGGGGACATACCTCCAGGGAGGCATACCTCCAGGGCATATCAGAGAACTTTGTGGCAGCCCCTCCCATCACATGCCCAGAGGCCTAGGAGGAAAAAATTGTTTTGCACTGGGCCTAGGGTGTTTCTTCTTTGTGCAGTCTTGGGACTTGGTGCCCTATGTCTAAGCTGCTTCTGCTCTAGTCATTGGTAAAAGGGACCAACATACAGCTCAGGCTATTGCTTCAGAGGGTGCAAGCCCTAAGCCTTGGTGGCTTACATGTAGTATTGGGCTGGTGGGTCCACTGAAGTCAAGAATTGATGTTTGAGAGCCTCTGCCTAGATTTCAGAGGATGTATGGAAGTGATTGGATGTCCAGGCAGAAGTTTGCTGCTGAAGTGGAGCCCTGTGGAATACCCCATTTAGGGAAGGGCAGGAAAAAAATGTGGGGTTGGAACTCCACACAGAGTCACTACTGGGCCATTGCCTGGTGAATCTTTGAGAAGAGGGCCAGTGTCCTCTAGTCCCCAGAATGGTAGATCCACCAATAGCTTCCACCATGAGCCTGGAAAAGCCACAGACACTCAATGCCAACCCATGGGAAAAGGGTTGTACCCTGCAAAGCCACAGGGGCAGAGCTGTCCAAGGCCATGGGAGCTCACTTCTTCCATCCGCATGACCTGGATGTGATACATAGAGTCAAAGGAGATTGTTTTGGAGCTTTAAGTTTGGACTGCTCTGCTGGATTGTGGACTTGCATAGGGCCTGTAACCCCTTTGTTTTGACCAATTTCCCTCATTTGGAACAAGTATATTACCTAATGCCTATACTCCCACTGTATCTAGGAAGTAATTAACTTGTGCTTTTGATTTTACAGGCCCTTAGGCAGATGGGATTTACCTAGTCCAAAATGAGATTTTGGACTTGGACTTTTGTGTTAATTCTGAGATGAGTTAAAACTTTGAGGGACTTTTGGAAAGGCATGATTGTTTTCAAATGTGAGAACATGAGATTTGAGAGTGTCCAGGGGCAGAGTGAAATGGCTTGGTTTTCTGTACCCACCCAAATTGCACTTTGAATTGTAATAATCCCCATGTATCAAGGGAAAGACCAGGTGGAGATAACTGAATCATGGGGGCAGTTTCTGCCATGTTGTTGTCTTGATAGTGAGTGAGTTCTCATGAGATCTGATGGTTTTATTAGGGGCTTTCCACTTTGTTTGGCACTCACTTCTCCTTCCTGACACTAAGTGAAGAAGGACATGTTTGCTTCCCTTTCTGTAAGTTTCCTGAGGCCTCTCCAGTCTTATGGAACTGTGAGTTAATTAAATCTCTATCTTTTATGAATTACCCAGTCTTGGGCAGTTCTTTACAGCAGGGTAAGAATGGACTAATACAGAGTCTTGTTCTTTTGCACAGACTGTGCAATGGCATGATCTTAGCTCAATGCAGCCTGAAACTCCTGGACTCAAGCTGTCTCTCACTTGAGCCTCCTGAGGAGCTGAGACTACATGTGTGCACCACCATACTCAGCTAATTAAAACATTAAAAAAATAGAGATGGAGTCTTGATATGTTGCCTACACAGGTCTCAAACTCCTGGCCTCACATGATCCTCCTGTCTTGGTTTCCAAAAGCACTGGGATCATAGGTATAAGCTAACAAACCTAGCCAGCTTTTTTTCTTTAACTCAAATTCTGTGGCTTAAAAATCTTAATTTTATAATATAGAGCCAATTTAATTTTAATAAGGATAGTAAAGCAGAGAATATCATTTAGCAAAAATGTTGATATGAATAAGATTCCATATCTGTTAAATTTCACTGTAAAGTTTTAAATGGATTCTATTGCAGTCATATTCTGCTTTACCAGTGTGGAAATCCTGAAAGAACCATTAACTCTTCATTATCACTAAGTTCTCCTTTGTCATATCCATGCTCCACACCTTACGGTCTTCTCACCTTATGTATCAGACAACTTTTGGATGACTGCTTCAGCTTTGTGGACACCTCTGCATTCCTCCTGATCCCCTTACACTCTGCACGACTCCGGCTTGTTTTTCCTTTGTGAAAATTAAATATACTCATACCAACCCAGGGAAAGAAAAATGTTAACTTGGGAGTGTTAATAAGATTCTTCACAGGGTTTAAATTTCCTATTCTCTTCAGGCATTAGTAATGCCTATTGACTACACTTTTGATGATCAGTAGACCTTCCTGGAAAGGTTGAAGACATTCATAGGTTTCAATGGGACTTTCTTCCTTGACTTGGACCTCTTGCCTTAGAAAGCAGCATACAATTTTTTTTCTCACCTGTCATTGCAAATGAAACGATATTTGCATTACAGACTTGGCAAATGAGGCTCCATGTACTTGCTACAATGATACGAGATAACAGAATTGCAGATGATTTATGAAAAATTAAGGTCTGTTTTCACACTGGTTAACCTCCCTGTTTCATCTGAATGAATGTTTCAGGACGGTTGAGGAGCTTTTGCATAAAATTTAAGAGCAAATCAATTCGTTGTTCAGATTGAACAAACCAGTCCATGACATCTACTGTCACAGTTTGGGTTTGGCAAAACAGGAATTTAGGTGGGGAGAATTCTATAAATATTAGTTATGTTTACTTCTATCTTTGTTCCCATTCATTGCTTATGTCATGTCAATTGTTAACAAAATCATAAATGCTACTGCGCTGTCAGCATTCCACCATTTTATACATCTGATGACTCTATAACAAAATAAGTCTAAAACAAAGCTGAAAAGACACTAATAGTGCGTGACGTATGTCTCCAAACCAAGGTAGCAGTGTAAACCTAAAAATCTGATCATTTTCCTATCCTATTGTAGGCACATTGTTTTGCCTTATTAGGTGAAAACCAAGAGGAGGCACTGTAAAACCAGTTTTCACTCACAAAACTTCTTGTTTCGGAAATATCAAAACTGGATGCTATGGTTCCAGTTTTCCCACAATTGGTTCCAGCCATACCTTATAAATAACAATGAACTATCAGCCAAAGATAATCAATGATTGTGGTATCTAAACCATCACCAGGCCCAGTTGAAGTCTTCTGTGAATGGTGAACATGGAACTGGTACTTATTTACTTATCTATTTATTATAGAGATAGGGTTTTGCTCTGTCTCCCAGGCTGGAGTGCAGTGTCACACTCATAGCTTACTCTAGCCTTGAACTCCTGAGCCCAAGCTGTCCTCTCACCTCAGCTTCCTGAGTAACTGGGACTGTAGTCACATGCCATCATGCCAAGCCAGTTTTAAAAAGTTTCTGTAGAAACAGCATCTGTCCATATTGCCTAGGCTGGTCTTGAACTGCTGGCCTTAAGCCATCCCCCTTGTTTGGCCTCTCAAAGTGCTGGGATTACAGGTATGAGCCATCACACCCAGCATGGGATTTGTTTTAATCAATTGTATCAGTACTGTGGATTCATTCCACCTTCTTCAATGTACAGGCTTTAGTCCTTAATTAGCATAATCATAATCAACTTTCTTTTCTTGGGATATGTCAGTCCCCGACTTCTCATCTTGAGTGACCTCCTCTGAATTTCTTCAATGATATGATTATCTTCCTGGCAAGTAAACAAAATCAGTGGTCATTTATTTGATCACTGTAGTGATCTTAGTATTTCTTTTAGTAATTTCATATGTTTATAAATTCATATGTCTTTAATAATATTCATATTTTACTCACGATTTAAATAGGGGATAGTAAGTCAATTTGGTTTTAGTCAGATAAGTCATATATCTCCAGAGTGTTACCAGGACTTAAGAAACAATGGGATTCTTGAGTGGTTTTAAAAACACATCTCTCCCTGCTTTTTTAAACTCTTGCTCATTTTTACCAGAATTGTCACAGAATCTATAAATAAATAGTTAATGCTGGTCTACTAGATGATTTCTCTAATTACCATTTGCTAAATCTTTTCAGCATTTGGCTTGCTGTACAAGAATTAAGCAAGATAGAGACTTTTGATTTCCTATGAATTCAATAGGTACCCAGAGGATGGGAACGCAAAGACATTATAAAAGACCAAAATCCCAATTCTTAAATATTCAAAGGCTTTAGATAAGATAACTCAGAGTTTCACTGGTGAGCACTCCTGTGCCCTTCACGGGGACATGGAAATGCACACACAGAACAAAACGCTGGACCCTGGAGGACCTTCGAATTCATTTATACTATCTGCTGCTTCCTCAACAGATGGTAACTCTGCTCTAATTTCAGTGGGTGCTGATTAGTAAAGTAGTCGACTGAAATGCTATAAATTGGTTTTTTTTATTAATGAGTTCATCAGACCCTCAAAAAGACTTGGCCAGCATACTCCCATATTAATTGAAATTGTGCAAATCCAATGTGGACATCAGGAAATCCTGTGAGAAAATAATAAAAGGCCACCCTTAAGTCAAGCTTATTTTTTTAAATACTTCTTAATTGATGGAAGGGGAGAGGGAAGTAAAGATGACATAGGTCACTTTCAAATAAAATAATCAGTTATGCACTGAATGGAATAGTGTACTTTAATTCAGCATTATTATTCTTTTCTTTTCAATGGACTCATTCTTGGAGCTTCATTTTTGTAATCGCTGAAGAACTAATAGTTCAAAAGATTTTTCTGTGTGTTGTATTTCTGCACAAGTACCTAGCTGTGTATAACATCTTACCCTTTTGTGCTTAATGTGACATGCTGCTAGTTTCCCCCCTGTTCATTTGGTTTTCCTGGTGTGTCCAACAGATGTAACTTTAAAAATAACTCAACAATTTATTCAAATGTGCTTTTTCCTTTCTTAAAAAAAGAATAATATGTAAAGACTGTAAAAAGCCATAACGAGCAATAGAAATGAAAGTGGCAAACGAAATGGAATATAGAAAAAAATCCCATTCAGTCTTTTTGGGTCTTGTGAGTTAGGTAAATTGAGGTGAAGACTGCACGCTTTCCTGCCTTTTCTCTTTTTGTTTTTTTGGACAGCATCTAGCTCTGTTGAGCAGGCTGAAGAACAGTACGATCTCAGCTCACTGCCCCTTCCACCACCTGGGCTTAAACCATCCTCCCACCTCAGCCTCCTGAGTAGCTGGGATTACAATTGCACGCCCCCATGCCCAGCTAATTTTTGTATTTTTTTTTTATAGAGACAGGGTTTCACCATGTTGGCCAGGCTTGTCTCAAACTCTGGAGGTCAAGTGATCTGCCTGCCTCAGCCTCCCTAAGTGCTGAGATTACAGGCATGTGCCACCACACCTGGCCCTTTTCTGCCTTCTTATAATGGTGACATGCAGAACCTGGAGGAAAAAACTGTACCAGTTTTTGATACTAGAGTACAGCAAATAATAGGGCTTAACTTTATTTTTTAACGTTTTGTGCAAACTCTAAAAGGCATAAAGCAGCAGCACAAACACAAATGGCTCTGATATAATCATTAGAGAGTGGTTCCTATTTTGTATTGCCATGTAAAAATTGCCATAACTTTAGCAGCTGAAAAAACATATCTCACAGCTTCAAGGAGTCAGAAGTCCAGGCCCAGCTTAGCTAGAGCCCCTGCTCGGAGTCTCAAAAGACTGAAGTCAAGGTACTAGCTGGACTGCACTCTCATCTGGAGCCTCAAATAAGAATCTACTTCCAAGCTCATTTAGATTTTTGACAGAATTCATTTATTTGTGGCCGTTCAACAGCTTCTTACTGGTTTTGACTGGAGGCTGCCCTTTGCTTTTTAACTTTAAATTAAAAAAAAAAATTGAGATAGAGTCTTGCTCTGTTGCCTAGGCTGGAATGCAGTGGTGCATCCTGGACTCACTGCAAACTGTGCCTGCTGGGTTCAAGTGATTCTCCTGTCTCAGCCTCCCAAATAGCTGGGATTACAGGTTTGCACCACCACGTGCGGCTATTTTTTGTATTTTTAGTAGAGACGGGGTTTCGCCATGGCCAGCCTGGTCTTGAACTCCTGGCCTCAAGTCATCCACCTGCCTCAGCTTCCCAAAGTGCTGGGATTACAGGTGTGAACCAGCATGCCAGGCCCAAACTAAGGAATCTGTCTAAAAATTAACATTAATACCTTGGAGTATAATAAAAGAAGTTATTGAAATGAGTGAGATTTATCTGCTAGGAAAGAATTTTCATGTAAAGTACAGGTAGGAAACAAAACTCAGTAAGAAAGATTCACCAAATGCTCCATGGAAAACGATTGTTGGTAGGAATAAAAAGCAGCTCTAAACTAGGATGAATCCAATTCCTTCCCATCTTCTAGCTGCACTTGTTTTCCACTAAATGTGGTTTATAAACTTTGCTATATTGTGCATATACCAGGTTCTTCCTAAGCCACTCTGAATAAAGCAATGACATCTACCACTCTGGAGGGGCTCCATTTTTTTTTTGACGTTTGGAATTCTTACCCAAAAAAAGGGAAGACTCATCTTTCCTGAACTTGCCATGTAATGACTCTTAAACGGTATTTACTTGGGTTCATCCTATTATGTCATGCTACTTTGTAGTGAACTGTGAAGTAAGAGCACAGTGGGCCTAATAAGGAAACAGGTTAGAGTTGAGGACAGTGAGCTAATGAAGGAATCAGAGTCAGCATGGAGGAGTACATGGTTGGCAGGACCAGTGGAAGTGGAGCTGTTCCCTCCATTTCCATACCAGAAGGTCCATGCAGGTAGGCGAGGACAGAGGCGTGGGGGTCAGGTAGGGGTGCAAGGCAGCAGAAAGGACCTGTGATTTGTGTAGAGATCGGTCAGCAATCTCTTCGGATATCTTCATTGTACTGTGCACTGGCACTCTCCTCCTTAGGACTTTTTCCCCTCACAAATTCAGGGGAGAGAAAAATGTAAGCTGTAGGGAAGAAAAATCAATTTAAAGCACTAAAGGTGAAATTATGTAGAAAAATATCACCCTTTCATGTCTAATTAGTCACAGAAAATCTGTCTGCCAGCCCAAAGCCATTTTATCAGAAAGTAGCCCAGGTGAAACATGGAAATGGCATTACCAAGCTCAACTTGGCTACACATGACAAAATGAGAGAAGAAAAACACTGCAGGTGAGCAAAACTGTATTCAGTGACTAATAAAATTAGAATGTTTTACAGCTAGAAAGAGTGCCCTCTCATGAATCTCTTCTCAGTGCTCTGAGGTTAACATTGGAGATGATTTCCAATTGATGGTTTTGGTCAATTTACAATTTAACTTGTGAAACAAAAGGCAAAGGTGTAACTTTGCCAAAAAGCCCTGCAGGCCACAGTGTGAAGAATGTAGCAGGTAGTTCTAGAGCTTTCATTTTGAGCAAGGGATAAGAGAACTCTTTGGCATCTAGAAGTTTTAAATGAAAGAAACCATAAATTTTTTAAACTCATTATGTCTTTTTAAAACATTTTTTTAAATAAAAAAATATGGAACATGCAGAATTCGTGAATTTGCCTGTCATCCTTGTGCAGAGGCCATGAGAATCTCTGTATCATTCCAATTTTAGTGCGTGTGCTGCCGAAGCAAGTACTAAACCCAGTATTTCTTAAAGTTATTTAAACCCAGGATTATGATTTTTTAATGCAGAGTCTTTTAACTGCTAGCTCCATATGCTCCATTGAGGAGATACCATTTAAATTATTTTGAATTCATGTCAAAAACCATGTGAAAAAATAAATTCATTTCATCAGTGCTTCTCAAATCTTATAGCCAATACCCTGAGGGCAAATCAGAGAGAACCTGTCCCTACGAGGGGCAAAGACCGGGGGCCTGGGGCATAACTAGAGGCTATGAGCTTTGAAGTCACAATGGTAGCTTAAAAATTTACTGTGAATTTTGTATTCAGTTTTATCAGTGCTTGTATTAATATAAAAGTAAAACTTCTCAGAGGGTGTGTAATAAATTTATCAAGTTTTCCCATACTCTCTAGCTCATAGGCACAACCTCTGTATTAAATGACCAATATTACCTAGAACAAGTGTTACTGAAGTTGTGAAGTCTCTTAAGAAAGCACATCTCAAGCTTAGGTTATGAACCTGTCTAATGTACTGCAGTAAACATTTCTTACCCCACAGTAATTATAAATTTGATAACAAGTAATTTGTGCATAATTAGATAAACACCTGAGCCTAAACATGTTTTCAAAGGAAATCCAGTTGCTTTTCTATCAGTTGCCGCTTATGACTCCTCTTTCTACTGAAATAAAGAGTTCCCCCGGCAACGATGACAGCAGACATCAAGTCCTGAGGTCTACAAATTGGGAAATCTTTCATTCCTAGGTGTATACTCAAGAGAATACCTCCATGTGAAATGTATATGCACACAGAAACTTGTTTATATGAATGTTCAAATAGCACTATTCACAATAGCTCCAAAATGGACACATTCAAGTGTCTTTCAGTTGATGAATGGGAAAATAAAAAGCAGTACCATATATACATATAATAGAATATTATTTGGCCATAAAAAAGGCATGAAGTACTGATATAGGCTACAACACAGATAAACCTTGAAAACATTTTGCTAAGTGACAGAAGCCAGAAAAAAGACTACGAGTACGTATTGCAATATTCTATTTATGTGAAAGGACTGCATAGACAAATCTTTACAGAGAGAAAATGGATTAGTGGTTGCTAAGGCCTAGCATAGTGAGATGGGTGAGGGAAATGGAGTGACTGTATGGACTTTATTTTTTGGGGAAATAAAGTGTTCTACAATTAGATTGTGTTGATGGTTGTAAAATCCTGTGAATATACTAAAAACAATTCAAGGTGTTGTGGGGGTGGTGGCAAAAAACAAAAAAACCCAAAAAATGAAAAACCATTCAATTGTATACTTCAAATGGATAAATTGTATAAGGTGACTTTTTCTTCAATAAAACTGTTAAAAATATGATATAGTATGTATTTTCAGAGAAATAAACATTTTATTTAAAAAAAAACAACAAAAAAAGTAAAAACTAAGGGGAAGGAAAAGCCCCAGGAGTGTCTCATTGTTTATATTCAACAACACAGAACATAAAACAATGAAGGAAATTGTTTAGGATTTTACATACTTTCTGCTCTTTGCATCAATGGCATTAGAAAAAAAAACCAAGCTTTCTTTATGTATTTATATTCACAAAACGAAATTCAATAAGAAATGCTAGAATTATTTTATATCTTTCCTGACTGTTCACTGCAGCAAATAAATCACATTTTATCATTTCTTAGTCATAATCAATTAAACTGTTTCTGTTGCACACTCATATTTATCAAGTAACCTATTAATCACATATGTGCTTGTGTGTATATTAATAGTTTTTCAGAAGGCCAAAGCCAAAGCTTTCTTTTCTCCATAAAGTAGGTTAATGGTGACTGAAAATTTTTCTTAAAATGCTTTCCATAATAATAATCCACCTAGACCTACTGGGATCATGCTGAATATTCAATAGAATAGTCAGTAGCATTCTTAGAATTTTAGGACTGGAAGAATCTTTGGAGATGAGCTGTTCAATCTCTTCATTTTGCAGGTCAGAAGCTTAGACCCCAGAGCCAGCAGGCAGCAGAGCTGGGACTGACCCTTCAGTCTCCTAATTCCTAGGTCTGTAATTACTTACTTACCCAGATGATAATTCATGATAGTAATGACGATATTGCAGAAGGTTCTTTTTTTTTTTGAGACAGAGTTTCGCTCTTGTTACCCAGGCTGGAGTGCAATGGTGCGATCTCGGCTCACCACAACCTCTTCCTCCTGGGTTCAGGCAATTCTCCTGCCTCAGCCTCCTGAGTAGCTGGGATTACAGGCACGCGCCACCGTGCCCAGCTAACTTTTTGTATTTTTAGTAGAGATGGGGTTTCACCATGTTGACCAGGATGGTCTCGATCTCTTGACCTCGTGATCCACCCGCCTCGGCCTCCCACAGTGCTGGGATTACAGGCGTGAGCCACCGCGCCCGGCCTGCAGAAGGTTTTAATCAGTTACTGGAACAATGATCTGAATTTTAGCACTTTTCAGTTGTACAGTGGTTAACAGTTTATAAAGGACTCGCACTTACATAATTTTATTAGGGCTTCATCACACCATATGGGCCAGGGAGGAATTAGTGTCTCTAAAATAGAATGGAATGAAAACATCCAAGTGTCTATCAGTTGATGAATGGGTAAAAATAGAGATGCTAAATAGAGATCTAAAATAAAGATGATAAAATAAAAATAGAGATCTAAACTAGAGATGCTGATTTTAGGTTTAAAAAGGTTACAGGGTTTGCCCAAAGCCATAGGGATAGTAAGTACTAGATATGGAATGAGAACTTCATACCCAACATTTCCCAAGCTGAACTCATGATTCTCTGCCACCAAGTCACCCAGTGCTCATGACAAAAATCTGGGTGCCACTCCTGATTTCCTCTCTTTACCTCCTCAAATTCAATAGTTGTTACTTCCAACTTCTACATATTTATTTAATAAAAAACCCATCCACTTCTCTCCACCCTTATTGCCACCACCTGAGTTTCTACTAACATCAGTCTCACTTTATTTTACTGTCATCTCCTCTTGTTTAGTTATGTCTCTACCTGCACAATCTATTCTTCATAGTGCAAACAAACTTATGTGTGCAAGGTACACTGTGAGTGCTGTGGTCTGAACATTTGTGTCCCCCCCGCCCCACGAATTCAGATGTTAAAATTCTAACCCCAAAGGTGATGGTATTAGGAGACATGGCCTTTGGGAGGTGACTTGGCCATGAAGGCTCTGACCTCACAAATTGGGATTAGTGCCCTTACAAAAGAGGCCAGAGAGAAACTCTTCACCCCTTCCACAGCATGAGGATGCAGTAAAAGGTTGCCATTTATGAACCATGAAACAGACCTTCACCAGATACCAAATCTGTTGGCACCATCACCTTGGACTTCCCAGTCTCCAGAACAGTGAGAAATACATTACTGCTGTTTAAAAGCCATCTAATTTGTGGTGTTTTGTTACAGCAGCCTAAATGGACTGAGAGAGTGAGCATGCCATCCACCATCTTGTCCAAACCCTTCCTATTTCCTCAGTGTCTTCAGGATGAAGTCTATCAACATAATTTAGAACAAGCTTGTCCAACCTGTGACCAGTGGGCTGCATGCGACCCAAGATGGCTTTGAATGTGGCCCAACACAAATTAAAACTTTATGAGAATTTTTTTAAAGCTCATCAGCTATCATTATCATTAGTGTATTTTATGTGTGCCCCAAGACAATTCTTCTTTTTCTAATGTGGCCCAGAAAAGCCAAAAGATTGGACACGCCTGATTTAGAATATCCTTCACGGTCTGGAGCATGCTGACTACTTCAGCTCTGGCCACAGCCTCTGCCTTCAGGTTTATAAAGTCATAGTGAGTTCAAGCAGTGTCCCAAATCTCCTTTGCTCTTGCTCTTTCTCCCTTTACATATCTCCACTGGTCTTTTTTTCTCCTCACTTGGCTAATTCGTACTAGTTCAAGTATCAGCTTTTGGGTCATTTTCTTGGGATGCTTTCCTTGAGTCCTCAAAGACCAATAAGGTGCCTTACTCACTCTCACAGTAACTGAAGCTTACTCTTACTATAGCATTTACTCTGCCTTGTTAACGTATCCCTAATTAGACTGTAAGTTTTTCAGAGCAAGGATTATGTCTTTTCTGTGTCATGTCCCAGGTGCCGAGCATATAGGAGGTACTTAATAAATATTTGTTAATTATAAAGTAATGCTATAGTAAAGTCAGAACAGTACTAGGCCATTTCTGAAATTCAGCCCAAATTCTGGCTAGATGTTTCTTTATATATTGAGGACAATCCTATTCTGAATCCTAAACACCTAAGTTGGGCAAGTGGATAAAGTATTTTCTCATTATAAAACACAAGATTTATAAGTGAAATCCTATATAAATGACACAGGAATGCTAACCATAATGAATGTATTTTGAGATGCTTAAATTGAATACAGCTCTTTGCAAGAGATGCAAATTGTTTAGGCATTCCATATTTTCCCCTCTCCTTTTTCTGAACTCCAGTAGAAGGGGATTGATTAAATCAACCATGTTTCAAGAACGATCTGGATTTCAGAGTGTATGCATCTAACTAGTCCTTATGTTCTAGGATTTCAAAGTCCTGATTTATCATAATTGCCCTCTGAATTTCGTATTACGCTTTCTCAAGATGTTTATAGTTAAAGATATTTCTTACATTATCAATCCAGCACATTTTGTTCTGAAAGCATTTTTCATTTCAGTCATTAGTCTAGCTCATCTATACTAACCTTCTAAGATTATGCAAAATCACAGTTTTTATGATTGCTTTTCTTGGTTTCAGGCTTTAAATACCTGTCAGAGTTTTACAAATTTAAATTACTTTGTCTTAGATAAAACAGAAGATAGGTGCAGAGGTGTTTGAACATTTTTGTGCTGTGGAGCGGGCAGGCAGTCTGAGAAAGCCTATAGGACAATGTTTCTACATGCATGAAGAAAATGCATAGGATATGCAAAAGCCAATTACATTACAACACAATTATTAGAATATTAAAAAAGATTTTGCAACTGCTATGGAAAACAGTTTGACAGTTTCTAAAAAAGCTAAACATAGAATTACTGAATAAGATCCAGAGATTCTACACTAAAGTATATATCCAAGGGAACCAAAATCAGGGACTCAAAGATACTTGTATGCCAGTGCTCACTGCAGCATTTCTCATGATAGCCAAAAGGTGAAAACAACCCAAATGTCCATCAACGGATGAGTCGATACACAAAATATGATATGTCCATACAATGGAATATTATTCAGCCATAAAATAAAGTGATGATAACATTAAAACATGGATGAACCTTGAAGACATTATGCTGAGCAAAATAAGCAAGACACAAAAGGAAAAATATTGTATAATTCCACTTATATGAAATATCTAGAAAGGTAAATTCATAGAGACATAAAGTGGATTAGAGGTTACCAGAGGCTGGACAAAGGGGAGTGTTACTGTTTAACAGATACAGGGTTTCTGTTTGGAGTAATGGAAGGTTTTGAAGACAGTAAAGATGGTTGCACAACACTGTAAATGTAAATGACAAAATTTATGTTAGATATATTTTACCACAATGTACAAAATGTATAGTATACTAAAAACCATTGAATCACAGACTTTAAAAGGCAAATTGTATGGTATATGAATTATATCTCAAGAAAACTGCTAAAAAATTCTGATAAAATTATTACCAAAATAATAACTAACTGTGAACAATATTTGGACATCTCTGTAATACAAAATAATTACCAAAATAATAACTGTGTTAGTTATTACCGAAATTATTACCAAATATTCTTCACTAACCGTGAAGAATATTTGGACATCTCTGTACTTTGACATTAAAGTATCTGTAATTTGATATTTCTAATAGTTGCAGTCACAAGTAATGCTAGTAGTATTTTGTTTGTTACCTACATATATTTATAATTGGAGGAATACTATATTTTATGTGAAACTTACTAAAATTAAAACAAAATTTAAATTCAAGTTCACCACTGTATTCTATATACAGACCTCTTAGATTAAGATCTACAGATTTATTCTACTAAAAATAAACTACTTAGGAAAAAATTGCTTTGTCTTTTCTCTCTTTAGTTCATCTGCATAAATAATTTTGCCAAGTAAGAATCTAATGCTGGGCAGTGTTTATTAAATTAACATTGAAAAATAAACTGTTTTTAAAAAAAGGAAATGGGAAATCTATTACAAGTCTTCCCTCAAATAATCATTTAACTCCAACATTGTATCACTGGTTTAAAAAGACTAGAAAGTCATTATCTCAAGAAACTCATTTTCTTTTCCCCAGTTCCTTGCCAGCTGGCACACATTCCACTTTGTTTTAATCAAAGGAAGTAGAGACCACATGCCATTTTCAATTCATCATAACTATTTAAGTTGAGTAACTCAATTGGCTCTCCTGAGCAAGAATGCTTCCAGCTGTAATACTGCCAGCTACAAAGTGTCTGCCCTGAGAAGGGCTTAGTGCCTTCCCTGATCATTAAAGAGGATGTCTAGCTCCTTGAAACTCATTGTGTGAATGAAACATTTTACCTAGCTAGTCTCAATGGGAATTCAACTTTCCTTTCTTTAGTAGGATTTTCTTAGCTGAGTTTTCTAATGTTCTTAGCTTTTTTTGAGTAAACATTATAACAAGTCATTCTGTTTCAGAGAATTTGTGCTTCTAAAAATAACAAATTCCACACCATCTTCGGCACATTTATTAGAGATGACTATAGTCAGATAGAATAAAAGTTGTTAATTATACCATGCAGAAACTACTTAAAAATAAAATTATTACCTTATGCAAACACTTTTTAATAAATAGATGAAAGTATTTTATATTTTCTAAGCACTATTTTGCAGGATGGAAGATAAGGCACTAAGGGACATAAACAAGTCACAGGTAGAGTAAACTACAGGGCTGGAAAGAGACTCAAGAACCAGAGAACACAATGAACATGATGAGTATCCAGAGCTCATTCTACAAGCTGGGCCAGAGAAATAAAAAGCAAAGGAAAAGAAGGTGGAAGTAGAGGTAAAAAGAAGAAAAAAGTAAAAGCAAAGAACTGGAACCTCAATGGCATCACTACCAATGATCTGGAGGCCCTAAACTTTCCTCTGCTTCTGCCACACTGCATAACAATACATTCTTGCATTCACTTTCTCAGACAACTGCCGAAAAATAAAAGCAAAAGCAGAGCATCTGTTTCCCTGTCTATATCTAATAACACATATAATTAATAAAACACTGTGATCCTTGATCACTTGATTGGCACATCCCTTCTCCTTAATGTTGGCTTATTTGGCTTCAATTCATGAAAGGGCTGAAATTATGTTGCCTCTTACTTTGCAGTTTGGTGCTGCTGCTAGGGCATGAGCCTCTGAAAAATCTGACCCAGTTAGGTTTTTTGTGTTTTACTGTACGTACCTTTCGTGTTTTACTATATGGTCTCCTTCTAATGAGGCCAGGGTTTGATATCCACTCCATGCTTCTTACATATATTTTGTTTCTCTGCCAATTTCTAAACACAGGCTAGAGAAAAGTGTGTAAGTGGACATAAGCATAGTCATTCCTACTTTTTTTGTAAATTATGTTAGAAAAACCAGAATCATTATCTATACATGGAGACAACTCAGTGTATCTGTGCCTGGATAGGGAATTGTAAGCAAACTGCTCCGAAGCTTAATTTAGTTGAAGCTCAATTAGAATGTGGTCTGTAGGTAGTTTTTCTATTAAAAATACTGTCTTCAGTTCAGCAGACACTGAAGAATGTCTGTCTTCTATGACTGCAGACAATGAAGAATATAGTTAAGTCATTTACAAATTGAAACAGTGATTTTTGGTTTCTAAAAGTTTCATTCAGTTGTTTGTGCTACTTGCTTAGAGGGAAAAACTCAGAGGTATGGCTTTATTTTCTCTAAAACAAAAATGAGTCTAAGATTGAGAGGCCCATGAAACAAAAAAAATAACCACGTTAGGAACTAGGGTGCATTATGAATTCTCTCATACAGATCATAACTCTATTCTTAGCTGTGTTCTTAGTTCATAATTAATGAATTAATAATTAAGTTCTTTAGAGACACGGTGTAGCTCTGTCACTCAGGCTGGAGCGCAGTGGCTTGGCCATGGCTGACTGCACCCTTGAAATCTTGTACTCACTAGATCCTTCACTTTAGCCCCCTGAGTAGCTTAGACTACAGGCATGAACCACCACGCCTGGCTATTTTTTAAAAGTTTTTTTTTTTTTTTGGTAGAGACAGGGTCATCCTATGTTGCCCAGGTTGGTCTCGAACTCTCGGCCTCAAGTAATTCTCCTGCTTTGGCCTACTTTGGGATTACAGGCCTGAGCCACCATGCCTGGTCCTAACTCTTTATTTTATATGAAGTTTATTAAAACTAATAAATATATTCAACTGCCTTTTTAGTTAAAAAAAACAAAAAACTTGTCACCTAAGGACTTGCCTTTATGCATGTGTTGTATACAAACATCAGCTTCCAGATGTCCGCCTATAGTTTTTGCTTTAAATTAAACACCTTTTGCATTCTACAGAAACATGTAATATACATATATTTTTAAATTTCACCTTTTATTTTTGATATAGGGGTTACATGTGCAGGTTTGTTACATGGTGTATTGCAGCCAGGTCATGAGCATAGTACCCAACAGCAAGTTTTTCAACCCTGCTTCCTTCCTTCTCTCTCAAGTAGTCCACTGAGTCTATTGTTAGAATAATTATGTAATTTTTAAACCCAGAGTAGATCAACACATTTAAAGGTAGTTTTGATACTGACTTAATTTCAAAGGGATTAGAATTTTGTGATTTTCCTACCCTTTCCTGTGACCACCTAGAATGCAACCATTCATTCAATCTCATCCAAATTTAGTTTCTTCGTATAAAAAATAGACGATAATATCTATCTCCTGATGGCATTGTGGAGATTCACTGAGAAATTAGGTACGTCTAGCACAGTACCTGGGACAAGACAAGTGTTCGGTAAATGCTGAGTCTGAATTTGAAAATGAAGCGTTAAAGATATTCTGAAAATAAAGTATTTTACTCTACTACCAATAGGAAAGATACATGCTGACTAGCCATTCTGAATGAGTCAGAATACTTTCCTCTTGTTAAAGAGTTATTGTATATACATGTCTCATATATTAATATACATATATGTATTCATTTATAATTATTTCCTTACTAGGCACATGTGTATCTACATGGAATTTAGGACTTCATCCCAAGGTTGAAGTTTTATTCTAAATTTATCTGTGAATTGATCATTTAATGACCTGTTTACATAAAGCAAGACAAGAACAGTGTTGACTTTTCAAGCAATAAACTCTCTTTCCAGCAAAATGATGTTTCTTAAATTGATGCATGTGGTAATTAGGATATTTAGCAACTGGAAAATGAAAGGTAAGAAATATGCAATAATGCAATCTAGAAGACGCAACGCTTGAGTATAGTAGGTATTGATTTACTAGCTGAGAATGTTTCAAAAATCATTCATAATATTTCTTTTTCTTTCCAAAATATTTTTTGATTAGCCAGGTTTTCTGAAGTGTGATTATTTTCTCATCTCAGAGCTTTCTTAGGATTTTTCATAATCACACCAACTTTCTATTTTTATACGTGGAATTGCATGATTAAAAAAATTATAGTGAAAAAATAAGCCTGTGTTTTATTTTATGGAGAGATATATGAACACGGATATTTTCATGCAAATACTGAAAGAGAGACCAAAGCTATTTTTCTTTGAAGCTATTTGTTCTGGCTCATAAACTCCACAATATTTTCATTTCTTATTTTCAAAAAGTCTCCCTCCAAATCATCCACAATGATAACTAATATTATTTCAAAAATCACAACAATTAAATATTCAGCCTCTACAAATCACAAAGTGAACTTGAAATTTGATAATTTTTCCGTGATTTTGACTGTGTTTCTTTTTTTATTCAACCAGTATGATTTGATCACCTATTATATGTCAGGGAGGCATTTCAATTCTAACATAGATTATTATCAGGAGGATATGATTATGATCAGGAGTATCTGATCAATTGAATTATTGATTTATTGATTATTAATTTATTGAATTATCTCCCCTTGCTCTTTAACTCATATACACAGCCTGAGCTATAATTCTAAGCAGCATCCTTTTATAAAAAGGTGAATATTTAGGCAATAGATAAATAAAATATAAATTTATCCATCTCTCATACTTCCAGCTATTTAAAAATTAATGGAAGATGTAATTACAGCTACAGCTATGTATACTAGTTAGACACACACATACACATATTTACTTATTTATAAAAACAATTTTTTTCTCTCTGGAATAAGACTACAGATGGGGGAAGGGAAGAACATTTTGTTTTTATTTTAGACTCTTTTGTACTGAAATTCTCATTTTATTTGTGCATATATTATTTTTATTTTTTAAGAGTATGGTGAAAACCACAGAGATGTTTCAGAATAAAATAGAGAACTGAGATTACCATCTGGAAATCATCCTACTTTTGACTCAACATCTGAAAAATTTTCACCTCAAATCTCCATTTAATTTTCTATGTGGAAACTAGGTGTGAAGAATTATAACTGTTAAAAATTAAAATTGATACATAAGAAATGCAGCTACTTTGTAAAAGGATGGGCAAATCTACATAATACAAACTAGATGTGTGGGCAGGATCTAAAATTAGAAGATTTAAAGCCATTTCCTGCATTCTGAGTGCGATTTTTATAGTCAAGCACCAGGGATGGATGTACAATATTTTATTTTATTTATTTGTTTATTTTAGACAGAGTCTCGCTCTGTCGCCAGGCTGGAGTGCAGTGGTGCAATCTTGGCTCACTTCCATCTCTGCCTCCAGGGTTCAAGAGATTCTCCTGCCTCAGTCACCCGAATAGCTGGGATTACAGGCATCCACCACCACGCCCAGCTAATTTTTGCATTTTTAGTAGAGATGGGGTTTCACCATGTTGGCCAGGGTGGTCTTGACCCACTGATCTTGTGATCTGCCTGCCTCAGCCTCCCAAAGTGCTGAGATTACAGGCGTGAGAGACCGCACCCTACCGGATGTACAATATTTTATAAAAAGCTGAGACCACACCCAGTTCTGTCATGTGACATACAGTGAGCAAGGTTCCCCTCTCTTTCCCATCCTCACTGCATGGTGGTGTTCCCAGTCCACTGGCTAGTGAGCTAGAAATGTGAACGCAGAGCATCAGTATATCTTCAGGCAGTTCACTGAAACTGTAGACTTGATTCTACATTGCAGACTTAAATCTTACAAGTTCAGTATAAAAGACCTTGAAACCCCAAAGTTAGAGAGTCCACCATAGTTCAACCCCTGTACAGCCAAAGAAACAAGAATGCCAACAACTCAGTTTACAATTCAAAGAGTTTCTTGGAACATCTACCAGCAAGAGACTTTGTTTGTTTGTTTCTTTGCTCATACTTTTTTACTTCTAAGGATTAAAAGCTAACCTTGGAATAAACTGCTGTCATACTTTGTACCTCAACCACATGTCTGTCTTGGCATCTTTGTATGAAAAAGCCTTCTATGTTTAAGCAACTATGGAATTTAGAAAAATACTAGAATGTTTAGACATTCAAATATCCAGGTTAAATCAGTATCTCTGGTGTGAAAAAAAGTATGCAAGTTATGTATCACAGTTAGTGAAGATTAAAAGTTCAAAACAGCATTGAAAATGAAAGAAAAATGCTTTTATTAGATAACCACTTAATTAAACTTTAGTCATAAAATGAAATATATATTGTTTAAAAAGAATAAGGCAGATTAGGTAAATCCATTTGTGGTAGTTTATTATATATATGATGAACTATATTTTAAGTAATATATTAAGAACATGTATTTTAAGTAGATGTAAGCAAGGTATAGACACAAGCATAAAAACAATGTCTTTTGCACATATTAAAAGGATACACACACATATATATTCTGCTCTGTGAGTAATTTTCTTTTTGTAAGAAAACATAAGAAATAATTTCCCTTTTGGAAAAGGAACTACATGTCATTGTTATTCTTTTTTTTTTTTTTTTTTTTTTTTTTTTTTTTTTTTTTTTAGGGAAAAAGAGAGAAAGAAGGGGAAAAAAAGAAAAAGAGGGAAAAAGGAATATTACTTCATTCCTAAAATGGGTTTCAATAATGGCCGATCAATATTTTGAGTGTTTAAAGTGGTTAATGCATATTTTATGTGTTTAAAATGGAGACCTCTATTGTGTTTATTTGTTCTGGCTCTGAGTTCAAGTCCTGGATATCGTTATCAATTTGTTGTCTCGTTGAATCTAAATCTTATTATGTGTCTTATGTATCTGGGTGTTAAGATCACTTATTGTTACATTAATCCTTTTACCCTTGCATCCTTGTAGCTTTGAAATTTATTAAGTGTGAGAATTGCAACTCCTGCTTTTTATTTATTTATTTTTGCTCTCCATTTGGTTGGTGAGTTTTTTTCCATCCCCTTGTTTTGAGTCTTTGTATATCTTTAGACATATCGTTAGATTTTGTGGATAATGTATATTTTGTGTGTTTAAAATGAAGAGCTCTATTGAGTTTATTTGTTCTGGATCTTAGTTCCAGTCCCAGATATCGTTATCAATTTTCTGTCTCGTTGAATCTAAATCTCATTATGGGTCTTATGTATCTGGGTGTTAAGATCTCTTATTATTACATTAATCCTTTTACCCTTGTATCCTTGTAGCTTTGAAATCTATTTTGTCAAATGTGAAAATTGCAACTCCTGCTTTTTATTTATTTATTTTTGCTCTCCATTTGGTTGGTACTTTTTTTTTTTTCCAACCCTTTATTTTGAGTCTATGTATATCTTTGGATATACCGTTAGATTTTGTCTGTATCTTTTGATTGGGAGATTTGGTCGATTTAAATTTAGGGTTGCTGCCATTTGATATTAACTGGCTATTTTGTCCTTTCGTTGATAAAAATTCTTCTTTATGTTAATGCTCTTTACTTTTTGGTGTATTTTTAGAAAGGGTCATACTGGTTGTTCCTTTCTGTGTATAATGCTTCTTTTAGAAGTTCTTGTAAAGCAGGCCTGGTGGTAATAAAATCTCTGAGTACTTGCTTGTTCCTAAAAGATTTTATTTTTCCTTCAAATGTAAAGCTTAAATTGGCAGGATATGAAATTCTGGGCTGAAAGTTCTGTTGATTAAGTATATTGAATATTGGCCCCCACTCTCTTCTAGCTTGTAGGGTTTCCGTTGAGAGATCTGCTGTAAGCCTAATAGGCTTACCTTTATGGGTAACTTGATCTTTCTCTCTGGCTGCCCTTAATATTTTCTCCTTCGTTTCGATCTTGGTGAATCTAACGATTATGTGCCTTGGGGTTGGTCTTCTTGAGGAATATCTTTGTGGTGTTCTCTGTATTGCCTGGGGTTGAATAGTGTCCTGCTTTGCTAAATTAGGAAAATTTTCCTGGATAATGTCCTGGAGAGTATTTTCCAGCTTGAATTCATTCTCTCCGTCACATTCAGGTACACCAATCAAGCGTATATTAGGTCTTTTCACATAGTCCCATATTGCTTGGAGACTTTGCTCATTCCTTTTTATCCTTTTTTCTCTATTGTTGTCTTGTCATTTTGTTTCATTAAGTTGGTCTTCGACCTCTGATACCCTTTCTTCTGCTTGATCCATTCGGCTGTTTAAGCTTGTACATATTTCACTAAGTTCTCGTGTTGTATTTTTCAACTCCATAAGTTCATTTGTATTCCTCTCTATATTGTCTATTCTTTTCAACATTTCATCTAACCTTTTTTCCAAGTTCTTAGTTTCTTTACATTGGGTTAGAACAAGTTCCTTTAACTCCCAGAAGTTTCTTATCATCCACCTTTAAAGCCTACTTCAGATAATGGAACACAGTCCTTTTCCATCAGGGCTTGTTCCATTACTGATGATTCCTTTTCCATCAGGGCTTGTTCGGTTGCTGATGAGTCCTTTTCCATCAGGGCTTGTTCTGTTGCTGATGGGTTCTGATTTTGAGTATACTCGGCCTTCTTAGGCTGTTTTTTTCCCTTCATTGTAGATGAACCGCCTTTCTAATTAGTTTTCTGAGTCGACGTCCGACTTATTGATTCCCAGTGCTGGGATCCGAGCAACCCACTGTGGCAGCCTAAATAGCAGCGATAAGACTGATGGTGCTCTTCTGCCCGGGAATCTCTGGTCTGGCTTCCCTCTTGAGTCCGCAACAAGCGGCTCTGACTTCCCGGGGCTCCAAACTCCGATCAGTAGGGGAAGCAGTCCCGTTGGCTCTGCATGAAGAGCTGCTGCACCGAGACGCTAGCAAAACCGCTGCGGCCGCCACAAGAGTCGCGCTGGCGACCCGTGAGGCTCCTCCACTGGGAATCGGCTAATCGGTGAGTGATGAAAATTCGTCTAAAGATGTGGCGTCGTCTCGTTCTCTGAGCTTTCACTGGGAGCTACAATCCTGAGCTGTTAGTGGTTGGCCATCTTGGATCGATCTCAGGACCATTGTTATTCTTTATGTGCATTTATTTTATTTTCTAAAAATGTTGAAGGTAGTTTTCTGGTCTCCACTAGAAATTATAGGTCATTTAATATTGCTTATACTATTTAAAAAAATACTACTAAATTCAGGTATTTATGTGCAGGATTTTAGACCCCTCCTTTTCACTTGGAAGTGTAATTAACAATGCTAAAATCAAGCTTACGAGTGTGCCCATTAGTTTTCAAAATATTGTTCCTTACCATTCTCTCATTCGTTGAATTCTCTTCTAAAACTGACTCAATATTGGATGGTGTGAAAAAGTGTTGCCTTTTAGAAAAATAACCAATTTGTAGTAAAACATTGCCTATAGAAACAGTTGAACTCCAGTTCTGGCCTCCATAGCAAAAACAGAAAATATGGCTGAGCTAATTCTCTGGATAACTTATAAGATGACCAAAAGGAAAAAGGAAATTTTTTTCATCTTTAATCAACGGTTCAGCATAAAAGAATAACAAGATGCACTTAAATCACACAAAGGGAAGATTATCTGGCATATCTGGTATGGGAGAGTGGGTGATGTCACACTTCGCTCAGCACAGGATCTGCACATCCAGCCCTCTGCAGTGATTTCCTACATTTCACAGCTCTGAGCTAATTCTTCCATAGACCAGTTTTCCTGAACCTGGGAACGCTGTTGGTGGGCCTTGTCTGCCTCTGGAACTATCTTGCTCATAGCTTGTCCAGGGCAAACAATTCATTTTTGGTCAGCATGGACACAGGAATAAAAGAACCAAGCGAGAAGGACCCATGAGGGAATAAGTTAGCAACAAGTCCAGTTGCTGGCTCCTTCCTGACTGAGATGAATCTCCCTGATTCTCTTTGGTTTGGATTTTTGAACCCATTCCATCATTACAATTGGGACATTTTTGTTGTATGTATAAGCCAGAATAATGTGGTTAGTCATATTAATCAATATTATTGAACCAAGTTGGTTGTGATGTATTCAGGCATTCTTTTTTTCTTAAATGAAAATTGCTTTCTTCTAATAATAATAAAATGGTCATTGTAAGGCATTTACACAAGAAAATGCAAAGAAAAGCAAAAGGTAATACTAATAAAAACAATTTATAATTTATCATTCCCATTAAAAGCCAATTTTAACATCTTGCTATATATATATATATACACACACACATATGGAACAGGGAATATATGCATATATATATAGAAAATATATATGTATATCTATTTATATATATTAAAATGTAATCTCCTTTACATCTTTACAGACCATTTTCCACTTGGTTTTCTTAATTTAACAGTACATTATAAATCTTTTCCCATATGAACAAATATAGGTTTATGATTATATCATCTTCAAAAGCCCATAGACTTGTTTTATAGACTTACCATACTCAAATCTTCCTCTGTATTATAAGGGGCTATAGAAATATGTTGGGCATTTTGTCCCATCACTAGATTTACATTGCTTCTTGAATTCTTCATCTGCTAATTTTTACCTCATCTGTATTTTGTAACTGTCTTTGCCTTTAACACTTACACTTTTGTTACCACTGTTTTTATTTAAAATGCAATTAGAGTTGTTTGAACAATAAGAGCAAACAGGCTCCAAGCATTCTTGAGTCAAGTGTGAAAATTTGGGGCAATGGATCTCATAATTTCACTACACAGAGACATTTCTAACTTGATTTTTAATTCTCATATGTATTCTAGAGAGTTTAAAGTTCTAAGTAAGTGTGATATTACTTTAACTGCATGGGAAGTTTCATTAAACTCCTGGTTAATTCTATCACTGTCACTGTCCTGAAAAACATTTTTAAAATCTCTTGTTACTTTATTTTTATAATTTTCTTGAAAAAGACAGCCCACCTAAACAGAAAATTAGAATTCATATGTATCATGAGGCAAGTTAAATTTCATCAGGTCAAATTCAAACATCAAAATGCATAACATTAATCACAAGAGCTTTAAACACCAAATTATTTGACGGAAAATTACAATCTGTTTCTAGTCTTAATAAGATAGCTAAATATCTACAGTACAACACAAAATTACAATAGTCTTACTTGCATATATCTAGCTATCTGTTCAGTGTGGCTTATTAGAAGGAATTGACTAGGTTCCTTTAAATTATTCCTTTGCATAGATGATTTTAATTCCTTAAGCCCATTTTGTCATCTTAACGTTTTTGGTCAGAATCAAATGGAATAAGTCCTATAAAACACTTTATTGATATATTAAGTACTATACAAATAAGTTTAGAGTAATATTATTATATGGTAAGTGGAAGAGACCCATTTAGTGTTATGCATAGTAGAGATGTGACAAATTTCAATACAAATATATGATTCTATGAGTATAATGACCTAAGGAAGGAATACTAATAAACTTGACAGTATGCTTAATTGGCACAGTTCAGAGCTTAAAAATCTGCCAGTGACTTTCATAGTAACCTTGAACATAATGAAATTTATCATCAATGTTAAAAAGTAGACTGATTTCTTATGCTGAAATAGCCTTAGTCTGAATTACTCAAAAACTGTAGAAATTGATGAAATGCACAAATCATCACATTGTCAAAAATTTCCATTTAAATTGGCAGTTAAACTCTATACACCAGTATGGTTATGTCCATAACTATGTGAGAAAAGAAGAGAGGAAAACTCATATTTATTGGGAAATTGATATATGCCAGGCATTATATTACATTTTTGGTATATGTTAGTTCATTTAACTATAGCAGAACAAAAAAAGGCAAAATTGATAGAGAAAACAAGATGTGGATAGGTAAGATATTCACTGTGCATCAGCTCAGTAAGTAGCATCAAAGACTAAAACAGTGGTTTGTTACTTTCTCTTCTTCTCTATTTGTTGAAAGTCTGATAAATATAAAATCAGTTTATAAGTAGGCAGAGAAAAAGAGGTGAGAAACTAAGTGTTTCAGGCAGTATCCCAATAAAATCATTCACCAAAACAGTCTAAAAGTTGACTTCATATAGTGAGGAATAAATTAGTCAACTCCTTTTCAGCTAGAAGAAGACAGTATGCTTAATTGGCACAATCAGACTGACTGCAGGCTACCACTTCCTTTACTTGAGGTGAGTGGGAAGTGGCCAATGGGAAACTTCTAGCAGGTATTTGGACCCAAGAAGATTCTGTATCCGGGCCCTTGAGCCACTGCCTGAAACCACTTCCACACTGTGTAGTGTACTTTTATCTTCAATAAATTCCTGCTTTTGTTCTTTTGTTGCTTTATTGTTTCTTTGCTTTGCTGGGTGTTTTGTCCAATTCTTTGTTCAGAATGCAAAGAACATGGACAACCTGCAATCACTACCCTTTACCATTGACACTAGTTAACTAGCTGATAATTGAAAAGACACTACTTATTGAGTGCTTATTCTGTGTCAGGCAAGTCAATAAATGTGATACACCACATACACAGAATTAAAACCAAAAATCACATGAACATTTCAATAGATGAAGAAGAAGCATTGGACAAAATCAAGCATTGCTTTATTATTAAAACTCTTAGCAAAATTGGCATGCAAGGGACATATCTTAATGTAATAAAAGACCCAATGACAAATCCACAGCCAACATAATACTGAATGGGAAAAAGTTTAAATCATTCCCTCTGAAAAGTGGAACAAGACAAGGATGCCCATGCTCACCACTCCTCTTCAACACAGTACTGGAATTCCAAGCAAGAGCCCTCAGAAAAGAGAAATAAATAAACGGCATTCAAATCGGTAATGATGAAGTCAAACTGTCACTGTTTGCTGATAATATGATTATTTACCTTGAAAACCCTAGGAACTCCTCCAGAAAGCTCCTACAACTGATAAAATAATTCAGCAGAATTTCCAGATACATGAATAATGTTCACAAATCAGTAGATCTTCTATACACTAACAGTGACCAAATGGAGAATCAAATCAGGAACTCAACGCCTTCTAAAATAGCTGCAAATAAATAAATAAATAAAATACTTAGGAATATACCTAACCAAGGGGTCAAAATACCGCTACAAGGAAAAGTACAAAACTGCTGAAAGAAATCACAGACAACACAAATGGAAACACATCCTGTTATCATGGATAGGTAAAATCAAAATTTTTGACCATACTGCCAAAAGCAATCTACAAATACAATGCAATTCCCATCAAAATACCACCATAATTCTTCACAGAATTAGAAAAAACAATTCTAAAACTCATATGGAACCAAAAAAAGAGCCCACATGGCCAAAGCAAAGCTAAGCAAAAAGAACAAATGTGGAGGCATCAGACTACCTTATTTCAAACTGTACTATAAGGCCGTGGTTACTAAAGCAGCATGGTACTGGCGCAAAAATATGCATATAGACCAACGGAACAGAAGAGAAAACCCAGAAATAAACCCAGATACTTGCAGCCAATTGATCTTTTGACAAAGCAAAAAACATGCAATGGGAAAGGGACACCCTTTTCAACAAATGGTGCTTGGATAATTGTCTAACTACATGTAAGTGAATAAAACTTGATCCTCATCTCTCACCTTATACATGACTTAATCCTAAGACCTTAAACTGAAACTATAAAAATTCTAGAAGATAACATTGGAAAAACCCTTCTAGACATTGGCTTAGCCAAGGATTTCATGATCAAGAACCCCAAAGCAAATGCAATAAAAACAAAGATAAATAGCTGGGACCCAATTAAACTGAAGAGCTTTTGTATGGCAAAAGGAAGAGTCAGAAGAGTAAACAGAAAACCCACAGAGTGGAAATAAATCTTTACCATCTCTGTATCTGACAAAGGACTAATATCCAGAATTTACAATGAACTCAAATCAGTAAGAAAAAACAAACACTCCCATCAAAAAGCGGGCTAAGAACATGAATAGAAAATTCTCAAAAGAGGATATACAAATGACCAACAAACATGAAAAAATGCCCAACATCACTAATGATCAGGGAAATGCAAATCAAAACCACAATGAGATACCACCTCACTCCTGCAAGAATGGCCATAACAAAACAAACAAACAAACAAACAAACAAACAAACAAACAAACAAACCAGTATATTTTGAATCAGGGAACACTTCTACATGGCTGGTGGGAATGTAAACTAGTACAACCACTGTGGAAAACAGCAGGATTCCTTAAAGAACCAAAAGTAGAACTACTGTTTGATCCAGCAATCTCACGACGGGGTATCTACCCAGAAGAAAAGAAGTCATTATTTGGAAAAGATACTTGAATATGCATGTTTATAGCGGCACAATTCACAATTTGCAAAACTGTGAAACCAAACCAAATGTCCATCAATCAACAAGCGGATAAAGAAACTGTGGTGTATATATATGATGGAATACTATGCAGCTATAAAAGGAACGAATTAATAGCATTTGCAGTGACCTCGATGAGACTGAAGACTATTATTCTAAATGAATTAATTCAGGAATGGAAAACCGAACATCATATGTTCTCACTGATATGTGGGAGCTAAGCTATGAGGACGCAAAGGCAAAAGAATGATGCAGTGAACTTTGGGGACTTGAAGGCAATAGTGGGAGTCGGGCAAGGGATAGAATACTACAAATATGATACAGCATATACTGCTCGGATGACGGGTGCATGAAAATCTCAGGAATCACCACCAAACAATTTACTCATGTAACCAAATACCAACTGTACCCCCAATAACTTATGGAAAAATAAAAAAGAAACCCGGAAAATGCAGCCTTGCCGAAACCATGATTCTAGTCCAGTAGGGACCATTTTGGATTTCCAACCTCCAGATGACAGATTTACATTGGTTCAAGCCACTAAGTTTGTGGTAATTTGTTACAGAAGCAATAGGAACTTAATAAAATCCTCATAATAATCCTAAGGGGTATGTGCCATCATTATCTTCAGTTCATAGATGAGCAAACTAAAGCACAGGCAGTTTCTCAAAGATGCATGACTACAAGAGATTGAGCTGGGATATGAACACAGACAGCTTGGGTCCAGGGTCTACTAACTGGAAGTTTTCATGGTATAACTCTTGAGATGTTAGTAGAATTGCAGTACTAGGGAAATTTTGCCAGTATTTCCATTCTTAAGGCTCCTGAGCTAAGCTGCAGCACACACCTAATGTCCAGTTCTGCAGGCAGGGCAGGGTCTTCTTTTAACAGTTTGAATATTGGCATGGAAAACAACAACAACATCTACTTCAGCCTGATGGTGAAAGATGTGTCTATAGAAGCGTATAATAATTTCTATTAGTGCTATGTGCTATTAGGAAAAATAGTATTAATAGATTGAATGGAAATTTTCAACATTCCATTTGGGAAATCTTTTTAAAATGAGAGCATTTTGAAAGAAAAAAGACTAAGTCGGCTACTGTAAAATAATGGATTCATAATATTTCAAAACAACAGATAAAAAAATATTTAAAGTGAGTCCTTTATCAGCTGTTCCAGGAATTCCCATCATTGGCATATATGGATCTTAGCTCTGTGTATGGTATGTGGAAGGCAACTGAGAAATTCACTGGTTGGGCATGGCAGCACGTGCCTATAGTACCAGCTGCTGGAGAGGTGGATGTGGGAAGATCAACTTGAGGCCTAGAGTTTGAGGCTGCAGTGCACTATGATTGCACCTGTGAATAACCACTGCATTCCAGCCTGGGCAACATAGAAGGACTCTGTTTATTTAAAAAAAAAAAAAAAACTTTCAAGAAATAATTTTTAAAAATTCCAGTTTGTCCCTGGGTCTAAGGGGAAAAAAAAATCCACTGGATAAATGAATGTGTAAATATTTAATTAGTTTATGTATATGTATTTTAAGATACAGCTATGAACAAATGCATCCTCAAATATTTTAGGGTCTGTGTTTGATCATTCTTATTACTTTAAGTTTCAAAGTGCTTCTTTGTCAGGTTAAGAAGTACAGTCTTGGTCCTCTTCTCTAACTTTTGTCCATGGTTTCAGCTTCCCAAAGCAGGGCGAGTGTAGCATTAGCGGTTAAGAGCTCTAGCTTTGGAATTGGCAAGACCTGGATTTGATTCCAGTTTGCTTGCCTATAACTTGCATGACTTCAGGCAAGTTATTCAACCATGGTGTCTTCATTTTTAAATAGGCATCATAACATTTACTTTTTATTTTGTAGCAAAGATAAAAAGTCATAATGTTTTTAAGCACTGGCTAGCTCACAGAAAGAAGTGAAACCACAGTAGCTACATAAATTTCACCTTACAGTATTATCACAGAAGAAGTTAAATCACGGTAGCTACATAAAATTCGCCTTCAGTGTCGTGGCAGACTGATTTTTGTTTCTAATATTGTCCACACAACATAGTGTCAGAGTCAGAGGTACATCTTTTTAGAGTGACATTCTTTTCAAAAACAGAAAGGCAAATATTCAACATAAAATATTCATCTTACATTTATTTCTGAACCTGTTTAAAGGCATAAATTAATCTTTTTTAGCAACTTTGGTTCTTAAGAACTTGGGAAAGGGAAGGAAGATTTGATTTTAAACTTCAAGGGAGAAAATGGGTAGGAGGGATCAGTGGTTTCAACTGCAGTTATTCTCATCAGAAGGGGAGAAAGTACCTAGCTAATGGGCACCTATTTTTAAATTATTATTTTTTTAAAACAAGAATCAGATAGCACACCTACTTTTTATGAGGTGCTTTACATTTATTATCTCAGTCAATCCTCTTAGCAACTCTTTGACATAGGTGTGAAGACCACCACTTTATACACGGGGGAAGAAATGAAGAGGACAAGGTCACTTATTCAAGGCCACACAGGACAAGTTGGGATTCAAACCCAGTCAGTAAACCATATGGCCTCTCATATAGAACTACCTTACCGTACATTCAGTCCTTGACTGATTACATATGATTTAGGCAGGAAATGCAGGTTACTTACTGGCAACGAGTAATGATTTGTACTGAAAGAGGTTATTGAGTGGCAAGCAGCACACAGACATAATTTCTGCCATTATCCTGTCATAGTGCAAAATGATTTTTCTTCTGACCACATAATCATTGTCCCTAGGTGTGTAAAGAAAGTGCCTTCTGCTAACTAGATGCTGCCCGTTATGATGCTTTGAAGGTAATAATAGACCAGGCTGCAGCATAAACAGGCAGTTTTTAGCAAGTTTTCCTCTATGCCAGGAGATATATATATATGCTTTTACCCCATCCAGAAAGATTTCAAGTCTAAGGTCAGGGAGCCATAAGATTCAGTTCTGCAGATAAAAATCCCAACAAAATCTGAAGATGTATTTTCTAATTTGTTTCAGAATGATGGAAACCACTAGCTAGATTCACAGAATCTCTTGAAGGAAAGATTCAATTGCCTATGTAATGTCACACATGCTCCAGATCAGACAAAATACTTCACATTTCACTCCTCAAATTCCTCATTGCTCTTTCTTCCTAAAAAGTTATTTGTCAAGAATCATTTGGCATAGGACCATAAATGAAACAAAAATAATTCATTTGTTTGTATTATGACATTATTGATTGTGATTACTTGCCTATATGATGCCTATCCTTGCCTAGAAATGATTTGTTTTCCAGTTTTATATTGATTTTAATTAACCATGAGTCCTTTTTAAGGTTTTATTGTTGACTTACCACTGTCTTCAACAGAGAAATAGAAGATGTCCTTTGATGTGCTGCTGCCCTCATTCAAGACATAGTAGACCTTCATCTCATCAATGTCAGCTAAAAAAAAAAAAAAGAGAGAAACCATCACACAAAGTCATATTGATACACATGAAAATGAGTATGTTGACAACTTCAAAGTTTTAATTAGGCACAGAAATACTCCAATTAATGAATTTTAAAATAATGATTAAGGGAACATGAATCTTCTTCTTAAAGCTACAATGTCAAAAATAAAACTTTAGTTTGAAACTTTGTCACAATGAGATATCATCTCACCCCAGTCAGACTGGCGATTATTAAAAAGTCAGAAAATAAAAGAAGCTGGGTGAGGTTGCAGAGAAAAGGGAACACTTATACATTGTTGATGGGAGTGTAAATTAGTTTGACTGTTGTGGAAAGCAGTGTGGCAATTCCTCAGAGAGCTAAAAACAGAACTACCATTCAATCCAGCAATCCCATTACTGGATATACACCCCCCAAAATATAAAATCATTCTACTGTAAAGATATATGCATGCAAATGGTCATTGCAACACTACTCACAATAGCAAAGACATTGAATCAACCTAAATGCCCATCAATGACGTGTTGGGTAAAGAAAATGTATTACATATACACCATGAAATACTATGTAGCCATTAAAAAAATGAGATCATGGTTTGGTTTTGTTTTGTTTTTTGCAGGAACATGGAAAGAGCTGGAGGCTATTATCCTTAACAAACTAATGCAGGAACAGAAAACCAAATACTGCACATTCTCACTTGTAAGTGGGACCTAAATGATGAGAACTCATGAATACAAAGAAAGGAACAATTGACAGTGGGGTCTTCTTGAGGGTGGAGGGGAGGGGGAAGGAGCAGAGCAGAAAATATAAATATTGTGTACTTGGCTTAATACCTGGCTGATGAAATAATCTGTACAACAAACCAGCATGACACGAGTTTACCTATGTAACAAACCTTCACATGTACCTCTAATCCTAAAATAAAAGGTAAGAAACTCCCACTTTGTCCCAGTGCCACTATGTGCATATCCTCTGGGACTGAAGTCCAACAAGGAGGGCATTTTAGTTACGCGTGCTTTACAACATCCTGGCACTCTCTGGAGAGCCAGGTTTATCTGGTTTTGAATCTTCTGCACAAGTATAGAGCTTGACATGATTGTGGATACTCATAAACTATTTGTCAAAATTAATTTAAACAAGAATAACTGCTGCATCCTAAGAAAAAAGAAAATGAGAATAAAATCATGATTTTTTTCCTGTTGTCTATTTTCTTGGGTAATAATTTGTTATGAAGGTCTATAATTATGTTTTTATAGTGGTAATTATTAACATTTTAAAAACAATTTGCTTTCAAGGGGTATTTGTTTATAGAAATAATTCTTATAGAACCAGTTTTTTGTTTAAAGTTTATATGTTTAATATTTTAAAATGTTAACACTGCTGGCTGGGCGTGGTGGCTCAAGTCTGTAATCCCAGCACTTTGGGAGGCTGAGGAGGGTGGATCACGAGGTAAAGAGATCGGGACCATCCTGGTCAACATGGTGAAACCCCGTCTCTACTAAAAATACAAAAAAAAAAAAAAAATCAGCTGGGCATGGTGGCACGTGCCTGTGATCCCAGCTACTCAGGAGGCTGAGGCAGGAGAATTGCCTGAACCCAGGAGGTGGGGGTTGCGGTGAGCCAAGATCGCGCCATTGCACTCCAGCCTGGGTAACAAGAGCGAAACTCCATCTCAAAAAAAAAAAAAATGTTAACACTGTTGTGATTGCATTATTTCTTTTATTATTATTATACTTTAAGTTCTGGGATATACATGCAGAATGTGCAGGTTTGTTACATAGGTATACATGTGCCATGGACCACACACATATGATTTCATTTGCTTCAGAAGCAATTCTGAAAATGGAGCCAAAGTACTTTTTAAACACGTGTAAGTTTTCCTCTGAGTTGCATCTAAGTTTGCATGTATCATGCGTGGGAAATTTCATGCACAGAGCTACCTAAAAAAGTTAGGACAACATAAAGAGCATTTAAAAGCCAGCAGGTATCACAACGGCTGGGAAAGTAGAGGGACCTACCTGTAGCTCATGATTAGTAGTGACACCAAATGTAAAGGAAAGAATAATCTCACACAAACATAGCTCTGTGCTTTTTTTTAGAAATTGCATTTGAATAGTATAATAAAAATGAACAATGTAGTGATTTATATCCAAAATCTAGATACCAAACCTCTCCAAAGATCTAGACTTACTAATAACTATACAAATAATATCTATATGTTATTTTTAAAATTCAAAATCAATCTGATATTATGAGAATTAATATAATGTTATCTTCCAATATTTCAGAAGTAGAAGCTGTCCTTCTGTGTTTAGCAGTTTTAAGGTATAGCTACAACTTTATGAAATATCTGTGGGTTCCTGCTAAATGGGCATTCTGATGAAATTGATGAAAAAAGGCTTGTTGCCTTTTTCTTTTTAGAATAATTTCACACTTCACTGTGTTTTATTAGAAAAAGAATCTTACTGCAAATGGCTGAGGTCAGGGCAGTTTTACAGAAAGCTGAGATATGTGATCCAATGAAGAACAGGAACAGAATAATCAAGGAAGAATACATACTAACCTTGTGTAAACACTCGAGTGATCTGGTTTCCAAGGCCAGTTTTGGTGATGAAGCCATGCTGTGGTCCTCTGGTCACTTTATACTTCAGAAGCCTGTGGGGACTGTCCTGATCTTCTGCCTTCAGAGACTTGCTGGTAATCAGGAAGCCCATGTGTCCAGTGTGAAGGCGTTTCAAGGTTGGGGCACCCCTGTTAATAGTAATCAGGGGAAGCCTATTATCTAATGATCTTATCTGGACCCTCATTACTTGAGGTTTGTGTGTCTCCAGGGCAGTGTCTGGGAGGACATAGAAACCAGTGTGAGTGCCATCTGTCACAGTCAAGGAGAAACTGTCTTCAGCAGTCTCACTACCATCATGCTTGTAGCTAATCAGGTTCTTGTTCAGGTCTTGCTTGGTGAAAGTGGTCACAGGATGGTTACCATTGTACAAAATCTTGCCATGCCTGGGGACCTGGGTGATGGTAAAGAGAATAAGATCATCTGGAGTATCCTCATCTTCCACTGTCAGCTCAAGGGGAGTGATCAGTTGGCTATCCTCTTCCTGCAGTGTTAGTCTATGGATGATCAAGATAGGTTTCTTATTATCCACATCAGTGATGAAGACCCTGAAGGTTCTGAACACAGGGTAGTGTTTACTGATCACCTGAAACTCAAAGCTGTCCATCTTTTTCTCATCATTTGAAGTATGGACATAGGATATTTTGTTGCTAGTCAACTGAAGCTGAGTGAAAGAGGCAATGGGTTCCCCAGCATGGTCAGAACTTTCCAGGTGACCCAGGCTTGGAGCCCGTGTGATGCTAAAGTGATGTTCATCAGAGCTGTTGACGTCACTGTTGCTAAGCAGACTGTCGGTAAGGGTCACTCTGGCACCTTCTGTCAAGGTGACCCTTTTGCTGATTACCTCAGGGAAGACTTTGTCTAAGTTGCCAATGGTGACATAGAAGCAGTGGTCTGTCAAAGTGTTAGCCCCATCAGTCACATCAAACTTGATAAAGTCAACAATCCCTTCTTGGCCTGTGTGGGTATAGCAGATGAGGCCTCTGTCAATCTCATCCTGGGTAAAGTTCATTCCCAGAGTGAGATTGTTTCTCACTTCTCCTCTGGGTTCTCTCAGTCTCTGTAGAAGACCTTGTTGAGGCCCAGAATGGAGGACAAAACTGAGGCTCTTATCATTTGAGTCAAGATCTGTGGCCTTGAGGATCTGATTTGTGATGATCTCAGATTGTCCTTTCTCTACTTTCAGCCCATTGTTGACAGTCAGTTGAGGGGTTTCATCATCCACTAGGGTCACTACAATGGGTACCTTCCTGTGGGTGGTGTGCTTGCCGTCACTCAGCCAGACTTCAAAACTGTCCTCTGTGGTCTCTGAATCATCATGCTCATACACAATGGTGGAGGCCTCCTGGATCTCCTGGAGGATGAAGCTGTGGATGGGCCGGCTACCTGTATCCAGCTGCTGTATGATTCGTCCATGCCGAGGGAGGGCTGTGAGTTGAAAGTGCAGCTCATTCCGTGGCAGGTCAGCATCTGCTCCACTGAGCAGCTGGGTGTCTATGACCAGGCTCATCCCCTCTAGTACCACAAACTCATGGACAGAAAGTTCAGGCTGCTCATCATTGGTAGGGAGGATGATTATAGGGAAGAAGACATTTGGGGAGGAGTTGATGCCGTCAGAGCAATAAAAGGTGAATTGATCCTCTTGTGGCTCTACTCCCTTGTGAATACTCTGTACATAATTGATATTCCTCACTTGAACATCTCTGAGGGAGAAAGCACTGATGGGGCTACCAGACTGGGACATTTTTGAACCAGTAGTTGCTGCAATCTTTTCCAGGTAGCCAGAGGCTGGCTGACTAGTCACTGTGCATAGGAGTTCATCTTGGGGGGTGTCCACATCTTCAATATGGAGATGTTGTAAGGTCAAGGGATTCTTCTCACCTTCATAGACAATGAAGGACTCCCCCACCAAGACCTTGGGTCCCACATTGTCCACAGGCAGCACAGTTACTTGTACCTGCATTCTCTCTACTATGCTATTTCCCACTACCCATTGGTAAGAATCCTTGGAGAGGATGAGGCTGAAGGCATCATGCTGCTTTTGAAAACCAACTTCACCTCCAGTGTGGACATAGGCTACTCTCCCACTGATGAGGTCTTCTTGGGTGAATCGTTCTCTGGACAAACCATTTACCAGAATAGTGCCCAATTTGGGGCTGTCCTTTACAATGAAAGACAGCATCAAGTCATGGACATCCTTCCTTTTTCCATGGATGACACCCATGGTAATCTCAGTGGCTTTATTCTCTAGTACATCTATGGAAACATCCAATAAGAAACTACTTGTAATAGAGATCCTAGGACTTTTGTTAGCCACATCGGGGTGCACAGAAATTGGGACAGTGATGGGTATAAGGTGCACCCCATCACTTACCTCCAGATGGAAAGTGTCCCTAGTAGTAGTCTGGTCTCTGTCATGATGGTAAGAGACACTCCCATTAATAATATCAGCTTGCATGAAAGATTCCCCTGGGACCATACATTTTTTAAAGTACTGTAAGTGTCCATGCTGGGGACCCTGGACTAATGTGAAGACAATTTGGTCAGTGTCTGTGTCTGGGTCTGTAACATGCAGTTCATTACTGCTGAGGTTAAAGCTGCCTCCCTCTAAGACAGTAAAGCCGCTGTTGTTGACTTCTGGGGGCTGGTTGTCCACAGGTTGCAGGAATAATGTGAATGTGCCTGGCACACTATTGCCTGCAGCATCTTCCACCTGGTAGGTAAACTGCACAACCCGTGGTGCAATACCCAACTTCTGTGGAGGCTTGTAGGCAACTTTATGCTGATTTACCTGGGCTTGGGTGAAATGCATAATGAGTGTGTCTGGTGAATCAGTGAGCACTATTTCTCCAGCCCGTACTTGGTGGTTATCATCTGTGTCAGTTGGGAGTGTCAGTAGGGTGTACCATAGGTTCGGGTCATCAGAATCCTGGTCAATGTATCGGAGGAAATTCTTCTGGAAGTGAGTGAGTTGGTATTCTTGTACAGTCATTTCTAGTGTAGTTCCTGGATACAGCTGTGGACTCAGTATATCCACTGGCTGGACCTTGATGGTGAAAATGTGCTGGTTGGATAGATTGGGTGGGTCATGGTCATCCTGCACATGGAAAGCCAACTGGACCATTACAGATTGAGGGCTGTGTGGTCCAAGATGACGGTAGAAGAGTCTCCCTTCTGTTATGTCTCTCTGTAGCCACTGAGTCACCACTTTCTCATAAAGCCCTTCCTTTTCCTTGTAGTGCCATTCTTCATCTTCAGTGGAGAGAGGTAGTTCAGCCTGCCGCAGCAACATGTCCCCCAGGTAGTGGCCTGAGTGAGAGGAACCAGGGGCCAGTTCCCACTCTGGCTCTTCCTCATTTCCTTCCAGGGGCTGGTTCTCCAGCACAAAGCGAATGGTTGAGTCCTCAGAGTCAATATCAGTAGCACACAGTACAAAGGGAGAGATCTGGACCACCTGCCCTTCAGTCACTGAGAGTCCTGTGTTAGTACTGACCATTGGTGGTTCATCATCCACAGGTAGGATGGTGAGGGGAAAGAGGAATTCCACTTGGTGGTACCCATCCTCCATCTGGAAGATGATGTTGTCACTGTAGGTGTTGCTGCCGTCGTGCTGATACACCACTCGTCCTGCTGCCAGGTCTGCTGGTGTGAAATACTTGCACCCAGCAGGTGCCCCAAACACCACCAGCTGCCCATGTCTCAAGCCTCTGACTGCAGCCATTTTCATTTCTTCCACGTTATCTTTATCACTGATAGGAACGCTGGACAAGGGCCTTGACTGACCTTCAAAAAGCACAAGTCCCCTGGTATGGCTAGCCACTGGGACCAGAGTGTTCATGGATTTCACTATCACCATGAAGGCAAAGGGGTCTGAGGTGGAGCCATCTCCGTCCACCACCTCCAGCTCCAGCTGAAAGAGGCGCTCCCCATGGGAGTTCTCTGTAGGGGGCTGATAGGCAATCTTCAGCTCCCGCAGCTCCTGCTGGGTGAAGAAGGAGACTGGAAGGCCTAGAGGGTCATCGGTGCTGACCATGTAGCCCTGCTGCCCAGGGTGCCCTGGTGGTGGGGGAGTGGAGGCGTTGAGAATGTTGAACACCAGGTCGCCGGGGTCTGACTCAACGTCCTCCGCGGCCAGTGCGTCAGGCGTCAGGGCTGTCAGCACCAATGGATTCACCTCCATCATCATCGTGGCCACGAAGCTGGGCCTGGGCGCTGTGTTCTTGGCTCCCCCGCGGATCCTCACCAGCAGCTGGAAGTGCTCCCGGGCCAGCACTCCCAGGGACCCAGCGTCTTGGCCCTCCGGCCCCAGCAGCTCCACCATCATGGGCACGTAGTCCCGGTTGGGCGAGGAGGCGGCGGTGTGCTGATAGAGCACCCCTGCCTGGACGAAAGCCTCACAGTCTACGCCCTTGCCCCTGAGGAGTGGAGCCCCCAGTGCGTCCACTAAGCGCCCGTACTTGGGCATGGGGCCGCCCTCGTGAGGAAGCGGGGTGAGCTGGCACCTGCCGGTGGCCTTGGCTCCTGACTTCATGGAAGCGAAGTCCAGCACTCTCTTGTCGATGGCGCGGCTGCAGCCCCGCAGCTTCTCCACCACCAAAGGCCTGTTGCGCGTCACCAGCTCCAGCTGGGAAAAGACCACGTCCACCGCCAGTGTGAAGGGCAGCACCAGCGTGTGAGTTGGGGCGTCGTAGCGCAGCTGCAGCAGCACCCGGGCGCGTCCAGGGCTGTGGGAGCCGAAGTGAGTGTACTGGACCTGGCGGGGCCCGAAGGCGCAGGGGAAGCGGTGCGGGGAGAGAGCGCCCTTGAAAGGCGGCAGGGAGTCCAGGACCGTGACTTCGCACCGGTCCCCCGGCTGCACTCCAATCACCAGGTCCCGGAGAGGGTCGAGCCAAAGGGAGCGGCCCAGGGGCACCCGGAGCCCCGGGTTGGCAATCAGCACGCTGGGGGCGTCGGGGCTACTGCCGTTCTGCTCACCCCTGACAGGCAGGTAAAGCGCCGAGTGGGGCTCGGTCCCAAGCGAGGATGGCGGTCCCTGCAGCGCGGGTCGACTCAGCAGCAGGCAGGCGAGCGCCACAACAAGCTGCCGGGGCGTCCCAATTGGGTGTCGAGAAGCCCCCGCCATGGCCACGGATGGCTCCTGGCTTTGGGATTCCCGGGGTGGGGGTGCCCTATCCAAGGAGGGATCCGCTGAGCCTCAGGCGCCAGCTGTGGAGGCGTTAGCTGCTGTCCAGTCTGTAGCCGACGCGCGGATCCAACAAGAGCCAGTGGCTGCGCATCGGCTGCTGCAGGTACCGGCCGCTGGGGAAGGAGCTCTGCCCACCTCCTGCTCCGTCCCGGTCCCAAGTCTCTCCCTGCTGGTTCCTGGGGCCTCCCAGATACGCGCCCAGCGCGGCGAGACTCAGCAAGGGTGCAGCGCTCTCCCCTCCGCTGCTGGGTGCTTCACCCCACCTACCTTACACACCTTCGCGCCCGGAGCCGGGTCTGCAGCGGTGTTGCCCGTGCTGCCAGACTCTGACCAGCTGGTCTGGATACCCTCTTCTCCGGGCGCCACAAGGGATTGTCCCTCAGGGTTGGGAGAGAGACGGTGACTCTACTCGGGTCAGTCCTGCGCCTGCGAGACTGCGCTCCTGTTGTCCATTCATCCCGGGAATGATGTTTCTGAAAAGGGGGAGAAACACCATTCCTCTTCGTTACCGGTGACAGGAGTGTATTTTCTAGCCAAAATTAAGTCTCACTTCGGACATAAAAGAAGCTAGTGGGAGCTATTCTGCAAATAGGATTTCCTAGCTGTCTCTGATGAAGCAGCTTATTCAATATCTTATAATTCGGTGCTTCCAAACAACCCTGACATTTTTCTTCTGCTCAGATTTTGAAAAAGAAAATCAGCATCCAAACTTGAATAGCTTATAATCTGCTTTTTGTCATTGGGTCTCACATAACATAATCAGGTGTGCAGGTTGGCTTCCTTCTGTCTTCTTAGAATATGGTTTCCATATCTGGTCAACAGAGACTTGCCTGTTATTTTATTGGACATACTGTTTTGTAATTACTTTCTTCGTAGACAGATATATAGTAGCCAGAGGGGAGGATGTCAAAGGAAACAGCAGCAGAAAAAATACTTAACACAGGTACTTGGATCAATTTCTGTGGTTCAGTCTATTTAACACCTGGAATCAGGCTCTTCATGGCTTTCAGATGAAGATGACCATCGGTGTAGTGTCAGATACTTAACAGAATTATATTAATTTTTTAAGTTTTAAAATAGCCAATTTAGTTACAGTGCAGAGTAATCTTAGTCTAGAAATAAAATAGTAGTAATAGTAACAGGCTTCCTTATGCAATTAATATGAATGTGAGAGACTTTTTGATGACAGTAAAAATAGATGCCTACAAGCTATATTGATAGAAATGGCTTTAAGGGGGAATAGAAATCTTTGAACAACATCCCTGGGTTATTCTTTTAGTTTTTTTTACAGTGTTACAAATGCCTGTTTTATTCACAGAAACAACAGCTTCAACTGAATATCAGGACAAGAATAATCTGCTAGTGACTTGAAAGATTTAATTTTCTCTTTAAACGTTTAATCATCATGTGAAATGCTATGGGACTATACAATTCACTTTAGTTGAATGTTAGTATGCCTCAGCACACAGATTTGTTTATATAACAGAATTTTGAGACAATCAATTTGAACCTATATGTGTTTAGCCTAATTATGCAATATTAGTTCATGTATCTGGAAAATATTATTTAAAATATACATTTAATGGAAACACAGGTAAAATTCCATTGTAAATGAAATAGGCATTATATTATATTTTATAAAGCTGCTGTCTTGTCCAAAAGATGGATTTTTATGGTAGAACTTTTATTAATCTGCATATATCAAAGTTTACCAAATGAATATTCATATAGGAGTACAGTTTTGGTTCTTTCTCAAGCACACTCACTCACTTTGGGAGACTATTTCCACTGGAGGTAGAGATGGACATGTGCAGCTGAGATGAGAGAAAACTAAACTACTGTATTTATATTTTGTCCTCTGACCCTCCCCCTCCAGCATATATTTCTTTTTCCTTTTCTTCACCATCAAATGTCTTGAAAGGGTTTTTTATTTCATTACTGTCTCAATTTCTTCACCTCTCACTCATTGTCCCTTTAGGGCACTCCAGTCTGGTTTCCACCTCAGACACAGGTCATTAGTAACTTCCATCTGGCAGACTTCTATGACTACCTCTCATATTGTTAGTGTTGCCACACCTTTCTGGTTTCTCTCCTACCTCCCAGTTTAAGTCCCATTTCTTCAGGAAGCATTTTCATATGCTCCTAAAACTATGTTGCAAAATCTCTGTAATTATTTATTCATGTACAGGTCAATTAATGTCTGTCTTCCCTGTTTGGCTTTAAGCTGCTGGAGAGCAGGGAGTATGTAATGTTCACCATTGATACTTAGTGCTTATGCCAAGGACAGGCACATAGCAGGTATGTGATAAGTATTTGTTGATTGAACGAATAGAAAAATGGGAGAGTCAGAAGTCGTGACCGACATACTATGAAGTCTTGGTGTCAGGCAGAAGAAACCAGTGCAAGCGTAGGGTGACCTCTTTCTTCTTTCCTCAGAATATAGCAGTTCATTAGAGGTCAGTGGAAGCTCTGCTTAGAAAATTCAAATTTGATTTCTAGCCAAATATTTATATTACCAAAATTTTCTTTTCACAGGAAAATTTTACTACCCATATCGTACTTCAACCTCTCATTAATCCAAATTTATTCTTTAAACCTGAGTTGCATCAAGTCTGTCATTAGCTGGGAAGGAAAGAGGAAACTATAAACTGTGTGCTATGCACAAGGTTTTCATAAGCTCTACATTAGGTGATCATTGTGAAAAACCCCTGAAAGGTGGTTATGTGTCATATTTCTAATTTATATGTAACAAGGGAGCCCACCTCATGCAGCTATCATAACTACACATAAAAGCCTTCGAATAGTGCCTGGCACACAGTAAGCACTCTCTAAGTGTAGGTATTGTAATAATTAAAATTACAGTCGAGAATTTGAGGTTTACAGGAGTTAAGTAGAAAAGTTTTACCTTGTGAATTAATTCTACTCTAACTAAAAGTGTGTCCTATAGGGAAGGACATCTTGCATACCCCTGTCACTTCAGGGCAACATTCCATCATGCTGCACTTCATAAATAACTGGCTCTGTCCTAAGGTACATAGAATAAATGGCATTTAATAGGTCATAGAAGGGAGACTATGTATCCAAATATCCTGAGTGTGCTTTGGCAGAGAGAGAGAGTCATTTTTAGAAAAGTCACATCCAGCTTTCATAAGTGACTGGAAACAGGCAGGAAAAGTTCTCACCTCATGAACCAGGAAGTGCTACAACAGCAGTCTGCATCCGCCAAACTGATGGAGCCAAGACCACCTATCTAACCTGATCTTTGTGGAAGTTATTTCTTCTCTACCAGATGGAGAAACAAGAGCTTAAACCCCACATGTCACACAATGAATGTCTTGAATCCGGTTGCTTGAAAATGTTTAGCATAATGTACTTCAGTAAAGCCTATCTAGAGGCTTTGCTCTAATTGGGCCCTCAGTGGGCTCTTAGAGGAATATGCTCCAGGGAGACTACAAATAAAACAAACGAAACATATAAAACAAAATGTTAAAATGGCATCAGGGCATTTGTAACCTGTGGGGACTGCGGCTTCAAGAGAAGTTAACTAACCTAAGTCACACAGTCTGTCAGTGGTCAAGCCAGCTTTACCTCCATTACATAAGGACTCAGTGGAATATTTTCTTTCTCTTTTTTTCTTTTGAAAGTTAGCCATTTATTTTATTTGAACTTCTATTTTGTTTGAGTTTCTGCTAATCTTTTTTTCAATTTATAGTATGATAATATTATACAAATTGGATATTGATTAACAACAAATTGGATATTGTTGATTAATAATAAATATCCAATTTGTATCATAAAATCAATATCCAATTTGTTAATCAATGACTAAGTATCATGTCAATGAATAGAGAAATGATACTTAGTCATTGATTAACAAATTGGATATTGAAATTTTTTTTTTTTTTTTTTTTTTGAGACGGAGTTTTGCTCTTGTTACCCAGGCTGGAGTGCAATGGCGCCATCTCGGCTCACCGCAACCTCCGCCTCCTGGGTTCAGGCAATTCTCCTGCCTCAGCCTCCTGAGTAACTGGGATTACAGGCACGCACCACCATGCCCAGCTAATTTTTTGTATTTTTTTTTAGTAGAGATGGGTTTCACCATGTTGACCAGGATGGTCCCTATCTCCTGACCTCGTGATACACCCGCTTCGGCCTCCCAAAGTGCTGGGATTACAGGCGTGAGCCACCACGCCCGGCCCTGAAAAAGTTTTATACTGATAATAATTATGCTAAAAGATTGCCTTGAAACATCATAAATTTTAATGTAATAGTAATGCCAACAATTATAATGATGAAAATAAGCTTAAAGGTTTTCCTCATTTCCTTTGCAGCAGGCAAATAAGTCATGAATCCCCAAAATGTCCTAAGCAGCAATAATATCTCTGTAATGGGAGCAGAAGCTCCAAAACAACTTATTTTGAAGGACAGCCTTTCTGGGTCCATATCAACTCTGTTGTTCACATTTTCTATGAGTCTCTCCCAATCTGAAAAATGCAGTAGCTGCAGCTCCGCCTCAATGACTACATCTCAGAATACATCAAACACTCAGCATATATCAAACAAGTGATGCTGCATTCATTAACTTCTAGAACATTCCCAAGAAACTACTAGTTATCCTATTTAGCTCACCTTCAAAAAGGTGGTTGAAAATCAAGGTACATTGGTAATGTAAGAGCCATTTGAGAACTGAGTGATGTGAAAAAGAGCGAAGAGGGAAATGAATGTTTTATATGGTCTTCTGAGACATCAACTAACGTCTAGAATAGAGCAGGTGTGCACAGCTCATGCTGGAAAGAGCATCCTTTAGGCTGTTGGTTACATGATTCCTGACTGAAAGTTCCTGTTCAGATTTTCATACTCAGAGAAAATGATGGATAGCAAGGCGTTCAGAAGAGGACAGCATGTGTGAGCAAGCTGAAGAAGGCTCTGTCTTGCTCTGCACCATCACAAAGAGCAGATTCAAACTCTCTCAATATTGGTTGAAAATAAGACCTTGAAAGAACAAAAGGGGTTATTCAGCACTAAATTAAAACATGATAATTGATCATCTTCCTTTAAATCATACAACATATAACAGAAGTAACTTTTGTTTCAAAGAAAGGCACTAGGGAGAGACATAAAACAAGAATCAAAACTAAAAGATTGGGCGTTTTTCTAATTAACTTGATATTCTTTGTTCTGTTTATAGTATACATAAGCACAGTGTCTATTTAAACAGAAATTTCCTTTTAAGTCGTTTCAAATTTTAGAAGCAAAAGCTCTGATGATGAAGAAGAGAGATATATTACTTAGTTGGCATTTTTTTTTTGAGAAATTTTAGTTGACTCTAAACTTAAAATGACTTAAAGATAATATTGCTTTGCACATTATTTGGGGTCTCCACTAATTCAATTCCAATGAGTTAATAGAAGCCTGGCTTTTGGGCATAGTCCTATTTATTTGTAGACAAGTTTTGTCTGATGAAGAATTATGTAATTTTACTAGTTCAGCGTTTTTCTTTCTTAAAATACGATCCGTTCCATATTATAATCATGATTTTAGCACTGAAGTTGAAAGCTCAGATAAATTCTGAAAATGATTTGTTAGTATATTCATCAGTTAGGTATGGTTACGATGACTTCTCAGTTATTTTTTTTCTTTTGCATATCCTCTCAGAGCACTCAGTGCATTCCATCATGATGTTTCCCCTTTTGATCGAAAATAAAATTGCAGACTATGGTTAGGAAGTGTATGACTATTAATATATGATTCTACCTTCATTAAATATATTTTATAAGATAATTAATGTCTTTAGCAATATCTAACTATACTATTTTACATCATACAGTATGTCATAAATACAAAATGTGACCAGTAGCCATTGAATAGATGTTTAAATATCATATAAATGTTATCATTTAAACATTACTATGTTTTTGGAAGATGTTGGCCAAAAGGTACAAAGTTTCAGTTATACAGGTTTAATAAGTTCTAGAGATCTAATGTGCAATATGGTGCCTATAGTTAATAATACTGTACTGTACACTTGAAATTTGCTGAGAGTATATCTTAAATATTCTCACAACGTTAACTATGTGAGGTGATGGGTAAGTTAATTAGTTTAATTGTGGCAATTATTTCACAAGGTCTTTGTATACCAAAACATCATGTTGTGCACTTTAAATATAAAAAATCTTTTATTTGTCAATTATATATCAACAAAGCTGGAAAAACACTAACATGTTTTCATGTTAATTTTTTAAAAAATAACTTCAACTTTTATTATAGATTCAAGGGTACATGAGGAAGTTTGTTCCATGAGTATATTGTGTGATGCTGATGCTTGGAATCCCAGTGATCCTGTTATTCAGGCATTGAACATAGAAAAACAAAGTAAAACAACCACTTTGAAGAACCAACAGATGGTTTTTAAAAAGTCAAAAAATATCAGATCCTGGCAAAACTGCAGAAGAAAGAGAACACTAATACACTGTTAGTGGAAATGCAGACTCATTTAGCTACTGTGGAAAGCAGCTTTGAGATTTCTCAAAGTTTTCAAAACAGAACTACTATTCAACCCAGCAGTACCACTTGCTGCCTTTCTTCTGCACTTTTACCAGTGTCTGTAATTTTTTGACTTTTTAATAATCGTCATTCTGACTGTTGTGAGATGGTATCTCATCATGGTTTTGATTTGCATTTCTTTGATGATTAGTTATGTTTTTTCTCCCATTCTTTAGGCTGTCTGTTTACTCTATTTGGTAAGTTCTTTTGCTGCACAGAAGCTCTTTAGTTTAATTAAGTTCTACTTGTCAATTTTTTTTGTTGCAATTGTTTTTGGGAACGTAGCCATACATTTTTTTGCCAAAGCCTATGTTGAGAAGGGTATTTCCTAGGTATTCTTCTAGGATTTTTGTAGTTGGAAGTCTTACATTTAACTCTTTTATCTATCTTGAGTTAATTTTTATATATGGTGAGAGATAGGGTACTGTTTCTTCTGCACATGGTAGCCATCTGAGAGGTGGCTCTTTCTGAGGACAGCTGGGGGGAAATAATTTGTTCCAGGCCTTTCTTTTTGACTTTTAGATAGTGGCCTCTTTCTATGTCTCTTCACATTGTGTTTCCTCTATCTGTGTCTCTGTGGTAATGTTCTTAACTAGCTATCAAGAATGTCACCATGATAGAAGATTTTTGCCAGCCAAGTTTTAGAGAGGGAAAAAAAATCTAACTTGAATTCTATCTGATTAAAAGGGGGCTGATTTGTTCAATGTTAGATTTAAGGCAGTGCCCAAGGTAAATTCATTTTTAAGTGGTTAGGTAGGAAATCAACTTTGGAAACTTTTATATGTGAGAGCAAATTATCACTCTTTATTAGATTCTTTCCAGAAATAAATAATAAAAACTATCAATGATATGCCATATAGTCACACCTATTTTCATAATAATTTCTATATATAGACCCAAATTATTAAGCAATACCAAACTGACCTATGGAAAATACTAAGGTTATAGCTATATGTATTTTCTTCAGATAGGATCAAAAAATGTTATTTTTCTGATTTAAACTGATATAGGGATGTGGTGAAGAGGGTGTCATATAAATGTCACTTTAATAATGGACCTATTGTTTTTGAAATGCTGTCCGGAGTAACTGCAAGGAGATTTTAACTATTATGTTTAGAATGTTTTAAAAGCAACGTGAAGTCAATTTTAAGTGTCAAATTGTCTGCACCATGGGGTGCCTGGGTGGCATTTGAATCAGTGCACTCAGTAGATTGGCCTCCCCAGTGCACCAGGTATCATGTCATTTATTAAAGGCTTGAATAGAACAAAAAGGCAGAAGCAGAAGGAATTAACCCTTTCCTTCCTGCCTGATTGCTTGAGCTGAGACATCCGTCTTTTCCTGCCCTTGGTGCTCAGGCCTTCAGGCTTAGACTGAATTTCAGCCCAATCATTGGACTTTTCAGTTCCATAATGGCATGAGCAATTATTATAATAAATCTTCTCTCATACATATATGTTATTTTATATATATATGTGTATGTGTGTGTGTGTGTGTGTGTGTGTGTGTATTATTGGTTCTGTTTCTTTGGAGAACTGATCAATACAACTAGTGAATCTATTTATTTTTAACTTTCAAGGACATTTTAAATACAATTAATAAACTTGCACAAGGTTTATTACATTTTTTCTATTAAGAGTTTTTAAGGGCTGGAAGCAGTAGCTCACACCTGTAATCCCAGCACTTTGGGAGGCAGAGGCTCAAGAATCGTTTGAGTCTAGAAGTTTGAGACCAACCTGGGCAACATAGCAAGACCCCTTCCCTACAAAAAATAAAAAAAAATTAGCTAGGTATGGTGGTGCATGCCTATAGTCCCAGCTACTTGGGAGGCTGAAGTGGGAGGATCGCTTAACCCACAAGGTCAAGGCTGCAGTGAGCTGTGACTGCACAACTACACTCCAGATTGGACAACAGAGTGAGACATTGTCTCAACAAAAAAGAGAAACGTTCCAAAGGAAAGGGACTTAATTAGTTGTTAAAAACTAATTTATAAATGGCATATTAAAAGCACTTTTAAAAGAACATCCTAATAGTAGCAGGATGATCACATGAGATTACATTTGTGTCTGTGTATGTGCATGCATTCTTTCTTATCAGCAGGGAAGAGACTTCTACTTGGTAAAGGCAGTCTAACTTAGACTACTATCAGGGCTTCTTGGAGTCACAGCAGGTAGGATAACCTTTCATTCTTTACCCCCTCCCCTAAATGATAGGTGTGAGCACTTTGGAGGCACTTCCAAAATTTGGCTTACAGAAGAAATACATTTTTGAGTCTTTAAAGCCAAGTTACATTAAGAATTTGGAGGTTTGGCAAGATTAATTCTTGTAATAAGACTCTGTATGGAGAATTTAAAGGGGCTCTAAATTCAGTGACTTACAGGGTTAGACAAGTAACATATATTAATTAAGCCATAGGTTGTAAAAAAATAAAAAGAAAGAGGACTACATCTCTGTCTCTACCAGTAATCAAAAGTACATACTTTACAGTCCAGCTTGGTTTTCATATATGAAAGACACAACATTGTTTCACAAAGTATCTTTTGCTTGCTAAGATTAAAATTTTGAGGAAAGATAGCTTGTCTTTTAGGCACTAAAGGAACATTTAGGCCACTGGGGTAAACAATGTAGCATGGGCTAGGAAGAAAGGACCTTTGTACACATTCAATTGTATTTTTAAATAGAAATCATAAGAAGTGACTCCATAGTAGGGATGATAAAGCAGCCACGCAGGCATCCAGTTATTGCCCCTGTGGACTGTCATGCAGCAGGGATGTTGAAGCCATGAGTGGGCTCCATAAGGGGTTCACTGTAGATTGAACTTGCATTTTGTATGCAGGCCATCTCTTTGGATCAATATCCACTTAGTACCTCATTTTTCTATTTCAGAAGAGGTTTGGGGAAAATTAGGTTGTTTTAGGGCAATGAAAAGGAAAGAGAAAGGGAAAGAAAGTGGAGAAGACATGTCAAAAGTGAAGTGAAGGCTCATAGGGAGAGAGATGGTGAAGGCACTGGGACCAACCACCAGAGTCAGAGTTGAATGAAATGACAGATGGGAGTGTCTTCATCCCGTCCTCCCAGTATCTGCTGTTTCCCTGCTCTTTGCTCTCATGTGAGGGTAAGAACTGGCTTTGCATTTCTGTGTCTTCCTAGGACCCAACAAATAGTAGATGTCCTGTAAGATTTTCTTCCATGTGAACCATGACAGAAACCATTATGTTTAGCTGTCCTATCTCATATAATAATCTGATATTTTGAGTAAAGCTTTTTGTAGGCTTGGCTCTAGTTTCTATGTAATATGCAGAGGAATACAGTTATATTTTGAAGATTGTGTCTATTTTTCACTTCTAGACTGCTTGAAACACATGTCTTATAAACAGATGCAAATATGCAGGACATAAAGTTTAGGCCTCATCCGTTTCTTATATTTGAACATGTACGCCCTTCATACTCCGGAGATTAAAACTTACGTTTTTAAGTTAAAAACTTTTATCTTTGAGTTATAAGAAATAAATTTAAAGTAATCCAAACCCACACTGCATTTTAAGAAGTCTAGATTGCTTTTGGGTCAGTTGCAAAATGGGCAATTTTAATAACATTAAACAGCTGCAGTGGGAATGAAGCGATCATGCCAGCTGCTTTCTTTTTCGGTTATTGTTATTGAACAGGTTTATATTTAGTAATGTAACCTGTTTACTACTCATTTACAGTGATTGTAAAAGCAAGTTTTGAAGAGGTGTGTTAAGCATATGGGTACCTTCTCTGCGCTTTGTTATTGTACACATTATGTTGAGAAATATTTTTATTAGCTTATTTGTTATCCAGACATTTATGGTGTTCAATACCATTTAACTTGTGTGCCTTATAACATCAGACATTCTAAATTAAGATGCAGTTGGTAATTCCATAGTTCTTTGAATTTGTGAACTAAGTTTGCAAACTGTGGTCTTTATGAGAAAGGATTCAATATTTTCAAACTTGGCAGAACTAGAGAATGTCCTTTTCAGTACAAAAGTCCATGGGAGCATTAATAAAAAATGAGGAACAATTGAAAGAATAATTCTAACTAATTTGTTTTTGGAATACAAATTTTTTTTTTTTTCTGGTCTTAAAATAGCTGAATCTTTGAGTGGTGCTCATTGAGTAACAGTTTAACCACTACTTCTTTGTACTTGTGATACAATCTAAGCCATGCTGGGTATATCTCATGTTTGGCATAATTCCAGGTCTTTGAATTCTGAGATTCATAGTGTCGTTGCCAGGGTGATGTCTTATCCCCCTGGATGCTTAGCATGGCCAGACAGCATTCTCACTTATTGAATTGTTTTGATGCGGTAGTTTCAGGCAAAGCACAGTTTAATATGTTCCAGAAATATGTATATAGGAATACACACAAGCTATTTATATATAATGCATATATATGCACATGTGTGTGTGTACACGCAGACACTATTTAAACTGTGACATAAAAACAGCAGGCATATTGAGTTGAATTCTGTATTTTAACACATTGGAGATGATCAATGCTATAATTTGTGTGGCCAGCTTAACTCATTTTTGCAGTTATTGGAAAAATGCTTTTCCTACCATCTTTGTTTAATTGGAATTTTCCTGAAATTACAAGGCAGGCTTATAAAAACTAGTTATTTACAATGTGTATCTGTTTGAATCAGACTTTCTATATACTGTGCAATTAAGGGAGAATAAAAAAAAATCTGGATCCTCAGCAGATGAAATATGCTAAAATGTGTATGCTAACTAAGTGAAGTCATTGTAGTTGCCTGCAGTAGGCTCTAGTGCCTCTGGTTATAATTTTGGAGTCCAAATAGGAGGTACTGGGAGGAGTGCTGGCCTTGTGATGTGGAGACCTGGACTCTGCCTATTAGTTACATTTTCTTAGGCAAGAGCCACAGCTCCTGTACATGACCCTTCTGAATCTCTGCTCTCCTGCCTGCAATATGTACTGTCCGTCATGAGGTCAGAATAAAGCAATGAGTGTGAAACCCCGTTGCAATATGTGAAATCCTCTATAATGTAAATAACAATCCCAAATGGAACAGATTCTTGGCTGCAGACCCTGTTTTCTGCATTCCTTCCCAGAAATGTTGTTCTACATCCTTTCCATGTTCCCTACAGCAAACTCACTTTTGTCCTCTGGGACTGTTCTCTGTCCCTTGGCTTGACCTGGCTGTTGGGAATTTCTTTGTTACTTTTGGTGCTCTTACCCTGAGCCCTACCCGCTTCTGCAGGTAGCATCTGTGGCGGGATTTTAATGTTGAGCTGTGGATCTTTGGCATGAGATGTGCTATTTTCCTGAAATGAGGGGGTCTGGTAAAGGGCTGTGAATTAGTTGCTGCCCTTGCTATGGGCCTTATTTGCCCTGTCATGGAAAGCAAAAGATCCAGCTTCCACATTAGCATTTCAATGCTAAATGCAAGAAGAATTGGTCGCTGGGTCACCAATATCTGGGACTTAAATTTTACCTGGCTCCAGAGAGTCTGCTGGCAATAGCCCACTCTTTCTGATTTTTAATTGCAGAAACACTTCTTTTTGAAGCGCTTCAAAAATTTCTGTTTTCAGTGAAGCTAAAGGATTTTGGTTCAAGCGTAATGTCACTGATAACAATGGAGAAGATAATGCTGTCTTTGCCTCAGTTTCTATGTTTGAAAAATTAAAAATGAGTTAAATTTTCACTGTATGTTGAGAGACTATATTAACTGTTTAAAAAGAATAAAAATTAAGTTTTCTAGAACCTGAGGCAAGTAGGAGAAATTATATTTTGAGCGTTTGCTGGAGAAGAAATTTTATCATAATTATCTCCTCAGTGTCCTATTGCAAAAAAAAAAATCTAAATCTTTGGGAAGGAATAGAATGACCATGTTTGATCTTTTGCAACAGCACATAGAACTATGGAATAAAATTAAGATATTTGTAATTGGGAATAGACCCTTTGTATGGTATTTGATCATTTGTGTTACATTTGTAAGTAATATGATCTCTGATGGATCAGTGAAACACTGTTTCATATAAGTTTATTGATAAGAGTAGAATAGCTTCATTAGGATTGTATCTGTTAATTTGGCAAAATTTAGTCATAAGCCAAATGCGCTGGAGAAAGTATCTGCCGTTTGATATTGTGTGCACTTTTGTTTGTGTATTAGTTCAATCTGGCTACTGGAGGAAAGGGGGTTTATGGTCTCAGGTTTTTAAAGCATTTTTCCTTGGTTTTCATACCCTTTACTTTGCCAAAAACATGCAATTTTACTTTCTGCTCAACTATGTTCGACTTCTTAGTATTATTCACTTTGGAAATGCCACAAAGATACTATCATTTCTGTCTTTTATGGTTTCAGGAGATTGAGTTTCTTTTTCTCTTCTAAAACACTTTGCAACACTAAGAATAATTAAATTAATTATTTGGAGATTTTTCATGATCACTTTTCTGCAGAATTGTAAGCTTTATGACAGCAAGAAGCTGGTATGCATTGTGTACACAGGGCTTCTGGTGTATTGTACAGTATCCGGCACATGGAAAGTGGAAAACAGAATTTTATTCACTGACTGAAATGGGGGTCAGACTAAAACTCTGGTTTCAACACTTAACTGAGATAACTAACACATAAATGTCACTTTGAAGAGCTGGCAAGTGTG